>NC_134676.1:17250531-17885985 GCF_030463565.1 Pelecanus crispus
GGAGACTCAAAACCTAATTTAGGGGCGAACTTCTAATTATTTAAAAAAAAAAAAATCAAATTCTCATGTTTTCCAACTTCAGAGAATCTATTTCACAAACTTGCAACCCCCTCTGCCTGTGTACTGATGACATTCACCCCCCCCAAAGCCCCCTTGCTATCCCAAGCCAGGACCCCAAACCAGCGCCTACCTACACTCTTACCAGCCTCCTCCCTTCCCAGACCCATCCGCACACAAGCTTTCTGATTGAAAATGACTTAGGCTGCTTTTGCCTAAACTGGGTCTCATTGGCAGTGAACTGTGTTTGACATTAATCCCCATGAAACTAAACCACCTGTCATGTGAAGAAGTAGAAAACACTATCTAGTATACAGAAAGTGCAGGGACGTATAAACCCAGAACACATAATAAATCTACTGATTTATTGTTATCTATGCTTATTTGTACATATAATGAGGGAGCAGTAAAGTATTTTTCCTGGCTTATCTATGTCGTATTTTAGATGTTCAACTCTCACTGCTACTTGGCCAATACAAAATAGTTTGTAATAATCTCAGATCTTACTATGTTACAGGAATGTTGTATTAACAAATGCCATAAACATCTCTGGAGCTGGAATACAAGTCTTCCTCTCCTAACCACAAAACTAGAGAGTCAGATCAGGTCTGTGGTTGCAATTTCTAACCCAATGAGCTACTAATCATGCTTTGCCATGGCTTCACTAGCAGCAGGTAACAATGGAAGGCCTGAGGAACAACTGCTAGGTTGGCAGCACACGCATCTCCCAGGAGATGTGCGTATGAATCCCCTAACCCGTGGTAAGAACTGACACTTGATGTCCTTTGCACGTATATTAATGGAAAGGCTATGGTATTGCTTAACACTGTTGAAAGAACAGAGTTCTGTTTCCAGGATTTTTTTGAATGAGCAAAAGGCAAGGGATGGTTCTGGTGTAGGAATAAGAAAGGTGTATCAGTGTGCCCTTAATTTAAAACCTTGGTGACGCTTCTGGCAGATAGTTATCGACATATCAGATTTCAATTCCCTTAAACCAGTTGAAAACTTATGAGGTCACACCTCATGGTCCATCTTGTCCCTGCTACATGTTTTTTGGTCTGTCACTCGCGGGAGCGGGCAGAGCGCCAGCCTGGAGCGACAGCCCGGCTGAGGGCTGGTCCCTTGCTGTTTGCAGGTCAGCCTTTGAGGCACACCGGCTCCCTGAGGCCACGCAGCACCCAGCCGCACAGCTCCTGGTGCAAGACCAAGGGAAGGGCAGCACCAACCTGAGCAGCAAAAGGTGCCAGGAACTGCGCCGTCCCCGGCCACTGCAACCCAACAACTCCCATGCGGTGGCACCAGCATTCGTGTTCATCAAAAGCCGCAGCGGGGAACTCGGGTGAGCTGCGATTCTCTTCTGCTCTGGGTTAATTTCAGAGGGGGCTCTGCATCACGGCTTACCACAGGATGGTGAAACTCCCAGCGCTGGCGTGTGTGGCTCCTGTCCCACCTCGTTTGTACAGGGAAGCCAGATGCTGCGCCAGCAGGGAGCGGGGCGGCGGCAAGGGCCCGACAGGTCAGTGCGTGGCTGCACATGTGGGCCTCTCCCCGGTGCTTTGTCAACGTAAACGACGCCTAAATAAACTGACGGCACTGTGCTCATTGTGACTGTTGTCTTTCCTAAGGTGTTCCTCCAGAGAGAAATCTGTATTACCGCAAGAGAAGCCCCAGCACCGCCCTCCCCGTGGCTCACGGCCCCGCTCACGTCGCCCAGCCCCGCCTGTGCTCGGCCGGACACCCGGGGACGGCGCCCATCGCCGCGCTCGGAGCCGCGCAAGCCCCCTCATCCTCCCCGGGCCGCCGCAGGCGCGGCACGCTGACACCCCCCCCTCCCCAAAATCGGATTCACCGCCTTCCTGAAAACAAACCCGGGCGCCAGCGCTGCCCTCACCGGCACACGGCGGGGCCGGCGGCCCGGGCTCTCGCCCCGCTGCCGCGATGGCGGCGGGGGTGCCTCGGCGGCCGCTCCGGGGGAGCGGCCGAGCTCCCCCCCGCAGCCCCCCGCCCCGCAGCCGGCGGCAGCGGGCGCCCCGGGAGGGCCTCCCTCCGCGCAGGCCGCCGCGCTGCAGTGGCCGCCGCCTTCCCCTAGACGGAGCCCCGCGGCGCCGCGAAAGTGACAGGCACCGGCCGGGGCTGCGGGGCGGCCGGGCGGCCAGCCGGGCTCCGGGGCACGCCGAGCCGCCCCCCGCCCCGCCCCGCCAGACACGCTCCCCCGGCCCCGCGCCCTCACCCCCTCCTCCCCGCGGCGGCGGACAGCCAGCTGCCGAGCGGGGCGCGGCGGCCATGGCGGGGGGGGCAGGAGGAGGCGGCGGCGGCGGCGGCGGCTGAGCGCCCCGCGCCCCGGCAGGCAGGGCAGGCGCGGAGGGGCGGCGGGCGCGGCGGGCGCTGCCGGCGGGGGGGGCGCAGGTGGGGTGGGTGTGCGCGGGGGGGCGGCCGGCAGCGCTCCCCGCCGCCCCGGACTGACCTGACCTCTCCTCTCCGCCCCGCCCCGCCCCGCCCCGCCCCGCGGGAGGGGTGCGGGCTCAGCCCCGCGCCCGGCCGCCCTCCCTCGCCGCGGCCGGTCGGTGCCGCCGCAGAAGTTGGGGCCGGCCCCGGGCGGAGGCAGCGCGATGCCCGGCGGTGCCGCCGCCGCGGCGGCCGCTCGCTGAGGCGCTCCCATGGTGCCGGCGCCCGCCGGGGGGGGGGCCGCGCCCGCCGCCGCCCGCCGCGCCGCCGAAACCCGGGGGAAGTTTCTGAGCGAGTCGGTGAGTACCGGGGCGGCGGCTCCGCGCCTCTCCCCGCCGGCCGCGTCCCTTCCTCGCCCCCAGCCCCGGCGGCGGCGGCGGGCCGGGCTGCGGCTCCCGTCGTCTTCGCCTCCCGCCCAGCCGGCGCTCGCCCGGTCGTGAGCGGCCGCCGCGGCCCCGGCCGGTGCCGGCCCCGGCCCCCCCCCGGCAGCGGGGGCCCCGCCGCGTCCCGCCGGCGTGGGCAGCGCGGCGCCGGCCCCGGACCGTGACCGCCAGCCCCGGACCGTGGCCGCGGAGCCGCGGCTGGGACGGGCGGCGGGGGCGGGCGTGGGGGCGAGGAGCTGCGTGACCCCGGTGCGGGGGGCGGCGGGGGCGGGGGGCGCGGCCCCGGCGGCCGGCGGGAGCCGGGCTCCTCGGAGGAGCCTTCTCCCCGCACGGACGGGGCTTTCGGCAGCGGGGCGAGGGCGGCAGATGAGCTGCCAGCGGCTCAGCCTTCCTTCCCTGCTGCGAGGGACCTGATCGACGTGTCTCTGCCCTGCGGTTTATTCCAGTTTATACACCCCCCCCCCTTCCCCTCCCCCCTTTTTTTTTTTTAAACTTTTCATGCCATCTATAAGGGATTGCATTTCTTAGTGTGTGGTCCACTGTAAGAATTGCACGGGAAAAAAGCTGAAGAGACTATTTTTAAAAACAAATACTGCAAATACTCTGAGCAGAAGTATACAAAACACAGGGTGTTATTGCAGAGGAATAACTAGTGTTTTCTCAGCAGCGTCTTCAGTGATATTTCTTGCAAACTCTCACGGGGCTAATTCTAGAGATCAAGTGTGTGGATGTGTATTAGTTACTCATCTTTTCAGTAGCGCGCATCTTGTTCAGAATCTGGTGTATTATTAACTTACTGTATTTAGTCACAGCTTGGCTTGCCTTTCCTTCTTGTGCATCGACTACGAAAGACCCACACCCGCTCGTCTTTCTGTTTGTGGTTAAATCAGAAATAAGAACGAAGCAGTTAAAAAACTGTGTAGCTGCCACTTGAGTTGGACCCCATCTTATAAATGCTTTGAGCGAGTGCTTGCTGATAGGAAAAATTGAAGTCATTTACCAGGTAAAGAGGTGCTTAACTTATACCTGAAAGACTCTTAGCTATAGCATAGACTTGGTTACTCACATCAGTGATGAAAATGTAGTTGGGAGTAGAATCGATATTAAGGAGATTTGGTAACATTTATTTAAATACCAGTGTTTATTTAAAAGATGCCATATTAAATACTGAGATTAGAGTAGATTGCAATTGAGATGTTTTGTGGCTCTGGGTGACAAATTTAAGTATTACTGAAAGTTACTGACACAGCTTGAAATGTTTAAATAGGAACGTGGTGTCTTTCATCTCCGCCACTTCTCAGTCTCGCATTACTAGCATTGCTACTGGCCGTGTTAATTCAGGACGTTAGCATGTTTTATTAATTATGAAGGATTGACAAACAAGACAGCTTGCAACGCTTCTGAGGAGTAATTCTCAAAACTCCCAGTAAATAGTAGCGGTACTTTTATTAAATATATGAAAATAACTGCTGAAACTTATGCTAATGTATAGAGAAGTCATAGATACACCCCAAATATTTTCGAGTCAAATTCTCCAAGTATGGTCAAGCATTGTTTTCATTACCACGGGCTGCTTCATTGTCTCCCTGCGTTGATGTATCTGCAACACCACAGCGCAGCACCGGGCAAATACATAAACTCCGGGGCGGGGGGGAGTCTGTAAAGGTGCTGTTTTCCATCGCACCGTGCAGCGCGGCAGCACAGCTCCCAGAGAGCGCGTGGGTGTCTGTGCCACGCTGGGTGTGTTGGGCAGATGTACAGAGCCCGATTCTGCACGTTTGTACTAATTCAAGTAGCGTGTGCTACTGTATGTGACCTCTTGTGCCTGTTTCCAGTAGGGAAAGCTCAAATAAATCAAATAAATGGCAATTCCCCTATTTCTGGGTTGATGCCTTTCTTTTCCATGATCTGGAGGCTGAGGGAGTGTAATATATATTGGTCCTTTTAGGGTATAATTTTCACTCACAGGATCTCTTTCCCTTGACTATATGTACATTTCTGTTAATGTGTATATAAACTCAGGGCAGGCCTTGCTCCTATCAAATGAAGCTTCCTTTTGCTGAGGAAATTGTTTTTTATCAAAGCTAGTATTTATCTTGCGCTACTAATGGGAGCATGGAGCTGAATAAATATAACATTGTGTATCTTATTTTGAAATACCAGATTTCCATGGACAAATTAGAAGCTGTGAATATTTGTCATTGCGAAAGCAATGTAGGCAGAGACGCTTTGATTTTTATTTTTCTTTGGTCTGATTTAAAAAAAAAAAACAAACGTTTTATTAGACACGGCAGCACTTGCATTCAGCACAATTGAAGCTCTTGCGATCTTAAGGTAGGTGTCAAAGCATTTTCAAAGCATTGCAAATAAATAAAAATGATAGGAACAAGAAGAAGACAGGATAAAGTTGGTGGGGAAAGGAAGGGCAAGGATAGCAGCAGTGCAATAACGAGTCCGCTCGGCCCACATGGGAGTCCCTGAATGATGGGTTTGCTAGAGGGTCAGGTTCCTTTTAGTTAAAAGGATTTTCCTTATTTTTTCACCAAATATTGATCTGATGGAAAGACGAATCTTTGGCCCAGCAGAGCTGGGATGGTAATTCTGGGAAGAGGGCAGTGTGAGGAAAGCAGGCAGAGAGGCATCGGGGCTGCCACTACAGTTGTGGCGGAGGCGAAAGGCTGACGCAACAAGATACTAGCTTGGCAGGAACAGATTTATGTCAGGACTTGAAGGAACACTTTGTGCTCAAATTGTTTATCACAAGGGAAATCTTTATGTGTATGACTCCCAATTTGAGTTCTTTGTATGAGGTGGGTGTTTATTTACACATAATTTTAATTCGTGAGAGATGTAACAAGCATCCTCTTACCAAAGAGCTGGTTCTCAATGTATGAGAAACAGTTTTTCCCAGTAAATTGTAAAGGCTGTTTCCTGACAGAGATGGGTGTTGTCCATATCTCATTTACTGCAGATTATGAAATGAAAATACATTTAAGCGTGATATTTTATTGACCTTTAGAGAGCAGGTATTCTATTGAAAAGGAAGTCATCACCAGAAACTTTTATTTTTATTATTAATACAAACTTCAGAAATGCTTCACAGGAGGAGGGTGCTTTGCAATAGGATGAGACTTAATGTCTTACCTAAACAAGGTAATATTCCTTACTGTTTGCTGAGCATTTCAGAGGTACAATGTCGTGAGGGTGTAAAGGACAATTAGTATTATTTTTACTGAGGGAATAACTGCTGGAAAACACCCTTCTCCAGTCTTCTGCTTCAAGCACTAGTGGTCATTGATGCATGAGATACTTGTACTAAATGTGTGGATGCACGTGCACTGGCACTCAGTTCAGAATAATGTTTCAGGTGTAAGGTTGTCCCACTTAATTTGCTATCCATGTAGTCAGTAGGTAAAGGATTATAGCCATAATCAAGCATTTATGAGCTTTAAAACTCCATCTGTCATGCTATTCATACTTAGCATTCTAATCACATTTATGTTAGTCTTTTGACTTTCCAAAAATCCACTGACTGTGATGCTGATATCCATATCTTCTAAATCATGCTCAGTTTTGTAACTTTGAGTTATGAAGATATTCCTATTTGTAGCAATACAGTCTGCAACGAAGTCTTTTGTCCTGCAATGTGTCCGAACTAGTGTTTGTTTTCTGGAAATGATCCACTGCGTGGGATCGTGGTCATACGGGGGAAGGTCATGCAGGGCTGCATGCTGGAAGCTGGAGATGCGGTGGAGACAACAAACTCTACGTGGGGAATGCTGATGGGAGGATATGGAGATCTGGTAAATTTAGCAGAAAATTTTAACCTCTCTGCATTAAGAGAGTAAAGACAGCACCCGTTCTTCTGGTGCAGAAGGAGTCATGCTTTCCCATCTCTCCTTTTCTGCAGCCATTTAGAGACATGCGCAGCGTTAGGGGATCGCAGTGCTAGACCTGCCAGGCCTGCGCATCAGGCGCACGTGACTATCTAGGGTGGGTGCGTAATGTGGGGAAACTGAACTCGGAATGTGCAAAGAGAAGAAGCTTCACCGGCTTTACACTCATTAAATTGAGAAGATTGCTGTCTCTGATCACTTAATAAGCTTACTGCTTGTAATCCTAGAACAAAGATGATCTACGAAGACACATATATGAATAATTGGTTGCATCTTGGTACCATTTCAACACTAGGCAATAATAGGGGTAGAGATAATTAACATTTAGAAAAGCTGTTTAAGTACTGTCATAAATCCATTCCAGTCTTCAAACTCAGTTTATAAGCAGTCAGTCCAAACATAAAGTCATATTTCACATGCTCTACAGAGTAATTTTGTGCAGTAAAGGTTTGTCAGCAGCTAACGTGCAACAGCTCTGAGGGGTCGTTGGAAAGAGTTAGGTTATTAATAACGCCATGTTGCAGCATTCAAGCGCTTCAATTGAGTTCAAAGTTTTACTGCCTCAGGAGAAAATGCGATTGGTAAAACCTGGCCCTTCAGTAGGAGAAAAATCAAATCCTGACCTACATCAGGAGCCGCTCCAGCACTGTGCTCACTGGCTATGGGCTTGCACCCCAGGCTGTCATGGTGCTGCGGTCCTGGGCAGCCCCATACAGTCATTCAGTACTCCAGCTTTTGCAGTGGTGCTGGTTCAAGTCTGGCCAGCCTAGAATTTGGGGAGACAGGTGTATTTTTGCCTATTGTTCTTCAGGTAGAGACATCCGATGGCTCTTTCTAGCCTTGAAAGTCTGCTGCTCCTATGAAATGCTGAGTTCGTTCAAATCCCAGTGGGCTGGCTCCATGTCTAGGATGCATTTGATGGTACCCTGTAGGTAGAAACCGTACCTGTGTTAGTTCTGTGAACAGATGTCTGTGTGCCTGACCAGTATGCAACAGTTTTGGGTTTTAATCTGTACATGGTTCATCTCTACAACCTTACTGATACAGCCAAACAACTCCTTTTGTGCCGGTTTGAGTTTGGGGATTGGGTAGTGATAGTCTGACAATGAAAGAGAGTCTGTAGGCGAGGAGAAACAGACTGAAAGAACCAACAAATTTTATTTCCTCTGTCTCGGTTAAATGAGCATGCTTGTCAGTTTTTGATTCATTTCACGAACTGCATGCCTGATTCCCAGCTGCTCTCAAATGTACAGTTAGCAGCCTGATTTCTGCTATATTTCATGTTTCTTCTTTTCTCGCCTGCCTTTTTCACACACACATAGGAATTTATGTCAGTGTTACCTTGAGAACGGATTGGTGCAGTGGGCTTTCCTTTATTGCATGACTGCAAATATTGTTTGAATTTGTTACTGAATGCTTATTAAATTGTGTTTGCTCAAGAACCGTGTTATGAACCTACTTGTAATTGTTTTGAGCGATGCCTTGTATACCATTTTCATCCAAAAAAGCTTGAACTGTTTGGTGTTTTGACTGGTTCATGAGATTGCTAGTGACTTTATGTGATGCTGCAAAAAGTGAGTGAAAAGAAAGCAGGCTTCCTTCTAGGTGATGGTTCTGGTCCCTTGATTCACATGAGTTGAGGAGGACTAGTTGTGATTACATTTGGGACCAAGCTTTATCTGGTCTGCCTGGAGTAAGGAAGGTCTGGGATGAGGCTAGGGAGGAGAAAAGCAATTAGAATAAATGAGCTGCCCTGTCTTTGGCTTTGATCGCTTTTTATGGCTGAGCCTGGTAAGGTATGTCTGGGGAACGCTGTGGAACTATTACTTACAAAGAAACCCCCAGGAAAACTGCCGCTTCTGTAATGACTCTAGCAGTTTGAATTCGGGCACAGAGCAGCTCTAAGGACTAAGTCAGATGTTAAGCAAACAGGGCAGAATGCAGCGCGGTCGGGACTGCACGAGCCCATCTTGCTTCACAGCATGTGCAGATCAAACCCAGCGAGCTGTGCTTACGCTGGGATTTTGGTCTTCCAGGCTGAGTCCTGGCTTCTGTAGAGCAGATACTAGTGGCCACGCTTGCCGCGGTGCGTTGAGCCACCAGAAGGAATGATTTGCAGCATGCGGTGGGAAATCCTGCTCTTTTTTTCTTGAATCCGTTTGCAGTTTCTGGCTCACCCACGCATGTAACCAAAACACATGCAGCTAAAACTTTGTTCAGACTTGACTTGCGCTTGTTCCAAACAGCGCCAGCCTGCTGGTCCAGTACGTGTGGGTGAACAGTTCTTAACTCGTGGCTGCAACGTTGCTGAAATAGGATCCAAGAGAGTGTGTGAGATGGCGCTTTACGCTTTTTAGCTGTGATTTCTGGCCTTTGGAGAGCAGCAGTGAGTCTCCGTGCCTGCTCGTGGTGGTAACAGACGCTGCGGAGGAGGGAGGCTTGCTACGTGATACGGCCGCTGCTGGCCTCCTGTACGCCGGCCAGTTCTGCTGGTGCGGGACAGCGCGTACGGCATGGAGGGACTGCAGCCCAGGACGGGGAGAAATGGCCTGTCCGCCTCCCTGCGAGGAGGGCTATTTTTGTGCGAACCGTGTGATGAGCTCTGGTATCTTCCAGCGCTAAGGTGCATTCGATAAGGGTGGCCATACCAGTTCAGAAACCCTTTCAGAAAAAGCAGTCGCTGTTGTAAAGCCACCTCATTGCTGCTGGTTCTCCGTTAAGTGTTTTGCTTCAATAGCTAATTTCCTTGAAACAATAGGTAGCTTTGTGAGAGCGAATTTCTTTGATTGTACTGGGTCCAGACACGCTTTTTCCAGTGGCATGTAATTTATCCACCACAAGGCACGCACAAGCGCGTTAGCTGCAGTGGATACTGCTTGAAGTTCTTAAGGCTTTGGCTGAGCAGAGGGATGCCAGCGGTGACATTAAGGAAGGATGGCATTCACCTGTTTAAGTGGTCTGAGGGGCCTGCCTAACTTGCATCAGAGCAAGGATACTTGCATGAAGACGCTTTTATACATCAATTTTTCAGGCTTATTGTGGATAACCGTGTAGAACCTGTATCCCATGTGCAAGGGAAATAAGCAACACGTGTGCCCTTGTATCTTTGATGCAGTTTGTGGCATAGATGAGTGCACTTAATGCCATAATGGAAAAAGTAATGCGGTTTACTGCTGTGCCCGTGCATTTGTTGCAGCCTGCTCTATTGCTTTTTTCCAATTATAAAAAAGTTAATGTTTTATTAAAGTAACCAAAAGTATTGTGAAAATCATTGCAGGTCCCTTTTTCTCTCACGTTCTACTACTGGAGGCAGAGGGCTTTCTCTGTAAGAGCCCAAAGGAGCTTTATGGATCCAGTGGGGATAAAAAGTCCCATCTGTCAAACAGAAAGAACGTGGGATTTAGGAAAAGAGACTCCTGGCTAATGTTCACATTGCTATTGAACGATATAATGGAAATCTTCATACAGAAGCTTCTGTAGTCATAATCCTGTTTTGTATGCTGAGGTATGAATTTCAGATATAATTCACTTCTTAAAGAATTTTGGCCTATCATCTGAATGTTATTTCAAGCCTAAGGAGCCCGAGAGCCTGGTTAATCACAGGAGGTCTCAAAGTAGAAGAGGGAAGAAGTTTTCCGCAGTGGGCGAACGTGTTCTACAGGTGTTGCAGTTTGCTAAATCATGCAGAAAAGGAAAGGAGGTTTTATGGTGTGAGGGATAAAAAGCCAGGGACTGCCTATGGATTGTAGATAATTTCTGAAACAAAATGGAGTATGTGTAAGTAGAAAGACCAGGACATGAAAACCTGGGGAATTGTTTGCTGATATTGGAAAGACTGAAGTTACAGACTGTGAACTATTTGTTTGCGCTCTCTTAACGTGAAAACTGGACGTTACGTGACCAGTAATCAAAAGGGCGTGTTTAAGTGTAACAATTTGTTTAAGAACGTTTGAGATGGCTGGAGTAAAAAAACCAAAACCTTAAGATGATTTAAAAATTCAAATATAACTTGAATTGCACCCAGAAATATATTTTTCATACTGTTTTTTTTTCTAAATTATTATTAGAATGATTATGCCACTTTATGGGTAGATCTGTGTGGTAAGAGTAGAAATGTTTTTGGTCGTGTAAGACTCGTTTTGCCAGAGGCTTACATTGCTGTGCTTTCCAAATGGTGTACTGGTTGCAGTGTTTTGTAGGAGCCTGTCAGTGCAGCAGCTTGTAACAAAACACAGGGAATGGTAAGATGGTATTTTTGCATCAAACAACTGATGTCTTTCACCAGCTTTTTCATTCATTTTATATGTGAGCAGTTGGTACACATACTGTTTGTTTATACTGCAGTTTTTGTTTTATTTACTGAGGCTGCAGTGTGAAAAAAATGTAAGATGTCAATAAAAATGACTGGCAGCATGTGTTGTTAGGGCTGAAACAAAAGAGGTATGTCTCGCTAGTTATTTATTTGTCTGGATTTTTTAAACTGATTGGAGAAGGTTCCTGCCAAGGAGCCTGATCTGACCAAGAGGCTGTGGCTTTGTAATCCTGTTCGTATGAGGCAGAAGCTAAAGAAGAATCATCCCTCCCGCCCTCTACTTCTTGGACACCTGCAGTGACCAGATATCTTGAAAATTGGCACGAGAAGTACATTCATTCCCATTCAGATTGAGCGGTATTACAGAGCAGCGACCTCAGCTGTGGCTTCTGGATCTGCAGGTCACACAGCTGTCTGTTCTTGGGGCTTTTCGTTTGCTCCCTTTGGGGGTGGCCACACGCCAAAAACCTTCGCTCAGCTGAGAGTGAGAGATGAATAGGCTTAGTCAAGTAATATATATTTTTTTTTTTTTTTTTTTTTTTAAATTTTGAACCCTTAAACACTTTCTAGCAGAGTACAAACCATTTTAGAAACTTCTTATGTTTATATTTCGGTATATATAAACATCCTTTATGTTGCCATTTTTTTTATAGGCTGTCTAGGTTGAAAGCCTCTGTGACCTGCTAGGGTGACATTAATTGGAGTTACTGACTCTGTGGAAGAGTGACCATGAGCCAGCCTGCCAGAGAGGGCGCAGAATAACAGATGGAGAGGGGGGGAGGAACACTTTTAAACTCTGCTGTGTCAGTGGCAATACTGGCCATGAGGGAGAAGGCGGCAGATTACTTGCAGAGGCCTCTGGAGGAGGCTTTCTTATTTTCTTCTGAGTGTTTTTAAGCAGTCGTATTAAATAATTGATGAAGCCAAATACCAGAATGGTGATCCACGGCTTACTGGACATACAGTCAAATGTCAGCACATCTTTAACAGAACAATCCACAAAGAAGAAAAATGCGTCCAGATTTGTTGAACTGTGTTTCTTCGTTGTATACAATCCATGTTGAGCCTCACGTTATCATTCTATTTAATAGACCTAGCAAAGTTGCTTCCTTCGCTTTATTCCAGCTTTTCTGACTGGAAGTTGGCTTTCAGTTTTGGGTAGGATTTTCTGAATTGTGTGGCTTAAAGAAAGCATGGAAGGACTGACAGAAGCCTCTTTTACAGGACAAATGAGCAATCTTTATCTCTTGCCACATCGTTGTGCTTTGGCAGGGCGGCTCTGGTGGGCACCAGCAAAACCCCGTGTCTGTGGTGTTGCTTCGTATCCTACTAGATTGGTATTTTCCAGATGCTCTGATTACTCCCTACCATAACAATACGGATAGGTGCTCTTAAAAAAAAAGTTGTTAAAATTCCCGGTCAGCTAAAATTCCCGGTCAGCAGCAGTGGAGTTGTTCAAAGCTGTGGCTTGTGGAGCACTTCCAGAGGAGGCAGATTGAAGCCAGCTCGGGGAAAGTGCTGAGCTGCGCTCGGCCGGAGGAGATGACAGCCAGGGCTTGGGTTGCCCATTCAGCAGCCTGCGAGCACAGCTGCCTGCGCGCCATTCCACGTTCCTCCCCGGCCCCTCTCCCCGCGCTGCTGCTGAGCAGAAACTGAAGTCTCTCTGAGTTTGTGCTAATGCATGTCAACCCAGCAGCCGGTCTCCTCTGCCAGTAGAGGAGAAGCAGCAGATGATAAAGCCCATGTGTTGAGCGTCCCTAAGAGAGTAGAGTTGCAGAAGCTGGTGGATGTGTGGCACCCATGGAGGTGGAAACTCGCTATCAGAGAGTAGCAGGAAGCCTGAACAAGCAGCTGTATTCATTATGGCAATTACTGGACAGAAATAAGGCGTCTTCTGGGGAAAGATGAATGTTAATCTGCGTTTTGCTCTATTGGTACAGTTGTAGCACAATTGGCTGGCAATTATTTGTAGGTGCTCTAATCACACAAACAATGCTGGAGGAATTCAGACGTGAAAAGCAAAAACAAAAAAGTACTGAAAGCACCGTGAACAGTCTAGCATTGATTTTTTTTTTTTTTTTTTCCTCCTGACTTTTCATAAGCTTTCTGGGATGCATTAAGGAACTGAGACATGAAAAGTATACTTTAATACTAACACTGTAGATCAAAGATGGAGGTTGTGTACTTCTAAGTGAACAGCACAGACCTTTTTGGATGTTCTACATTACAGATAGTTGCTTATGGGCAGCTCTGGCTTTGGTCCTAGACTTTTGACCCCTGCTAGTCTTACCATTCATTCCTTTCTCTTTGTCTTAGCAGAGCACTTCAGTTAATACTGAAAAGGACTAATGCCATTTATTATGTTGTTTTGTCATTCAAAAGAGTAAAAACAAACAGAACCACTCATATTCCCTTGTTCGCAGACACATGTGTGTCTGGTGGGTGAGGGATGATGCTTTCAAAACTGTCCTAGTAACTCCTTTCTGAGGAGTGGCACAGGACCTTACTGGGCTATAGGTAGGGAACTTTCTGCAAATAGTGTTACAAACTTTGGGTGTATTTTATGTGATGTTAGTATTTCTGGCCATTGTTTGGCTCAAAGACATATCCATGGACATTAAATGCTGGTTGCTCTTCTTTCCCTTATTACAGCAAGTCACTGTGTAGAACAGAGTCATATAACTGTAATAAATTTAGGCAAATGTTGAAACAGTAAAGAAATGCCGCATGGACCATTAAAAATAATTATCATGGGATCAAGAAGACCCACAACAGGAGTGTTTCATCTTCAGCTATTAATACAGTCAGGGATTGAGAAGTTGTGAAGGAAATTCAAAACAATCTCTCCCAAGTTTTGCCAAGATTACTCAGTGGAATCACTTGTTGCCAGATGCTGATGCTGAATGAGAGAGAACAGCAGTTGCCACTGGGGGGATTAGTTTTCTGAAGTTAGTCAAAGTCAATTATCAGTCTGGTTGTTGTAGGGGTTTATTAGTACCCTGTGGACTACCTACAGTTTGAATGACAGGCAAACAGGTAGAAATGATGTTTATGAGGAAAGTGTTTCTCACCTATCCTGTTAGCTCTGAGAATGCACACAGTGTCTTTTATTTGGGAGCCTGATGTAGCTGTGAAAAGGGGATTGTAGCATAGATTGTAGGATTGGAGTGACAGATTTGGTCTGCATTTCCCAAGCAGTAGCTCCTGGAAGCGATATGCAGCTTGTGGCTAGGAACAGGGCCATATCCCTGGCCGTGACTGCGAGGGAGGCTCTGCAGTGAGCTCAGAAAGACCTCAGCCAGACGTGAGCCTTCAAAGCCTGCGCTCAGGGCGCTGGTTTCCAACCCATAGCAGGACCACTACAGCTGTTCTGTTATTTTAATTTTTTTTTTTTTTTCCCCTCTTAGAACAGGGAAATACTTGGTTGAATGTTTGGGTGTTGTTTTGAATGTATTGTACTCTTAGTTTTTATGCAGTCTTGGAATTAGAATTAAGCCAGGTGTTGCTTGTATTTCACGGATGATGTATCCAACCCAAGAGTCCAGGGAACCTACAAACAGACTATTCCTCTTCTTCGAGCGGTTCTCTTCGGCAGTAGCATGAGCTGAAAGGTTTTACATGAATTAAAGATTCATGGCCGAGTATGAAGTCAGGCCATTAAAGTTAGCTGCTGATCAGACCCCCTCGAGCAGTTTGTTAATACAGAAGCGAAAATCCAGCACTATACTGACTAAATATATGTAATTGCTTCAATGGTAGGTGCTGCTGGGAGGAATCTAGCATCCTTTCTGGAGTCTGGTTTGTTGATTATTGTATGACCCAGTTGGCAGCAAGCCTGCCTTGTGAGGCACAGGACAATAATATCCTGCACAGCTACTTTGCTAAGTAATTGAAATACAGTGCCAACATTATTTTGGACAGATATGTATTCGATAACCTATTACTGCCAGGTTGCATGATAAAAAGAACCAAGTTTTTTCATCATAAAACTTTCCTGAATTGTTCATCAGCAAGCTGAGCCTGAGGAACTCCGCTTTTGGTAAGATTAAAGGGAGAGTTTCTAGTCAAGATGTCAGTAGCCATGTCCTGTCTTTCACTAGCAAATCTGCTTATTCTGAAGCTTTCCACACTGTACTAGAAATCTAGACATTTGTTCAAAATTCAGCATACTTTCAGAAAATTCAGATTGTGGTGTCAAATTTATTTAAAAGTGATTTTCATAAATCCAGAAAAACTTAACCAAACACCACCAGTAGGTATCCTCTTAGATAATCTTGATTTCTAACTCTGGTCTCTGCCAGATGATGACCTATCTGCAGGAAATGAGCACTTCTTCACCAATCTCAGAATGGCTAAAAGCTCTCTCTCAGGCAAAAATGGGAATCTGGCAGGCCCCAAGTGCTAACCAGTCTCTTTGTGGAGACTTAGCCGCGGGCCCTCTGATACGCTGGTTCGTCCTCTGCAGAGTTCGTGTAGGCACCTGGTGCGGTTAGTCTGATCTTCTTTCCTCTGTTTGAATTTCTCTGTTGTCTGAACTCTGCCTGAAAAGTAGATTGGCACATGTTCTCTTATTTTTCAAATTAGTCATGCCAGCTATGCATAAAAGAGCTGGAGCAAAAGCATTCCATATCCGTTGTTAAGTGTTTTATTTTCCAGACTAAAAACTGAATACTTGCAGCTCGCATGTCATTATATGCTTGTCATTCCTAATTACTTTCTGGCATGTTCCTGGGTGTTTTGTAGACAGGAAAATGTGTTTGATTATTTTTTTTAAACACACAACTGAAATGCCTCCATAATTAAGCTAACCAAAAAAAAATATTCTGTGAGGTGGAAAACTATTGGGAGAAGTAAATGTGTGGACATACTAACTTGTTCCTTTCCAAAAGACTAACTTGCTTTGTCTCTTACTAACAGTAAGCATTTTGTCCCGAAGGACTGAGGCTGTCACATTTCATAACTGGAAATTAGTCACCAAGCATATTTGGTTATTTTCAGACCATGTAAGTGTGTGATTTTTCCATGCAGGTATTCTATATACTGCGGCATGTTTTACCGAAGGGAAATGTGGTGTTTGCATACCAGATTTTTATACACAAAAATTCATAGATGCACATGTACACAGAAGCAGATTTGCAGTTCTGACCCTTGAGATACGCTACCAGCGAGCTACAATAGCTCTCCTGAAGCTGGTGATAAATAGAAACTGCATCAGTGAAAAAAACAAGAGTTTCGCAGCTGGCATTCCTTTTGCTTCTTGGGATTTTATTCTCTCTTTGCTGTTAGTTGACAACTTGACTACCCTGACAGTGTGCTGGAGTATCAGAAGCCTAGCATCTCCCCCTATTATCTGCGGTTCCCGAGCCTGACGGTAAATCTTCGGAGTCCCTGCCATTAAGAGTGACGCAGCTTTGCGGAGCGTGTGTCAAGACACGGGCTGCTTAGGATGGATTCAGCCGTGGAGTACATTCGAAAGCTGTGGCTGGAGGCAGCCGTGGGGCCTGCAGCCCCGGGCAGAGGGCCACTGGGATCTGCCCCGGGGGCGCCCGCAGGGTGGCCCACGTCCTGCGCCTGGCCCGAGGGCTCGTGCCTCTGGGGGCGAGGGATCCGAGAGCTCTACGGCCAGGGCATTGCAATCAGACAAATCTCGGGCAGGATTTAGCTGTAGCAGGAGATGGGAAATGTGACCTGATGGTGGCTGGGCTGTCTGGGTGGTACCCCGAGTTTGTTAAATCTGCTGAAGACTACTCACATGGTGTAATATTAAGTATCTGCGCTAGATACGCGAATTACTCGCCTTCTGTAAAGACTCTACTGGCTGTAAAGACCTCAATTCAGCCACCTCAGTTTAGTGCCTGCTCTCCAGTGGTATGCGCAGAATTTCCCTGGTATGCACCGTCTGCTGCGATAAAACAGGAGCAAAGACTCTTGCTTCAGGTGACATTAATTTATTACTAATACAGTGCCATAGCCATAGTTTGCAATTCAGTCAGTTATGCTAAACAAATATGAAGATACCTGCCCTGGAGAACTGGCAGGCGGCATTCAGGTGGCACGATAATTTACGGTGCCAAACAAAACAAACACAGTTGCATGTGGCTGCACTGCGTGCTTATTACTTGTGCTTTTAATATGTTTTTTGTTGGCCGTTCGCCTGCTGAAATCTGACACTCCCCAATATTAGTTGCTTCTTTGTGCCTTGCTAAAATAGCCGTAGGAAAATGCCTTTCTGAAATCTGACGTTTTAAGGGAATTTTGAATATAACGTGATGAAGTGTGACAGTGAAGGAATCCTTGAATATTTAATTTAGAGTTAAGATAATTAGTCTCTTCCGTGCAATGAAGTATATAAGCTTTTAATTATAAGCTTGCCTCTGACTGGATGAAATAAAGTAGTAATTTTGCTGGAAGAACAAAGGTTTCAAGAAGCCAAGCCAGTTAATAATTCTGGGTTGAATTAGACTAACAGTTTCATCTCTTAGAAGTAGCTGGGACTATATAACTCATAAATGCTCAACTGGTTAAACACATTTTAAAAAAAAAAATCAATTTTTCAGTCTGAAGCATGATTTTAATGAGTTGAAAACAGCTAAAAAACGTAATTTCAAATAAATTTAAATAATAAGTTCAAATACTTTCAAGTGCATTCAAATGAAAATACTTTTTGTTTTGTATTGCATAAAACAGTATGAATTGACTAGAAATAAAAATTTCAGTCCTATATAATTATGTATCACTATGAATGGAGCCAAATGAATTTTTTTCATCACGCCAAAAGGATCTGTTACTGAACTGTTTTTTTGCTGTTAGGCTAACTGCTGTCAGTTTTCTTTTATAGAGAAGCCAGTGTTTTTATGATGAAGATAGTGAAATGCCTTGAAACAGACAGAATTTTGCTAAATTATTATTTATGGATGCCAGGTGTTGATTGTGTAAGATTGCCTCCCTCCGCCTGCTCCCCCAAATGTCTCGCGTCTCTTCTGCAAGCCAAATGCCACTCTCTAAACCTTTCTCCACCAGTCAAGTTTTCCGAGCTTCACATCTTCATTGCCCTCTCCTACGCACTCTTTGGTTTGGCAACACCACTGGAAAGGAGAAGCAGCCCAAGGGAAAGTGGTGTCTAGTAGCACCTGGGAGTGGGGCAACTAATGGCCCCTCTCAGGTGTGCTGCTCCTGTTAGCACGTGACAGAATTCCTGGTGCCTGCGAGACAGTGGCATTTTGTCATTGACTCACATTCAGTTTGTGGTTTATCCCAAACACCTTTTCCTTCTTCCCCCCAAAACTGCTGTCTAGCCTATTACTCCTTACTTACATTGGTCACTGGTAGAATATGACACTCTGACATTTAATCTTGTAATATAGCAATGAGAAAACTGTCCTGAATCATGGGAAATCCCTAGTTGTAATCACTTCTTTGTTTGTTTTTTGCTTAAACACTGCCCAAAATAAATGTGTGTTAGAAGAAGCTTCAGACTGAAAAATGCTTTAGCGAAATACACGAAATCCATCTTTATTTGCAGGTTAGGGGTGCGTGTAATGGGCTTCACTGCGTACCTGGGCAGGCCCCCCAGCTGCGTTAGCGGGACGCTGGTGCCCGGCTGCTGGCACTGTCCTTTGTCAGAGCAAACGCTCAAAGTCCTGTTTGGTTTGTGGTCAGTAAAGGTCCTGCCGCTGCTTTTTTTTTTTCCATGGATTAAGGTGATAACTGCGGTGGCCAAACGAAGCCTCTGACAGTATAGTTTCCCCTTTGGCCCTGACTGCTACTCAACAAAACTTTGCCAGTACAGCTCCTAAGCTGTCAGGCTGGTTTTCTGCAGCTAGAGGCTGAGCCCTTCTCAGAGCTTTTGCTCTCCCTGAGGTTTATTGCAAAATGAGAATGTTCCCTTTGTCTCTGGCATCGACTCAGGTTTGTAAACTTTGTTAACCAAAGAAATCCTGAGTTCATATTCCAAAATACTTGGAATCTGGTTGTTGACTTTTGGGTACACAGGGCTGTTCCTCTCACTCAGCACAGTTTTGCCCTTAAACTTCCAGATGATCCCTGTACACATTTTCTTGTTTATCCCCTTTTCTGTCAGAGGGCTCGTTCCTGGAAAATCGAACGTGAGCAGAGTTTCCAAATTGTGCTGAGGGTGATCGTTCTCTTTTGCTGTGAGAGTGCTTGGTGGGACAGATTGCGGACACGTTGCGCGTTACTGATTTTTTTTTTTTTTAGCACTGCAGATGGGAATATTTGAATTATCAGAGGCGATGAATGGATGGGGCGCATACCTAGCGAGGGAGATGGGCAGGTAGGAGGTGGGTGTGGGGTTCAGCTGTGAGTTTCTGGCTGTAGGGCAAGTGGGAAGGGGTGGTGGCGGGGAGGGGCTGGGGCCGGCAGTGCTTGCCAGCAGCCATCTCCTGACCTTCACCCGCTCTCCTTGGCACAGCTTGCCCCCCTGTCCTCCAGCCCCTCTCCTTCTCTTGGACATCACAGCTTCTTTCTTCCTCTGAAGCTGGCCTTGGCTGCACGTGTGCCGAAAGGTGAGCTCCCATTGAACAGCCTGCTGCTTTGCCTTAGCTGGGCTCCCAGTCTAAGTGCTGGATTATTTTATCTTTTAATTGTTATTTTCTTGGGTTTGGGGGGATGAGGAGGACAGAAGGCAGTGCCAGATTATAAGGACTGGTTTACAGAGACTTTGAAGGTGGGGCTGTTCAGCATTGAGGAATAACGTTTTTATTTTGTACAGCATTAATCAATTTGCATTCTGTTTTCACTGTGGCAGCTCAGCTATAATTACTCTGGACCATGGGGTACTTAGATCTGAGTACTGTATATTCAAGTGAACTTTTTAACCTGCTAAATTAATCACATGGAAAAAGTTAATGCTATTTATATTTAATTAAAAGTTTGTGAACCAGGCAGGAGGGAAGAGTGTACACAAAAGCAATGCTACCCTTTACGTTCCAGCTAATCGAGGGAAGCCTGGTGTCTTTCTGAGAGATGATGAGCATGAGCTTCTGCTGCAGCCAATTGACTGTAGTAAAGGGGTTGCTATTTAAAAAGGACACTGTTCACTTGAATATTGTGAAGTTCAGTAATGTTAAAAAAAATGCCTGGTCAGGCGTATAGCCTCCCTTTTCTGGTTGGTCCTGCTTATTTCTTGATAATGTCATCTTCAGAGGGTTGGGGTGGGGGAGCTAGAAAGAGGCGAATGCATATAGCAAGGTTCATTCTGTCTGTTTTACTCCTGTATATCTCCATGTCTATTTAGCACCTTTAGTTAGAGATTTGATCTTACACATGGTGCTATAAAATACCTGAAAGCATTTCAGTTTTAAAGAGGTGCAGTATGCCTTTCTCTTGCTTTTAATGAAAGGTTATGGCCTTCCTTGTTGCCTACAGAATTTTGCAGATGTGAATCCTAAAGGCTGAGGCCCCAGAAAAAGTGAAAAAGCTCACTTTTAAGCACAGTTTTAAGCCAACCTCATGAATGTTGAATGCCTGTGGTAAGCTTGGCAAGTCAAGTAACTTCTTAATACAATCCCATTCACTGTCTTTGGTGTATGACTGCCTCAGCTACTTAAAACAAAGAGAATAGAAGCTACATCTTTCTCTACATCTTCTCTCTCAGCCTGTGAGCAAACTGATTTACAGACATAGATGTTGTATATTAGTTGCTTTCTCTATGTGGACACTATTTAGGTCCCAGTCCTGCAGTGAGATTTCTAAGCATAAGCCACTATTAAAATCACTGGTACAGGATGAGAAGGCATGCATCTTTCTGAAAAGGGCTTGTTTCATGTCTGGTCAGTGCTGAGGGAGAGCAACAAGGCATGTTTTAGCATGGAAATGTTGGATAGCCTGTTTCAAGTGTAGGGAAGGGACAGGAAGTTCTTAGTAGTAAAACTACTGTGTAGGACTGAGTCATACTTGTTTATATATAAAAAAAGTTTTCTTGTTAAAATAAGCACCAGTTGTGTTTGCTTGCTGGAATTCTCCCAGTTAAATTGTTATTTTAGGAGAAAGAGCACTCCTGATTAATAGGACATTACCCAAATCTTACCAAAGTACAGGAATTTCAGAGCATTTCAGAGTTAAGCTGCTTTTAGAAGTGAAGAAATCATCTTGCCCTCTGTTTTTTCTACTGTTTCTTTAAGCAATAGTTAAACCATCCAACTCTCAATGACACTTACTGGGAAAGAGATGAACACTGAGCTGGAAAACAGTTTTGCCCTTTGCAATTTATAGGCACCTTCAGGGTGGTGATAAATGGCCTCTGTTAAAAAGAGAGGCAATTCCGTTTAATTGATTTAGTTGACTAATTGTGGAGGGCTTTTTGCCTTTTTAATTGTACTAGCTAAGGTGTTTTCCTCCTTAACGAGGCTGATATATTCATTTGCATGTTTTTTCCATGTCTTAGTGCAAATGCTAACAGCATTCCAGAGCCTTCTCCTCTCACAGGGAATGGTGCTGTTTATTTCGCCACCTATGGCTCATATTATTTCACCTTAAACCAAATCCTTCATGTCCTGATTACCCAAAATAGAGGTTTGGCTTCTTGCTGTGCAGACCGTCAGCATCGGTAACTAATAGGCTCCAAACTTTGTGGGTTTGAGTTGAATGCAGCTACAGTGATGCAGTGATATTTCTGTGTTTATGTAACTTCCATGCTTTGTAATCGTCAAAATATCACAAGAAAACCTTTTGGAAAATACAACTGAGCGAATAAATGTGTTTCTGATGTTTGTATCTACTGGAAGAGGCATTTGGAAAAGGGAGGAGAAGGAGTTACTGAGACAGAGAAAAATTACTCATCAGAAATACTCGTCCTCTTTTCTTTCCCATCTTTGGCTATTTCCATCGTAAACTATGGAGTGATCAATGCCTGTCTGAGTAGCATTGAGGATGTGAGGTAGCTCTCAGAAGGTGAAATATTTTGCAGTTTTTAACCTGGTTCCTTCCTTTGCTGCATTTAAATCTGCTAAAGGCTGACAAAATTTAGTAACTGTGAAGGGTGTTTGTCTAGTTTACACTAATTCTTTCTTTATGATATCCCGCCTTTTTTTAATGGGGAAAAAAAAAAAAAAAGAAGAAAAAATGAACAAACAGTGTTTCGTCTCGTTTCTGCAATTGCTGACATGAGTGTGTATATCCCACACTAGATGGTGATGATGAACTCCCTCAGACTGTTAGAGTTGCTCTCCATTAAGGAGTGTGTGCGCTGCACTTAATGAAGCAGCACTTAGCTCTGCTAACATCGCTCTGGAGCAATACGGAGGTTCTTTTAACATGCAAGTGGATTCCCAGAACTCTTGCATTGTAAATAAGGTCTGTTCCCAGCGAGTCCTAATTGATAATGACAGTTAATGTAATACCTGCTGGCTAGGCCTGGCCTTTACTAAAAGAGTTCTTTGAAACTTACTTATTGATTGCTGCAATCAATTTAGTTTTAAAAAAGAAAAACAAACCCAACATTAACTTGGCCTCAGTTTTCTGATAACTTTTTTCTTTATTTGATGGAGTGAGTGGGATTAAAGTCTCAAAACCCTTGTCGCCCTTTTTATTTGTAAAGCATTTGGTGGTTTTGATTTTACATGTCATTATGGTCCCAGGAATTATGGTTGTATGGATATTAAATAAATGTAATTTTCTGTCCAGGCTGACCAAAGACTGTCCAGAAATAGAGACACGGAATTTGGCTAACTCTCTGTATCATCAGTGCTTTATAAACTAATTATTGTTTGTTTACCTGTGCAGACAATCGGGTTTAGTTACGAGGCTGAGATGGCGTTCCCGTCTGTTCTCAGAGTCATTAGTACTTTATATTTGCATGGTGCTGTACAGACATCAAGTAATGAGCCCTTGTCCCATGGTACAGACCTTAGCCAGCTCAGCTGCTGCCTGCAAGAGAGGTGGGAGTTGTGCTTTGGTCCTTCTTACCTTTAGTATTCTCCTAGAAGTCAGAGGTTTGATTTGGTTGCCATTATCAGAGAGTGGACAATGTTAGACATAGATCACCCAGCGGTGACATTCACCCCATGTTTTTCTGTTCCCTGCTCCCTTTGCGTACGTTTCAGTAGTTCGATTCTTAGTGCTGAATTACTTAACAGTTGGAAAGTAATCAGCTTTTGAAGGGATACCTTTTTTTGTTTTCCTTTTGTGTATTTTTACTTCAAAAGTGATGTCATCATTTTGTATGACCTGCAGTAGACACTGTACAAATGCTCAGTGGCAGATAAGGTTTGTTACAAATGACCTGAAAAATGGTAGTCCCTAAAAGAATGTGTGAAAAGAATTGGTTGTTGATTCTTAGCAAAGGTGTAATTAATAAATAATTAGTAGTCTCTCTTCATTGCTGGGTGTTTTTTGCTTTGTGCTTCTGATTGCATTTTAGTATCATTTTTAGTATGTACGGCATAGTTTTATGTAGCACTACACCAACAAGGGAGACAAATACACTATGGAAAAATAGCTATACAATTTAGCAGGATATTTTAGTTGGGGTAACTTAAGTTTAAGTAACAGGTTTTAGTGAACTAGATTCTGATTTTAATGTTTCCCTGAGTCCCCCTAAGAAGGGGTTGTTTGTGCTGCCTTGGAGGCTGGTTTGTGCCCTTACTCACTCGGCACGTCCCAGCTTTATTTTGGCAGGACAGTGTTACTCTGAATCTTTTGTTACAAGTCTATCACCTGGTTGGAATAATCTATCAGTCCTGGATCTGAAATGGACATGGGATTAGAGTGGTTCAAAATTTATAGCTCAACATGCACTTTACAAGTGACTAATCCAACCAATGGAGAGCTGCTGCAGTTGTAAATGTTCTAAGGGACAAGGAGCACAAGACAACAATTTATCCCGCAGTCAGTCCATTAAAAACTAAGCATCAGTATAGTATGGAAGTCTTGTCCTGGTGTATGTAGTCATAAAACCAGCAGAAAAATTGCACAAAGCACTTTTATTTTACCATTGCTCTGTACAAATAATAGCCATTATTAAGCATTTCTTTCCCAGCTGTTGTTACAGACTAGTATATTAGTCTGTAATATATTTGGTGGAAATGCGATTAATAAAAAAATCCCCTCCTCTACAGAAAAGCACTTCAAATGTAATGGAAAATTATAAACATTTTGTACCTCTTTTGAACATCCAATAATATGGTAAAAAGAGTTTGAACTTAGGGATTTTATAGACTGTTAAAAGGCCTGTAATTTTTTTCATTCTCAAAATTTTTCATTCTGCATATTCTGCTGTCTGTTGTTCCCAGCATGCCCTCTTATGGACCGCCACAGTTTTGGTTTTTGTTAATCATTTGTGTTTGTTAATGAGACTGCACCTCTGCTGAAAATGGCTTGACAGCTGGTGTGAGTGCCAGTATTCAAAACTGGTAGAGAGATTTTTCTCAAGATGTTAAAAAAATTGTTTTTCTCTCTTCCACTCTGCAATTCCTCACCACTTCACTAGAATCCACCCTTGGCAGCTCTAGACATGGCCAGGCTTCGTGGGAAGGGGGCAAGTGCTCTTCCAGGGATGGTGTGCCTGGGCGCGTTCCTGGGGAGGTCTGGTACCAGTCCCCTCCCATCTGGAGGTCAGCATGGCTTCAGCAAGCCGGTGGCCAAGACATGGACAGGCCCCTGACGCTTTGAGTGAAAAGCAGCAATCGTGGTGAGTCCCAGTGATGGAGAAGGGAATGTCCAGAGGGATGATAAGGTCAAATTGGCCAAGGGTTTTGAACAGGAGGAAAGTCTTGACTCGGTGGAGATCTAGTTTGAATAGTAGAGAATGGTGTTTTAATTTAAATTGCTTTTACAAAACAGATTTTCTGCTACTCTTTGTGACTTTTTTGTGGCACGGGTGCTGGCACAATCCTTAAAGAAAGCGAGTAGCAGCGAGAGAGCCTGGAGAGACGCGGAAAATTCTCTCTGCTGCTGACGTGCTGTGTGATGGGGCTTTCTTGCAGCAGCTCTGACGTGGATTTCTGTACGCATAGTCCACTTGACAATGCACACCATTTAATACTGAGGATCTTTTTTCCCTCTGAATCTTTTCGGAATCATCACCTGTGGTTTAATCTATGGGGCGGGGACCTGGAGTGGAGATGCGTGGGGGTGGCGGTGCCAGTTTGCGCTGCTGGTGCCACCTGGTCAACGCTGTCGGAGAGTACACTGAAGAAGTGGGGGCTTATATTTAGAAACTGGTAAATAGGTAAATGGAGTAAGTACACTTGCCTAATATTCTTATTAATTCTGCATTTGGCTCTCCCTTTTATTTAAAATTCTTTTATTGTTTTTCAAAGCTTTGCTGTAAAAACTTTCTCCACATGAAAGCTGGATCCGGCTGTCCCTACAAATTTTTTTTTGTGCTAAATTTAAATCAGATTCGCTACCATGGCCCTTCATTTTACAAATTTTGAAGTGAAGCTGATTAAATAGGAAAATTTACAGATTTCTGGTGACACCTTGACAGTGAGTAGTTGAACTTGAGAGTCCTTGATTTCCTGGTATCTGTAAGACGGCATCAAAAGAAAATTAGCTTTTTGTATGTATTTCAAATGTCTATGTTGAATTTAACTCAGTGTTCAGTGAATCCACTGATCACCTGCAAGAAATAAAGATTCCCACCCCCCCGCCAATGTATAATTTGGCTTCTAAAATTTTTTGCTCTTGCCTAAACCTGGAGGTGAGCCACAGCTAAACAGTGTTACAATAAGGTGTACTGCAGAAGCATCTGGGTGGCTGCTTGATGTGTCTTCCTCATGTACTTAATATTAGAGCTAGACTAATGAGGGAGCTATTAGAGGAGAAGGACTTGGCTTCTGTTATAGTGTGTCCTGATTGTCTAGGCATTTTCACCTAATACCTAATTTCACCTAATTTTCACCCTGTTTTTACATTTCCTTGATCCCATCTACACTTTTCCTCTTCATCAGTATTCCTTTTACAGCGATCTTCAATATCTTGCACTCAAAACATAATTTTGTATAACGCTGGGGCACAGCTCAGTATGGTTTTACAAAGTGTTTCCATTTACATAGGACTTGCAAAGAATGTGATTATGATCCAAGAAGTTCCCTTTTTGTGGTAACCTAGAAACATACCTGCAGTTTTGTAAGTAAGACGTTACACAACGATTTCATAATCACACAAAACTGCTGTTTTTAATGGCTTTCCAATAGAGACATCACCCAAGGTTTTTATTTTTCTTTTCTTGTGCTTATTATATTGTATAATTGGTTTCTGGTAGTATCAAACCACTAGGAAATCTCTCTCAGTAACATAATTAATCTCTAAATGTTACAATTCAGTCTTAGCAAGGCCTGCTTTCCCAGAACCTTGTATTTAACAACAAGACACTGAATCGTGTGCGTGCTTTGGTGCTGTGCTGTAGTTTTGGCACTCGATGCAGTAACATGTTCAAATTGGAACACCTAGTGCTTGCATCACTTCAGCTTTTGATTACCAGCACAGTATCACTGGGCAGTACTTATGTCTAGAGTTATAGATCATAACTGGATTCAAAAGCTTATAAATACATAGCAGCTTCCTCAGAATATGCGTGGCGGTCCAACTTATGTTAAAAATAAAATAGCATCCAAACTAAAAATCTCCACACTTGGCTTTAATGGTCCAGGATTGCAGTACAAGAGCTTTTGGGCCTATAATTGCTTGTATGCATATATATCAGTTACTACTACTACTAATAGAATATGCATGCCTAACGCTTATATGAAAAAAACCCCTGTGACATATATTGAACTTAACAGGATGCTCCTTAGAACGTCATGGCTGCATTAAGTGTGAGCTGTATTCAGCAGCATGACTTTGCAGTGGGAAAATATCTGAAACCAGTCAACTTTTTGGAGCAGACCTACCAAAACTCCCTGGAAGATTGTGTGGAAACGTTACTGGGACTTACATCCTTATACGCTGTGTGCAGGCCACTTGCTGTGGAAGCTGGTACGCTCTTGACGCCTCCTCCGGCACCTGATGCAAGTGCAGCCTCCTCGTGCCGTGCAGGGCTGCCAGCACCTCTCCCCCAGCACAGCCTAGCGAGAGGAGGGATCACTGTGCCCTGGTGCAGGTAGTGCAGCTGCTGAATTTTGCTCCTAAGCGATTTGGAGGATGGAGCAATAATAAAGGAATCGTGCAGTTCTTGTCGGAGCTATTTGGTTACCACAAGCCCAGTCTCTATAGACGGTGATAGATCTCTGCCTTTCAGTGGGCAAGTTCAAGTTGCACAGAAGGTAAATATAAGATGTAAAAGCTTTGAGTGTATTCACACTGAAGACCCACACTTAAAGAACAATTCTCTGTTTAAATAGAAAGGGGCTTTTTTGTCTTTGTTTAGCTCTGTTGAATGGCAAATTAATTTGCAATTTTCTGTAAGTAGTGTTTTGTTTCTGAAGCTGGCAACTAGCAAGTAATTCACTTTCCAAGCAGGATGGCCTAAGTGGAAAGGCCTATCTAAATAAAAGAAGCTGATTTGTATTAATATAATATTGAAATACCAGGATTTTTACCGGGAAGAGAATACACCTGAAAATAATTGTGGCTAATATCTAACCAAAGGATAATAATTTGCATCTCTGTGGAACACTTTTCATATGCTTTTGAAATACCTGAAATACATGATCTCAGCAAAGAATAAACACCAAGAGGTTCTTCACAATTTGGGCTAGAAATAACAAGCCAAAGAATTGCAAGTGTTGCTCTAGATAAAGCACTGGTAATTCTGTGGGCATGAAACCTTTGTCTCCAGAAACCTAAAAATGTTTGTTTATTATTTGTCAGGCTCTTGAGCTGCACTTAAGTTGTATAATGCATACCGGTGTGAAATGTTCTTCTCCTTAATATTATATACTCTTATTTTCAGCTGAAGGAGCTAAAGTCTAAGGAGATCATGGATCCCTGATATTCTCAGTCAGAATAAAATAACTATGTGACAGATACAGAAGAACAAGGAAAGACTAGCTCATTTCACAAACTTTACGGCCTGATCCAGTTCATCTTAAACTAGTGAAAATTCAGACCCCTGCTTTATCTTAAGCCACTATGGCTGGTAGCTTCAGCCTTCCACTTTTTTCATAACCAGGAAAACAGATGCCACTTTCTAAATAAGGGGACAGTGGTTAATTCTTTCAACAATGGGATAATAGATTATTTCAACCTTCCTGAAAGTTCAGTACAGTGATATGATTGCTTAAACATCTGTCAATGCAGAAATGTAATATTTGTGCCATTCATATTATCTAATTTGCTTCTAATGCATAATTTTCTGTCTGTGCCTTTGCCGACAAGTCTTAGAAGATCCTAGGCCTGTGCAGAAGAGTTTGGATTAATAGTGCTATGCACGTAGGGATGTTTTTCATGGCCATGCAGATTGTTGGTTTGGGGGTTTTTTTTGTGGGTTTTTGGTTTTGTTTGGTTGGTTTTGTTTTGGTTTGGTGTGGTTGTTTTGGGGGGTGGGGCTTGAGTCTGGAATTATGGCAATACAGTCTGTCCCCCTTCAAAGCAGGGGCTAGAGAAAAATAACCCAGGGGTCTTCGTGTTATGCTTTTGATGTGTGTTTTTTACAGCTACAGCGTGTTAAGCGCCACATGTTCAGTGTCAGGGATAGGAAGCCTCAGCACACTCAGGACAGGCAGGACAGACTGGACGCAGGAGCAGAGCAAGGCGCAGGTGAGGGGACCAGTGGTTCGATGTGACACAAGAGGCCACAGCAGATTCAGTCTGTAGATGAGCCAGTGTCCTCTTGGATGAATAGCCAGTGTGCTACACTGCTGCAGGCAGAGCAACATTTTGGGTTTGAAATGTATTTCTGGTACGATGCTCACCACTCCTGATACTCCGATGAACATTGCCAATAACCATGCTAAATTGGTAGTCTGTATTATTCTTTTTTTTTTGATGTAGAACTGTTTTATTCTGTAATTTATCAGACTGTTTTAAATACATTTTATTACATGCCAATTCTTATAGCTTCTAAGTTAGAACTTGTACTTCTGTGGTTTTAGTAGATTTTATAAGCAATTAAACTCATTTACAGTAAGGGAAAGAAAAGTCATGTGCACCCATGCCAATTGACTGTCTTCACGTTTGTTCCCTGAAGCAGAAGTACAAGGGGTATAGTCATCTTTAGTTAAGAAAAGGCAAAGCTTGTCTTCATAATTAGATCTTTTGCTGAATGGTGGAAGTATTGTTGTTCTTTTCCCATACTGACTTGGTTTAAATAAAACTTGACATTCATGTGAACTACTTACTAATTTATATGTTTAAACTTTAGAGAAAATAAGGGAAATTCACTTGAGTTCTTCATTCTTACTTGAAGACAGTTGTAGCAAAGCCAGCTAGGTGTGTATGTTGTTGTATGTCTCCATTATAATTTCAGCTGAGTAGGGATCTGGTCACAACACATTTGCCCTCTAGTGTAAACCCAATGTTTTGGGCTTCTTACACAGTTAAAGCCAAATTCAGTATCTGTTGGTGCTTTGAAAAATAGCAGTACTCCTTAAATGAGCACATGTGTTCGTGTTAGTGGTGGTTTCAAGTACCTATTTGATTTTTGTAGCGAAGCAGACCCCCCGTGCTCACACAGCCGTCAGCACCGGGGAGGTGGTACTGCTCACCAGGGTGTTGGTAACATCTCATGGAAGCGAGAGAGATGCTCTTGAGTGCTCGTAGTTTATTTAATTAGAAAGCATTTTTTTCAAGAAATACAGTTGCTACCGCATTTAAGTGGTAGCTAGTAGTGATACTGTTTGCAAAATCTTCATTTTACTATGACACATGTTTCTGCAACTGCAGTTGCATAAGGATTGGTGGTCCGGGCTGTCCCCTTAGTGCTTTAGGCAGATGTAACTTGGGAGTAAAAAGAACAAGCCGCAAGGATGGCTGGATGAAATCTTAAGCCCAGAGTAAACAAGCAGCAAATATACCTCTGAGGAGTTGGTGTCTCTCCAGGGTCGGAACCACAGTAAAACAAACTTGATTGTGAAGGCAGGATTTGAGCAGTGAGGGAGGACCTACATACAGCATTCAGCTCACTTTTCACCCACAGCTGTGCAGGACAATGTGTAAACACGACTGATGTCTGCCAGTGTTGTGATGCCATTTTAGGGTTCCCCTCGCTTAGATAGGAAAGGATCTGATTTCTCTGAACCATCAACTTTCTTCACTGAAATTCTTAAGTCTGTGGTTCATTAAACATCCAAATTCCTTAGTAAACTAAGTGCCAGGTGACCCTGCTTTTTTTCTTTATAGTTATTTTACAGAGTAAATACTGCTAGGCTGCCCACTTGGTGTGATTCATGTTTTTTCCCTCAAGGTGATGTATAAAGAAAGCTTTCTTCTGCATCCCTCTTGCTGTGTGTAATACTACAGTGAACAGGACTGATGCTTATTGTAATGTTCTGTATGCTTCACAGCTGCATGTCAGTTGTGTGCCATTAAGTTATTAATGGTGCTGACAAATGTCTCCACAAAAGTGAATGTAAGATAAGTGTAAGAAAAGAATGACCTTTTACAGTTCCGGCTGATTCATCACACATGCATACAAAAGGATCTTGCCATAATGCATGACCCTAACTTGGGAAAGAAGCTGGTATCTGGCTGCTGTTAGCTTTGGCAGTAGGTGTCTTTGTAGCTTAGAGTATTAATTAAAGTTTTAAGGGCCTGAGGTATTACTTAAACATCTGTGCAATTATCTTAATGTTCAGGAATTTTATATGTTTTATTTTTAAAGACCTTCCTTCCTTCATTTCTCTTCTAGGACTGGAATGGGAAAGAACGGATTGCTATAAAATTCCTAAAATCATATTTCTGAATTAAATATGTATTATGGTAAAGGACTTCTCACTGGGGCTCAGATTAGGAATTATATTCAGAATATTGTTCCTGTTGCTATTCCCTGCTGAATTTCTCCATCTGGTAATATTACTGTTTAGGAAGTGATAACACATGCATGTAACAAGTTAATTGTAAAAGCCCAAAATGGGTAATTTGATTGTGCTACTAAAACAATAGTAGTCAAGCACTCCCGTCTGCGGTTGCCAGCTTTAAATTATCATGATTGTTGTAAATCATGAGGGGGTTGTGGGAAATAGAGCTTTCAGCTTTTCATTACAAATCCCCCATTTTCTGCCCAGTGGTCTAAGGGAGAGCGACATGCAGCCATCTGTCTAATAGTCTGCGGTGGTGCTTTGCAGACCATTACTCTCAGCACTCCAGGGGAATAAGAGTGGGAAGAAGGAACATGCCTGAATATTGCAGTATCTTTGGGATCATAGTGCTTCTCACTACACAGATTCATAGCTAAGAACTGAGTCCCCCTGTCCATATAACTGCTGCATAAGGGGGCACTGGTGGTTTTCCCAGTTAGGAAATGTGCATACATTTACACATAAGCATAATTAGCTAGTCAGCACTGGCAACAAGAGGAGCATTTTATATGTGCTCTTCTTTGCTGTATGAGAGACGTTTCTCCTTTTTACATTTAAAAAGTAGAATCCAACTCCAGCATACCTCAACTATGTACTTATTTTTAAAGACCTTCCTTCCTTCATTTCTCTTCTAGGACTGGAATGGGAAAGAATGGATTGCCACAAAAGTCCTAAAATCATATTTCTGCATTAAATATGTATTATGATAAAGGACTTCTCACTAGGGCTCAGATTAGGAATTATATTCCTAACCATATATGCCTCAACAATGCCTTCTCTGCCCTTGTGTAAGTACATATAGGTACCGTCATCAGTGGGCAGAATTATATTCCTAACCATATATACCTCAACAATGCATTCTCTGCCCTTGTGTAAGTACATATAGGTACCATCATCAGTGGGCAGAACGGGACCCCAGAGCTACCTGTATGAACACTTCAGAGAATCAGGAGGGGACAACGTCACACTCCAAAGACTTCAAGCAGTGTGTGGAGGGAAGTAAATGTTTATTTAAAAATGAAGTCTTAATACCTTCCATTTTCAAGCTTTTCATTTTACATCTTCAGATGTTATCCATGTTGTTGTTATCCATGGGACTAAGGTGCAGGCTCTTCCCTGGAAGCCCTGTTCCTGTAGCAGACACTCTGCACTTGCTGGACAGGGACTTTGGGGGGTTCACGCTGCTTCCTGGGGCTCATTTCTTCCTGGGAAGTTTAACAAAGCGGCACCAGAAGATAATTAGTTCTTGATTAATGAGTTCTGAGCTAAGAAGAAGGAATAATTTAGTTGGCAAGTGACTGAATTGCTGGCTCAACGTATAGCTCTACTACATTGTTTTCCCTATCTAAAAATGAGGGAAGCTTCTATGAGTAATGACAAAATCACTGTTCCTGTGGCTGAAGTGCATGGTATTTGGGTTAGTGTCTCTTGCCAGTTATGAGACATTCCTAATGCTTAACTCTGCCCTGATCCTTCCTGTGACATTTGTACTCCTTGAGTACATCATATGGCCATGATGTGTATATATGAGAGATGAGATTTCCGAGACGCCAGTGTCTACATCTGGTGCAAATATGTGACATGTTCTCAGGTTCCTACTCTCTTGTTTCTGCTAACCACACTTCACTGACTCTACTTGGTCCTGTACCCGCTCTTCTTAAAAGAAAAAAAGATAAAAGATTTTTAAAGAAAATCCATATTAAAGTGGTACTCTACGGAAGTGTACATCTGCCCAAGTACATGGCATGGAAGCATGTTCATCTCAGAGGAAAAAATACAGCAGTCATTTCTAGAGTAAATGTAAATTATTATGAAAAGGCAATTGCAATTTTATATTCATAAATACATATTTAGAAATAGCTTCCAAAGAAGCTGTAACTCAGTTCAGTAAACAGTACAGTAACTGGTATGTTTTAATTAATCAGAAGCCAGTGTGATTTTGTTCTTAGTGTGGAGAAGGCTAATATCATTTAAAAGCATTAGCTGTTTGTGCTTAATCAAAGTATAAGCAGTGGTGGTGAAATCCCTTCCGATTGCCCTGACTTACTGTTATTTTGGCATCAAATAAAAGTAACAAAGTAACTTTCAGTAAAGAACTCTTTATTTCAGATGGAGACTTTTCAAATTGATAGTGTCTCTAATATGATGCCAACCAAATTTGCCTTGGCATTCTCTTGTGTTGACTGGGTAATTAAAAAAAAAAAAAAAAAAAAAAGTGCTTTAGCTGTATGAAATCTTTTTGCTAAAAATGAGATCAGTGGCTTATGAACTCTAACTTGAAGACTTTCTGCTTTGTGTAGCTTCAAGAGCTGTTCAAGTAATTTATTTTCTGGAAAGAATTTTCTTTAAAAAAACATTCTGAATTGCTTGAAACATCTTAAAAAAGGGGGTATGATTAATTAACATTTACAGGCCAAAGAAAATTTAATCTTTCACTCTCAGGTGTCCTTTAACCTTTTAAAATTAGATTTAGGTCAAATTTTAAATATAAAAAATGTCTTTAAACAAAACATTGCCTTTTTTGTGTAACATTGGAATGGGTAGTAAGTTCAGGGGGAAGGAAAAAAAAAAGCTTTTTGCAGACATTTTTGTGTCTCAGTTCTGTGAAAGTCAATTTGAATTTACAGTTATTTTCAACTTATCCCAAACTGTATTTTTCAGTATAACAAGAGAAATGGATTTGGAGTAAGAGCTAGGAGGAGCATCCTCAGCCAGAGGACTTTACGTATCGGTGAAGCTGGTGTTTCTGGGTGAGATTTCCGAAAGATGAGAGGGAAGGAGGGAGCACTGTGAGTGGAGAAGTGAGAAGCTCCATGGAAGCAGTCACAGAAAACAAGATTTCAGGAGTGCAGTCAGAAGAGTGAGCGAAGGAGACTGAGGGTGGAGTCTGGGTTCTGCGTTTTGTCCAAAAACAGGTCTCGAGAAACTTTGAGGTGTAAAAGATCATCCTTCAGAGTCAGGGACCCAAACTGGGGGGTGAGACCGCCAGCGAGTGAAAGCACTATGTTTGAGTGTGAAGTGGAAATTGTGGAAAGTCTCATGATAGTTCTGGGCTGAGGGGGCAGAGGATTTTGTAAGATGAGAAACACTGGGCGCATTTGTAATGGGGAAGGAGAGGCAGAAGATAGTGGAAGGTCAGAAGAAAGCCCGAAGGACAGGAAGAGAGGAGTAGTAGGGCAGAGAGCAAGAGGAGGGAGCTGAAGGAGTTAGAGTAGGCAAGGAAAAAATATACATCCGCTTAATACTTGAGAGAAATCTTCAGATTGTTTCAGCATTAATCCACTCCTTTCTTCCTTCCTCATAAATAAAAGAAAGCAGAGGGGAAAAGTCTTAAACGAACTCTTGCGGCTGGTGGCCTCGTGGCCACGTTGGGACGGGCACCCGTCTGGAGAAGCTAGCTGTTAGGCAGCTCCCTGCTATCTTTTTATCTGCGCTGCTCAGAGGTATCTCAGTAAAGCAGAAGATTGATGTGGCTCGTAATTACCTTCTCTTTCCTGGGCTCTGCTTTAGAAGAGCTTGAATGGTGGGACATAAAGTGAACACCACGTTTTTTCAGCGCTCTTGCCTAACGCTGCCCCCGAAGCACTTTTTGGATACCTAGAAAAGAAGCCAGGTCTCTTACGGGCTGGCCTGGCAAAGGAGGTGCCCTTCCTTTTTGGCAGAGCCACACCACCCGCTCTGTCTGAACCACGCTATCCTTGAGTCATTGTCCCCATGGGGAGAGCTGACCTGCGGGTGGGCCTGGAGACGGGCTGTCGACTGGTACAGACTCTGCCATCCTGTGAACTTTGTTGCTCTGTTTTGGATTTTCTTGGTTATTTTGAAATTTTTGCCATAGACTTTCTGCTGGCTCATGGTGGATGAGATGTGCAGATTTTGGTACGCAACACCCAACCTTCTCACTGACATTTCTACCCTACCAGGCTTTTCTTGTCTTCCTTCTCGTCCTGCCTGTGCAGTCATTCTTGTCCCTTTGAACTAAACATACATGGTGAATAATGTTTTATTAATTGCCTAATTTCTCTCCACGTTTTTCATTCCAGCCTCTTCCTGGGCTGTTTTAGACCTCCACTCTTAATTTTTCTAAAGCATACTGAGTGTCATTTGAGCTCTTCTTGCGCTGTCACAGCTGAATCCATCTGTGCTCATTCAAGTGTGTCCTTATTCATGCACTGCTTCCCTATTGACGGGTGTAGTTCTCAGAAATGTGGTAGGACCCTACCCGCCAAGTCCTATTCATCCAGCAGCTGAAAGATGCTTAGGAGCCATTCATCAACAGCATGAACTCCTTTTGAAAGATAGGCCTGAGGGGCATGACATTTAACTGTACCCGCCAATCCTGATATGTCCTGTAGTCATTGTGGCGGCTGGGACATACCGAAGGAGAGTGTCCGTGGTACGAGTAGGAAAAAAGAGGGCATGCTGTTAGCCCAGTGCTTGAAAATTGCTTGCCTATGTACATTATCAAAGGAATTCAGTTCTTCTTTGGGGCGAAACTCTTCCGATTTCTCCTGATGGTCCTCATTTCAGCCGTGGTTACGGGAATGGATTGCTTCTGGCAGGAAAAACTAGCACAGGAAAAATCTCATTCTGCTTCAGTATTCTGTGACCTGGCTTTCCCATGTGGAATAGCTGATTTGATCTCTCTGCTGGGCTCTGTATAGCAGCCTAAAACTCGGAAACAACAGATTCATGGCACAATGACTGCAACTTGCTTTGGTATTTGAGTCTGACTTTGTGATAATTTTCATACAAAATTCATGAGCTTGTTTGGAGAAGAGCACTCACTGCGGTGAGAAGCACTCTCAGCTTCTCACGCCGCTATTGCAACCTGAGTCGCTGGAGAGAGTTTCTTTCTTTTTTTAGATCTGTGCCACCAAAGTAAGATATGTTTCATAAAGGGTCAAATCATTGATCCCTCAAAAGTTACAAGTCATAAAATTATCAAAACATTCTGATACTAACACATGGTCTGAGGACTTAGTGCTACTTTAGATGGAAACAAAGCACTATGCAGATTGCATAAATCTTAGTATATCTACGCATGTTTTTTCAGATCTGTGACCAAATGCTGAAATGATACTTTCATCTTTATAACCATTGTTGTGAGTTTTCAGTCTGACAGTGATCTATTGTATAATTCATGCTGCCCTGGCAATCTAACTGCTGTCCACTGTTCTGACTCATTATTTTTGGCAAGGCAAGGTAGCATGCACCAGAGTTATGGAGAACAAGTTGAACTGAAATTTGTTTTGAAATGTGCTTTTTTTTTTTTTGGTTAAAGCAATGTTTCTTTCCAGTATAACTTATTTTTCGTTTATCTGTATAGATCACTTGTTTTTACTCTGAGTTTGGTATTTGGTTTTTAAAAATCATGTTCAGGTTTTATTTCCAGAAAATTGACTTTATTTTTCTTTATGCCCAGCACAGAACTGCTTACAGAAATAACTACTTGTCAGTAATCTTTTCAAAGACTCAACAGTGTAACAAAATGAAACCCTTGATCCCTTAGTCTAGATTCTTAAACACTGACAAGATAAATTAGAGCTTCATTAAATTAATGATTCAATAATTAAAAAGGAGGATTCAGAGAAAAGGCTTAGAAGAATGGATGAAGTATAAATGAACTCTGCATTAAAGTTACCATTAAGCGGAAGAACAATGAATCATAAATTGCATCTGTATAAATGCACATGCTTTCTGTGGGGAGACAGTAATTATTATGCCCAGGAGCATTCTCTGTAACATCTCCCACTCAGTTACTGTCAGTGTCAATTAGTCCATTATGATGAAAAATTGTGAAATGATCTGAGGGTAAAAAGAAATGAAAAACCCAAATCTCTTAGATTTAGGTTTTTTTCCTGTTGTGAATAGTTGGGAGGCATTGATAACTTGCAGCTCTCTTTTATACAGAGGCAATAAAATTTACAAACGCATTGGTAAACATACCTTAGAAATGCAAGAAAACTGCAAATCCCCTCTTTCTTTTTTAATGATGTCATTTACCATCAAGTTATAAGTGTTTCATAAGGAAGTTATTAGAGATATCTGATTTGGCCTATGTTGATATTTTCAGGGATCCTTTGTGATATCTGCACACTGAAATGGGAAGAAGCAGCACTCTCCATTCCTTTTCATTTAAAGTGTTGAGTTTATCTGATTCTCTTTTGCAATTACTCAGCATTTCTGTCATGTACCATATAACCAAACACGAGAGAATTGTTGAGAAATACTTTTATGTTATATTACATAAGTGTATAAATGTAAATACATAAGTACCTTTATATTCCTAATATAGTTTCTTATTGGCTACAGGCTGGAAGCTGTCTGAATCCTGCCATCAGTGGCGCTCCTGCCAACCCCTGAAAATAGGCCTCTTTGAATTCCTGAGTCAGATTTAAGATTGTTGATTTAATATTTTTAGAAGAGAAAACCAGCCTAAATCAGCGGAGAAGTAATTGGCTGAAAATGTGCATTGCACAAGATACATGTTCCCACTTGGCGCCTCAGGGAAAACACACTCTGGAGGAATTCTCCACCCCGCTCCTGTATTAATTTTGAGACCCCACCCCCCCAAAAAAATTGCTGCCCCAGATACTTTCCGTTCCCTAGTTAGCAAGGTGTAAAGAAACCTTAATTTTTGATACTGATGCCCTTACAGTTGGACTCTGTTTTGCCTCAGATGGGCAGCATGTTGTCTTGCACCTTTCCTGAGATGTGTCAAAAAGACTTCAAGCTAAAGAGGCAGTGTGGATGCATGAAGATCAGAAGCAGGACGCAAGAGAAAATAGATGACAGCCATGACAAGAACTCACAACATGAAACAGATGTGTGATACAAACACATATCATATGCATAAATCCTATAATTTAAATGTATATGTATATGCAAGCCCATGCAGTCTTACAGAAGGTGGATGGAGGGGTACGGATTAAATGTTCAGATTCCCCAGGTGCCTCACTGTGATCGACTTGCAGGGAGGTATTCTGTAGCTGTGTTCCTTTTTTTATTGTTTTGAGTATTAGCCAAAAGCAAATAGGGACTGTTTTTAAAATAGAATTGAAGAAAAATTTGAAAGTGACTATATAGTGTCTTTGCTGTATAGGGGCCAAAAGTTGTGACATGGGAAATCTCTTCTGGGTCTCTATTTCCATGGTTGTTATAGGCCAGTCATGCCATGTGTAATCTTCATTGAGATAAGGAGCTGGATTTGAGATCTCCCCAGATGAAATATTCCACTCTGAAATAAAATGCTGAGTGCCTTCAGCTGAGAACTTTAAAAGATTTTTTTTTTTCCCCCTGATCTAGTAGCTTTTTTCTTGTAGGGTCATTCTTCAGATGATTCAGATTTTAGAAACTAGAATTGTTTGAAAGTTTGAAGAAAAGCAAGACTGAAATCAACAAGAAATTTTTCTTCTTAAGCAATTTATAGAGTTTGGAAAACCAGTATTAAAAGTCATAGCGTACATGGCTCCCGTGGCTTTGTTAAACAGAGAGCTCTCTAACATTAAGGCTCTTTGTTATCCAAAATTGTGGAGGAGAGCCAGAAGAGAAATATATTTAGACTATGAAAATACACAAAGTATGTGTGTAGCTTGCAAATAATTCATCCCAGAAAACTAACAGAAGGCAATAGAAAAGCCACAACTAAAATGTGAATCTTAGTGACTCTTTTTGCCTCTTACATGAGACCGCATTAGTGATTGTTGATGAACAAAAATAAGATCAATATTTGCTATTAATAGAATGTTTATTTTTAACATGATTGTTACTTTCATTCATCTTCCACTAGTATCTGAATCTACAAGTATCTACAAGCATGTTGCAGGAACAGCTGATGACGCTTGGATGCCTAACTCAAGGAACAGCCCATGGCTAGGGATCTAGTACGGGTGGAGGGGCTGCATCTTAGCCCTTCAACCCTACATGAGTACACACCTCCCAGCTGCAGTTTTCACTCCTGGCTAACTTAAGCATCTTCCTTCTCAGCAAACTTCTGTAAATCCCTTTCTTTAATGCTTAATCTGTTCACATGCAGTCTTTGTTGATAGCATCAGTCATGCTGTCCTTGGAGCTGTATGCTCAGAGGTGTAAGTTTTAGGCATTGCTTTTCATAGCAAGGGATGTCCAGATTCCCTGACTCTGCAAAAGGGCTGTGGAAGTGCAGTTCAGGACTGCAAAGCCTAGAACCATCTAACTTCAACGGTACGGAGAGAGGAGAAGATCAGTCTGGTTTGCTACATAATTTTGGGTGTTCATGAAGAGTTGTATTTTCTTCGGGAATCTGAGCCCTGCTAAACTGAAAGTGAACCTACACAATGATAAATGTTAGCTTTTTGGGAAAACAAAGTGACAGAGCATTCAGTGAGACATCAGTGAGGCAGGAAATGGAGAAGCTGTTTAGGGATATAACAACAAACTGGGCTTTTTTGGATTTGCTGTTGAGTGAAGAGAAGGTTGAAGAAAGTGGCCACCATCTTAGTTCACAGGTAATGCTTTGTTTGAATGCGAGCCATTTGTGGAACCTATAAAGTCAGTAATTTAAAAATGAAGATCTTTAATAATTCTTGGGACAGCAGCTGCAACACTTAACGGCCAAATTAAACTCAAATGTAGTAGTGATGGAGATGAGGTAAATTTGCTGCTATCCGCTAAATCTCCCTCCTTTGTCCTCAAGAGCACTGTCCTAAGTTGTAGATTACACCATTTCCAAAAGCAGGGAGGAAATGAGAACCATGGAGGTTTTAACTTTGCCCAGGTTACATACTAAGGCACTAGTAAGCCTGAAATAAAATTTTTATCTCTGAATTTTAAGCTCTGTCCTTTACAGCACTAAACTGTTCACCCACTGTGCCGGTTAGTCATGAGCTTTTTTTATCCAGTAAATTTTGTTTGTATGTTTCTGTATTAACAGTTTGCCAAATCATCCCATATGCTATGTTTTTTCTTAGAGCAGTGACGACTTTCGCAACATGCATTTAATAGGTCATTTTCTTAATATTCTGTATTTCCTTTTGGAAAAATGTTTTATTCTACCTTCTTACAGTCCTAGTTCCTTGAATCACAGTTTTTATCCTGCAGTAGTTTTAGTCTTCAGTTCAAATTAACAGCTTTGTTTTCCCATATCCCTTTATATTTTATTTGCATATTTGGAAATGTTTAATCAAAAAGGAGTGGGAGATGGTGAAAGGAAAGGGAATCATATTATTCAAAGTCAGTCTTTCTACTTTTGCAGGAAATCATCTGGAGCTGGATGATTGTGAGTCAACAATGCCATCCTCTTACAAAAAGATACAGTAGGATGTATGAAGCTGAAAGAGAACTAACTACCTGAGGTAATCCTTTCAGCTTAGCTTTGATAAAGGCTCAGATAGATTGCTATTTCAGACTTGGGCTAAGTGGGAGAGTCCAGAGGAAAGCTATGAGAACGATCAGCAATCCAGAAAACTTAGTTGAAAAATTGGTTTTGTTTCATCTGGAGAGGAAGAGAAGTATAACAGTGTTCAGGTACATAAAAGACTATGGACAAAGGATAGGGAATAACCTATTCTTCATTCTCAGGGCAGGGAGAGGGGGAAGTAGAGAAATTGACTTGTATCAAGAGAGATTTGACGTACATATAAGAATAACCTTCCTAGTGGCAAGGGTAGTCATGCATTGGGATAGAGTGCCTGAGGAGGTTACAAAATCTTTGCAGGTCTTCGTTGGTCTGTAGAAGAATCCAGTAGGCAGAGATTAGAGTCAAGCAAGAATTAATTGATCTGGCTGTGAAGAGTGGGAATGGACCAGATGATGTCTGGCAGTCCTGCCCAGCCATATTTTCTGTAGTTCTGTTACACAGGTCACCAGGTACTCATACCCAGGAATCTGTTTTGCTTGAAAAGCAAGTTGAAGTGATGGGGACCTTTTTTTTTTTTTTTTTTTTTTTAAATTCAGCCTCTAGTAAATTCCACTTTTCACTTTATTTCAGCTTTGTAAAAGATTTTTTTTTTTTCCCTTATTTATGTTCTTGGTTCCTCAGTATCTCTTCTACTTCATTAAAGAGCCATCTAGCGTTTATAGCTTCTTTCACATATGGGTTATTATCAGGTACAACCGAGTAATCCATTACGTATTTTTCTCAAATAAACTGGGACTATTATCTTGATTATAAAAAGATGCCCCAGACTTTGAGTAACATTTTTAGGTCCTTGCTCTTTTGAAGTTTGTTAGTCTATTAAGTGTGGACATGAGAACTGGCTACAGTAAGCCAGTAATACATACTTCTCCTCAGCTTATACTTGGTATTTCCCTGTTAATTTATCAAGAAAATTACCCTTTTAAGTTACTGATATGTCAGCAACAGTTTCAGCTAGTGGAGTTCTGGATTTCCAGCTGCCCAGATCTCAAAATACTTTATATAAACATGGAGTAAACTATTCTTCATAACCTTCCTCCAGCTCAAGTAGATAATTAACTGTAGCTGGGAATATGACAAGTTTCACTCGTGGAAGACAGCCTGAATTTCTGGATACCACAAGAGCTATCTTGTATGTCAAGTGAAATTGCTACCTCCTTAGAAAGTTTGGACTTCTTGTCTGTTTGCATCTTTTACAATGCTGATGGTTTCTTTTATAATCCAGAGAGGTGTATTAATTCCTATATTTGGCCTTGGACTGCAGTGTAGACCTCCTGAGCTATCCTGTCCCCAGATATACTTGTAAGCATAAAGCAATGGAAAACATAAATTCACCTTTCATCCTTACTATGAGTGCCAAAACAAATAAGTTGTTACTCAGCTTAGTGCTGCTAAGAAAATGTTCTGGTTATTGTTATGTCAAAGAGGCAAAGACTGCCAAATCTGTAAGAACAGAAATGTGGTTCAGTGAAGTATTTAAAACATGAAGGGCAAGACTTACTGTTAGACTCCTAAGGATATGAAGAGGTTGAGAGGGGGGAGAAAAAAGGCTCTGATTTGGAACTAGAATGTGACCCCTTGTCCAGGGTATGCTGATGCAGCAAGTGGAAGGGTTGAAGGAGGAAAACAGGTTAAAAGCCTTAGCTATCTGAATAGAGGAAAAAAGGGAAAGAGATGGAAGGTTCTGATTGGTTTTGTTAGTGTTTCCTGGAAAGAGTTTAGGGAATTCCTGTGCAGAGAACAAAGTTGATGGGAGAATTTAAGGAGTGAGTACACAGTTGCAAAACGGTAATTCAGCTGAGGATGTGAAACCTCATTATATTAGAAAAGTAGAGTTTGAAGGTAAGAAGTTTGAATCTAAGGAGGCATAGAATCATAGACTATCTCAAATCGGTTGGGATCCATCAGGATCATCCAGTCCAACTCCCTGCTCCTCACAGGGCTACCTGAAACTGAACCATATGACTAAGAGCCTCATCCAGACACTCCTTGAACTGACAGGCTTGGTGCCGTGACCACTTCCCTGGGGAGCCTGTGCCAGGGACCGACTATCTCTCTGTGAATAACCTTTTCCAAATGTCCAACCTGAACTTCCCCTGACACAGCTTCATTCCATCCTCTCGTGTCCCATTGCTGGTCACCAGAGAGGGGAGACCAGCACCCTGCCTCCACTGCCCCCCTTGAGGAAGGTGTAGGCTGCGATGAGGTCACCCCTCAGCCTTCTCTTCTCCAAGCTGAACAAGCCAAGTGATGTCAGCCACTCCTCCTAAGTCTTACGCTCAAGGCCTTTCACCATCTTGCTTGCCCTCCACTGAGCACACTCTTAATAGTTTGATGTCCTTCTTACATTGAGGCACCCAAAACTGCACACATCACTTGAGGTGGGGCCACATTAGTGCAGTGCAGAGTGAGACTATCACCTCCGTGGTCTGGCTAGCGATGCTGTGCTTGGTGCGCCCCAGGACACGGTTGGCTCTTTCGGCTGCCAGGGCACACTGCTGACTCATGTTCAACTTGCCATCGAATGGATGGAATTACTTGTTTGGAGGAATCTTAAAAATGCATGTGAAGAGCCCATTTTTCCTTCTGTTCGAGACAAGTATTTTAAAAACTGGTTCAGGAGGAAGTAGTTTGGGACTCTTGGCAAGTGCCACACCTCAAAAGTGATGCAGACTGGAGAGACAAATAAAACACGTATCAGATACAATCAGAGTAAAACACAGGCAAATTATGTTTTGTCATCTTTGGAGATTAGTTGTAGAGGAGTTGTTTAACTGGAAATGGAAAGTAGTAAAATATGGGAGAAATACAATTAAGAGAAAATTAGGATTCCTTAGGCCAAATCTTACAAGCAGAAACACTCTCGAAATAGTTTATCACAGGTGCCAGAGATCCTCTTGTGCATCTGTTGGTAGCCCAGCATAACAGAGGGACAGGACTTGAGCAATCTATTAGGACCTGTGAATCCAGGTCATGTGTCTGCTTGGAAATAATCCATCCTCTGAGGACAGTGGCCCATACAATCACAGGGTGTCCATAGGTTACCATCTTTCTTCCAAGGCATGTAATTTATATCCTTTTCTTTTTGTCTGCTGCTAGAAACTTTTCAGTTCCGTATCTAAACACACAGAATCATGGAATCACAGGATAGTTCAGGTTGGAAGGGAACCCTGGAGATCATCTAGTCCAACCCTCCTGCTCAGAGTGGGGTTTCATTAACACAGTTGCTGTGGGCCATACAACTGGGTTTTGAGTATCTCCCGACTTCCACACATATGGGGAGATATAATGGGGACAGATCCTCACATTCCAGTCAAAGGAGTGATGAGTCTGTTTCTTAGTTTGTGAAGCAGACTAGTCCTGGATGGACCCTATCTTAACTCAGTGCTGCAATCCTTTTGTTTGACACCTGGGTTAGAATAATCAAGTGTTTCTGAGAAAATATGTGTGTCTGAAAAAGCCTCACCTGTATAGTTTATTCACATGAATCTATGTTCTCCTTTTGCTGAAGTTGCAGTTTTTCCAAGAATCATTTAAAAGGTGGCTGCTTGCCACTTAAACATCTAGCTCACTACCTTATGCGCAGTAGTGCCTCTTTTTGACACATGATGAAGTGTCAGAGCCAAGTGCAAATATAACTGTCTTCATGCTTGTGTGGCTTGTTCTGAACTGCTATTGCAAATAAACAGTGTCATTGCGTGGAGTCTCTGTGCTATTACCACTTGCTACCAAGAGTGAAACAAAATGTTCTGAGTACAATTAGGTAATCAGAAGTTAGGACATTTCCCTTTTGTTGCCCATAAAGCAGCTAAGTGATCTTTTCTGCTGTTGAGCAGGATTTCAAAATATTTTGGAAAGACTACTGGAATAATTTTCCCTGTCCTATTGTAGTAGGATTCTGACTTTGTCACATGGAGATCATTTCCACTTGCTAATACCCTACCGAGTGATTTGAAACAGGAATTTGTCAGTAGTCCTTGGTAGCTGACTTCAGTCAACAGCTGCCTTAGACTTTACACCTTTGTTTCAGTCTAAGCTGTCCCTTTATTTTTGGAAAAGAGAGTTGTGGCTCACTGGTCAATTATTCTTTCTGACATTTAGAGTTCTTTTGAAAATCAGCAATTAAATTAATGTAAGACTCCTTACAGAATTGTGTATAAATGGGGGACACAATCAGCTAGATTCTCAGCCTGATGAAATGTGAGCAGGCTCTTTCTGGAAAATGGGATATTAGAATGTTGCTGTGTGTATTGTGGGGTAGATTAGGTAAAGACTTACCATGTGTGGACCATTGATTCATGATGTGAACCAAGAGAGAACCCTGCTTACAGGTTTCACTTCAGCTCCCCACGCATAGGATGATTTATTTTAACCTTGATTGCTATTGCATATTATTCTTGCTTTTGCATGGAGAATGCCTTCTGTTGTTTTCAAGTGTCTGTTTAATTTTTCTCTCTGTTCAGTTCAAGGATTTTCTCTTTTGGTAGTTGAGGGGAGGTAGGTTTTTTTTTTAATATAAATACAGAGATGACACTTAGCCTTTTACACATTGCACTGAAGAAGGATTCCTGAGAAATATGTTGAAAGTTTCACTCATAGCTACATTTTGCTTTCAATTATTTGTTGTTTAGGGACCTATCCATACATTAAAATGATACACATAAAAGGAAGAAAATTCTGTGGGTATCAAGATTCAAATCAAGATTCCTGCTGCTCTTTCTTAAGCCAGTGCTAGTACTCCGTCAAGGAAAACTCTCTTTTAAAATACTACTTCCTTCTTGTTCAGGCTAGGGCAGTGTGGCCCTAGACATTCAGTCTGAATGTATACAGCATTTCTTCAGATGTTATTGTGGGGTTTTGTAGACTGCTTTCTTTTCCTGGTTGTTTAAAGAGCCCGATACTGTGAAATCCGGTCTTCTTTTCATAGTCCTACCCACTAGAAACCAAATTATTATGAATTATTGAATTAATGTGGGCACTGTGGCTGACTTTAAAATACTTTAAAAAGCTGACTTGCATCCTTGGGAAGAAGAAACCTTCCATGTTGAATTAATGTTATTTTTTATTTAAATATAGAAGTACTACTAATTCAAAACCGTTTTAGATGCTGCTGCTGTGCCAAATATCATGAGTGATAATGTGCTTAGGAATTCTGAACATAACAAATGACGTACTACTTTTTTTTTTTTTAACAGCATGCTCTCTTCCCGAGGCTTACACACTGTCCTTTTAGAGAAAAAGGAAACGTTACTTTCTTAAAATTGCCAGTTTATAAGTTACTACACTGTAATTCATTGTCTAAAGTAGTAGTAGTGAGATACTACTCATCCACACCCTCTTCTTGGTGATTCAGCGTTTACTTCCAGTCCAGCCAATTTCCACCATAGATGTGTATTGAAAATGAGTCTTGATCAGTCACCCTGCCTTCTCTTTGCCATTTAAATCTGTGTTCGTGCATTTTAATGTCAAGGTTAGCGTGGGATCCTGCGGCTTGGCAAGCCCCCAGCGACACAAGGGGTTTCAGGCAGCCGCTGCTGATTTGAGTGAGAAGCCCAGGTGCTCCGCTCAGCGCCGCCGCACAGACTGCCCAGCTGGTGGCATTTCCCAAGGTGGCCTTCCCCGAGGGACAGCAGTGCCAGGGCGCCCGTTCGGATTTTGTTATGTCGCCTGCCCGCCGCCGGTGACCTTTGCTGTTCCAGAACTCATCTCTTGTCTCTGTTTCCCCTGATTTTGTGTAGGTGCTGGGATGGCTGGAGAAGGTCACGATTTGCAGTTGAGCTGAGGGAGGCGTGAAGCATCATCCATCCCCTGCTGACATTTGAGGTAGTGTGATAACTTTTGTCTTACCTGCGAGTGACTTTGTTATGAATGTTGGCTAAGCAGAGTGATCAATAGTATCCTGTAGCGCTCTGCAGATAATCCTCATAGATCATATGATCCCTTCCTACAGAAGGTGATATTGATAACAGGCAGTATACAGAATTCTGATTGGGATCCGGTTGTCATATTTTATTGCCCCAACCAATAGAGATATTTGAATTAAGGCTGTCAAATTCAATCCCGATGTAAACTGATGGCTTCAAGCCCGTTTTTACCAATCTCTGGTAGCCAGCATTTGAGACAAAGCACTTGGTAACTGGTAGAAGTGCTTAAAAAACATTTTTCCTTATCAGAGAAAAATTATTATACTGTATTATAATGAGATATTTCTCATTTATAATGTTATTTAAAGTATTAATTGCCTGGCTTTTTAAATGCACACTATTGAAACAAATGGGGGGGGGGGAGGAAATCTGTGTTTTTCCAGGGAGAGAGAATGTGAAAATGCATATCAGAATGTTGTAGATAACAAATCCTGGTTTAAATGATACTTAAATGACTTCTAATTTGAATGTATGTATTGGGTCTAATTCATATTGGGAGCCTATTACTGAAAGCTTAATCAGATTACAGTGGGGTAAATTTGAATCAAACATCACAGAAATACAGTATGGTATAAGGGGTTCGGACCTATGATTGCTCATGCTATGGAACTGGAAAGCTGTTATGTGGTGTTAAAAGGCTGCACAAGACTTTACAGCTGTTACCTGTGTACTATAGCAGTTTTGTGTACACTTAGACAGGAATAGCCAGTTAAGTCTCATAAATGTAATGTCATTAAATAGAAGAGAAATTCTAGAGACATTTTGCTTTGGTTGCGCTAACAATAGGCAAGACTTGCCACCTTATGTGGTGGGAGTTTAATGTTTCTGAAACCAGGTGGTGGAACTCTAGATGTATCCATTGCACCGTGGACCCCTGCTTGGGAGGTTTGTCTAAGGATACACCAATTCCACTTAGAAAATAAGAAGGTCAGAATAGTGAAAAGTTACTTGTAAAAATGCTTGTAAAGTAGGCGTAACTTACAATCATTAGGGACCTCCTCAACCAAAGACACCTTTGTTGTGGTTACCATGCCTTCTCATACAGAGTTAAGCACACCTGAAAAAATTTAAGAATGACTTCTCTCATTTTACAGCTGAAGCACGGCAGCACAACTATACAGAAAGCTGCTTCTGTGCTCTGTTTTCCTAGCTTTCTGTGCCCAGTGAGCCAGTCGATCCCTAGCTAAACTGCCCGTTCCCAATTCCACTGCAAGCAGCAGTGCAAGACACGTGCCCAGAACTGGGAGCACACAGCCTGGACACGGGGTCTGGCCTCGCTTCTGAGCTCCACCACGGGCTCAGTCAGCAGTTCTGCTACCCTCTGTAACCTCGTTGTGTTTCAGTTTCCTATTTGTAAATGAAGGCTAATAATTCTTAAATTCCAGAAGGGCCCAAAGCATCCCGATCCGTAGGAAATGCCGTTACTCACACAGCGCCTGTCACGTTTGATGTGATATTAATGCTGTGTTGCCAGGGGAGAGTTCAAACCCTTTGCATTTAAGTGTGACCCTGGGCTTGAAAATTGATAGTGGATCCCTGCATGATAAAAATAATTTCTGTGGTGCTTACTCGCGTGGCATTTTCCACTAACTAGAGATAAAGAACATTTTGGCACAGGCAAAAGCAACTAACTTAATCCAAGGATAACGTGATCATAGGGGAGGGGAGATTATGCTGACCAGGTATCTTGAAAATGACATGTCTGTAATTTATATTACCTATGCCAAGTTAGTTTTAGATTAAGAACTGGAAATGTGACAACTGTCCCCATGTAGATCAATTAATGGCTTAGCCTTCATATATTTGCCTTTCAGTACACGTTTGGCAATACCATCCCCAGACTCAGTCATCTGGAGGCAAGCTCTTCTGTGAAATTGAGACATTTAATGCATTATGCATAGTGGGAAATGTTCATCTGCACATTTTCTAGGCTCCGATTATTAAAGTGTTCTACTCTGAATGAAGCTTTTGTTTATCCTAAATGAATATGTTGCATTCTTTCCTTAAAAATTAAACAGATGCCTTGTTATTTCAAGTCCGGGGTACTGAAAGTGAACCATAGATGTGGCAAGAGTAATTTGTCCCTCATTGACATTTACAATCCCAAAGGAAGATAACACAAGGCACAGCTTTAAATAGATTTTGACAGTGCTGGTAGTTCTGCTGAATATGCTGGAAGAAAAATTAATATCTGGCCAAAAGTAGCAGAGATATTTGTAAAATAACTGCTGTAAAATATTCCAGTAACTGTAATTTCTTCAGCTATTAACACTTATCCAGCTACCAGGTCAGCACACCTCTCTGTCCTTTAAATAAAACTCTGCTAAGTTACTTGCAGTGGAATATACAATGTACAGAGTACAGAAACCATTTGTGGTGCTATGAGAGCCTGAGAAAAGCTAAGAGTATGGAAATAAAATTGACTGTTCCTCCACAGTTTGGAAAAAACTTACAGGAACACAGGGCTTCTCCTTTTGAACAGCCTTTTAAGTTCAGGGAAGAACTTGCCTACGCTGAAAATGTCAATAATACAAGAAATGTATCTATTGTTTTAATACCAACATGCTGTAATACTTTTCTCATCAGGTGATTTGTTTGGTGATATTAGGCTACCACAAACTACGTAGCCACCGTGTGTGGGTTATGTCTGCTAGTTTGTGACTGGGATCAGATCCAAATCCTTTCATTGATAGTGTTACGAAATAGATCAGAGACATACATACTTCACTAAAAAAAAGCCCCAAACCACTCTTTTTCTTTTTCTTTTTTTTTTTTTTTTTTTTTAGCTTTATGGCTATTCCTCATACTTTTGCTTTATCAGTTCAGCATACAATTTGAAGGGTTTGCTTTTTAGCATTTAATGATGCAGTCATCAGTAGGACAAGTTAATTTGCTCTTAAATAAATTGAGTTAAATTCTGCTGCTGTTGTGATATATGTTACTGCAGATTTGAAATCAAAGTTAAGATTCGGTTTGAAAAAGTCTGGCAAAGTCAGGTATTATGTCCTGGCAAAGGGCTCCAGGCAGTTGTATTTTTTAAACTACTGTGCATAAAATAGGAAGGAAACTAGGAATGTTAACATTAAAATATACTGCACCTAGTATTTACTTAATGGTCTTTTTTTGTTTTAAAGGCAATGCTCTGCACTTATTGGTAGCCACTTTTATTCTGGCTCCTGCTTCCGAGTAAAGTATCTCATAAATATGCGGTCTGAGAATTGTTTGTGAAAAATAGATATTCCAGACTAAATATACTACACTGAACCGGTGAGAAGAATCAGATCAGATCAATCTGTGGCAACGTATCCTCTCACTCATGGCTCAGTGTGCTTTAAAAATGTACTCCAGCAAATCAAGTCTTACACTGTACATGTTACTGTAGGTTTTATAATGAGTGACTAATAAAAATATGTCCATATGGTCCAGTCTTTGGTGTAGTATGTGAGAAGTAAATCTGGAATTTGGAAAGCTCAATATTCCCACTTGGCTGCAGTGGCCCTGCTGTTAGTTCAGCAACACCAGACTGTCTTACCCCGTCCACCCTCCGTATCTTACCCCGTCCGCTGTCTGTGCCCTCGCGCAGAGGAAGCAGCTCATCCCTTTCACCATGCTTTGCAAGCAACTCTCCTCTTTCCATCTCTTTTCCTCATGAAGGCAGTTGCCCTCCTACTTCCATCGCTAGCAGAAAAGGAAAGGAGGGGAGCAAGGGGCTGGAAAAGCACAGCTGCCCATATCTCCCTGCACTGATGGCAGCGGGAGGAAGCAAGCTCCCCTTGGGGCTATAGCTGGCAGAAAAAGCTGGGGGGTTCAGGCAGCCTTCGTGGCTTTAGAAGCCATTTCTCATCTCCTCCAGGCAGAATTGACACAGGCTGGATGGCATCATTTCGTGGGCTAGATCTGGTTTATGAGCTACATGCCATAAATAAAAACCTACTTAAAGAATCCAGTTTTCATTAAAGAAAGAAATGCTAGTTCTCTTTTTCAGATGTTTCTCTGTAAAGCTATACCACCATCTCTATGAATTTGCGCTACAGCTCCTAATAACAGCTGCTTGTTACCGTATCAGATGACTTCCAGCCACACCAGTAAATTAAACATACTGCTCCCATCAGGACAAATTCTTTTTGAAAAAAATGGCTTTTGGGTTGTTTCAAATAACATAGTTGCTTAAAAAATCACACACTGCATGATACAAGTTTCCTAACATTTTTGTGGTATGACACTTCAACTTTTCAGGCTTGAAACTGTTCTCTAGATCCTTTATCAAACGTGTGTAAGTATACCTAGCAGTATCTGTAGCAAGGTCTAGAACAAATACCTATATCAAAAGAATGCACATATTTTAATTAAGACTTAAAATGTTAAAAAAACCCCCACAAACCTTTCCTCTAATATAGAACAAAAAGACACAGGGAAATTAAAACACGACTTCAATCTCTAGATTTTGAGGACTTTCGTACTTTGTAAGGCTACAGCTGTTGGGTACCTCCCTACCAGCTGAGCTGTTCAGGAGAAACCTGGCACAGTTATGTGCTGCTTCTGTGAGTTTTATATGTCTACCATAAAGCGTGTCTGAGACTGGACGAAAGCCTGCTCTCCTAGGGAGATAAAAACTTAATTCCAGGCCAGCCAAAACCAGACCCTTCTTAGCCAAGAAACTAATTTATAGACCACCGAGTAATGCTGCAATTCATTGTTCTCTGCAGCCCATAGAACAGCTGACATCTGGATTCACTTTCTAAGCTATGAAAGGACTACAGACTTTGAGGGGCTTTGGGGTTTTTTATATGTGATTAAAGCACCCATATTAATTTATATTCAGAGCTAACTGTTTGGTAAGCTGTTAGAAATCTTTGCAGACTATCACTTTTAAAATCTCTGAAAGCAGCAACAGAAAAACATCTCCCCTGAATTAACTATACCGAGTCATTATTTTTAGTATATGAGTCCAGTCACCTGTTAGCAGGCCTGATTGCTGAAGAAAAACTTGTATGCAATAAGTGAACTAAAAATCAGGACTAACTTAATGTGTCAGGGCAATTCAAAACTCAAAGCTCCACCTGCTGTGGTATTCCACAGTTTTAGTAATGTTGGGAAAATTATAATTATGCAGAACTGATTTATCTAATGCTGCCATACGCTTTGTAGTAGAACTTAAGGGCAGTCAGTCTCGTGCTTATTGTGAACATGGTTGCTTACACAGGATTCAAGTGCTGTTGGTAAGCGCCATACATACTTTAGGAGCAGATGATACCATTGTTAATGACTTCTTAAAAAAAAAAAAAAAAGAAAACAGATTTTTTTATGTGGTGAGTTTTTTCTAAAAAATGGAAGCCTTTTATCGCTCCAAAAATAAAGTTCCCTGTGGTATTAGTTATTCAGTGTAAGAATCACAAAAAGGAACAGTCACAGTCTTCCCCTTCTATGCCAAGAGTTTCCACAAATGGTTGCGCATGTGAGACTAAAAAGACTGCAGTTTAGTCCACAGGGCCCGGTGTTGAGTGGGATGATTCCTGATGCGCTGATTAAAGAGAGAGAGCCAGTTGCTAAGACTTTAGCTGACAGGCTCCTGTGCAAGCAACCTTGCTCCCTATTTCTGTATAAAAATGGGTACTGAGGCAAGACTGCTGGTCAGGCTTCGGAGAAGTTGGGTATCAGGCTAGACCAGGAGAGCCCCCAGAAGGGTTTTACAAAACTCTCTGTGGCTACAGTGCAATGTTTTTAACAAAAGACAGATGAATCGGCTCCAAAGTTTCACTTTCTTAATCAGACAGCATGATGGCATCCCTGCAGAGGAGGGAGTCCTACCATCAGTGGAGGTGGACATGCTCTCCATCAGCCAGCCTTGCACTGAGCAGCTCTGTTGTTTGTAGCACCTGTTGCAGAGTATCCTGTTTTGAGCTGATCAGTTCAGAGTTTGTGTATTTTATCTGTGATGTCTAAAAGCAAAGGTTGCAATGCAGAGCTGTGATTGTTTTAGCCTCTGACATTTTAGGAGTGGTAATGTGGAGGAACAGGTTTACATCCGCTGCACTGGGGTTACCACAGCTAAAGAGCATGGTTCAATCCTATTGTTTGTAAAATAGAGCTATACAGTTACTAAAAAGGTTTTGCTAGTTGCTTGGGTGTTTCAGATGAGCTGGTCTTTCTCTTAATTGCAATTCTGTCTCTCTTAATGCAAACTGTTAGTTTGTTGGTTTGTTTTTTTTTTTTTTTTTTAAATCCGCTACAGCTTTATTCTGTGATGCTAAGATGGCTGGCAGTAAATCCACAAGGCTGTAATGTTCTGTGGTAGGTGAGACATTGGAGAGGGTTGCAGTCGATGCCTTACTCTGCTTCTGGGCTGTGTTGTAAATGCAGGCAAGCCACTCCTCTTCCTGGTGTTTCCATTTCCCTGTCTGTAAAATGGATAATGCCGCTGACCCCCACTGCAGACTGCTTCAGGATTTGCTGACAGAAAACATTGTCTGACAGCATTAAACGAGCTGTTTAGAAGTAGATTTAGCAAATTACCTTTAAAATTAATACGGCTGTTTCTATTGCTTATTTTGCAGACACTTCTTAATTTCTTCACTTGGTAGGGTTTTCTTAGAGGAAATGTTGGGCATTGGGACTAAGCTCTTTCAGATTCCAATGTGAGTTTCTAATTGCAACCTGGCATCTCCCTTTACCTTGCTTATTCCAGAAGATAGTCTTCCTTGTAGTGCTATGCTAGCTGCAGGTGCCCAATTGGAAGATTAACTGGGAGATACTAATCTTCACTAAACTAGTAACTGTTCAATAGGTCACTAACTCTAGAGAGTATCAGACATGGCTGTTCAGTTTATTCCCCTTAAAAGTCAGGGTGGCTTGATCACCCACTGTGCAATCCACTTGTCTCCACTTCCTTAAGAATCACTGTCTCATTCCCCAAGCCTGTCCTGGATCCTGTGTCTCATATCCTCTGACCTCTCCAATGAGCGGGGGGAAGGCTTTCCTCAAGGCTTCCCGTACTTCTTTATCATCAGATCTTTTGTCTTCTACCCTGTGCTTACCTGCTTCATGGGATGGAACCTCCCTCTCTCAAGGGGATACAATCAATCAGCTGAATACCAGTAAAGTTACACCTTCACATTTCAGCAAAACACCAGCCTGCGTGTGTGCATATGTGAGTGTTCAGTGTGTGCAAGCGCGTGCACACAAACCAAATGCCAATTCTGTTTCTTCCTCGTGAAGAATTGTTTCAGGACCTGTGATAATTGAAATGCCTAAAATAATGCCACAATGTAATTCAAAATGTGATCTGGGAGAAAAGTTGCTTGAAGTCATTAAAAAATAAAACAGTATATACATTACATTCACTTTGAATAAATTCAGTTAGTGAAATGAACTGATTTGTCTCCCTGTATTTGGAAATGCTGGATATGCTAACCTTGGAAAAATCTCCGATTAAAACAATAACTTAACAGCGTCCCTCCTGTGGCTGTTGGCTTAAAAGGTGTCATTAACAGCTGTATCATTAAATTGTGTATCAGAAGTGATTGGTTCAGTAGAAAGGTTCTAGAGATCCTATTTGGATGGTATGTAAAAATGCTGATGTGTTTTTAAGCCACTTTGGTAGTTGTGGACACAGTCTATTTTTGTATGTGAGATGCTTCATCAAAACATATTTTAAACTTAAAAGTTGAGTATTTTAATTTCCAGATCTTACCAATGCAAGTGGAAGGAGAAGTTAACTGACTTTTTAAGATTTTATGAAAGGTTTGAACAGAGATCAGCTTTTCTTCACAAGTTATTATTTACCTCATGAAAACTTGTTTTGGCAACGCTGCATTTAAAAATACTGAATAATCTTCTCCCTGTGCTGGTCTCATTCACTCTCTCTTTCAACTTTGTGCTGATTTACGCAATTAAGGATCTAGCTCAAAATCTTTGTATATGGCTATACAGAGCGGTTTATGCAGTTGTTGAATGCAGTGTGCTACTTTTTGGTAGGCGCCCACAGTTTATATATTCAGATTTGTATGGGCTTAAAGCACCAAATCAGCAGAGAATAGGTGCCGGGGGACAATGCTGGCATGATCTTACAGAGGACACATGGAAAGCAGTTGCAATCATATTGTTTCTAATTAAAAAAGAACTTATTAAACAGAGAATTTTACTTGCAATTATGTTGAATGGATGTGCTGATATGCTAACTCTACATCAGTTTAAATGAGATGTAAAGTTAGCTTCAATCTGTAAACTATGGATGCAAATTAAATCAGTATAAATCATATCTTAAACTGATACGAACTTCGGGACATACAAAATTGCACCAATCTAAAATGAGCTGTTTGCTGTTATACTTTCTGTCAAGCTGATTAATCTTTGTATGTTGACCAAGTGATAGTAAATATGTGAGTACTGGGACTCATGAGTGGCCATCCAGAAATGCTGCTCAAGTCTTTTGTCTGTCATTTACCAGCCTTCACTTAATCCGCTATTTAAGTTAATGACTTCCTAAATGCCATACAGGCTTTTTTATGTAGTCTTTAGTCTAATTAGGAGCACATGAATAATTTAGCATGCAATTAAACCATGTAATTAATTTGTGCCATGGTAATGGACTGTTAAGTAGTTAGTCTAGGATAAATACCAGGGTCTTGAACTTAAATTTTACAGCCTCTTGAAGATGTTTTTCCTGGAAGAAATGGTTTTTTATATATAAATACTATTTAAAATTAAAACTCTGGTCCCCCTGGTTTCCTGAAATTGCTCTTTGAGGTCTGAAAGGCAGGTTTGGGTTCAAGGTGATTAGAAGAAATTGAGGATACTTTGTTCAAAAATACTTGGCTATAACTAAGCTGAGCTTGTTTCACTTGAGGTCAGCAGGAGCTTCATAATTTTGAAATAATTTTGAAACAGGGTTTTCAGACCTCAAAGAGCAATTTCAGGAAATCAGGGGGAGCCGGATTTTCATGTTACAGAAAAGCTCCAAGAGATCAAATGCAGATTTATTTATAATGTGTGCTGAAACTTAACTGACTGTATTTGCCCAAGTAGTAGGTAGTATGCTTTTTAATTTGAGTGATATGCAGATACTAGCACACAGGAGAATGCTTGCAAAGAAAATGCCAGCTGTAACAGTTGAACTGATCTGCTGTGCAGTAGTGATCCAGCAGCACTTATAAGGTTATTTAATATTAAGCACGTGAGTAATCCTGTTTGTTTTCCCTCATGTTCCAGCCTGAACTCCCAGTAATGTCACATAGGTTGCTTTCCACCACGATTCCTGTGCTTCATCATTTCTTCATCATTTCTGCAAGGTGCTAAGCACTCTGGCTGTGCTAGGGGAATTACTTAGCCATGTTCTCATGTTAAATATATAACCTTGCCTGCTTAAAATCAGATGTCTTTAACTGCTTTGCTGGACTGGGGCCACACTGCTGAGTCCTGACAGGATTTACACTTTAATGCTAGCAAGACACTGAAGAGTTTTGGTTTGTTGTTTTTTTTTTTTTACACTGGCACAGAAATGTTTTACAGCACTGGAAATACCATTCAATCTCTTTATGTAAAGTGTGAGTAATTATCTCAGTGAAATGTTTTTCTTTGCATAAAACTACATTTTTTAGTACAGATTACTAGGGGGTTGGTTCTAGATACAGGCTCAGACATTTCTTTTTCCTTTCTTGTCACGATATTTGACATTAAATTGATGCATCATACTTCTTCAGACAAACTGGAGTATACTTTTTGCTCATACAAAGACATTCTCTCACTTTTCTTTGTACTTGATTGTACAAATAACAAAGCCAAAGGATGAATTTTGTCTTTTGGATGACTGTTACCTAAGTATTCATAATAATTTAAAAAAAAAAAAAAAAGAAGAAAAGGCCTAAGAAAAATTACCACTGTAGCTGAGAAGAGTGTTTATAGCGTCAAAAAAATTACCGCTCTCATAAACAGGTCTGGATCCTCTTCCTTAATGATACAAGTGCGTGTAAAGCCGAGTATTAGCTCAGTAATTCACATCTGCATGATAGCAGCTAAATGTTGCGATTTCTTTCAGCTGAGATGCATCTGTTTTGCTGCATTGATGTGTTTTGGGGTCTGAAAGGCAAACAAAGCAATTAAGTCTTTTCCAAGTTCAAAATTTTCTACCTATGCAGTAGGCAGAAACTTAAGACTTTAACTTCAATTCTCCTCTAGCAGTTGTTTTCTGATGGAGATGACCTACTAGTCTTAGAGCTAAGATCTTCCCTCTGTGTACCTAGTCCATTAGGTTACTGCTGTCAAAGCATAACAGATTTTATTTTAAGTAAAGAATTGATATGCCATATGTCACAGCCATCCTTGGACGTCATAGCCCAGTTCTTGGAGTATGACTTTATAGCTCTTTTAACCTAGAACAGCTTTCAGTACAAGCCCAGAGCAATGTCCAAACTCTGGATTCGCTGAAGGGCTCCTTAACAACATCCAAGAACTGATAACCATTTGGCCTGTGTTGTGGTTTAACCCCAGCCAGCAACTAAGCCCCACACAGCTGCTCGTTCACTCTCCCCTGCAGCGGGATGGGGGAGAGAATCGGAAGAGTAAAAGTGAGAAAACTTGTGGGTTGAGATAAAGACAGTTCAATAGGTAAAGCAAAGGCCATGTGCACAAGCAAAGCAAAATAAGGAATTCCTTCACTGCTTCCCACCGGCAGGCAGGTGTTCAGCCATCTCCAGGGCAGCAGGGCTCCATCACACGTAATGGTTACTTGGGAAGACAAACACCATCACTCCAAACAACCCCCCCTTCCTTCTTCTTCCCCCAGCTTTATATGCTGATCATGACACCATATGGCATGGAATGTCCCTTTGGTCAGCTGGGGTCAGCTGTCCTGGCTGTGTCCCCTCCCAGCTTCTTGTGCACCCCCAGCCTGCTGGCTGGTGGGGTGGGGTGAGGAGCAGAAAAGGCCTTGGCTCTGTGTGAGCACTGCTCAGCAGTAACCAAAACTTCCCTGTGTTACAGCACTGTTTCCAGCACAAACCCAAACCATAGCCCCATACTAGCTACTGTGAAGAAAATTAACTCTGTCCCAGCTGAAACCAGCACAGCCTGTTACCAGTTTAAATCAGAGTAATAGCTGACACACCTATCCATGGGGAAAAAGAAATCAGCTCTGGTAAAAGTATTGAAGGTGTCCATTACAATGGAGGTACAAATAAATTTGGTGTTAAAATGAAGCTTCCATATAGTCTCTGTTCCAAAAATAAAAATTTGTTTAGGGAAAAAAAAAATTCTAAACACAAAGTGAGCAATTATTTTAATAGATTCCATTTTCAATTTTAATACTTAAAACTATTATAAATTATTTAGCTTACATAGAACACTAATTAATAATATAAAATTGCCTCTGTTCCATAGTTTTAGTTTGTCATAGTGATGTACCTTTTAAATAATCCTCAAATTTGCATCAAACCATGCATAATAAATGCCGCTTTATGCCAGGGTCCTTCAGTCTTTTCCAGTGGTTCTGTCTTTTGTTACTTGCGTTTTTTTCTGAAATGTGCCCTTTATAAGATTTTTTTTTTTTTTCAATTTCCAATACATAATTTCTGCTTCTGTGGTATTATTCCTTGTTCTTTTCATATCCCAGATAACAACACACACTAGGTGAATGATGTGTTATTCACATCAACTGTGACAATTTGTTATTTCTGTTTCTTAACACGGCTGTGTATATAGCCCTGACAGGGGTTCTATAAAAACAGGCATTCATCCAAGTGCTGCTGATGACTCAATCAAGCTGTAATATCAGCAAGCAAGGGAAGAAGTCTTCAGGTCCATGGTAGTTTTAGATTGTGTTGATTGGAAGGGCTGTAACTCATTTCATCTGCAGAATGACTCTGTCCTGTTGGCATTCAGGGGAATGAGGGTAAGCAGGCAAAGTGATTTCAGCTGTGCATGATGACCCAAACCGGTGTGAATGTTTTTAAGCAAGCACAGAAAGAAGGTTTCCTCTTGGTGTCACTAATCTTGCTGTGAGATAGCTTGTAAGGAATATTCACACTGTGAAAAATAAAGGCCTTTCCCCCAGAAAAATTCTGCAATGGTATGTATGTATGTATTTGGTAGTATAAACAAGGTCCAGGACAGATCTGGACAGCCTGGAGTTACATTCCAGGTAACTTGTTCTTACTTGGTGGTGGATGTATTGGTGTATATTCACCTGCATTGCACGCTTTTGTGTCCTTGCCTGTTTGTGATCTGGTGGAATGATGAAACGTAGCAGTGTACAGAAAATCTCTTCAGATTAATCCTTCATTCAATAATTTTGTGGTTTGGTTTGCAGCATAGAGGCCACCTTTGGTTCTGCACTAGCTGCATGTGTGCTGCTTTGGCAAGCAATGTTAAACTGGAAGAGGTTACAGGGGAAAACACTCATATTTGGAGTACAGTGAGTTCATGGAGGTGGCAAAAGCAGAAGTCCCTTCACAGGTGCAGTTTAATGAAGTGTAATGTCCTTCTTCCTTCAGGTCCTTTCAGGTTCAGGAGCTACCTAAACATAAAGATCTTACTTCAAACAACAGTTTTTGTTTATAAGCAAAACTCCTCATGGTTTACTCTGAGTGTTAACATTATTACCTGACCAGAGTAGATGCAAACAACTCAATATGCTGTGACTAAACTATTTCTTTTCTCAGGGATTTTCTTAGCCCAGTTTTGCCTGTTTATGCTGACTATGTTCAGGTCCCACTGGAGAGATGTCATGTTTAAATGCACTTGTGATTGACCTTACTCCAACGTCGCTACAGAAGAGGGCCAAGAATTTTTTTATCCTTTTTATAACTCCTGGCTCCCTTTTTGTACTGAAGCAATTAGCCTGAGCTGACCTCTAGCCAAATGTTCCTGTGGTCAAGTTTCAGCTGGCTTGAGGACAGTCAGCTGCTGTAATTTTTTTTTTCTGGTTTTAGCTCTCTTCATTCTTATGAACTGCTAGAGTTGGGTAAGATATAGACTATTATTCCTTAGAATAGTGTATCTTACAGACACTGAATTTTTTTTTTTCTGTTAAATAACAGGGACTTTATTATCATAGAGTAGTTTGGGTTGGAAGGGACTATTAAAGGTCATCTAGCCCAACCCCCCTGCAGTGAGCAGGGACAGCTTCAACCAGATCAGGTTCCTCAGAGCCCCGTCCAACCTGACCTGGAATGTTGCCAGGGATGGGGCATCTGCCACCTCTCTGGGCAACCTGTTCCAGTGTTTCACCACCCTCAGCGTAAAAAATTTCTTCTTTATATCTAGTCTAAATCTACCCTCTTTTAGTTTAAAACCATTACCCCTTGTGCTATCGCAACAGGCCCTGCTAAAAAGTCTGCCCCCATCTTTCGTATGAGCCCCCTTTAAGTACTGAAAGGCCTCAATAAGGCCTCCCCAGAGCCTCCTCTTCTCCAGGCTGAACTACCCCAGCTCTCTCAGCCTCTACTCACTAGAGAGGTGCTCCAGCCCTCCGGTCATTTTTGTGGCCCTCCTCTGGACCTGCTCCAACAGGCCCATGACTTTCCTGTGCTGAGGACTGCAGAGCTGGCCACGCTGCTTTTGATGCAGCCCAGGATGCGGTTGGCTTTCTGGGCTGCGAGCGCACATTGCCGGCTCACGTCCAGCTTTTCATCCACCAGTACCCCCAAGTACTTCTCCGCAGGGCTGCTCTCAATTTCTCCATCCCCCAGCCTGTATTGACATTGGGGGTTGCCCTATCTGAGGTGCAGGACCTTGCCCTTGGCCTCGTTGAACCTCGTGAGGTTCACATGGGCCCACTTCTCCAGCTCGTCCAGGTCCCTCTGGGTGGCATCCCGTCCCTCAGGCGTGTCAGCAGCACCACTCAGCTTGGTGTCGCTTGCCAATTAGTGGCATTTGTCTTTCATAGGTATACAGGGGTAGGTGTTGGGAGGTAGATGTTACTAGATTGTAAAAGGTCAGTTTTGTCCTAAAGCTGACAGAGAAGCTGTCTCTTGCTAGGTTAACACTGCAGCCTTGAACAGCACTGTTCTTGCTGCAGTAAGCTTGCAAGAGTGTCGTAGAGGAACAGCAGCAGATGGTTACAAGACAGATGTGTGAGAACTTTCTGCAAGGCAGTAGTTGGCTGATGGCGGGGCAGATGGCACTTAAGAGGACTCTTCTCTCAGAAATTTTGTTCTGTACCAAAAGCGGTATCATGATGGGGCAGCTTGTGCTTTGCACCAGATTTTCTCACACAGAACCAGAGCTGTGGTGGTGTAGTTCTCCCTTGGCCTCTGATACCTCTAGAACTGGTAGTTGTACCTGCAGCCCAGCAGAGCGTTTGATATATGTGCTGGAGACAGAGAGGTCACGTAGTCCCTGGTGCTTCACGCCCCTTACAGAGCCCCTTTTGCCTGGGAGAGACCTGGAGTATGAGCTCTGTCCCAAGGGTTCTGGGTTCGAGCTCCAAGGAGGCTATCACAACTTGCCCTTTCCAGAGGCTGTTGTAGAAAGGGTTGAGCATGGCCCATCTGTATTTTCAAATGAGAGCCGCTACCATATTTGAACTCAGTTCTGTCCGTATTAGGCACGTTCAGAGTACATCAGTTGGATTCTTCTCCCACATGCAACTTGTTTGGATGGATAACTCAATGGAGGATCCCATATGGAGTTAGGCAGAGCAGAGAGACTGTTGCTTTGCCTTGTTAAGATAGTGGCATTTGTGAGAATCCACAGAAGCAGCATCATTTGTTTCTATACCGCATTTTACTAGCAAAAACGCAAGGGTTTAAGCAGCAATTTTGATCACCTTTGAGGTTTAAGACATGCAAATTAATCCTGTGCCCTGTTTCAGAGAGCTAGATGTTTTAGTCAAGGTCTGTGGCTCAGCAGGGACTTTCACAGTAATTATAGAATTGCTCTTAAACAAGTAGTAGCTGCTGCTGGAGGGGTGGCTATGTCCCCCCCTCCACCCTGGCTGCTCAATCCTATGTGTGTGCTGCCGCAGCTCTGCTCCCAGGGTGCGTCTAGTGGAGTCCTGATAAACCCAGTCAGCAAACAGATTTATTACAATAAATGTTTATGGGTTAATTTTAACTGGAACAATTTCCTGATGGAGTTCACTGCGTGCAGGTACGTAAACAAGTCTGCCAGCGCAAGAGGAAGAGCAATACTGGAATGGGATTGTTTTCATCTGCAGCAGCAAACCCTTATGGAAGTTCAGCATGATTGTTTGACCTCTGGGATGTATTTCCAGGCTCCTGGGTTGGTGCTCCAGCTGTCAAACTACTCTTGGGAGGAAGCTGAGATGGCTGCCAGTCCCAGCGCGGGGATAGAGGAGATAGCCATGCTGTGACAGCTGCACATGGACGCTGATCCTGGTCCCACCACAGAGCTGTTTGGTGTGGTTATGAAAAATGAAACGGTGTTCACAGATGTGCTCTGAATGATGGACTCTGTTGATGAGATTTGTTCTCACAGGAGAACTCCTGTGAGGGTTTGGGCTTTTCTTGTGGCTGTTGTTAGGCAGGAAGAAGTAGGAAAGCTTGGAGAAGTGGTAGGAAGATCAGCAGAAGCTGGTGGACATGGGAGAACTGGGAAGTGTGAATATGGAGGCAGCATAGGATGCCTGGGTATTGCAACAGGGAGAGAGAAGGAGGGTTGTAAATAAAGTGACATTGTGCTCAGGCGTGTGAAAGAGAAAACAAAACTTTAGGGAGAAAGTAGAAGGGCTGAAGGGGAGGGGGGGCTGTTCGGCAGGGTACAACTCATGTAAGAGGAGAGGAATTGGCAAATACAGAGAAGCATTTCTGCAGAAGATTTATTAATAAGAGACAATAAGAATCCTTTAAGAGTACAGATGGAGCAGGGGAACAATTGAGCTAGTTGAAAACGTAGCTGATCTCGGATGAACCTCATGCTGTGCCTCCTCTCCGAGAGTGGGAGGATTGTTGGCCTGTGATTTGCTTTATGAACTTTTTCCCAGCCCTGTGCACTCCAGCAGCTGCAGCCTTCAGTGCTCCTGGTCCGGCTCCCCAGGCTGCCTCACTCTCACACCACCCCAAATCCTCACTAATGTGCCTTCAGCCTCACCGTAGCCTGCCCTTCCTCCCTGTCCACTTGAGAACAATGGAGTCCCCTTTGGAGAGACGCGTGGCTGCTTGGCCAGGGGAAAGCCCTGCCTGGCGGGTCCCAGCGCTCCCCCAGCCCTTCTCTCTGCAGCTGCCCCGTGCCTGCTCAGACTGGCTGCAGGGTGCCTGGGTGGTGCATCTGGGCATCCCCGCGGTGGTGCGGGTGTGGTGGGGAGCATCCCCTGGCTTGCCTTTGCAGGTCTGGGTTAGAGTCTGCTAGCCTAGAGCAGTTGGAATAAATGCCTCCTGTACTGAGCCTGAAACTCGAGAATTACTGAGCAGTTCTGTTAATGAGGGTGTGAGAAATACCTTCTGATTTTCAAGTTTTGTACTATACAGCATGAATGAGAAACCTGCAGTTGGTAATAGTTTTGTTTTTTCCTGTAGCATGATTCAATCTGTTCTCTTGGGTTAAGAAAATTAAGGAGGGAATTATCTTTTAAATTCAGCGTTACCATAGTTTTACATAGTCAGGGTGCATGTGTTCTACAGTTTCTGACTAAATTCAAACTTTGCTAACTCTGCTAGGAGACTGACTAGTTTTTGATATCCAGATTTGACAGCATTGGTTGTCAATTGACAACACCCACTTAAGAGATTGTTACTCGTTAGTGGGCTTGGTTGTTTGGACTCTTGTGATTTCATCTCCTGTTAGATGAAGAAAGAAAAAGTCTAACTGAAAACACTCCAGTGTAGAATCAAGGTTTGTCATACCAATTTATGGTCAAACGTGAAAGTGGAGCTATTTCTGTCTGTCTCAATCTCTCTCCGCTACCTCACTGAGCTGGGGTGTTAGTGTATCTTGGCAGTTTTGTGCCACACAATGAGAAACTGCTGCGTGTTTCAGCGTCCGTGTTCATTTTGGTGTCGCAGCTTTGGTTTTGAAGGTCTCCACTAATCTCTGTGCTCCACTGGCATGGTTGTAAATGGTCAGGTCATAATCCATGGTATGTTTTCCCCTTGCTACATATGGACACGTCATGAGCTTTTGGGGGCATGGTACAGTTTTGTGCAGAAGGCTGCACTGCCCACAAGTCCAGCGTATCCCAGCTTCTGCCCTTCCCTGTTGTTACCAGATGCTGGTGATAATGGCAGGAGCAAAGTAGTGTCCCTCAAATAGGATTGTGTGATGGGGTTGTAGGCTATGTGTGTGTGGCACAGGTGAGTTGGGGAGAAGGAGTGTGCTTTTTGGGGAGGTTGTAAAGGCTTGTTGGGTTACGCTTGGGTTGTAAAGGTTTGTATGTTTGGAGGTTGTAAATGCTTGTGTGGATGTACTCTGGTCCATTGGAAGGTGCCTCCTCAGAAATGATGCAGGTAGAAGTTTCCAGCATGAGAGCGCCTCCATAGCAGCCCCGGAAGAGCAGCGCAGCAGAGCAGGGGCACCGAGGCAGGTGCTCAGGGTTGTGCAGAGTGCCGGTAGGGAACAGACCAGAGAATTAACCCAGGTTATTCTCATTCTTGCAGCCCCACAGCTACTGCTGCCCTCTCCATGCCTGGAGTGCTGCCTGCCACTGGTGTTTCTCTGCTGACAGCCATGTGGCTTTGTGGCATGGGAGCTGGCTTATTAAACTGCATCACTCCTCTCAGCTTTACTGCATGTAGTCCTAGACCTGGGAAGGGTTATACATGGCATGCAATGATAAATACAGCTTCAGAGGAGCATGAGCTGGAAAGGGGATCATCTTATCTTTGTTCCCTGAAAGAGATGCTGTTTCCTACTTTCACATTTAACCTAGGCTACTCACTGGGATCTGTCCCCCAAAGGCTGCTGTGGGTGGAGTGTGGCTACACCCTGGAAGCAGGCTGGAGATTGACAATACTTGATTTCTTCCCCCCTCTATATTAAATGAACTACAAACCCATAAGGTAGTTCTCTTGTAAAAATAGTATTTACTCTCTGTCCTAGGCTGCAAGATGATGTATGACTTCATGAGGCAATCAACCGTAAACTAAATACACTTCTGGTTTAAATCCAATCAGAAATACAATAAAACAAGATAATAGTTAAAATGTCATGTCATATTAGTTAGTAATATTAGTTTAAAAAGAAACTCTCTTACTGTCTTTTGTTACTACAGAATTAGAGGTATGGATCTTCAGCATCTGCTGTTTACTTTGGCGCTGGTCTGTGCAAATGACTCACTTTCTGCAAGTGATGGTAAGTTTTATGATACCTTTCTTTGCCTTTGTGTGTGTACATGCATATATAGCTTTATATAAAGAGTATTTCTATGTTATATGTGTCAGGACTATGCAAGTTCCTTGGTGGCAGTAACCTGGGTACATAGTGGGAAATGTGAAAAATATGTCAGTTAATCTTATTGCAAAGGTAGTGGATGAGATTGAGACATGTTGCAGAATGAAGGTGAATTTCATAGACAGTGTTAGATGTGTGATGTATAATAGGCTGGATCAATGTTGGTGTTAGATACCTGTATTTTCTTTGCTCAGGTACTGAAGTTATGAAAGAATTGTATGGGGTTAATTTTTTTTTATAGAAACTGGTGGGTTTTTTTTTTCCCTTAAGTCTTTTCAGTATATTCATATGTTCAGTGTAGCACTATTTGGAAGTACAGAGGAAGCATTTTAAGACTGTACACTTTGGGTCTGAGGCCAATATGAACAAGTTTCATAAGAAATACACTTACAAATTCTTGAGCAGATGTTATAAAAGGGATTTGAAAAGTACATGTACCCTCAACCAGCCAGCTGGCGGTGGGTAGCCAGCAGAAGCCTTTTTAGCGAGGAGAAGCTCTGAATGCACATCCTGTGATGTTCATGATTCAGCAGCTGTGCCCAGGGTTCACATCCACTGAATGTACCTCTGGCTTTCCACAGTTGTTCCCCTTCCCATCCTTACTCACCTCAACTCTTCCACCTTCTGAATTAAATGCCAGGCTGGAAAGTACTTGGTCCAGCTGAGCTTTCTCTGATGCTTTTTCATGTTGCAACCAGCAATGATTTAGAACCATTTCTCTATCACCCGGAGGCCTGTCCTGACTGGTCGGTCCTCTGGGACTGGTCTTTTACTCATTTAGAACAAAAAGTTCCCATTAACTCCAGTGGGAGTTTTACATTGTGTCAGACTGATCTGCTTATGCTAGTTATGATCTGCTCCTGTAAACAAATGCAGCTTAACCTGGTCTGCTCTGTCTTGCTCTGGCCTTTGGAGAGAGCAGTAACAGTTTTCCCAAATTACTAATTTTATGCCAGTGTGTTGCCACTTCTCCCAGAGCAGCTGCAGAAGGGTGGCTCCTTAAGCAGGTGCCCCTCCTGACCTCCTAGGCAAAATCAGTATTATCAGGGAAAGTCAGAGACAGCAGTTTGACAAGTAATTTTGGAAAAAGCGGGGTGGAAACAGCTTCCACAACAAACTCTAAATAAACAGATACAATTTTCAATGAAAGTTTCTGACATATCTCAATTATTTTTTCTTTACCTTCATAATTAGGTGTTACTGAATGCAATTTACATACCTATAGAGTTGCAAGCCATATTTCATTAGCCTTTCTAGTGTTAGTTTTAGAATATACTACTAAACCAAAGGGCTGTGGCATAGGTGCCTGTAGTCATAACTGTCCTGCAGTTTAAAGGTATAATCATCCTCTTTCACTGTCATACAGTTCTGCATTTTCTTGAAGTTGCATACTTAAAATTTCTAGATAGCCATATTTGCAGAAGTGCTGGAGAGATATAAGGGGTATTACTTTGTTGTTAATGGAGTCATTAAGCTGAAATAAAATGTAATTAGAACTCAAATGATAAGTTTTCAGAGAATTCTTCCATAAAGTTAATTTTGTTTATTAAAAAGGAGGTTTGGATACAGTAAACACAAATTTCTGTTCATTTACTTCTATGTGTGTGGCTCAGACGCTCGTCTCCTGTGTTATCAGGAAGAGAATATATAAGATTCTCTTCTCTCTTGCTAGTTAAGGCTTTTTCTTTAACATTTACTAAATTTGGTTTGAGGTCCTAGTGTATCTGACTGTTGAAGGCGATGAATGAATCAAGTTTTCACTTTTGTTCCCCACTTTCATTTCCTATTTGCAGCAGTACTTTCATTCTGCTACCTACATGTCCCATAGGAAATGAGTGTGCCTATTTAAGAAGTGTGAAAGGAAGTGTGGGGCAGTGGAGTGTTTATTTTCATATTAGAATTGGGCTGAAACAATTTGGAGCCTGTGTTTTGAATCCTTGTCTTTTGATTTGGGTAAAAGAAGAGGAGTTTTCTGAGAGGAATTTGCAGAATAAAGCTATATACTAGTTTTCCCCCCTTTGTGTACCAATCTCTTTAGTTAGACCTATGAACCGAAATAAAATTTGCAAATTCCTCCTTGGTTCTGCTGAAATGTGGAAAGTCAGTATTTCACAGTGAAATATGATACATGTTCCAGCTTCTATTCGTTGCCTTGTACAGAATGGTCAGTAGAACAAAAATGAGTGTGTCCTGACTTGATCCTTCCCCCCCCCCCCCCCCCCCCCCCCAACCAGTGTCTGCATTTTACAGTACACTCATTCAATAGATAAAAACAATCCCTGCCCAGATGCAATCTACTGGACCAATTGATTTCTCTCTCAAGGTTTAAGAGCACATGAGGATTTTTTTGATCCTGGGCAGATGAGGTGTGGGTCCAGATGTCCTAAGTTCAGTAAAAATCTGTGTTATAAATAAAACTTAATCACAACATCACCTTTGTGTTATCTACCAATGAGATAATAACTTCCATGAGCTTACCTTCAGAATCAAAAAATGAAGAACATTTTAATTGTGTTCCTGTGCTTAAATCCAAGACACAATACTAATTATGTCCTGGTTTGCTGCATTATTAAAGAATTGTGTGTGTGAAGGGAACAGAGCTTTGTTGTCCCGAGAATAAATTTCGAACCACTAAACTGCTTCTAATGCTGTAACACATTTATTCTGAGTAAGGGAAATGCTCAGCTGAGAAAGTTGAACAAGAAAGTGTAAGTCAAACAGTAATATTTGAGATAACAGCACAAGAGAACATCCATTTGCCATTCTTGCATGATTTAGGACAGAGTGTTAGATGAGATCTGTTTATTAGCCGTTTTGTTCTTTTTCTCCCCCATGTGAATGTGCTTGTCCCTGCAAAAGTTCTCATGAGCTTCCAGCCCCAGTCAGGTGATGAATCCTGACTATCTGACAGAGCTCTGCCCAGCACAGGCTTGCTGAGACCTTCCTATAAACTTAATTAGATGTGCTCCATACCTGTACCATATCTGATATGTTGCCCGAGGGACTGGACCTACAGTGTCACGGTTCCCTAAAAAGTCCACTTCGGTAATTGTATTTCTTCTCACAGCGCACTAAAAAATTACGCATACTTGCTAATCTTGCACCAAAGCACATTACTGAGAGAGTGTAGTATTGACTTGCACATGGTAGGCTTTTATGTCTTTGAAAGTAAGTAAAGCTTACGTTCAGCCTTACAAGAGCCTCTGCTTTGAGCTGGCTCCATGCCGTGGAGCCGGATCCACCCTTGGCACATGGTGAAATCCCATACGTGTTTCCTCCTGGCAGGAGAGAGGGTCTGAGGCCAGCAGTTGGCCAGGCAACTGTACAGCATTTGAGACCAGATATTGGACATTTAGTCACCTATTTGCTGTCTCCCGGTTGGTGCCAAGTTCTGCTGGAGGCTTTCCATTGATTTAGCTTGTTTTTGTGCTCTCGTTTTGCAAAGAGATTGGCTTGCCAGCTCCAACTGAGGCTAGCATGAAATGGCAGGGCTGCCCACCATCTCTGAGATGGCAATACTAAATGCGACCAGGCACGTCTGCTGTACCAGGTCTTCCAGAGTAGCTCAGAGTTGAGCAGGTCTGGACTTGCAGCCTCCTACCAGGGGACACTGACCCACGTGCCGTGAGATCCTCGAGGTGCCTGCCCTATGATGGTAAGGGTAGAACAGAGGCAGTGGTAGAAAGAAAGTGTAAAGGCCACAATAACAGGAAGGTAATTTCTAATAGGTGTGTAATTACCGTAGGTAAATGGGGTTTGTGCCCTAGGGATTGGAAAACATAAGGCCCATTTTCGCAGTTAATGAAGACATTCTTGTTAAGTCAACAGAACTTAACGCTTCTCAGAGTTCAGGTTGCTTTGAAGATGGGGAATTGTGTGATTTTGAAAGTTCAGTTTAATTTAGTTAATTAGGTACATGAACAAGAAAGAGTACTGCTTCATAAGTAGATCACCTACATCTGTGCAATATTAGTTGTTCAAGAAGAAAGTAAGAGCTTATATTCATGTACACATACACAATTTGTTTTTGAGATGTTTACATTAATGTAACTGCGTGTTTCAAATACATATCCAGCATACACGTAGGTATTTTGGTTTACTATACCTGCTGACATCAGAAGTGGTTGAGGGGAATTGCTCCAGACACAGATTGCAAAATGTTTAGGAGGCAAAATAAATTTTGTCTGCGTGTTGCTCCTCTACAGCCGATGAGTGCAGGTCACATAAGGACATAGAGGAATAAACTGGGAATTAGTCCCAGTTAATAAAACAATGCATAAGCTCAGCCAGTTCCAAAACTAATTTCTTCCCAGTGAAAAGAAGTGGGTAATGTCTTTTATCATTTTTTTTTATACTAGATCAAAGTTCATTCCAGACTATTACAGCTATGCTAATTCATCCTCTGAAACAGGTTTAAAGGCATTCATATTTAATGATAGCACAATAAAAATATTTTTGGGTGACCTGTTTTTGTACAATGATAATTTTAAGAGCTACAAGCCTAAATTTGTTGTTAATTTTATCTAATCTGATTTTAGAAATTTATTTACTTTTTCCATCACAACTTTTTAAAATTATCGTATGAACCTGTTATGCTCAAATGCTGTTTTCCTCACTTTTATATAAAAAGTAGGATTAATTATGTTCCCTTCTGAGATGTATCAAATCTAATTTTTACTGCCATCAAGATGTCCTTTTGTTATGCTGGTGCCTGCTCACTTACTGTACTTGGATGCTTTGCATGCATTACATATACAGATTAAACCATCTAAGTATAGGTGCGCACTGGATATCGAAGCTCCCAGTTACAGAGCTGGAGATTGAATCCATAACACATGCATAGGGCTTTCGTGTCATTAATGACATCCTGGGCACCCAAGACATCTGCATGGGACTCAGCGATGACACAGGATCTGCAGGGCATCTGCATCATTCTGGAATGGCCAGAAGTTTAAAGACCTCTATAAAAAGCTTAAGGGCAGGCATCTCATATGTACCTGAACATCTGTTTTCAGGCAATTAAATCAGCTCCATCATCTGTTCTTTGTTATAGGGACTGTATTGACTGACTCTCCATTGACTATTGGGAACTTGGACACCTAAGGATGAGATTCATCCATGTATGATGGTACATGGTGGTACCTCTAGGTACCCAAAAAATCTGTGTGAGACTTGTAGATAGGACATCTGTGCCTTTTGAAGCAGAGGCTGGAAGGCAGGCAGAATATCCTAGGCAATCTGAGATAGCTACAGATGTTCAGGCAACTGGAATTTGCCCTACCTTGCATAAATAGAGCTAAATATAGATGTCTTCATTTTGAACTGAGCCTCATGTTTATATCTGGCTTGTTTGGATATGCATGATTCTGTGTGCTTTCTTCTGGATAGTGTCATAGCTGCTCAGCCACATACCGTAGGTCTGCTACAGCCAAGGTGAGGGGTTTTCTCACAGGAAGCTATCCTTCTTGACAGGATAGCAGTTGGGTTCTTGCTGTCACCATGAAGTTAAGTAGCAGACAGATGTTGTCTGAAGGCATGGATTTGACTTTTGTGACACACAAAGGAATTCTAATTCTGGTCTGAGCAAGAAGGTGCCCTTGAATTACAGCATATTGTCTTCTGAGAAAGAAGAATTTGTCCATCTGTTCATGGAGTCAGGAGGTACCACGGACTTTGCTGCTTGGCTTGAAATATTCAGAAAGAAGATCAATAGCTGTGTGGGGTCTTGGCTGAAAACATGTTTTGTGATTTAGGTGAACTCAATCACAGATTGCAGTCAGTGTAGTGACAAGCCATTTCTCACACATGAAGGGTATTCTTTTATTTTTAATTACTTTTTTATGATCAGGAAGGCTAGACATATTTGCATATATAACAATCCTAATCTTGTTAGGAAATGGCAAAAGATAATGAGAAAGGGCAGAATCTTCCTTAGCTTAAGCTGCAAACTCTCTTGCCTCCTCTTGGTAAATAGTAGTGCCATAATATAGTTGGTAGTCATTTGTTCATTGTGGTCATTTTCCCTTCTTCTAATGGGTGTGTCTTTGCTATGGCCTTTCTCTGTGTTACCTACTTTCTCAATTATATGCCGCTATCTAAGTACAGAACACAAGCCAAAACAGAGCTGGCAGAAAACCTGAAAAGCTCAAAACTGTGATCAGCTTAGTGCATCCTGGTTTACGTGGATGGGGTAGAACTGCTGAGAATGCGGATTTAAAACTTCTACCTGCACACAAAACCTTCAGAATAGTTGCCTTATTTCCAGAAGTTTAAGTGTTTCTGAGCAATAAATATGTTCCGTTATGTAGAAGAAATTGCTATAGAGCCGTTCCAGGAGCTAGGATCAGAAAGCTTGGCACAGGGAAGCGTAAGTTATACCACTCTGATCTGGCTAAGCCATTTCGGCTGGAGGGAAGAATCATTTTGGCAGAGCACAAAGTAGTATTTCCATCATCACTTTCCATTGCGATTAGGCATGGCTTTGTGGCTAGTAGAAAAATCCGAGGGAAGGCCTTGAGTCTGTGCCCTTCTGAGTTACTTTTACTGCTCTTGCTTCCTAGCCACTAGTATATATTTCAGATAAGCAATTTGTCTGGGCCAGTGTGACACTATCTATGCTCTCACATGGAGAAGAAAGGATTTCACCATGTTCTTCTTCTGTGTTGGGAGCATGCATGGTATTTTAACAGGAGGAGGTTTGGGATTTCCAAGAGTGGAAGACACATGCTGGAAATGAATTGTAGACAGACCTACATTTTGTAAGAAAACATAGAAATTAAAAACATAGTGCTGAAATTTTCAGGTACAGTAGCCTTAAATTATGCCCCTAAAAATTGTGGTTTGCCTTACAACTGAGTAGAGCCAGTGGTTCAAATGCTAACCTGGTGTCATGGTTTAACCCAGCAGGCAGCTAAACACCACAGAGCTGTTTGCTCACTGCCCCCCCACACCCTCAGTGGGATGGGGGAGAGAATCGGGGGAAAAAAGGTAAAACTTGTGGGTTGAGATAAAGACAATTTAATATGACAGTAAAGGAAGGGAAAAATAATAATAATGATAAAAGAATATACAAAACAAGTGATGCACAATGCAATTGCTCACCACCTGCTGACCAGAGCCCAGCCAGTTCCCAAGCAGCAGCCTTGGCCCCCTGACCAGCTCTTCCCCCCCCCCCCCCCAGTTTTTGTTCAGTGTGACATCATATGGTATGGAATATGCCTTTGGCAAGTTTGGGTCAGCTGTCCTGGCTGTGTGTAGCTGCCTTCTTGTGCACCTGCCGCCTCCTTGCTGGCAGGGCAGTATGAGAAACTGAAGTTCTTGGCTTAGTGTAAGCACTGCTCAGCAACAACTAAAACATCAGTGTGTTATCAACATTAGTCTCATCCTAAATCCAAACCACAGCACCATACCAGCTACTAGGAAGAAAATTAACCCTATCCCAGCTGAAACCAGGACTCCTGGGTTGCCAGAGACTTGTCTCCTTTGTCCTTTCCTCCAGACCACATTTGTGACTCCTGCATTTACTGAAGACTCTCAAGACTTTGGATATCTTCACCCACAAGCCTGTCAAAAACACTTCATGAACAATCAGCTTCTGTCAGACACCCTGCAAAATAACGTACATGTCATAGTTATGCCACCCAGTTATCTTTGTTATCTTTAACAGTCCTGCTATCGTGTATATTTCCTTCCTTGCTCTTTAGTTGCCATTATATTTTCTTGTCTTCTGAACACAAACTCACCAATCTGCTGTCCTCTGATTGCTGGGTTTTGAGGTCATTTGCAAGAATTAGCCACACCTCTGTAGTTAGTGCCACGTGTAGTCAGAAGGAGAAGTCAGTCTTTCTGCAGTCAGTCGGCTGCAGAGCTTGTAATCCCAATGTCTTTGCTCTCCTAAGCAGACCTATAGACTGCAGCCAAGCCACCAACACATGTGCTGGTCCTCCTGTGAACCAGAATTGTTCCTCCTTTACCAGGGCTGAACTGCACCCAAAACTGCTGGCTGACAGTGGCCATTTGTGGCTTGCTTTTGGAGGAGCAGCAGTGAGGCCAATGTGAAACATGAACTTTTGCCTGCACATGCAGTTAAGTCCATGTATTTAAAGAGTAAGATCAGATGATGGAGATGATGCAAAAACGTGCACAGCAGTTTGTTTGTTACCACTGTCTAGGAAGCTAACAAGTGAGAAAATCCTAGTTACAGTTTTTACTTTAACTCCTGTTTTGATACTTTAAATGTGGCTGTGTATTTCATGTGAATTATTTAAACAGTTTGTACTGTGCTAGCCAAATGAACTCAGTTAATAAACTGACTGTGCATCAGGAGAAGGAAAAGTAGCTCAAGCAAATAAACACTAATCCATTTTATAAAAGTATATTGCATGAGTTATAATGAATCATTCCATGCAGTGGAGCACAGACATTACTTTCAAGACCACCCATCTGTACCAGGAAAAAGAAACCCTTGTTACTGTACATTCATAGCATACAATGAAATGACCATGGGAAGGGGTAACATTTTTTCATTAATTTAAACAATTATGCAGTTACTGTGCAGTAACGTGCACTGCCTGATTTAAAATACAAGCGATTTTTAGAACCAAGAGGCTGTCTGCAATGTTGCACCTTTTCTTTCCATGCTGTGCTCTAGTGGCAGTCTGGATCAGACTGGAAACAGAATAAAAGCCGTGACTGGGAATTGGAGAGCCATCAATGAACAGACCTGGTTGCTACCAGTATAAATGAGGGAGCATTGTGCACACCTCAGCAATATTTTGGCACACCTGGGTGTTCTCTTCAGCTGTTCCAAGGGATCAGAAGTGAAAGGGAAACATTTTAGATTCGGAGTTCACAAGATGCCATCCCTGAATCACACAGAGTGACTGAAAGCTTTGTGCTGGTCACCTCCCTCAGCAGAACCAGATGATTCTCAGGGTTGCAGCAGCACTTCCAGCACAGTTGGGTACTTCAGGAACTGGAGCCACCATTTGGAGGATGTCTGGGTCCAGCCTTGCAGAATTCTTGATCAGATGGGCTCCAGAGAGTCCCCCGTCGCTTGTTTCCAACCTTGGCTGCTCTCCCAGTCTTCCCTGTTACACTCCAGCAGAGTACTGGTACCCAGGTGATTATCTGCTTCCGAGGATGATGGAAAGGGGAACAGGAATGAGATAGTGCTGGGGAGCTTAGCCATTGCGTGGCCCTCCACAACAAGGCTCTGGCAAGGTTCCCCTTGGGGAATAAAAATACTTGGCCTAGACTGTTTCCCTTCTCTGCTGCTGGAGAGGTGCTCAGAATGAACTATGAAAGAATAGCAGCTTAGGAATGATGTTGTAGGTGGGAGGCAGAGCTACAGACTACCAGTAAGGACTCTCTAGCTTCTGAATGTTGAAGAAGTCCTGGTATTTAACAAAGACAGGGGTTTCTCTGCTTTGCTTTCTCTTCCCGCCCATTGTAAAAGCATGCTCTGAAATTAAGTAGTAATAGCAGTGGTTAGTTTTCTGCAGAACTTCTAGAAAACTGTCACCCTGTTTGGGATTTTGAATTCTTCTTGCATAATGCAGTGCAGACTTTTTCCTGGATTATTTTTTTTACAGATAATTAAAAATCTTTTACAAAGTAGGTAATTCCATGCTAAGGGGTGTAGAATAGCCATAAGGTAGGCTGATAGAGTTGGTGTATTATCTAAAGAGCCATGCGTAATGTCAGTTCAGTCCTGGTTTCATTCTCATTAAGTTGATCAAGGGGATTTTCCTGAGAGTTTCAAAAAATGCAACAGGAAACTATTAAATATTGTGTAGTTGGGAATTTATCATTTGTATCAGCTTTGGCACCAATGAAGTGGCATGTAGCAAACCTGACACCAATTTTAAAAAAGGACTCAAGGAAATTGCACATCAGAAAGCTTGTCCTCTGGGCAAGGTGAGTTGGAAGTAACTTGCAAAAAGCATATATTGGTAAAGGCATCAATAAATACGATATATTTGGGAGTCTTTATAAGTCATGTTTCTTTCAAAAGACACTTAGTGTCTGTCACCCATAGCTACTGACTCAAAACAAGATTTGAACACACACACAGAAAATGGTTGTTCAGTCCCTACAGTGTGGATTTTCAGAGAGTGTTGTTTGATACAACACCGTAGCAAAGGTTCCTTAAAAAAACGCTAGGGGATAAAATGGAAGGATTTCCATGGATGAAAAATTAATCAAAAGGGGAAACAAAGGAACGAATGATCAGCTCCCACAGCAGAAACATCCAAGGATATTTCCCTTCTACAGACCGTACAAGCAGAAATTAAATTTACAAGATCTCTTCTGCTTGGAAAGCTGCGTGGTGGGACGGGACAAAAACCAGTGCAGTCCTGCATGGTGCCAAAGGAGTGAAAGAGAAGGACATGAGTAGGCAGGAGCCCTCCGGGGGCTGCTGGAGCCCTGCGTCCATGCGTGCAAACGCTCAGCACTGCACTGCTGGAGTGATGGAGTGCGGTCTGGCTGGGGAAGTGCTAAAGATCCACCCAGACCAAGAAGTGTGTCTTTTGTGGGCTATCCCTTACTGTTACCCGGAACATATTCAGAGAAACATGCTGAAACATGTTTATTCTGTATTTGGTCTGGGATGTTGTTTGTTTATTATTCCCCTAGCAATGTGTAGTCTTGGCTTTAGGGCTGACACAGAAATGTTGGAAGCAAATTTGAAAACTCGCTTGGATCAAGAGTTTACCCTCGAATCCCTATTTGCTAGACCCCCCTGTTTTTGACTTTGTAAAGACAAAATAGCCAGAACAATTACATGCCTGGCTGGCAAACACCGTGTGCATCATGTTTCTTTTAAAAGGCACTTAGTGTTTGCCACCCATGCCTACTGTAAAACAGGGAAAACTGTTAACATTTAATAAATATTAAATCTTAAACAAGAGCACGTACAAAGTAAAATAGTCATTATACCCCTTGAATTTGTGTTCTGTCTCTTCATCACCGAAGCATGAAACAAAGAATAATGTGATAATTTGACTTTGAACAGGAAATTGCAAGTGTTAGTGAAGCAAATGTAGGCAATAACAATAAATATTAACAAAATCTATTATTTGCTGTTAATGATCAAACAGTTAATACTCAGTATAATTCCTTCAATGAAAATGCTGATGTCAACTATAGTTACTGTTGTATAGGATTTAATTCAAACCATCTGTTTTAATCCACTTGTATATATCCCGGGTTGATCTTTGCTTGCAGTGAAGTGTTTTTCTGGAAGTTAAAAGTAATTATTAAAGGAATGGAAATTATTAGTGGTTCATGGTTTGGCAAGGAAAAGAAATGCCTTTTTAAGTTCTTAGTGTCTATTTTAGAGGGCTTCTACACCAGAAATGGTTGAGGGTGGAGTATAACGCAGAAGTGTTTTCTGTCATAAGCTATGTGTTGATATTTGGGGTTCATCCCAGTGAGGTGTTCGGAAATGTAAGTCATTGGTCTGATTATTTTCCACCGCTTAATTAAGTCCATTTATTTCACAGGGCAAAGGAAGTATGAGTGTTTTGTTAAAAAGGAGGTATAAAACACTGGTGAACAATGTGGAAAAATGCTGGTGTGTGTACATAAACAACATAATTTATTTTCTAGTGAACTGTTTCATTCTCCAGTGTATTCTTCAGTGGATTTTTAGGGGATGTTTGGTCTTGCTAACGAGTTTAGTTAGCTTTGAATGTAACTGCCTCATCTGTTTTAGTCAGAAATTGCCCTGCTATCCAAGGATGCCTCCACTTGGCTCCAGAGCTCAGCTCTTCATGCTGTGAAGACCTATCAAGCCACTTCACAGGAAAAACACTTGCATCAAGGGCAGCTCCACAAGTAATAAAATGGATGTGAGATCAATAACTTATTATCTTTCCTTTCTGACTCCTTAGCATTTGCACAATAGGAAGCTGTAGAAGTTAATCAGAAAAACCCAAGGTATCTCCTGTTACTCTTGGCACATGCCTTTCAACGCACCTAGGGCCTTTCAGGACTAAATTAAAGTCCTGGCTGGATTATGCCATACTTTACAGAAGTGGAAGGCAAGATTTTGCTCTTGAAAGGATGCACTGGGAGCTCTTCAGGGTATCCAGCTGTCACAGCTGAGACTGTTTAACCTCCCATTCCTGGCCAAGCCAGTTAAGTTACATCCTTGTCTACAAAAATAACTTGCAGTAATACTGCAGAACCCTCCTGACTAAGACTTCATGTTAAGAGAGGTAGCAAAGACAAAACCAGCAGAATTTAATGTGGTTGCCTAAAATATCCAGCTGCTATTACCTACTTTTCCAAGGCCATGAACACTGCTCATTGTTTGAAGTAGGTTTTTCTCTGGGTTGCCCTTTTTTTCCTCCCCAAGTCAAGAAACACTTGTTTTTTACGAGGAGGAACATGCGTTACAGAATCTGGCACGTTTGCATGTGGTGCAATCTTGTGAATGTTTTGTTGAGATAAGTGAGTGACAGCTTCCAGTTGGTGTTCTGCAGGAGGTGAGGGCTTCTTTCCAGAAGTGCTGACCATCTCAAAATATACTCTCCTTGCAGAGCTCCCAGTCTGACATGTTATCTTATCCACCCAGTACAACAGGCTTGATATTCTGCTACACCAGTTTATCTAGCTAATAGATTTAAGTAGCAGTTCTAGTTACAGGAAAGACTGTGCAAGGATTACATCTATCAGAGTTAGCATTTGGTCTGTGTTGTCCCACTTCATAACAGAAGACTTGATTGTAAATTATTGTTAAATGCTGTTTTTCAGTTATGATATCTGGTTACCACTAGAATTCAACGTGTTTTTTCTTCCAATTTGTTAAGCTGAAAGTGCAGTTTTTCATCAGAGAATGACACTCTGTTTACTTCTTGTTTAGAGAAATGTCAACAGTTAAAGTCTTGCTATTTAATTTCATTATATCCCCTTGAAATCCCTTAAGAAACTTGAGTTATGACCATGACAGTGCTTTGCACTTCATGGGTTTTACATCTCAGCAACTTGCAAAGATGTGTGAAATACAATTAAGATCTCCAGTAATACCAAGATACCTGTATTTATGTGCTGGCTTTCTAGAAACAGCATTAGTTTTCCCAAAGTCATAGGTATCCCTGAAGAAAATAGAATATTAGACTTAGTATGTGGCTCTTAACCCTCTTTCAGAACAGAAGTAGGGACCAATAAACATAAATATGGCTTACATTGATAGGACTTCTGGATTTAAAGAGAAGTGGTCTCTGTATGTTGTTCTGCTTGCCTGTGGGAATCCCATCATGCATTCAGCTGCAGTTTATGAAAAGCTGCTATAGTCTTCTAACAGATTACTTTTCTAAAAGTCCTGAATTCATTATATCTCTACTTGACTAGAGGTAAGCTGCCCTGACTTCTTACACAGGTGGCAACATCCCACAGCACTTCCTGTTTGTTAACATAATACACCATAGCTTTTAAGTGCAGCATGTTAGAAAGACACATGATTTTTACAAAAATGCATAAGAAGAAATCCTCCTTCCTTTAAATCAGGACAAGACTTAAGTCATAGATAAGGAATAAAAAGTGCTCCATATTTGGTATGGCTACAGGATGGACATGTACCTAGGAGAAACAACACATCAAATCCTTGGAGACCAATGTATAGGACATGTCAGGAGAGCTGCTGTGCAGAGCACTTAGGCTGTCCTCAGTTCTCAAGTGTTTCTTTCAGTGCTAAGATGTGAGAGAGATTTTAATTTTGCTGGTTTTTAAAAATTAAATTAATTTTTAAATTTTAAATTGTAATTAAAATTAAATTTTTAATTTAATTTTACTGATTAAGCGTTTTTGTTTTCTAATTAGGTGGTTCCCACATGGTTGGTGTGAAATTACCATTTTCTTTTTTTATTGTCTCCTGGAGGAAATGTGCCCCAGTTACCTGAGTTGTCACTAGCAGCTGTACCTGTCATGGGTCTCAGCAGAAAGGCAAAGGGGTGGCAATAACCTGAGCCTTTCAGATGAGGCTGAGGCACGTTGACAGGAATGAGTGAGCTTGCAAAGCCACTTACTTGTCCTAAAGTAGGCAAAATCCCCATGACTCCAGGAAGAGTAATAGCTGTGTAATAACGACATTGCTCTGAAACAAGCTTTCAGTGTCTGGCTGTGCCACAGAAATTCCTCTGTGTCCTTGGAAAATTGATTAACATCTGTGTCCCAGCTCGCTAGCTGTAAAGTGAGAAGGCATGTTAAGGATAAACTCCTTAATTGGTTTGAGTTGATCAGATACTATGGTGATGAAATTGCTGAGGTTGTGCAATATCCTCTGTCAACAGGGTTGCATTTATTGTGCAGAACAAAACGATAGAAAAATCTCTCTCTTCTTCCAGTGCTCATGAAGCTGGCGGGCTGCCTCCTCTGCCAAGGCAGGGGAAGGTGGCTGTGTGTTTGTCAGGAGGTACGGGACACCACCAGCAAGCAGAGAAAACACTGAAGTTTCCTCCATCGCATATTTGTTTTCTGCATAAATCTGCGTACTCGCAGAAACCGTGCTTTTCTTCCAACAGGCAAGGACTTGTGCTAATGTGGGCCCATAACTCATTGTTGCCATGGGAAACTCTGAAATGGCCACCCACACCTTTATATCTGAATGGAGTTTGTGTTCAGGCATACTCTTCAATCTGTGTGTCAACACATGCACGCAGTGTGTAGATATTTCTTCCCTGGAGTATCATGGTCAAGTTGAGATACAAAAGGTTGCTTTTAATGTTAAAGATTTTGGTAGCATCAGCAGCACCTGGAACACTTAGGGCTGCTCAAGTAGCTGAGATGCCCAGAGCACCACTTGGTGTTGCTTCAATTCATTGATGTTCTCCGAGCATACAGAAAGGCACAGCCAGTCCAAAGAAATTTTCACTTTTCTTTCTGTAGTTGCTGCCCATGTGACCCTGCAGCCCTTCTCCCCACGGAATAATAAAATGGAAATGTTGAAGCTTTTCAAAGAAGAAAGTATTTTGTTTTGAATTATGAACCTATTTTCTCATTTTCTTGTACTCAGAAAAGGCTGTATTGCCCTGTGTGAAGTTTTCTAAATACTTCTGTCATGAGACATACACCTGATACAGAAAATCTCAGCTCAGATGATTAAGATTTGGAGAAGCTGTAAGTGAGCCAGATGCCCACAGTGGCAGGTAGTGACCGAGGCGTCTCTGCTGGGACAAGAGAAGGGGTGCCGCTGGTCCATGGTTTCTGATAACCAGCAGGTGCTTGTGGAAGGTACTTGTAACAAGCAGGTGCTTGTATCAGTTCTAGATACACTCTTTGACAGGTTAAATTTGACTAATATTTAAGCTGCTTAGTTTCTGAAAGCTTTAGATACACTATTGAAGCCAAGCTGCTTGCTAGGAAGCTGCATTAGAAAATCACTAGGGTGGAGAAGTGTCGTCGTTTTGTGTGTCAGCAGAACAAGGACTTCTCTTAAGTGTAGCTGCACCACCATCCTTTCAGAGAGGATCTGAAGCATGTTAAAACATATTGATGAAATGTTGTGGAAAAAGCTGCGTTGTCATTGGCTGAGCTGCGCATTTGCTTTGGACGGTGAAATTGGCACCATTTAGTGAGACGAAAGAAACCCCAGCACCAGAGTACAATGCTTGGCTTCCTGCCTGCCTTCAAAACAGCCCAACCTGCCAATTCTTCTGGGTACCCACATACTGACTGGATTAATATAAATGTCAATTATAACATCATTTAGGACAGCAAGCAAACACTTGTTCCTGCCTGGCACTTCTGTGGTGTGTGTGAACACCTTTAGCACCAACAGGTCCTTTCCTAAATAAAGGATGAGCCGCAAGTGTCACGCAAGCATGGGCCTTAGCGATCCCTTAACTGTGTGGCTTTGTGTCTTTTATTAGGTTGTTCCCCTGCTCTCCTCTCTTTTTTGTTTTGAGGGTTTGTTTTAGTCTGATAGGATGGAGACTGTACACATTATTAATCTAATTTGATTATGATGGGTGTAGTAATGTAGACTTGGATTTTCAAGGATGAGAAGATGACTACACTAGATACTTAGTGGGATTTTGAGAAGTGATACTAATTGCCATACTGTTTGTATGCTTGTATTTCCTTAAATTGCAATTTTAATTTAAACTAGCAGATCTCACATCCGATTAAAATCCTTTACCTATCATTGTGAAAGCAACAGCTAACAATACTGAAAGTGAAAGTAGCAAATTAAACATGACCTTCTGTAGCTGCCTGTTTTGCATTACCTCACTTTCCTAGTCTGAGCAATTTACTAGTGAAGAAAAGACATAACTAAAATCATGCAGATATAAAAGTTTTATTTTATATAATTTTTTGTAATATTTTATGGAAGTTTTACTCTTTTTAAATGGTCTTAAGGAATTTTAAGAATTAGTTAAACTGAATTGCTTAAATGCAGGCAGAAGACAGTTCAAGCTACAAAAGATTTTAATGATCCTAGAAAGTGTCTTTCTCAGTGAAATATCAATATTGCAGATTTAAAAGAAGAATAATTTTAATTGTTCCTCCACCCTCAAGGTAGCTTGTCTAACTGTTATCTGTATTTTTGAAGAGTTACTTTAATATTTTGTATGTGCTAAGTGGGCCACTTAAAACATTTTTCTTTTTATAGATCTCTAAGTAGATAAATATCTGGTTTCAATTCCTTGAAATTACATTAAACTATCTAGATATTTGTCATATTATAGTTGTGATCGTGGAACCATGGGCTCAATGGGAGTTTCTAATTGACTGCATTTTTCTTTCACTTTGTTAAATACCTTACCGAAGAAGATGTATTCTTACGAGCGTGGTTTACTTTAAAGCATGAAATGTAATAGACAAGAACATATTCTAGATGTCGTAGTTAATCCTTTTGCCAAACTTATCTTTTAAAACATGAATAAAAATTTATAATAAACCAGTCATTTTTTAAATAACTGATAAAATTGCACTTTGTTGTGTTTTCAACAACAAAATTCTACTATTTAAAGGGTTTGCAAAACAGTTGTTTTGAATTTTTTTGTTGTAGCTTGTTCTGATTTTGTTTTCATCCATTACTGTGAACTTTAATCGTGTTGAGCTTAGCCCAAAGGTTTCCTGTGTTCCAGCTTTTTAAGCCACCTAACCTGTGTAAATACATTAGGGCAGTTCTAAACCATTAAAAACAAGAGGAGATGGATGTGTGCAAAGTTCAAACGTGTTCTGCTGGCTTTTATCATCAGTGTGAATCATGTGGCAGTTTAGATGCTTAAAATAGTTTGTTGTTCATAAAACACAGCAAAATACAGCAAATGAAATCTCTCTAGAGGAGACAGAAATATATATTGGGCATTTCAGTTTGGAGTTGTGGGAGGTTCCTTACTGGAAGGGGCTAGGGTTTTTTCCACTTGTGTGTTTTCATTTTTATTTAAAATTATTTTTGGTGTACTTGAAATGGTGTGTGTTGAAAGCTGTGGAAATCTAAATACTTCTTTCATCCTCAAAAATGAAACAGTATGGGAAGTTTAAAATACATGCTTCCAGGACAGGGTTAGATCACAACCATTTCATGAAACGGGATTCACTCTTCCTGCTGAATTCGTTTCTCATCTCTTTCTGTTATTTCCTGAGACCTCCAGCTTAATTTCACATTGCATGCAGAATCAGTGAATAAAAGTGTTTAGAAAACTTATAAAACCCGAAAAATTAAGTTTCTTAGGCCAGATACAGAGCCTTCTCTCTGAACAGAGGCTGACAACTGTTTCTTAAAACGAACAGGCACAGTGTGCCAAACCAGCAAAGCCATGTGGGAGAGTACAACAGTTCAGGAAATCATGTATAAAATTTAGTTGGTTGATTGCAATTGATTGGTTCGGGGTTTTTTTTCATCTTGAATTATCATTAGTGTGCAGACATGAAACAGTAGGTACTTAAGAAGCTAGTATAGTATAGTATAGTATTCCCTAGTATAGAGGGAATCCATCCAAATCTGTGTAAGGAAAAGTTAATCCCTTAGAGGTATAAGGGAGGCAGTACTTGCATGGACAAGCAGGCTAGGACACAGAGGGCAGGAGTCGGGGGCCGCGGGGGTGGCATCTGTGCCAGGACCTGTTCTTTTCTACATATTCGTAAACAACTCTGCAAGGGAAGCGAATGCTGAGGTTTGCCAAACAAGAAGTTTACTGATGCTCCGCATGAAGGGCCAGCTGAAGAGCCACAGAAAGCCCTTACAAGGCAAGTGCCTGGGTAATAAATCAGCAAATGATACTTGGTGTAGATAAATGTAGAACGATGCTTGTAAGCAAAATACAACCCTAGCATGGCATCTAAATTCATGGGCTCTGAATGTTATGACTCAGAACTGGGATTTTGCTGTTGTGGCAGGCTGTCCCCTGGGAAAGTCAGCTCACTGCTTGCTGTGGCTCCACTCATCCCCACCCCAAAAACGTGCTGCAGAGCTGGAAAAATGAAGAGGAGGCCAAGGATGAGCAGAGCTCTGGAACAGGTTCTGTGGAGGTCTTCCTTGGTGTGGCCTTCCCCAAGCTGTTCTTCCTCAGATGCCTCTAAAATCGATGTCCTGAAATGAAGAACCAAGAGCCTCAACAGCAAGGGTGTCTCTCACATGCGCTCTTAGAGACTGCAGCTGGGATGCTGGGTGCAGATGCTACCTGATGGCAGTGCACAGCTTGCATCAAGCCATACCCTGGAGGGAAGAAGCCCGCTCATGTAGCTAATTTTCACTGTGTCCCAGTGTGTGCAGAATAGTGAAAGTAATTCTGGTTGGGTCTAGTCCATTTTATACTAAATATTGCATCTGATCCAAGCTTTCTGGAGTAACATGGTCAAAAATAGTGTTAATTTAGACAAACACTATACAGCCAAGTTTTAAAAGAAAGCAATAAAAGAGTAAGGGTCTCAAAAGTCTGACTTTTCCGTGGGTCGTTCTTTTGTCTGCCAATGTTATGCTAGAGTTTAAAGACGTTCTGCCCACATTAAAGTTCAGTTACTGAGCGTGTGTAATAGAAACGTAGTGCAGAATTAGGGCAGCTCCTGTGTTGGTATGTCCTCCTGCATTCTGGTATTTGTGCTATTTCCACAGAAAATACTGGAAATAGTCAAGTCTCTAGTCAGCTTGAGGGAGTCCTTGGCTCGTTTTCTGCTTTTGGTATGAAATGAGCACCATTCCGGGGGGGGGGGAGGTTGGAATGGGGGAAAAAAACACCAGAAGAAAAACTTCGGAACATTTCAGAACAAGGATGGGCAGCACTCAGCGTCTCTTCTGGTAGTTCCTTCTGCAGCCAGGTTTTTCCAGCTGAGGAGGCTTTATCCCTCCTCAGGAGCTGCAGCCACGTCCAAGAACACAGGCTCTTGGCAGCGAGCTGGTGCCGTCTGATGTAGCTGGAGAAATGAAATAACTCTTCTAAGGGAAAAACTTCAGACGTAAAAGACTTCAGGCATGGCTATCTAATGTTGTTAGGTTTTAGTGTATTTTGTGTGATTAGGGAATTGGAGGTTAAGGGTGGGTTTTTGTGTTGGTTTTTTTCTTTCCTCTTAAAAATAAGGAGCTGAACAGTTTACCCACAATGATAATACAGGACGTAGTGAATTGTATCAAACCTGCTTTCACCTGTCAAATGCGAATTGTCTCTCTGCCTTTTTGAATTATGTGGGAAAAATTTAGTCATTGAAATCAATGTTCAGTCTTCATTTTATACTCTTCCATAAGTGCAGTTGGCTTGTTTTCCAATTTCTTCATTTATGTTAAAGGCAAAGTTGTACAGCTAACTATAAGGTTGGATAAATAGTTATCAATAAAATCTTAGCACATTTGATGGAAAAAAAAATGGGGTTTGGATCACCACATTGTTTTAACAGGGCGAGCTGCTTTCAAATAATTGTTTGCAGTGCCTGTTAATTTAAAACAATCTCACCAGCCACAGCTGTGGGAGGATTATGACTTGGTCACCCATCCAAGGCAAGATGCCATGTAATTTAAAAACAAAAAATCCCTAGCCTATATCAGTGTTACAATTTGATTTAAAATAAGTGAAATAGTTTAGTAGTAGTATAGTGTGTAATGATAAATGATCTTTAGAAAGCTCTTGGTGTTTTCATATACAGTGCACACTTGGTAGCAGAACCATATATATATATATAGACAAAAATGACCACAGTTTGTACTTCTTATAGAGGAGCTTGCATTTGAGAATATCAAAATGCTTAAGAGAGATTTAATATACAATCTCAACACGAGTATTATTTTCGTTTAACTGCTGAGGGAAACAGAGATACAGAGAAAGAGTAATTTTCCAGAAATCTTAAGGGGAATGTGATGGTTGAGAATGTGGTGGCTTGGCAGAGAAAAAAACTAAAATCCTAATAGAGAGCCAGGTTTCTCATTTTACTGGGTTTTGCATTTTTCTATTATATTAGTAATAAAGTTGATGTTTTTAAAGTATGCACTATAGTGATAGATTATGATCCAGTAAACTGTGAACAACCTTTTTGGGCTTTTCAGTTACTGAAAGGGAAGTCAGCAGATCCTTGTGTACACAAGTCAAATCTGGTGTTTTGGGAAGGGATGGAAGAAAATTTCTCTTGTGCTTGTTTTTATGTTTTACTTAATTCCAGATACTATTCCCCTCACTGAAAGCATGAAGTAGAAAGATTTTGTTTGTAATGCTGGTATCACTCTTCAGATTTTATTAGCTCTTAGTCTGCTGAGATCAAAAATTCCTGGCAAGTAACATCTTCACAGTTTCACTTATTTACCATAAATAATTTATGAGAATCCTTCGGCTTTTCTGAAACAAGAGAGATGTGTTTGTGGAATGATATGAAGGATGTCTGTGGAAAAAATATGCAAAACGTGCAAAGAAAAAAGTGTTACGGTACGGATCATGCTGTTTAACAGTGATGAATTCATGAAGGTGTGCTCCGTACAGATCCTCACACCAGGCTGCTTCTTGAAAGATTGTTCACTGCCATATGAGAGAGGAGAAGACAGAAAAGGAGAAGAGGTGGATGATGACGGGTGAGATTAAAGGCTAGCTGCACAGTGGACCACACTATTACGAGCGTTGCAAGCAGGTCAAGGGAGATCGTTCCGCCCTGTTCCACACTGGTGTGTTGTGTCCGGTTTTTCTATGGTGTGGCACATCCCAGCCCACGGCATAACAACAGACCAGGATCTAATGGATGGCTGCTGTGAGAATGGAGGGCTGGAGCGTTTGGTGTACAGGAGGCTAAAGAAACAGGGCTTGCTTATGCTGAAGAAGGGGCCGTCAGGTTTCTGTTTTCTGCGATCATCAGTACAGCAAGGGCAGCTCAGTGTAAGGGGGAGCCAGTTTCCTCTTGGAAGTACAGGCAGAAGAACAAGGGGCAGTGGTCACGAGCTGCAACAGCAAACACCCACTTGGACATACGGAGAAAATTCTTCCCCAGCAAGTGGCTGAGCACTGCAGCATGCTAGAGAGGCTGCAGGAACCCTGTCTTTGGAGATATTCAACATGGGCTTGGGCAATGGCCTTAGCAGCCTGATCTAACTTTGAAGTTGGCCTTGCTTTGAAGGTGAACTAGATAGCCACCAAAAAGGTTTCCATTTAAATTATTCTGTGCTTGTGTGATCCCAGATGGGCTGAGATGTTGGGTGGTCAGAGGTGACCTCTATTGAGGACCTGATACCCAACCATTTCATAAACACAGAGCAAGCCCTTTGTGTAAGGTGGAGTTGTATGTAGATATGTCCACACAGGTTGCAATACTCTTTAGTAATTGTAAGGACAATTACGTCATCTGATATGTATTAAATTGAAAGGCAGGAACAGCATATCTGTATTCTGAATGAACAATGTTCGGAGATTACTGATTTTCCTTTGCATTAGTATTTAAATAATCGCAGGAGCAAATTTTCACAAGTGCTCTGTACTGCAGTTTGCAGTCCTATAAAGGTAATTTATTAATCTCTGACAGAACATTTACATTTCAAAGTATTAAGTATGTGTGTTAGGCCCTAATTTCATTCTACAAGGAGCCGAGAACCCTTTGCACCAAACAACACTCAAAATTAAAGGCTCTTCCTGGATTTATTCTACTGCTTGGGGGAAAATTGCCAGGACTGTTAAGTGGTTCAGGGAAGCTAACACTAGAAAATGGTAAGCTGTGCTGAAGGACGCCAGTTCTGCCAGATCCATGGCTCCGAGTGCTCACTGAGCAAAACATGGAAATATAAAGAAAGAAAATACTGGAAGACTAGAGCAATTAAAAAAGGTGAACCGAGTATGAAAGTTTTCTGGAAAAAGGAGGGATAAGTGAAGAAGGCTGATGGTGCTTTTCCCTGCATATGAAGGCAAAATGGGTTCCAGCAAAAAGTATTTGGGGCTTTTTCTTTTCTAGTGGAAAAAATGAATTTGTAGCAGCTACATATTTTTAACATAAAACAATGTGACAACAAGACAGGCAATATTTTTAGTTGATGAACATCCAAAGCTCTCTATATGAGCTCTATACATACCACAGTCAGAACAGGAACCCATTCCTATGCTTTTGAAATTTGGGTTGCAAGGTGTAAAATGTATTAATGGTTTGAGTTAGGTTGCCTCCAGAAACAAGCAAACAAACTGTGTTCAGGTTTAGGAAATAGTAAGTTTCTCACCATGCTGAGTGTGTGATTTGACCTTTCTATCTGCAGTCACAAACTGGACAGTCTTGTTTATGCTTTGGAGAATGATTAAGGATCTTTATTAAGATGATTCTCTAAAAAGTAGACATATTGCACTCTGAAAACAAATCATGGCTTAAGTCCATCAGGCTCATGATGCCTTGACATGATCTTACAAGCAGACGCAACTGGAATCTACATGCAGTATTGTCATGGAAATTGGAGATGTTTGTTTCTATATCAGAATAGTGAGCCCTAATTCTCTGCCCGTCGTAACTAATTGTTGATTTGTAACATTCATCCTGGATGTGATAAGCTGTTCCATTTGTTAAAAGGACTTCAGAGTTCTCATAATTATGGCCTTTCCTTCTTATGAGTGGCACCATTTTTTACTGACAGAGGCACAAACATTTAAAATAATGTTTTCCAGATTTGTTTTCTTTTGTGAGGAATAGTAAGAGGTTCCAGGGAGACAGTAAGATTAACTGTTGGAAACACTCTTGGTGGGTTTAGAGATGTGCAACTATCATTTTTGTAGTCTTGCTGCCAGATGTCTAAGCAGCCTGTTCCCAAATGTTATTATGGTGAAAAACCTGCAGTGAATCAGCATAATTTTGTATATTGTTCTACAAGTATCCGTTTTCTAGCTCTGTTGTGAACTGTGTAAAACTTTTTGGAATAAGACAAAAAGACGACCAGTGTATGGAAGAAGATTAGGAAAAATTAAACATCATTTGGCCACTAGATGGAAACAGAAGTAGCAAGTGTGTATATGTGTAGGTTAACTATATGTTTTTGCATATTTGTCTGAATATTTTAATGTCTTGTCTTCACATGAATATAGATAGAGTAAATAAAGTGATTTTTAGTATTGCAGTTCAAATCAAGAATGAGCTGGACAGCAGAGTATGGCTGGAGTAGACTAAAAATGCCCAAAAGAGAGCTGAAGTAAGAAGGGAAAGGGTAAGAATACCAATATGAGGGAAATCAAACTCAGGAAAGCTCTAAAAAATGGTATGTACCATGAAAGCTGCATAATGCTGGCTCATCAAGAGGGGCAGAGTCTGTAAGATTGTCTTCTCTTTTTTTTCTTTAGAGTTTACCAATTTTGTGTTCCTTTGCAGCGGCAGGGAGGAAGTAATCTTGGATCTTTGAATGTGTCAGGAGTGATTTTCTGTAAGGAAGCCTTGCTTCTGAAAAGCTCTAATTCTCACCACATCTCCAAATATTACTGTGTTCATCCAAAGTTGAATCTTTGACCCCTGTGTTATTAAACTGAAGAACCACAGGCTGCTTAGTTAACAGTTAAGCAGCTGTTCTGCATCGTCCCTATTGAGTCATGGAATCATTTGGTCACAGAATAATTTAAATGAGAAGAAAACTCTTCAGGTCTCTAGTCCAATCGCCTGCTGAAAGCAGGGCTGATTTTGAAGTTAGATCAGGTTGCTCAGGGCTTTGTCAAGTTCTGAATGTCTTCAATAATGGAGACTCCACAAACTCTCTGGCAAACCTGTTGCTGTCCTTGACCACCCTCACTGTGGAGAAAAAACCCAATCTTTATGTCTAACCAGAATTTCCCTTACAGCAACTTCTGTTCTTCAGAACAGCCTCCACCAGTTCTGAAACTGTCATGGTCTCCGCAGCTGAAACTGCTGTAGATCTTCACATTCCCTACCAGCTCTTCCATAATTGCAGGTCCTACAAAGCGTTTCCCTCACTTGGCCTGTCCAGTGTCTGCAGTAAAAAATTGTCACCGAGGGACTCAAATTGTCTGGATTTTGAAAGTAAATCTTCCTTATCTAACATTTCTGGGGAAATTTTAGATATCCGTAGCTGGAGATGCTTTAGAAGATAGATTGAGAGTAACACAAGAATGATGGGCATGCTTCAACCGTGATTCAGCGCATCCTAAAGTAGATATCCATAAAATGTTAAGTGAATTGCACCTGTTTCTCTCCACTGATTGTAAAGGCTGCTGACTGCACTATGTACATCATGGATATCTAAAATTGAATTAAATGAATCTCACCTTTGCTGGCTGTTACATAGATGACCACATGTTTATGTTGCTTGTGGATATTGAAATCCATTCCGCAAGTCAGGGTACAAACTTGCTGAATATCATAAGGTGCTATATTTTGAAGTACCTATCCTTTAGGAGAACGTTGTTGTGGCATTAACAGCACCATGTTTACTGATTTAACATTCACAAGAATGTACTTTAATTTACCTATCCTGTTCCTTTGCTCCAAAATGTTTGCAAAGCCTTTTAAATTAATGTACGTTATGAGGGCTTTCTACTCCATGCACGTTTGCTGACGTGTTGGTAACTTTGCTGTTTCTGTTCCACATTGACATACTATAATTTTTGGCTGGATTAGGCAGTATGAATTTGTTGTTCAGTCTGTGCAAGCCTAGACAGAGTTTTAACAACTGTTGATAGAAAAGGTCTGTCATGGACAGGTATGTGGAAAAATGCCAATCTGACTGGGAGTTCAAAGAAAAGCAAAAGAAATCACTTTCCAGCATCTCAGGAAGAAACCTGAGTCTGTTTGCACAGATACACTGGCCTTCTGGAGAAGGTTCACAGGTTCTTTTCTTTCTGTTTCGGTGTGTATAAAACTTAATAGAAATTGATTGAAAAGGTGTTTTTAACTTGCAGGCTTCCTTTCCCTGCCGAAGAGCCTCATTCTCAAACCAGCCTAAATATCCCTCCCTAATTAGTAGCAGATGCGGCAGTGCGTGCACAAGCGTGTGCTAAGAGGATATTTGGAAATCGTAGCAGAAGGTACTGTGCCAGATAGGAAAGGAATATGTGAAGCTGAAGCAGGGAGTTGTCAGGAGAGTTCAACAGTTGTTTTGTAAAGATAGGGAGGGAAAGGGGACAGCTGTTACGGGTTTTTAGGTAACACTGCATATCAAGCACATAACTCCTGCTTCTCTTCAGTGGCAGTCTTCATCTGTTACTTAGATATGCCAGAAACACATAGGAGTTAGAAGAGACGCCTCCATAATTGAGCTTCAAAAATATGTTTAAAAAATTTACAGATTTCCCTCCTGTCCTCAAATCCAGAAGCTTTTTAGCAGTGTAATGTCCACATTTTCCATTTTTTCTCTTGCTATCGCATTGTTGTGTAAAAGAGGCAGACCAACTGCAAAGATACGAATGACTGTACCAAGACAGACAGACAAACTTCTTGCTACAAAGAACACAGAGGCAGACAGAATTAAAAAGAAAATATTTTCTATCACCTCTTTTAGCAAGGCTGCTACTGTACTGTTACTATTTTTATTACTTCTAATTATGTTAAAAAAACAGTAATGGACAGTATATGTTTAATTGAAATTGTTATTGGGCCCTTACATGTACTTGCACCAATCACAACATACTTACCCCTTCAATTTCAAATGCATCATAATGCTAATTCTCAAAAGTATTTTTTTGTTTTGGTGTTTTTTATTGTCATTTTAGAATATTACCACCAATAAATAATTAGAGCTACATTGCAAGGTTTCTGTCATTCTCACTCAACACCATGACTACAGTCCTTTTCGTACTGGATAGACTGTGATTTACAAATAATTATGTTTTCAGTGCATTTTTTTTACCAGCCTTTGTAGCCTAATCCAAAATAGTTTAATTTTATTATCTGAAAAAGAGATTAAAAATGTATTTTTAAATATAGTTGGAGAAGTAGGATCAATCTTAATGGGTCATGGATGAACATCGGAGTGCGGAGCCTTTGACAGGCACGTGACCCACAATGGCATGACCAAGGGGGTAGACTGGCACCTCTGGTGTCATATGGATAAGTGGCATCAAGCAATGTGATGTAGCTCTTCTGTCCACTTCCCTTTCTGATGTGCTTTGTGGAGGAAGGATGCTTCCAGGAAACCTGGTCTTGCATTTCCCCAAAGCTACTAATGCAGTTTTTGGTGTTAGGAATCTCAGTTCACAGAAATATGTGGCTTTGCTATAAGCTGAATATTCTAACAGAAAGGAATTGCAACTGAAAATTTGTAACCTGTGCTTACACCAAATGTGCTTTCAGTTATTTCTTTTTAGGGTTACCAAACTCCTCAGGACATTTTCTACCTAGTATTTATATTCTTACATAAGCTTTATTTTTTAACCTTATTGTAGAACATGCCTGCAGAAACTGCCCTGTACTCCGCTGTAATTACTGCCCAGATCTACTACTTTGCTAGCAATCATTTTCTTTAATGAATCATGAAGCATCTATAAAATGTATTCATAATATTTATTTTATTGTTGGTAAGTCAGTGTGTCCTTGCAGGATTGTGCAATCTGGAGAGCTTTATAAATACTTACAAATATTGCTGACAAGCTGGAGGCAGTCCAGCGGAGGGCCAGTAGGATGGATAGAGGGCAGGAGCACACAATATACAAGGGGAAGCTGAAGAAAAACTGGGTTTGTTTTCCATTACCTACAGAAACTTTTATGGACAAGCCGGTTTCTTCTGAGAGGTACACACAAATACCAAGGGCCAATGGTCATAAACTGCAACAGTAGATGACCCATTTGAGCATAAGGAAAAAATTTTTCCCCTGCAAGTGGAGCAAGTTTTGCCAGAAAGGCCACAGGATCTCCGTCTTTGGTGATACTTGAAGCAGGACAGGGCAGGGCCCTCAGCAGCCTGATCTGACTTCAAAGCTGGCCTTGCTTTCACTATGAGGTTGGACTAGATGACCCCCAGGGGTCCCTCCTAACCTAAATTACTCTGTCGTTCTCATAAATCAATGCATCATAAATAAGCACAACTTTGTGTGCTCCTTTGCGCTTCCAGGCTCGCTGATGATAGAATGACTGTAGGCAGTGTTGCTAACACTTTATGTGATTACGATTGCCTAAGTCTTCCTACTGAAATGTTCCCAGTTCCCTGTAGCTCACCAGGGAATTGTCTTTTACCGTGTTTGTGAAAATGTGCTCGGATTTCGGTACTCCCACAAGAATTCTCAGTTGTGTGTGTGTGTGTGCGCGCGCTCAGTAGAAACCTGCTTGCACTTAGTAACTAAAATCTCCAAAGACCCTGACATCACAGTTTCCTTAGGCTCTCCTAGCAATTAGCACTGATGAGCCTGCGTGTGCTGCCGACGGAGGATGTCTGAGCACGCCCCGTCCCGGGGCTGCAGAGACGAAGCAGAGTTTCTCTTAGCGGCCACAGCCAGCTGCTGCGGGCTGGGACGGGGCCAAGCCCTGGAAACGAGAGCAGGAAGCCTGTCTCTTGTGTGCGTTCAGTGACCCCCTTGCTGGTGCCAAGGCAGCATGGAGGAGGGAGTAGGTTCAAATTTAGTGGGGACAAGAACTAAACTGGGGGAAAGGGATATGGGCAAGGGTTGTATTTATGCAGCTGTGCAGACGTGAGCTGAAGAAGTCTCACTGGCCCCGTAGATGCCTGTCTGCATTCCTTACCTGCTTCATGCCTTTGGCCCTCTCTATATTCCAGAAGTTTCCTGAAAGTATTGAAATTTTGTTTGGATAGCCCTTTAGAATAAGCTTAGGTGCGGAACAGTTGGATCCAGCTCTCTTTACAGCCTCTACCTGTGTGATCTGCTGCTGGCTTGTTACCTTCATGCAGATATTCCCTCAAGGTGATCTGGCGTTGCGTAGGTCATTCGGGGCAGATGAGATAAGCAGCCAGGGTCCATGTTTGGCCGACAACAAGAGACATGCAGTCCTGCATCCAGGAGTGTGCTGCAGTGCAGGACAGCAGGTGTGATGGGTATGCAGCCAAGGGGTTAGGTCGGACAGGTGGAAGGGAAGGCACCTGTACAGCAGCTTGCTGTGTGCTGGAGGACCACTGTGGCAAGCAAAGAAGAGATTAGTGTTGTCTGAATGGAAAAAGTGGGACTGAGCACAAGATCTTGAAGACTGGATCCTGTGATAAGGACAAGAAGCCAGAAGCAAATGACAGGTTTGTGGTACTGAGACGCAAGGGATTACACTGGCAAAGAAATGCACAGAAAAGCTCTGCCTAAGCCCTGCAGCCTACTTTCTTCCAGAGCCTGAAATAGAACTGGATTTCTTCGTCTCATCGGTCTGCTGCTTCATATTAAAGAGATACAAATCTCACTGGCAAAGCACATGTCCAAGCCAGCTATGGAGCACGAGCAATTAGGCCTTTCCCATCCGGGCAGTGTTGTTGCAGTTGGCATTCAGGAAGGTTGGCTCATATTTATTACATATTTTCTTCCTATGTACATACGTCTTTTTTCCACTGTGCACTAGAGCTGCAGAAAGAAACCATAAATCTGTTGGTGACTGAGATTCATCTAGGCGCTGCACCAGAAGTGCACCAGTTTGGTCTCATTAGAAGCAACAGATTAGCATTTTAAGGCATTAAAAAGGGAACATTTTTATTACATTTCTTTTCTCAGTTTAATCTGAACAGGCCTGTACTACATTTTGTAGAAGGATCCCATGGGGGAATTGTCTAGGTACGCCCTGTTCAGCATGAGTAAGCATGGTAGAGCCAGTCCCACCCTCTGTTCATTTCATAATGAATTTATGTCTTTTTGTGCGAGTGATAAGACTTCAATTGCTCAGGAGTCACTGTGATCCTAACATTTTTAATTTATAAGGCAGCTTTCTAAAAAGCTGTTGAAATGTTAATGTCTATTCAATGTATCTTTGATGTGAACTTAAAAGATGGCTTTCATAGAAGAAATTGCCATTGCCTGTGTCAACAAGAGGTTTCTCACCAGGATGCCTGTGACAAAAAGTAAATCCATTTCTAAATTCTGTAACAAATGGCTAAATGCTGCAACAGCTGCATTATATGAGGCTTTTAGAAAGGATGACAAGGATTCTGTGGCAGCAGTTTGGAGGGAGCTTTGCAGTATATTAGGGGCTTGATACCTGTTCATTTGTAATACTTGTGAGATTCATTTAATGTGTTTATTTTTGCAATCTTTAAACATGCTTCACTAAGTGCTCACGGTCACATAGCAGAGCTGTAGTTATCATGGGTCCTTCTGGACTTCAAACTGCAAAACAGAATTCACACAAATGTTCGCCAAAATGTATTTTCTGACTTTTTAGGTAGTTGAGTTCTGTTGTCTCGATAGCAAAAGCTGTGTTCCCTGTGGAGCAGGCAGCACAATTGTCGGATGCACCCTAATTGCACTGCTTCAAGATGCCAAGGTAGATCCCTTCGTAAATCTTTTTTTTTTTTTTTTTTCCTTTCTGGACTGAGCTGAACTAGTCAGTTTCCACCGTCCCACTTCAGGAGTTTTGCTGGGAACTTTTGGCCCTGAACAGAAAACAGAGCTGCACCCTGGGACTGCGCCAGGGTCTGTCCCTCGGCAGCAGCCTCCTCTCCTGGGCATCCGTGCACGCTCCCATGTTCACCGATCAGGGGTGATGTTGAAAATCAACTCAGAATTACAGTCAAGAAGTGTGTGATATCAAAGAGAAAATGGAAGAAAATAAGGGTAAAGCACCTTAAGGAAAGAAGAATTTATCAGTGGAAGCAAAGAGCTCAGGGAGGGAAAGAGGGAATGAGAAAAGACTGAGAAAAGGAGAAAATGGAAAGTGCAAAAGGGTTTCTGTCACTACGTTAGTGATAAAATCTGAGATCCTCAGTGCTCTGAAAGAGCGTGAAAGGGAATTTGTTCTCTGATCTTCCCATCATGTGAATGTTAAGTTATTCTCTTTTTGCAAACTGGACTTAAAAAATCCCAACGTTGCCTTTCCTTTGACTCTCGCCTTCCTAGGAGCCTGGCACCAAGTGTGCTCAGTTTCCACTGAAGTGTATGGAAGTTAGTTGTGCACTTGGATTAGATTATTCCACTAATCATATTTTCTTACTAGTGTGTCCTGGGCCTTGCTGCACTATCACACATCGCTCACAAACAATACCACACATTTGATTCTTCAGAGCTTGAAAATTAGATGCATTTTTGGCTCTTCTCACAGTTTACAGACTTGCAAGCCATGATGGCCCCTTCCCTTTGTTGAGCCCTGCTATTCGTCTCAGACTGATTGTGGTATATCATCACTGACTGGATCCCAAAAGCTATGCATCCTCTGCCTTATCTTCATGCCTAGTGCAGAAGTCACAGATTTAACGCTGCATGAACTGCTCTGCAAGATTGACAGGGTGGGTAATGGGGAAAGACCATAACCTGCAATAAATAAATCTTTTTCTGTCTGTCTCTGGTACAACCTCAGCAGCAGAATAAGCACATGGCAAAAGTTCAGGAAATATTCTGTTCCTTCAGTTCTTCAAGTCACTGTTGCTTTTCACAGCTCTGCCTGGGGAGCAAGCTAAAAACCACCATGAATGCTGTATGCATTCTGGTAACTCAGAAATTAATAGGTTTTTTCACAAGGTCAGGAATATCAGTCATATTGGTGCTAAATAACTACATGTTGAAGGGCTTTATTAAGCTGCCTTTCCTTACAGTTTGGTATATCCTCCCTTAGGGCATTCTGCCTTCTTTTATAAAAAAAGAGTAGAGAAATCACTTTGCCCAGGAGCCAAACAGCAGATAGAGCTTAGACCGCCCCATGCTTGGCTGCACTCCCAGACTGGTGCTTATATAGTTATTTGTACGCAAGCCTGAGAGGTGTCATTTACAGACAGGAGACAGGGTAGAGTTCAAGAGAAGAGGACAGGACTTCACACCTTCCTAAACCATGAATTTCATGCTATCCTTGCCATACTCCTCTTTCTGAGCTCTCTGTATATACATTATATGTAACTCAGGTTTCCTTGTGGCAGTAAAATGGAATAGCAGTTTTGGGCACAGAGCTATAAACTGACCTGAGCTTGCCTGGTATTTTTTGACTAAAAGTAGAAGAGAAAGTCTGTGTCGTGTTTGTGTTACAAACTTGGTAGGACCAGCTATGTCACTTACTGACCAGGGATAACAAAACTAGGCCGACTGATCAAATAAGGTCTAATTTATTTTGTAGTAGAAAAAATATTTTAACCCACCATTGCTTGATACTCATGTCTATCATCCTTGCAGGCTTCTCTTTTCAAAAGCATTGTAAAACAGTAATAGCTGTGCCAATGAAGACCTGAAATTCCTTTAGTCTTGTATCCTATCTCCTATATCTTCAATGGTTGCTTGCCAAACGCACAATGAAGAGCGGAAGAACAGAGCAAGCACTGAATATTCTGCCTTCCTCCAGTGACATGTGTTGGGGGGGGGGGGGGGGGGTTGGAGCCAGAGGTGGTGCTTCAATATTTCTTACCTTTGAATATTTTTTCCTGTAAAGTTGACAGTTGTCTTCTTGAACATACAGATGCATAAAATTTTAGGATCCTAAATGCCATGTAATAAGGACTTTCACATCTCAAGTTGAGTGGAGCAATGCGTCCTTTTGTCCCTTTGAACCTGTTACTGTTGCATTAGCAAATTTTTTTATTTCAAGAGACAGTGAATAATCAGTCCCAGGTCATCTCTTCTGTGCTTTCTAGTTTTGTAGATCTCCGTACTAAGCTGTCTCTTTTCCAGGCTGGAAAGTCCTAGCTTATTTAGTCATAAAAAATCTGTTCTTTAGCTTTTTTGATAGCCTTGTCTGAAAACAGTTTAGGATAGGAAATCCCTTTCCTTTCCAATTCCACTGAAGGGGGGAAAAAGAGATATGTATGTGTGTCCATGCATGCGTACGTGCACTCCTGCCCTCCGCAGCATGATGGTTTCATCCTCAGAGGTTAACTCTGTTGTAGGATGCACACGGTGCAAGTGGGTGAGGGCAGACTGGAGCACAGAGAGCCCCATCATGCAAATCCACTGCTGTCAAATGTGACGGCAGCTGTTTGGGAAGAAGTTTACAGGGTTTCTGCAGTGATAATGGGTAACAGCTCTTTGACTTACCTTCTGCAAGGCAGCATTAGAGATACTCCTTCTTTGTAGTGCTGCTCCTCTAGATGCTTAAGCAACTGATACTTTAATCTGCTCCTCGGTTAACATGGTTTGAAAAGGGCTTGGCACTTTTATGAGAAAAGGATCCTGATTTGAGCTCAAAATATTTGCTGAGTGGTTTCTAAAAGAAGAAAACTTGTAGAAACATATTTGATTTATAGTTTGGTGAGACCTACTAGGCATGTTCAGGGGCCAGGTGTGGATTAATTTGTCAGTGTTTTGCCACTGTCATAGGAATTTCCAGCATGTGCCACCATGTTCTGTGCCCTCAGGACTCAAAAGGGATCACTCCTGGGTTTGGTTTCCCAGCTCAGATAACAGCACAAATATCTCGCCAACAGGCCAAGACCTACGCTGACCTACAATAGCATTATATAAGCAGTCACTTTAATAAAAGTAATAGGTTTATCTGCGCCTCATGTGATAAAATTGTGCCCCGTACAAAGGGCCAGTGCAAATTTAGGCATGGTGTGAAACCCTCAGTATGGTGCATAATGGAGTTGGGGCAGATTTCCACAAGATGAGGGGGTGTGCCTAACTGAAAAGCTATTTTCAAAATGAAGAACACCTGAGTACTTAGCATGAGCAAATTGCTTTCTCTAAGCTGCTTAGGAATAGCTGAATTGTTTTGGGTGGAGATTTCCATAAATGACAGGTGCCTGACACTGAGATTGTCACCTCAAATGAATGAATTTGAGCAAAGCATCAAGCAGTTGAACACCAGATTTTGTATTGGGATGAGTAAGGAAGACTTAGCAGATGGCATTGTTAGCTCTGCTCCTGATACATATTTTATTTTTATTTTAACATGTTTCTGGCATCTTCTATCTCTCTTCTGTCATGTGGACACTCTGTCTACCCACTCTACTCTCACTGCTCTTCCAGCAATTTTTCTCTCTTATGCTAAGGTCCCCAAAACTACTAAAGTTTTTTAGTTTTGTTTTACAGTTACAACTGCAGTCTGTTGACTACCATAATTTTCCTTTTTTCTCCTTTGAAATGTTGTGATTTAATTTGGATGCTTATGTCAAGCTTAATCATCTAGAAATGAACCTGGAAATTTTATAAGGTGTACATTGGTATTTCCCATGTTCTTTGGTTCCCAGTTTTGTGGAACAATTTATACTTTGAAATTTATCTTTTTAATGATAATTTGACATTTCCATTTATTCTTCCCGGTAGAAGTAAAAAGTATAGTTAAAGAATTTAAAAAAAAAATGAAAGAGTGAAAAAAAAAACCCTTCAGTTTTTCAAATTTTAAACAAAGCAAAGCTGGGTAGTCAGCTTGTATAAAACTTCATGCTATTGTTATTTCCTAAACTGGCTTGCTTATTCCTCTTTAATATACACATATCTCAGATTTGTTGGAGCCAGAATTGCTGGATCTGATTATACTGTCAACACAGAGGTGTCACCCAAAAGTACTCTCCGTAAGTCCATGTGTGGCAAGTGCAAATGATGCAAGCTGATTTCTTTCGTCTTTATGCTCGTTCCTGCTGCTGGAGTCACACCACAAGTCAAGACAAGGGTCCGAATGGATTTTTGGTTGAGCCTCTTACTCCACGCTGTGGCCCCTGGATCATTTTTAAGCTGTGCAGAATTGCTGGCACTCAACTTCAGGCACCCATAAGGAGCAAGGGTGGGGTTTTGTTTTGTTTTTTCCCCCAAAATAAGTGTTTCGTTGCCAGTGAAAGAATTGGGCTCATCTGTGCCTGGCTGCTCATTCCCAGACCTTCACTGCTGCCTCGCACATGCTGGCACAAGCTTTTTTGCCATCACACAGGAAGCTGGTTTGAGGAACCGATTTGGCTGGAAAATACTCCTTTTTTCCCCCCCAGGGCTGGCTGTCAGCCGCTTCCCTTGCCCGGTCCGGTGTACCACATGGTTGTACAGGCTCTTGGAGCAGGAGAGAGCAAGTGGCCCGGGAGCCGCCTCCTCCCCGTGGCACAGCCAGCCGTGCCTGCTGCAGGATTTGACTGAACTGCAGTCAAGGAGCAGAGATCAGTATCTCCAGATGGCAGATCGGTATCTTCAGGCAGCAGATCAGAGTACCTCAGCTCCTTCCTTAGGGGCATCAGCTAAGCTCTTTGAAGTTAGAAGGCAAGGGTCCATGTCTTTACACCCAGAAAGCATGCCAAGGAGCCCAGGGAGAAGAAAAGTGGTAAAGCCCACCCCGAACAAGGAAGGCTTTGGGGCAACACTAGTGGCATGTGTCCATAGCACCCCGGGAAGTGTTCCGTGGGGGGAGTTTTGACAACACTGTGATGGGATTGTTAAAGAAGAGATACCAGGCTTGTTTGTAGAGATCAGACACAGCAAATTGCTGCATGGAAAGGTTCCCTGCACTCCCTTGCTTTGATACTAGCAGGGAACCCACAAAAAGAGTATCCTACCTATAGCTATTTTATATACTATCCGTCCTGCTTAATGCACATACGTTATTTTAGGACATGATTCGATTTACTGGTTAGGTTTCTTAGCTGTTTCTTGCTATGTTTAAGGAAATCCCTCATAGTATTGGATCCCTCGTGGGCAACCGAGTTACCAAACTGAGCAAGGTCAGTGTAAATGAGGTCCTTGGGAGCCTGACATAATGATAAAACTGCATCAGACGGCTGTATCAAAACTCGTTGCTGGTCCTGTAAGTGTGAAGAAGGGCTTTGTGAGCTGTGGATTGTAATTGCACCCTTAGTTTTATGTCTGCTTTGCCCCAGAGCAGTGGTGTGTACTCAGAAATCCCTTGCAGAGCCGACCCTGGCCACGTGTGCTGCGGCACGGGGAGTGTGGCTGCTGAGCTCTGCCGTCAGGATCGCCAGTCTTCACAGCTCGGTTGTCCTCTCTTCTCACAACTGTTGCTGCTTCTGTTCTGCTGTAACATCTGGAGATTTTCACAAAGGCAAAGCGTATGAAGAGCATGTCTGCATGCCTCTTTTCTCCAAGTCCTGAAGCCATAGCACCTCTTGGCTGGCTGGTGAGAAAGGGAGTGGAGAGAGAAGTTGTAAGATAGAGAGGGAATTTTCCGTGTCACTGGTAGGGCCTCTGTCTCTATGGCAGTCCCTCTTGTTTATTATATTACTCTTCTATCTCAGGGAAGAAGGGCGAGCTTACATATTATAAGTTAAAGGACCATTACTGGATATATTTACTTGGAGATTTTTTTTTTGGTGGACTAAGCTGATACATATTTCAGCTCCCTGTTGTTTCAGTAAAGGTTAATTTGTTAAAGAGATCTGTGTGATTGCCTGGACACCGTCAGACGTGATCCATGTTTTTGCTTACCTTTTCAAAACAAACAGCTCTAAGAACAGCTGGAGAAAGAAGTATTTTTGTGTTTCTTAAATTGCCAACAGTTTTTTCCTATTTTGAAATTAAAATAGTTAGTATTATTTGTATTTTTATTGTCTTGGGCCTGGCTCTGTGCTGCGCTGGGTCTACACGCAGTAGATAATCATACATCCTAATACCGTATCCTGTGCAGGCATAGCAGAAGTTGTTTGCATTTTAGTTCCAGAGTCACCGTCAGAGTATGATGGCTTAAGTCATTCACTGTAGTGTTGTCCTGGTCACTGACATAAACAAGGTGACAGAAACACTGACGTTCACCATAAACTCAAAACTTTGCAGATTTCGATGCTGACTTGAGCCTTAAACGTCCCCTGTGCAATTTGCATATTCTCTCTGGAGATTGATCTTTATATGTGGCGCAGCACTGAGTGTTTCAGAGTAGGTGGAAGCAATCAAGATAGCCTCTCTAGGCATAATTAGGTTTTCCAAAGCATAACTGCGTTCCCCAGGCCAGCGTTACTTTTAGCCCAGCTATAAAAGGAGGGTGCTGGAAGTCACAGGAGGGGCCTTGCTCAGGGAATTCCAACGCAGTTTTGCAGGCCATGGGGCAAACCCTGTAACACTTGCCTCGCTAAAGCCAGCAGGATTGCAAGCTGAAAAAGAATTTGTCTCTAGAGATGCAAATAAGCATCCAAGCTTGAAGTGCTGAGCTCAGCTTTCCTGATGTTAGTCCAGCACTGTGACCAGCATTCAGCACTAATGAACGTCTGCTGAGGAAGGGCTTTTTAGTGGAAATAGTGTTGTTCTTTTGGTAGAGTCTTTACTGCAATGTTTTAGGAGACAAAGCCATGTTTTTCAGAGTCTGCAAGGTTCAACATTGACGGTTGATGTAAACCTGTCTGACTGTTCAGGATCGTTCTGGCCTCAAAATCAGTGATGAAGAGCAAACATTATGGGCTTTTATTGATGAGTTCACTTCTTAGACATGCCAGTAAGTGAAGTAGGTCTGAAACGTTGCAACATGCTCTACAGACTGTTTGTTTGCTTTTACCATTTAGTCTTCTTCCTCTGTCGTGAACTGTTTGAGATCTAATCTTTGGCTGTAGCTTCTGCCTGTCTTTGGTGTTTCTTGACTGTCAGCCTTCCACAGAAAGATTTTGCTCTTTCTTTTATCTGTTTTCATTAAAAAATAATGTTGTAGCTACCCAGAATAGCAAAGGTTGAATCTTCTGAGGGAACAAGCGTTTGTTTCAGATGAGGGTTTTTTTGTCTGTTACTGACAGCTTGTGTGTGAGCCTAGGCTGGTTCTTAAGGCAAATGCCAATTTGTCCAGGTTTTACTTTCTAATTTTTGGAAAACCAGAATAGTATTACCCATGGCTGTAATACAAGAGAATTGGTGTAACTTATTTCAGTTGAATAACTACGTGTGTATATTTGCACATGGGCTTTCTGTTCACAGGCAGGTATATGTCGCTGAAATCTTACCTTCTTATCTTCTTACGTAGAATTTAGAATTATTTAGCCAATCTCCTGCTATAGCTTCTGGCCTCTCTGACAATCAGTCAAGCACTCAGCCAAGCGTTCGTTTCACCAAGTAAGGCAGCTGGCCTCCCTCACGCCGTGGAGTTTGTGTGAGGCTGTCTCTCGCTGTCCAGACTTGGAAAGGCCTTCGAATCTCCTACTGTTGAGATCAGCTTGGCACCGAGCAGCCATTCCTCACTGGCTCGGAAGCGTCCCCTCGCCCCGCTCCGCTGCTCTGCGTGGTGCGTGACGGCCGTAACCGCTGCACAGAGCTGCAGGTCAGGCAAAAGCAAACCTCTCGTTGCAAATGCAGCTCTTTGGGATACAAAGAATCACAAAATTTGGGTTTATTTTTACTGTCTGTTTAGCAGTTGCTTTCTATAGCATGCATTTAAAAAGAAGCAGCTTCCAAGTATAGGTGTTGCTAGGATTTATAGTTCATGGCTTTGTTTTTCTGTCTTCTTTCTGCATGCCGTTTTTTCCTTTTTTTCCTCTGCCTCCTTCCGCCTACTTATTCTGGGCTGCCTGTAGCCCAGCATAACATCTGAAGTGACTGAAAATACAGGGATATTTAAAGGTTAGATGAGGGGTTCAGCGCTATAAATCTCAAGGTAAAGATTCTGGAACTGCCTCTGACAAATTCTCTTGAAACATGGGCCGTAATGTATAATTCATCTCACCTTTCCAAACTTGCACTGGCCCTGCAGGGCCATCAAGATTTAGCATTTGCTTAAATAAACTGAGACAGTATGATTTAGTGTATAATCAAGAACTGGATCTAAGTAAAAGGGTGACATTTCACAAGGTAACTCTTGTTGCTGTAACGAAAGCAGCTGTCTGTACAGCAAAAGAATGGGAGTAATTAAGAAGACTTTCTGAACCCAGTTAGAATTGCAATCAAGAAACATAGTATACTGTGGGAGATATGCTGGTTAGTCATCATAAACATTAGTTTTTCCCTCTTCAGATATTACTTTGTTGTTAAAATCTGATCAAACATGTAATTTGTCTTTTATTTCAGCAGATTTTATTTAAGTACATTGCTGACAATAAGCCAAAGCTGGTTAGTATTCCTTTCATTTTCTTTCACATATCGGCATTGCACATTAGCTGCTTTAAAGGTGTTTGCATTTATTTTTTGCCTTAATGTTTTCTAATTCTAGTCTTACCATTCAGTCTCTGTTTTCTTAAATCAATATATCCTTAGACATTTCTTAATTTACATGACTAAGAAAAATACCATCCATAACACTTCAAATTTAAGAGACCTGTAAGACAGCATATTTTATTTAAAAAAAAAATCACAACTAGCAAAATCTCACAGTGTCTATATATTACTGCTGAGAGTGTCTCAGACTTGTATGAGCAATAAAAAAATTTACTGTTGATATGTGTCCATAGGGATTAGGATCTAGCAGTTTGTACCATGGGAAACTCCACACTTAGTATGATGGTGAAAACCTGGATTTCAAAAATGCAGGAAAAATTCAAATGTCCTTCAGAAATGGTTTGGTAGGAACGAACATATGCTTATTGTAGATTACTAAAATTCTACCTTTAAAAATTTGTAAATTATTGCTATCAAAGTCTTCCTGTTGAAAAAGAAGATAACATCCTTCTTTATTGAGGTCCACTGCATTTGGACCTACCAGGACTAACGCAAAAGACCTGTGACCATGTGGCATCATGATAACTTCTATGAGACTTCCTTAAAGACACATTCTGAGGCAGTTTCTTAGAGAAATGTAAGTATTCTGAGCAAAATCAGTAAACCACGTGGGATGTGAAACAAGGCTGCCAACATTAAATGTAGTAGGAAATCACAGAATAACTTTCTACCCAAAACTAGACTGGATCTCGGTTTTGTCTCTCTCTTACACTTGTGTAAATCCATTTTATCTGCTGATACAATACAATCATAGAACCATAGAATGCTTTGGGTTGGAAGGGACCTTGAGAGATCATCGAGCCCAACCCCCCTGCAGTAAGCAGGGCTTGAACCTGTGATAGTAAAACCAGCTCCAATTAGAAAGGAATTTTTCACCAAAGCAGAACAATTTCCTGAAGTAAAACTTAATATCATCACTCAGGGGTGTTCTGACATGGATTATCCTCATAGCTACTTCTATGTATTGTTTTAAAGACGATACTAACCCTCTTGCACTCATCATGTTTTTCTGCTCACCTGTAGAGGGGGTGAATGAATCACTTAATCCCACGTGCCTCAGTGTGCCAGAAGTGTAGTTTCGGTCGTTTTGTATAATTACAGCTTGTTCCTGAAGAAATGGTGTCATTATAACTTTATTCGCGAGACCTGAGTAGCAAACTCTTTCGCTTACTGTGCGGGGGTGTAGATGGAATCACAGTTGCTGAGACCGTAGTCAAGATACAGAGATCTGGCTAAAATAGATGCAAGTGATCTGTGAGCTGTTGTGAGCTCAATTTTCTCTTACTAAGACGTTGGAGCAAAATCAACAGAATGACTTGCTGGCTTAAATGGTGCGTTTGTTGACATTTAGAGAATAGCAGAGGGATACTGAAAGAAAAATGAAGAGAACAAGGGAAGTTGGGCCAGAAAGGAGGTGACGCACAATAGCTGTGGGAGATGAGTTCTGTAGTACCTGCCCTCAGGTGTTCCCAAGCTACACGGTCTCCAGAGCAGGAAGGGTGTATCTCGTAGTAATAATACCTAGTGTCAATCTATAGCACATACACCAGTGATTAATACCTGTCTTTAGAAACCTGCGTGTAAATGCAGCTTCCTAACAGACTGGCAATGCAGTGTCTGACATATTAAAGCAAGTTGTTGGTGCCAGCATTTTCCGAGTAATCATTTTGGCCTTGGCAACTGTTCTTCCTTCCCACTTTCTAAGCTCAGTTGGGGTTCACATAATGAACCTCTCTTCTTCCCCTGTTCTCCCACTCCAAAAAGCAGAGAAATCCATATGTCACAAAAATTTTAGGGAGATATGTGTGATTGTTTGAATGATAGCTTGAATGAGGGCATGTACAAAGCTCTTAATGTATTGTGTGTTGAATGTGCAGAACCTGCTGACTTTGTGTATTGGAAGGCTCCTAGAGGAGAAAGAAGTACTATTGTAAATGGTATGTAAGAGCATTTTTTGACTGACATGTGTTTCTCTGATTGTTTTAAAGAATCATTAGGTGTACCCATATTGACAGTGCCTATTTATCTTTTGTTAATCTAAATAAACCATGAAAACTGTATTGCTCGAATGTCAGGGAATGAGCCCCTCCTTGGCCTATGCCTCCTTGCCTATGCCAAGCATCCTTAAAGTCTGTGCTTTTGTCAGAAGTGGAGTCTTCTTAGGCATGCTAAAGACTACTATAACAGTAATTTAGAGACCTAGGTTGGTCTTTAGTTAACTTGAATGTTTGCTCTTTGTTTTGTCCAGTCAGGAAATGGCTGTGTTTTCAAATGAAGAAAATTAGGGCTCCCCTCTAAACTCCTCCTATGGTTATTTGAAAAGACTAGGTAATGAAAAGACATTGGAGGAAGGTGGGAAGCAAGCTGAGTGAGAAAGACCCATTTTTTAATAGTGATCAAATATATCTCTGGAGCTTATATTTCAAGTACTGAGAAGAAAAGCCCCTACCAGCTCTGTCTGTGACTCTTCCCTAACTAAGCTCTGAAGCCCAGGACTGACAGCACTCGGTTCTCACAGAGACAGAACAGGTGTTAGAGAAAGTCAAGTTCAGGAGAGAATACATAAAACTTAAATTATTTTTGGCAGTCTGTCAGAAAAAAAAAAAAAAAAAGATATTTCCTTTATAAATCTGTCCACTGTTCTTTTGAATATGATTATTTTGTCCAATCTCCTCTGCAGTAGTAAAATAAGGATGAGTCCGGAGGCTTACTTCAGGCCACTCAGTGCTGTACAGATGATCAGAAGATTTTTCTAGGCTTATAGCCAGATCACAGGAATAAAACCTGAAGGAAAATATGTATTATTCTCTTAAGTTCAACTCCCTTCTGAGTCATGAGTGCTCCCCGTTTGTGAGCTCTCTAATGCTTTGTTCATCCTAGTGCTGAATCGCCAATACTTCTGGGGGAGATGTTTTTCCACTGCTAACTTAATTCCATCAGTCTAATATCATTGGCCGGATTTCTCTCCCGTTTGGTATTTACATCATCCTGAATTTCAGAGTAAGTTAAAATGTATCCAGCTCAGCAACATTCCCATTTTGGGAAGAACGTGAGATACTCCCTGTTTGTAACTTTAAATGTGTCACATAGACTTCCTTTCACGTGCAAGAGTCCAGCTGGGATCTGAAGCATGTATGTAAGTCATAGTCTTGAGAACTGCTTGGTACTCTGGTTGGTTGATTGTTTTTTTCAAAGAAAACTAGTTTGTAAATTAGCAGGATTTTTACATGATATTTCAGAATATTGGCTTCACTTCTGACAATGAAGAGTGGAGATTGCTGCTTTATAAATAGTATTACAAGGACAATCCTGGTAGGTCTATAAGAACTCTAACTTATGCAGGGGACAGAACTGTTGCCACAGTCATTTTCCTTTTGAAACCCACTAGAAAGGATGCTCTTACAAGAACACTGCAAAACTGCAAAGACTCAGGTTTTTGCTAAGTTTGAAGATAAATAGAGTGGAAAACAATACTTTTATTCTTCTCTAGTTTGTTTTTAAAATTTCGCTGGATCTTCTTTGAAGCTGGTAGCTCATAGTTCATGATTCATTGCAATAATAAAGCTCTGAATTACTGAACGGGTAAACATCCCAGCTACAGTAATAAAACAGGCACTCTAAAAAGCACGGGAGAAATACTGTGTGCCAGAATGTTCTAAAATACTCAAATCAGTTCAGTCTTCTTTGGGACCCAAGAAAAGACACTACAGTCCAGATGTGCAAAAAGAGTGAAGATACTGTATGAGCCCCTGTATACTTCACAGTCTCTGTGAAATTGGTGAATTAAGGTGAAATTGGATGGTTCTCATCATGAAGAATTTTGAAGAATCAGCATGACTTTCAGTCTTCAGATATTCAAAGCCGCACATAAGTTTCGGTCATCACTGTCACTGATCAGAGTACGGGAATTAACTCTTCAGATTGCTCTGAGGGCTCAACTTTTGTTCGGTGCATGTGCCCTTGTTGTGTCAGGTTGATCTTGTAGCAGGACTTCTCGGAGGAATCTCTTAAATAACAGGTCAGTAATGTCCCTTGGAGTTTCACTCCAGATGTGGAAGGTAACAAATGATACACCTAGTAACAGCCTCTGGATGTTTTCTGTCTCCTTAGTTTTTATATTGATAGATAGTGACTGTAGCAGGGAACTTCCCTCCCTCTGGACTGAAGAACAAGATTGCTGCTGACTTTTGGGAGTTTCCTTCAAAGACATTCGGGTAGTTGTTCTGTGGATAGAACTGGCATTTTTCCTTCACTTACTTCACTTGACTAAAAACCACACCAAATTGTACTACTTCAAATTTCAAATGGAGATTGATGATTTGTACTCCATGAAAATCTCTGTAGAGTACGAGGTAGGATTTTTCTGTCATTTATGCAAGTATTACTGCACATAAATCAGGCAGACATTATTTTGAAGAATGGTTAAAATCTGCAGAGGCCGGAAGTAGCTTTAAAGTTCAACAATGGGAAGTACAAGAATTTACAGATTGACTCTGGTCTCCCAAAAGCAGTGTGAATTAAAAGCACCAAATGTCAAGAACAAGGCCAGATTGAGGGCCAGTATCTTTGTGAGTTACTTCATTCAAATGTAACGAGGGTGTGGAGGGGGAATAAATAACAGGAAACATCAGGATGCATTTGTGCATAACCAGCACTGTTTCGATGATGAAATACAGAGTTTGGGACATAGTGTCATTGGTAATTGACAATACACAGCTGCATCTGTCTAATGAAACCTGGCAAATTCAGGGCCCTGCTTTTATGGAGCGCTGATTATAGTGGACCTAATGATTGAAACCTTGTTAGATTTGTGAGGAGGACCTCAGTCTGTCTGTTGCGCTGTCATTATTCTGCAGGTGTCCTTAAACAGAGGTGCACTGCATCATTGCTTGCTTGTTTTTTTTTCACACTGTTCTTACAGCCACCTGCTTTCTCCTCCAGTCTCTTACCTCAGTATCTCTTTTGGGTGATCCTGGATACATGCAATTTCCTCTCTACGCTATCAGGATATGTGTGTGCCGGACCAAGAAATTGTCATCTTCGCTGTTTAAACTGAGTGACAGTGTGATTGCAGATTTGCATGAGCTCCCGTGTTTCATTTACAGTTTGTCAATATTATGTTTCTTCTGCCTTTACCTCAAGTCTTTTGCTACCCTTTTCTGTCTTCCTCTCATACAGACTTACTGTGCTTTTCTTTCCAAACATGTAATCTTCTTTCCTCATGCTTTTTCCTTCCGGTGTCTTTGTCCCTCTTTATCTTGCGCTCCCTGTTTCTGCTCCCTTTGTCCACCCCCACTGCAGACATTAGCTGTGCTGTAACTTTCCCTTTGAAAAAACACTCTCCATATTGTTCTCACTTTGGCACTTGTGTTGTTTGCTTTCCTAACGCCGCTGTGCAGCCGTTTGCTGCCGCCTGACGCAGCGATGCGCTCACTGCAGCGCCTTGCCCGCCGCCGGGCTTCGCTGGCCCCCAGCTGCCTCTGCCTGGCTCTGGCGCTGGAGGCTTGGTCGCCCCGTGTCTCCTGGTCCTACCGAAGCACGGCTATCCCCTGTGAGTGCTCGCTCCAGCGCTGTCGAAGTGTCCCCTCTGCGCAGCTTCTTGTTCGTAGGAAACGTGCTAATGTTGAAACGAGGGAGGTAAGTTGTGAAATGCAGCCGGGACCATCACGATGTGCCCTGGCCTGATGTTTCCACAAAGGTAATTGTAAAGTTGCAGTTCTTAACCTGGGTTCACACCTAACAGTCTTACTCCCCAGACCCTCTGAGTGTTTTCCTCTTAGAGTTTGGGGAGGCGAGTGTCAGCTTGGAGCCCCATTTGGGGATGCCAGATGATACTTCAGCTTGTCTTTCTGGAAAAATGTTGTTCCCATCTCTGGTGGGAAGCTGGCAGCTTCAGAGGGGCTCTGTCTCAGCTAGGACATCCCCTCACCGCTGCGTGGTGGCTTTGTTGTGCTGCATGATGGTGAGCAGTGCGTTTGCTTTTAGACAGCTATTAACTTGGAACTGGACTTCAGACTGGAAACTGCTAGTACATGTGAGGAGAAAGAAGGATGTTGGAGGTTTTTGTCGGTACTGTAGAATTTGTTTGCTCTGAGAAGGGCATGGAAGACCTTTGGTGATGTTTGTTTATTGCACATACTTGTTTGCCTGCAGGACCTCGTCTGTGCTTCTGCATTTCCTCGTATGCCCTACCACATAATGTTAGTCAATACTGAACATCTACAGCAATGGCCATAACAGATAAAAGCATTATTTATTACTGTTTTTATACATACTTTCTTGAAAATGTAATTTCAATTTGAGTTACAACTATATAAGCAATTAAGAGATAATTGGAAATGGGCTTGTTACATTAACTGCCTTTCATTTACAAATACTGTGACCTCCGGCTCTGCTTCCTTTTATATGTTACATCTGTAGGCAGACCAGTTGATAGAGCTTGCCTGTAACAGAGATCATGTGATTCCACCGCTGCACGTGGGAGGGCATGATTTGGAAAGCACATGCCAAAGACCATGGAACATGGCGCACGTCCACATCCTTGCTCATCCCTGTACTGCCTCATGCACAGCAGTACTGAGTAATGCTGCATGATTGTTTTTCCCCCAGTCCTGAGCTTTATTTACTCAATTTTTGTGTGTACCCTTATGGACACCACATCAGTGAGCCACGTTGATTTCTGTTCTGTGGATGCTCAGTAGCACAGAGAATGTGGGAAACCAGCACAGCCATCGGACTTCGATGCTGTGGAAAAGCTCTGCTTCTTCAGGGCTCTTATTCTTTTAACTGTATCAATCTCACTTGACAAAAAAGGGAGAAGTTTGTTCTGAAAGAGAACAACCTGAGAGAGAAGAGCCATTGTCTCTTCATTCAGTGTTACCAAGCTGCAGGATTGGGGTTTTTTTAATTTTTTGTCCATTGATTGCATTGCAGACTTGCTAAAAAATCCTTCTGGCATTCCCCAAAACACTGCACACCCCCCATCTGTTATGCAGGGACGCCTACGTATTATTGCTCAAAGTAGCAGTCACCAAATTAGTCTTCAATGCAGAGGTGAAGACATATTCCTTTTTCATCTTCCTCAGCAAAACACTCATATTTATCAAGAAATATTACAATATTTAGACTTACTCCACAGGCAAAATACTCTCTTATGCAGCATTTCCCTTCAGTTTTCACTGCGATAGAGCATCTTAGAGTTATTAAACTTCACTTTGTTTCTGTTGAGTACTTTATGCGGAAGGATCTTATTTATTACTGATACGATAGAAATTATCTTCTTTTCCCCAAGTTGTTCCAGAACTTTACTGTTGGCCCTTCATGCACAGTTGTACCTAGAGCAAAAGCTGAGTCAGACTAGCAAGGAGCCTGATGAGGAAGCGACCTCGCTGTTGTCGCCGCTTACTGCATCCCACTCTCTGTATATGTGATGTCTGACAATTTATTAGAACTAGACTGTACCTATTTGAAATACCATCCACTGACAGCAAGTGTTGTTCATTTTGCTGCACAATATGAGCGAATCAGAATTTCCTGGTACCAGAGAAATCAACCTGCCCTTATTAAAGTAAATTGCCCCACATTTGTTGAGCTTGGTGGATTCAGGAGGAGAACCTAATTGATAGGGCATTCACTTTCAATGTACAAATTTAAGCTACAGTAAATAACACTCCAGGCTTTATAACTGTTTCCAGTTTTACACGTAGTTAATTCCCCTGTTTACATTTCCATTTCCATCTTTCTGTATTATGCCCTAGCAATGACACATTGTGTATGCTTTGAGAGTGGATTATATGAAGATATAGACTGTTGCATAAGGTTTCTTCTTTTGTTGATTTGCATATCTGATCGTGGTATTCTTCTTAAGTTTAAGTTTGCTCTAGGTTTGATAGGTATCCTAAGTTCTGATAACTGATAATTCTACATAAACCTTCTAAAATGACCACAACCAGAAAGACTTCCTTTTGTTCGGCAAAAATATATCCTCTTTTTTTCGTTTTCTGTTTAGTTACCTTGATTTTTTGGGATCATTCATATCCTCATTATTATTTCACCTACCTAAGTCCCGTACTAGTAAGAGACGTTTCTGTACAACTTGTGTACTGCTCCACCATTGTTGCCACAGAAGTATGGGAGCTCTGGTGGCAGTAGGACTTTCCCCAAGATGCTGATAACCTATTTTGTTACACCCCGGTTATAAACTTCAGTTCCTTACTCTTCCACACTCAAGGCTAGCTCCCTTTAAAGTTAAGTTTCATTAGAGGGACTTCTAAGCAAAAAGCCAAGGGAACTTAATCTTTAAAGGAATTAGCTCTAGATTTTAGGAGTTTTTTGGTTTAAAATCCAACTCTATATAACTTCCAGCTACCTGCAGTTACAGTACTGTATTCTCTTTTTAAAGATTAAAGAATATATAGCATTGAAACTACACTAAATGGAAAACTGCAGGCTGGTGACCCACAAACAAATGTAAGCAGAAGACATGGCACATCTCCATTCCCGATTCTTTCCGTAAACCGCACTATTGTTTTAGCTACTGTTCTGGCACAGTTTCTTCTGGCTGAGCCAGAGTTTACACCATGGCTAATCTGTGGTCATAACATGATGAGAGCAGAATGTGAAGAGATTTTATTCTTTTGCAGCACAGTTGTGGCAGCTGAACATTCACCTTCAGATAAACCCAGGGGCAGGACTAGGAACTTTTCTACCAGACTTTCTTAGTAGTCACAGTGGAAGCCACAGATTTACCAGTTTTTTCCATGTTTTCTACTGTTGAATCTGCATGTTCAGCTAAGCCATTATCTTGAATGAAGCGAGTGGTTTTATTCACGACAATTTGACTGGAACTTACTGGATCAGGCAGGAAAAGAGCAAGTGTGTATCCATGTTTTGTTTTGCTTTTCTAGTCTATTTAAAATCTCAGTTTGACAGCCTTTACCTTCAGTACCCTGCTTGCCTTTATGCCTAAATGCATTCAGCTGGGCTATTGTGTTCATTTGTCACATTCTAGTACAGTTTGTTCAGGAGATGGAGCTCACACAGGGTCCTGTACAGTGTTTATAATTGACTTGTGTGGGAAGCAAGGAGTTCAGATCTACCTCAAGAGTGCCAAGCCTTATACAAGTAATAAGACAAAGTTTCCTCACAAAAGCTTGCAGTTTTAAAGGCTGGAGAATTGATACAGAAACTGGAAACAATCAATCAGTAGATAATTTTTCTTACAAATGGAACTGGTCATAAAATAAATTATATATATAAAAACTGGTAAACCAAGAGTATATGAATCCCCAAAAAACCTGCTCCCTGCTCAAAAATTCTTATGCCTGTTGAAGGAACACCTGTGAGACAAAGAATTAAGAGTCCTGTCATGGGGAAGTGGAAAAGAAAGTGGGACATTGGGAATACTTTCCTCTGAAGTTAGGGTGTAAGAGACCAAGTCTTAATCTGTATTCTGTGTGCAAAACTAATCCTCTCTATTGTAGTTGATGCCACTTCTGGCTGTGTTATGATCCATTTTCCTAGAACAGTTTGTACATCTTACAGTCCTTAATTTAGCTTGTATATAAAGCTGGTGAATTCAACACAATTCATTATTAAGACATTGTAGAGCCTGTATCTAAGATCCTGCTGGATGTCTCAAAGTGTAAGTGAAGTTTGATTCCATTCAGTTCATTTCATCATGTTAAGAAGTGACAGTGTGACTTTATTTACCCCTGGAGATGAGGACATGGACTGCATGGACTTTAAATGTTGTATGTTCTAGCTATAAATATGATGCAGGCATCAACAGAAATATTCTAATTTAGGAGGGTTTTCCAGTATATCATTTTCTCAAATTCTTAACCTGTTTCAGTAAAAATAGCTATATTTTTTCTTGATGCATGTAGCTGAGGATGGAAACAGGAAAAGCCATAACATGTACTTCCTTGCACACTATCTGTTTATAGAAGAAGGGAGAGACTCATGTCTTGTTGATTATAGGTATTATGCAATTGAGGCAATTTTACTTGTGTCTTTGAAGTAAAGGCACAAAATTTCTTCTTCTTTTCTTTGTTTTTAAACAATGATTTGATTTTCAATTAAATAGAAAAAGTTCAAGTTTGAAAGCTGGAACATTCATACATATAAAAAATTATAATATTTTCTTGAATCTTTTATTCTGTTTTATTTTGGATCTGTGTTATGACAGTTTGGAATTTAATGGTCGTGCTATTTTTAACAAAGATTTCTACCACATGAAGATTGTTTGATGAATGATGTAAAAATGTGTAAAAGCTCAAATCAAGGTCAGTCAAAAGCATTTTGGGATTTAGGCTAAAGCTGTCAAATATTGACTAGCATACCATACAAAATCAGGCACAATAGTCAAAATGTTTTGTTTCAATATTTTGTGAAAAAGAACAGTGTAATTTTTTCCATTTGCTGCAACACTTAGTTTCAAAATTTGTTTCAATTTTAAAGAGAAATCTATTTAAAGTTCAGTGAAGTGGAACATGCTGGCTAAGAAAGAGAAAAAAGCCTTTCTGTTTAAATCTTTCCAATCAAACATCAATTATTTTAAGTTGGCAAGAAGAATTCTAAATGCTGGGGGTGGGGGTGGGGCAGGCAGTGAAAGCCCCCCAACTTATGAAATCTCAGATATTTGGAATATCTGCAGGGATGGGGCATCTGCCACCTCTCTGGGCAACCTGTTCCAGTGTTTCACCACCTTCAGCATAAAAAATTTCTTCTTTGTATCTAGTCTGAAATTCTGATGTTCACAATTGTGATACTGGAAAAATACTTGCAAAGAACTTCACACGCAGAGTCCAGTAGCATCATGTCATTCCCTGGCCAGGGATCATTTCACCAGTCATAAACACCTGACTAGTATCTACATTTTAAGTGCCTTATGGAGAAATTTTCTTAAATAAATGATTGTATTTCCCAGATAGTCAGTGAAGAGAGGTAGGCACTTCCATGTGCATGTGTTCTCCCTCTGGAAAGCTTTCCAGGCCAAATAGGAAACATTGGCATTAGACCCTTAAAAATCAGGAAAAAGTTAAGTACTGACCTTGAAAGCAGTGAGTCATACCCACAACTTTTGTTTTTATTTTTCTCACAAGGGTTGATGAGGCTGACTAATTGTAGCAGTCATTTCATGGCCCTACATCATTTCAGTTTTGACACAGAACAGAAATTACGAATACAGAAGCGGCGCGTGGCAGAACAGGCACAAGCTCAGAGCTGTCCTCATCTCTCTCAGAGCAAGGTTATATCTACACAATGTCGTATACACAAACCTGAACTTGGTTCAAGGTAGCTACTCTAATGAGTAGACACATTGCAAAACTGCTCAGCTGGGTAAATACTAACTGTGGTTAGTCCAATACCGAGCTCTGCAGTAGCACACTTTCTTTAAAGCAAGGGCTAATTCAGGTATATCTGTACTGTACTAATCAAAGACAGCATGACCAGCCGGTCAAAAGAGGTGATTATCTGGCTGTATTCAGCATCAGTGTGGCCTCACCCGGAATACTGTGTGCAGTTCTTGGCCCCACAATTTAAAAAGGACGTGAAGGTCCTTGAATGTGTCCAGAGGAGGGCAACAAAGCTGGTGAAAGGGCTGGAAGGCATATCCAACGAGGAGCGGCTGAGGACTTTGGGCTTGTCTAGTTTGGAGAGAAGGGGAGGCTGAGGAGCGACCTCATTGCTCTCTACAGATTCCTGAGGAGGGGACGTGGGGAGGGAGGGGCTGAGCTCTTCTCCCTGGTATCCAGTGATAGGATGCATGGGAATGGTTCAAAGCTGCGCCGGGGGAGGCTTAGACTGGATATTAGGAAGCATTTCTTTACCGAGAGGGTGCACACTGGAACAGGCTTCCTAGAGAGGTGGTCAATGCCCCAAGCCTGTCAGTGTTTAAGAGGCATTTGGACAATGCCCTTAACATGCTTTAACCTTTGGTCGGCCCTGAATTGGTCAGGCAGTTGGACTAGATGATCGTTGTAGGTCCCTTCCAACTGGAAGAGTCTACTCTATTCTATTAAACCACAGCTGTAGGGCTGGCAGATCCCCACGCTGTGTGTCAGGCTGTGATACTAACACTTCTACACGGCACTAAAGAGAGCTTGACTCATCTTTCTCATTTGGCTTCCTACAGGTATAGTCATCTGCCTATATGCACATAAGAATTTAAATCTTGCCTCATTGTACATAAGGAATTGGAAAAGTTAATTATTCATTAAAAATGCTGAGTTTCATTTCAACGGTGTGTTAGTCTAGCTTATGGATTTGTTTAATGTGTCTCCTTCTGTCCCCTGCCATTTTTCCTGACAGACCTTTTGCGGTGGCCACAAATCAGCAAGTGCAGATCACCTGAACTGGAGACATTTTCATGTTATTGGACTGACGGAAATTTTTATAATCTCACTGCTCCAGGAACAATACAACTATTGTACATGAAAAGGTAATAATATGGCAAGAATGAAAGAAAGAGGAAGAGAGAGAAGTCATCTATTTTGCTATGCCTGTTAGCTAGTTGCTGATAATTTTTTGCTATGATATGAGCCATACCATTTTTAAGGGCATAAAACTGTGGTTTAAGTGCATGTTTTTCAATGTCAAAATTTGCTGTTAATTATTAAGCAATTTGCAGTGACAAGCGTTACTTGGCAGATATTTAAGAACGCATTCTTATAAATTCAGGTCCAGGTTGCAGAATCCAAAACTGAATACTGTATAGCTTGGGAAAGGGGTTTTTAATAGGCAACTTCAGTTTATTCCTTGTCAGCCTAACTTGCAACTGTGAGAATAGTTATATCTGTGCACAGATGTGGAATTTGGGTACAGGGCCCCTTCATATTTTTATTTAAGTTTTAGAAAGCTTCCATTGATCAGTTGCTAGATTAAAGTCTGATTGTGCAGGTCCAGGTGAAAAGGCTGCTCTGAGACTGGGGATTATGTTTCATTGAGCCCTATTAATTCTGAATCACATTCCACTTAAGCTTTTGTAATTTTCAGGTTGTTACAATGATTAGCCCTGAAAGAGGACATAGACATTACTAGTAATGGCTGTTAAGGAAAACAGGCCTTTTGTTCATAGGAGTAGGAGGATGTGAGTTTCTGTTCCGTCTAACATACTGGGTTTCAACCTTTTTGATCTACAGACGCTTGCTACTGCTGGTGATACATTCGCTTAGCAAGCTTAAGCCTAATGGCAAGACTGGCTTGCTTGCGTACTCTTCTGAGACTTCTCAGAAATATAGGGATCCACGTTAAAACCACTATTTAAGTGTAAATGTTTAGCTGACAGTTGACAGTGGCATTTACCATGAGGGTACAAACTTTAAAAATTAAATAACCTCTATGATAAAGCAGTACCATGTTCATTGAGCAGATCGCGTACTTCATCATTGTCCTAGAAGTTAGAATACTGCAATAAAAGATGTGAATTGGAACATCCACGTTAAAAATATTTCTGTTTCCATGTGCAAGCAACATTTAAGGCTCTGGACTGAACTCTGTCATCTAACCCAGTCTCCTACGTACACAAGCCATAGTACCTAATCACGTACACCTTTATCAAGTCCTGACCCTGGCAGAGGTACAGCATTCTGTTTAGAAAAGTGTCTGGTCTCATCAGCTAAGCACAAGACCGGTGCCTAGTGGCAGAAATGCTTCTTACTGAATTTATGTAGCATCTGCCTTTTTACTTCTTAAGCACCCACTCCAGTATTGAAGGCTGTACTATTGGCATAATTGATTTAGCTTATTTTTCCTGTACAGCTTCAATGGGTTTAAGTAAGAAAAGGCACTTACAGTATATTTTTAACAAACCAATTTTTAGTTTATTATTTTTTAAATAGTCTTTAAAAGATCCCTGTTCAGTCTATATTTGGGCTGAGAGATAGTACCGAGATACAGAACAGCAACAGCAGATCTGTTCGCTGGGAGATTTGTTTTTCTAAAGGGACTTCAGAAATACTGAATAAATGTCTGTCACTTTTCCTGTAGACCATTTCCAGCAATTTGGTCCTTCCCATTTTGTTTTAACTGAAGCCTTTTTTTGGTTTTGAACTTGCTGAGTAGTTTCAGCTTGGCCGTATGAAAATGACTTACACAAGTAGCAGTGTTTCTCAGTCTGAGAGTTCATGCCACTCTTTGTAACTCTGCTGTTTGTCTTTTTTAAGAGATGAAATTAATGTGATATTTCTTGCTGCAATTCTTTTTATCTACAAAGAACATTTATGCATTTTTGAACAAAGTCAGAATGGAAAAACTTAAGAGGTTTCTTGCTAGTGGTTCCAAGCTTGTGTTTTAGAAGTTCTATATCCCAAGGAATTTAGCCCTTCCTCACTCACAGCGCTGTATTTCTCCTCCCTTCATTCACATTCTGCAGTCCTGGTTTGTTTTGTGCCAGGTCTCCTGCTGCATCCACCCTCGGGCACGTTCCAGTGTGCGTGATCAATGCTCCAGTGCCTACATCCCTGTTCAGCTCCCCAGGGCAACGCACTCCCCTGTCCTTGGCTTTGCAGGTGGTGCAGCACTGGTCTGCCTTAAGGACTGGCCTTCACTGTTTCAGACCTCGCTATGTAGATGGGCATCTTACTACAATTTAACTATGCCCAAACAACAGTTACTTAAATGCATATCAAATTTACCTAAGTCTGTGTTTGCTGGTAGTGCTTAGCACCTACCAGCATAGCAAGATGTGTTCTCTGACTGTTCTTTTGGAAGCAGTATCCAAAGCATATAAATGTCACTAACAGTACATGAGAACCTAAACTCATTTATGCAGGTTGCTTGGATAGTGGTTTGGTTTAACTGTAAATCACAATCAATATTGACATGGTTTTTTCACTTCCATAAAAGTTAAATGACTTATCAACAATGTGTCCTGTAACATCTATAATTTGTACTTTGTAAGATCTATTAATCTTTTTCTCATGTCTATTACATTTTTGTTCTCATTCTAGGAATGATGAAGACTGGAAAGAATGCCCTGATTATATCACTGCAGGAGAAAATAGCTGTTATTTCAACACGTCCTACACCTCTATTTGGATACCATATTGTGTTAAGCTTGCCAATAAAGATGAAGTATTTGATGAAAAATGTTTCAGCGTTGATGAAATAGGTACGCTTCCATTATGCATTTTACCTCTATATTTTTATATCATAATAGGTGTGATGCTATAAGCTTTTGTATTACTCATACTGTATTTAAATTTTCCCTCTCAGAAAGGTTAGTTTCTAAAAAATACGATATATAGGAAGGCATTTAGTTTTGTAACATAAGTAATGTGATCCACACCAGAAAATGTTGCCCAGATTGGAAGAAAGCTAAAAGGATAAAAGCAAATATGTGGTTTCTCCTTCTGAATACTGGTGGTCTCTCAAATGTGTGCGGATGAGCTTGCCTTTGCCATCACTCTGAGCCCTTTCTAATGGATGCTACATCCCCTTGTTCAGTGTGAGCAAGGATTGTGTTAAAATCTTGATTCTGCAAAGTTCTGGAGCCAAACAGGTTTTTTGCTCCTGAATAAACAGTAATCTACAGAATCAGGATGTTTAGCATTTCTAAGCTAAAATTTGTATTTATTGCAATATGAATTGTGACTGTCTGGGACTTTGCAGATGTTATTGCTTGTTCAGAGCAGTGGTGTATGTAGATGCAATTAATTTATTCCTGCAAGTGACTAGAATACCCACTGTTCGCTTTTCTTCAGCTGAGCAAAATTAGATTAATTTTTCAGATACCATAGTTTTTCAATGTACTTCTATATTAGTTACTAAATATTTAATTTATCTTTCTGTGTTACCCCAATTATTGTTTTTATTCCTAGTGAGAACTCTAAATTTAAATTTTGGTGGAGAATTGTTTATGTCTCGGTGCTTTACAAGCTGCTATTGGAAAATGTAGTGTAATAGGTAATACATTCTTAGTCTTCCTCATTAGTCACTCAGGTGAGATTCATGCAGAGCATGTCTACCGCCAGTGGCAGGGTGCCTTCTTTTTACCAAACTTGTAGTAACTTTGTCGTTGACTCATAGGTTTAGATTTTAATCAGCAAATATGTGATTAATATGCTTTTTTAGTCCTGGAATCATTTAACGGTGTGTAGTAAGAATGATCATTTCACATTGAAAACTGGCTGTTTTATTCCAAATACTCTGTTTAAACAGTACTACCTGATCCCCCTGTCCACCTTAACTGGACTCTGCTAAATACTAGTCAGACTGGGATCCATGGGGATATCCAAGTAAGATGGGATCCACCACCAACAGCAGATGTTCAGAAGGGATGGATTACTCTGGAGTATGAATTGCAGTACAAAGAAGTTAATGAGACAAAATGGAAGGAGGTATGAAGCAAATATTTATTATACAATAGTCATAGTACAGTGCAGCCTTGTTCTGTCCCTAACACTTTGTACTACTACGAAGAGCAACAGGTTATTATGCTGATTAGATGATACTTTAAGTCTTAAACTATATACCCATATTCTTCTGAAGTTTTCTAGCAAGCATTGTAACTTTATGTGTCAAGATAGTTGGCACACAGGATAATAATAAGCAGCCCTGAAATCCCTGTATCCAGATTAGAAAGTATAGCAATAGTCAGATATATACAAATTTTTTCAAGGATAAAATATTTCTCTATTGTTTTCCTAAACCTCAGCTATTTGAAACAGTGCATGGTATTTTTAGTAGTTGGAATATTTTGCTTGGAAAATGTCACCATGTCAGTCCAGATTCTTTAGGGTACCTGTGAAAGTTCTAATATTTATAACTACATTTCAGTAGATTAAAAAAAAAGAAAGAAAAGCTTTGAGTTATAATTTAAAATTTGATACAATAAGCAAATCAAAATAATGCAACATAGATAAGGCATACAGATTTCATACCAGACGGCAATGGGAAATTTGTGACTATACAGATAGTCCAATACAAAATCTAAAATATAAATACCCCAAATCTTTTAAGTTTTCTTTTTGAAAATCACTTAACTTTTCATGTAGTTAGTTTTCCTATTATGGGGAAGAAATTGTACCCAGCTTACCTGAATCCATAGGCTAAATGACAGTGTGTCATGGCATATTTGCATATGGAGAACTCTTCCTGAATACCAGTTCAATGCAATAAGAATACCATTTCAGAGCAGAACCCTTCCTTTGCTTTCTTATTAATATGAACTGAGTTAACTGACAGAAGGAAGGCAGATAATACTGTTACGAATTTGCCTTAATCTGCAGAAGGCAAATTTACCAATTGAAACAGTCAAACTGGTCTGCTTGCCTTTGTCTGTGAAAGACCGTGGACCCCTCCTCACCTCTGATCCTTCTCAATGTTAGCATTTTCTGTTTAGCCTACTCCTTATTAGTAAGTCTACAGCCACACAGGCCTATAATACTTTTTCCTAATACTTGTCTGAATTTGTCTCTGTACTGGCTTAAGCTATACTTACTGTACAGCCTCTATATTTTAAAGCCTACAAAATGAGTGAAGTTTAGGCAGTAGATCAATACTCCTTAAGAACCTGAAAATCTGCAGAGTATTTATGGGACTTAAAAAAAGCAGGTGGCAGTACGGATACCTCTTTAAAAATGTACATTTTTAATTTTTTTATAAGCCTTTAGGTATCAATCGTATAAAACACTAATAAAGCTTTTTTCTTGCTCCAGTACCATCAATAATTCCAGCATGCCTTGAGAATAGTTCTTCTCAGGAGAGCAAAGGTTTGAAGATCAGTGTTTCTTCTTTCAGAAAACAGATAAGGAATTGCTGAATACTACACTTGCCTCAAGAAAAATAGTACTATAGATTATATTGTATTGCAGCTGTATATATTGTATGTTATTGTGCCTTTCAGCTTAAAAGCACAAACATGACATAATTCCCTGAGACACTATCAGAGCACAAAAGAGGAATTTCTGAACAAAATCCTGGTCTCGCCTAAGACAATAGCAAAACTCTGAATAACAGCATTGGAGCAACAATTTCACTCTGCATTCTTTGCTACAAATATTTTCTGTAAGGAGTGTTGAAGCAGTGAAGAGATAAATGTCTAGTTATACTGTTATTACTAGTTTTTTACACAAAGGATAATGTTTGACTGGTTAAATGTACTGTAATGCTTTGTACATAAAACTGATACAAAAAACCGATACAAAAATTAATTTATAGTACTTAAATTGTACTATCTCCCCCTTACTGAGACTTGTTTGTAATTTTTTTAGATGTTCTGGGACGAACCTGTTTGATTTTTCATGTAAAGCATTCATTTTTTTCAGTCCATTTACTAGTTGAAAACAGATAACCTATGAATTGAAGGAGGACTAAAATATTAATGTGGATATACATGAGACAGAGCCAAATGTAATCTGGGTCACAGTTTGAAAGAATTTCATCGTTGTTATTAGCTCCTTGCTGGGTATCTTTTTAAAATTCTACCATCTTATCTTGAAGTGTTGCCCATTACATTCACTAGACTAAAATTCTGTCCCCTCTTATATCTATCCAAGTTTACTAGTCATGACTAGCAATAGCAACACAGACCCTGTGAGGTTGCTGTGTTTTTCAGACAAGGTGTGAAAACACACATCACCTGAGCAATAGTGACGAATGACGACTTCACAGTGAAGTGTGTCTGTGAAGTGCCTAAAAATGTACGTGTGATAGGGAATCTTGAAAGTCTAATTTTCCTTTAGTTATTTATCGTATTTTAGATTGACCTGATCTTTTGACTTACTAAAAAAACCCAAACAACCCAGGCCCATATCCACCCAATATAGGATGAAATTGGTGATCACAGCTCAGTCCTCAGTGAAGAGGGCTGGACCAGGGACGCCCCTGCTGGCTCTCATTATCTTGTTCAATTTTTGCTGGAGAAGGTCCATTTCACAGTGCAGTGAAGTGCGCTTAGGGCAGGGAAGCGTGGAGTACGAACTCGGGAGTGAAACACCGTCGTTGTGTCCGTACAGCACTGTGGCTGAGTACAGGGCTGAGATTTCGAGAGATGCGAAACTCATCTCCCTGCACTGCACTGGATATACAGCCTACTACCTCCAGGTGTTGTGTGGGTGCCCAACCCCATGCTGTGCCTACCCAGGGGACCTCTGAACCTTTCCCTGGTGCTGACCACCTCCCCGTTTTCACCATTTTTCTATTAAAGGTGGTGAAAGCCATTGCCTGGGTTGCCGTGTTGCCTGTCGCGCCTGGGCCAGCCTCTGCCTCTGGTGCCCCCATGCCAGTGGGCACTCTCAGTGTCCCGGGGGCTGCAGCTGACTGGTGACAAACAGCTGCTCCCTGGCCTGTGTTAACCCCTCTTAACAGGGCCAGACTCATGCAGGCAGCGCAGTCGCACAGCTCTCAGCGTGACAGCACATTTGTCACGCGTTTCTTTAGTACAGCAGTCGCAAGCGTCGCTCTGTGTACACGGACCGAACAGCATGCAGGAAGACCAGCAGCCCAGCAGTCTGGTTCCAAGCTCCCCCTCAAATGAGTTTGCTATATGCTGTCATGCATTTGTATTAGTTATCTTCTATCATGTCTCTCTTACATGGCTTTTTATTGATTTAATCCATATGACGAGTGCTATTCATCTATTCAGTTCCTGCTGAACCTTCCCCAGTCTATACACCTTGCTCCATCCAGGTGTCTTCTGTAAAGTTTTGTTAGTTCGTTGATGGACTTAGAGATATCCTGCCCATTAATCAATTATCTGTTCTTTAGCAACTCTTGCAATTTCAGGTACACAGCTACAGTAATTTTACCTCATATTTTTTAGGGCTCTAATTTAGCCTGCATATTGCTTTTACCAAGTGCCACAATTTTTGAGGGTACATAAAATTTTGTGTGGTCCAGCATGCCTACGAATCTCCACTAATTATCTCAGAAAAAAGAAAAAAAAATACAACAAAACCCCCAACCAAACAAAAAAAACCCACCAAAACCTACCTGTAAAACTTCCGTGTACTATTTCTTTGTAGCTTCATAGCACAAAATAAGTAAAGTGGACTAATATATATTGTATTCCTTTCCCAAAACTTTCCAGCTGGATGGTCTTCACATGTAAAAACCTTTGTGGCGTAGGGCAATGGTTCTCCACAATCTTGTGCCCAACCACTAGCAGAGAAAAGCAGTCTGGCTGGCATCACTTGCCTCCTCCAAAATCTGACTGGTTGGTTCTCAGAACGCTTGCGTCTGGAGCCACCAGGCATCAGAGAACTCCATAGATAATAGCTACCAACAGAACGTGTCTCAAGTTTAGATTGCACAGCTACAGTGACTATAGGATCTTATTGTTGAAGCTTCCTTCAAATCCCCAATGGCTGCTGTTTTCCAGGTGTTTTAATTTTTAGCCCATGATGAGTTTTGCCAGTATCATCCTTGATTCTCAAGTAAAAGTAGAATGTAAGATCTGCTACATGGATTTCTATTTTGAGCAGATTTTCCTTATTTTTATATACTTCTGTTGGGCTGTTGGAGCTAAAATACATATTCTTAGAGGAGTAACAGAAGAGAGAGGTTTCACATATTAAGACCTCTAATGTGACTTCCTCCATAGTTTCACATGCAGCAGTATCTAAGTATGTTGCAGTTAATACTTAATATAGAAGTCTCAAGACTGACAATCTGATGCCAGCTCTCACAGAGTCTCCATTATGACATTTTATATATAGTTGAAGATTTTGGGAGCTATGCAATGTATCCCAAATAAATACATTTGTAAGATGCAATACATTTGGTTAGAATAATTTTTCTTCTTAAAATCAATCCTGTAGTGGAGATTGCACTAGTTTTAAGACTCACATGTTATTTTAACAAGGTTTTTGGCATTGTGAAGTTAGTAATGTTGTGTTATAACAGTAAAAAGGATTTACAACTTGGTAAGATCAGTGGGAGATGTTCACACCACCTACTTACGGCATGTAACTGGGGGCAGCTGCCTTTCCTCACTGACTGTATTTACAGAGAACTTGGATTCTCCGCTTTTGGTCCCCTGAATCACAGCAAAGCCTGATGGCTAGTAAGTCAAAAGTAAATGGTGTGAATTTTCTCTGAATTCTTCTCGTGGTATCCTTACAGTTCCAAGTAGCAAAAAGGCCTTCAAATGTTTTTTTCTGAAATCAAGCAGCAGTGTAAAATTGCCAGTACAACTCAAACAAATAAATCACAGTCCTTCTGTCTTTACAGTTAGAACCCAGGCTCTCAACAATGGTTCCACTGTACTCTCTGAAGATGGGAAGAGATTATGAGATACGAGTCCGATCAAGACAACGTACCTCCGAAAAATTTGGGGAGTTCAGTGAAATCCTTTATGTATCTTTCTCTCAAACAGGTGTTGAATTTGTTCATTGTCCTGAAGGTAAATGAGCGAAGTGCAGCAAATTGTTTTTATAACCATGCTGTCTTTTTGTCTTTTCGGTGGTTGGGTTTTTTTTTTTTTCTGCTTACCGTCGATGTTGTATGCTTGAATAGATTGATAATTCAGCCTGCTACATGATGATCATTTGGTGAGATTGAGAATGTACAAGTTCCATATAAAAGTTCAGAAGTAAACTGCTATTAAAGACAGAAGAAGAAACAGCCATTGAGCACCACGTTTTTTTCTGTTAAAAGAATGAGACTGTGCCTTTTCCTAAAGCATTCTCAGGTCCGAGCTACTAAATTAACTTGTCAAAATATGAGCTCTTCAGAAAATTATTTTCTCAAGCTGCTTCACTTCATTTTCCAGGGTATTAGTGAAGGTGTTAAATAAAAACACCCATAACTCTTACCTTTCAAAATCTTGCTAGATTTCCCTTTTTAACTCTTCATATTCCTAATTTATATGAACAGCTAATGTTCTGGGCATGTGGCATTATTTTATTAACCCCAGCTGCATTAAGTTGTCAAGGTTTTCATATGAACAAAATTAAAATAGTATGAAAATCTAAGGCCATCCTACAGGCACAGTTTTCTTCAGTCACTACAACCCAGATTCTGCAAGCTGATCCATATCCATACATCTCACACAGCAGCAGTGATCTGATTTAACTGAGAATTTATTCTTGCTTGTTTTGTATATCAACTTTAGGAACACAGAATTAAAAATGTAAATTTTCGGTGTATTAAAAATTTAAAGTAGTTAAATTCAAATACAATATTCTAACTTTTTGGAGCAGCTGGACATTCACAGGTCTCACTGACATGAGTTACTGGTTCTCCATTAAAACAGGGACCTGTCTAACACACACATATCCAGATAGGACTTTACTCATGCCTGAAACATGTACTCGGCACGCGAGAGGCTGCACCTCGACTGCTGTGTTCAGTTTTGGGCCTCTCACTCTAAGAAGGACATTGAGGTGCTGGAGCGTGTCCAGAGAAGGGCAGCAAAGCTGGTGAAGGGTCTGGAGCACAAGTCTCATGAGGAGCAGCTGAGGGAACTGGGGTTGTTTAGCCTGGAGAGGAGGAGGCTGAGGGGAGACCTTATCGCTCTCTACAACTGCCTGAAAGGAGGTTGTAGCGAGGTGGGTGTTGGTCTCTTCTCCCAAGGAACAAGCGATAGGACAAGAGTAAATGGGCTCAAGCTGCACCAGAGGAGGTTTAGATTGGATATTAAGAAAAATTTCTTCACAGAAAGGGTAGTCAAGCATTGGAACAGGCTGCCCAGAGAGGCGGTGGAGTCACCATCCCTGGAGGTGTTCAAAAAATGGGTAGACGTGGCACTTTGGGACATGGTTTAGTGGGCATGGTGGGTTGGTGTTGGGTTGATGGTTGGACTGATGATCTTAGAGGTCCTTTCCAACCTTAGTGATTCCTACTTTTACTTTCATTAAAAAATAATCCAGCCACCAAGCCAGGAAATAATGAAATTGTTACTCTAATTTTTAGTGGTGGACTTGGTAGTGTTAGGCTAAAGGTTGGACTTCATGATCGTAAAGGTCTTTTCCAACATAAATGATTCTATGATTCTATGATTCTATGTCCAGTCAAGATCTAATCTGGGAGCACAGAGCTAAAACTGGTACCTGATTTCTGCCACACACACTTCCAAGTGGGAGTGGACTCACAAATGCAGTATGAAACTATTGAGATGAAAAGGGTAATTTTATTTCTGCTTAACACAGAACTTCCACATCTAAGTAACCAAAAATTCTATCGGTTTTTACCACTTTGGAATCCTTAGGCAGTGGAAGAGAAGGTTGAAACTAAAGATGCAACAGAGATGCAGATTCCTGCTAACATATTTTTGTTCTGTTGTTTCAGAAATTGAGTTTCCATGGTTCTTAGTTGTTATCTTCGGAGCATGTGGGCTGGCTGTAACAATGATCTTAATCCTGCTGTCTAAACAACCAAGGTAGAGAGTTTTTATTTGTCAGATTTTATGTACTTGTAGCTTAAGAAATAGTGTGCTTCAATTGTTTCAAATCTGGGGGACTAGAAACTATTTTGAGGGTTGTTGTCTGTTCTCTGTTGTTGTTCTGTCTACATGGACACTGGCATATGTATGTACTGGGCCTTATGTTGACAACTCCTCTTCCTTTTGGATTGCAGAACATTTTATTCTACAGTAGTTACATAGTTAATTTACTTAGTCTTTGAAGAGGATTGGTGTTTTAGTCCATGCAAATTTTATAAATACTATTTTTACCCACATACTGTTCAAAAGTTTCACACAAACATATGTCTATATATTTGGTTTTGTTCTTAGACTATTCCACTAATCTCTGACTATTTCTTCACCGAGCCAAGGGAAAGAGCTTGAGTCATAGGGGAGTATTTAGTCTCTGTGGATAGACTGCAGCTCCTATAAATAACAGGAATAACATAAAACAAAGCACAGCATTATGTCATTTATAACAATTATACAATTGTGTCATTTCTAAAAATGAAACAATGACACATATAAAAATGACAAAATGGTCTCAAAGTGAATTCATCCCCTAATATGTGTGTTCAGGGATAGGTTTTGGCAGAATAATTCAGCTTGGATGTCATACCGGTGCTGTCCTACACTATGGAGCGACACCATGGTCAAGTCCCAGTGCACACATGCATGTTGTCAGTGGTCTTGTAGATACACTTTGAAAATGAACACTGAGGTGTTTTGCACATACAAGCATAAGGACAAACCTTTGAAATGAAAACAATATGGTGCAGTTGGAGCAGCTCTAAAAAAATCATTTAGGCAAGCAGCACTATGCTTTGGCAGAGCTTAATTTCAGGAAGCCACTCCCTGCAATAGCATCCGAGTCCCAGAGTTAAGAGCAAGGATCCTGATAGAATGCATGACAAAAGCTTGGTGTGTCAGAATGGGGCAAGAACAACTCGCACATGGGACCAGGAACTCAGAAAGGTCAGCACGCTGAGCAAGGAGTGGCTTGGTCACAGAAGATCCTGAGGGCTGAAGCATGTCTCTGATCAGAGCTTATTAATATCTTCCATGCTAATCATGACTGCTGAAGGAGGCTTTTCTGCACTGAGGACACTTCATCTGGAAAGTTTTTCTGGACTTGTGGGCCTGCACCCTTTCCTACAAACTGGTGCACATAGTGGTGGGAGTGGCAATGTGTTCTGCAGAAGAGCAAGCTGCATAGGTTTCCCGTAATGCAAAATATCCAGGTTCGGTTTCCTCCTGTATCTGAAAAGATACCAGTTCATATTTTCCTCCATTCTGATCTCACAAGACCTGAACCAGGCTGCCTAGGACAGATGCCAGAGGGTAAGGCTGTAGTTGAGAGATGCAGGCTTGAATTATGCAAGGCTGAGAAAGGAGCAGAGTGTAGTTCTCCCTCCTGAATGATTTCTCCAGGCAGCGAGTGGTAAAATCCTTTGTCTGTTTTGTTAGAAGCAGTGCCCGATCCTGTCAGAATAGCTGATTTGTGGATTCAACTGTAAGCGCAAGTCTTTAACTGGTACCCTGAGAGCCCAGCCAGTGCACAGCTAACACAGCCCCTCCAGGCATTAGGTGGAAAATTACTGGATTTCTGGCTCTCATTAAGGCTTGCTGGGCAGAACTTTGAGGGTCTGCCAAAAACAAAAACAGCTGGGGAATTTGGGCCTGCCATAGTTAGGCAGAAGGTCCCTATATTTCTCTTTAGTTCTCCTTAAGACTCCTCTGATCCTCCCTGGACCTCACCAAAGTCACTGACAACGCAGCAAAACTCATGTTTGGATTTGGATCTACCATTCCCACAGCTTACTTTCTAAAACAGGCAAGTAACCCAGTATAAAGAAAATGCTGAATTTTCCTTTTGGGAACTACCTTTGATCTGTTTGCAAAAGAAGCAGGGAGGTAAAATGGAGGAGATAGGCATGAGCCGTTATTGTTGGATTATTATTAATGGAAAATCATACTTCTATTTGGGTTTTCTTGGGGTTTTTTGTCCCCTCAAAGAATTAGAAATTTGTTTTATGAAGGATTAGAATAATACATATTTCCACAGTATGTACGTGCAGAAGCCAGTTACTAGTCCTTTCTCTACAAGTGTAAAACCCCGTTCTTATTATATATTACTTGTTATGTTAATAATTCAGAAAACAGAAGTATCAGAGATGGCAAAATACTAGCCTAAATTTTTGCAGTTGCTTTTGTTTTATTTATTAGTTCTAAAGTAATTCCCTCTTTTTGCCAACTCCCTTTTTCTGTTCCCCTATTTAAATTTATTGTGCTTATGCAAGACTACTGTGTCCCTGAAAAGAAAATTTTGGGCAAGCCGCTCTGCACACTGAGGCTTGTATCAGGTTCCTTTGAAAATTATGTAAAAAGGGAAACTATTGCCAGAGCTCTGGGAAATTACTCGCTTTCTATTGAGCATTAAATTATCAAAGACAGGACTCCAAAATGGATTCCCATGTAAATGTATGTGATTTCAACAAGGAAGGCTGCAGAAAACTTGGGGTTTTATTTGCAATAAGAGAGAACAACCATTTTTTCCTTAGGACTATTTGAAATTGAATCTTCAAACATTTCAGCTTTGAAGTAATTAAGTATAAACACAATGTAAGGCGCTCTTCTTTCTAACTTCCTCAAAAAGGACCACTGTCAATTAAAAGCCGTCATTTATTTTTTCCAGGTTAAAAATGCTGATCTTTCCTCCTGTGCCAGTTCCAAAGATTAAAGGGATTGACCCAGATCTCTTGAAGGTAATACTGTGCTCTAAAATCTACAGTGGGAATCACTGTAGTAGTAGCAGGTGACAATTGTTGTCCCAGGCAGAAAAATTTTGTAGGAAAAAGTGACATGGGGGGAGTTGCCACAGAATTAGTTTTCATAAAACAATAAAAAAACCCCTTGCAATTATTGTATCAGCTACAGTTACCTTTCCTTAAGTTAACATCATAAAAAGCACAGGCATTTTATTACTTCCTTTATAACATTCTTTTTTTCTTGCTTTATAGAAAGGAAAGCTAGATGAAGTGAACTCCATCTTAGCCAGCCATGACAACTACAAGACACAGCTATACAATGATGACTTGTGGGTTGAGTTTATTGAGTTGGACATAGAAGACCCTGATGAAAAGAACAGAGTCTCGGATACCGACAGGCTCCTGAGTGAAGATCATCTGAAATCACACAGTTGCTTGGGAGCGAAGGACGATGATTCTGGACGGGCCAGTTGTTGTGAACCAGATATTCCAGAGACAGACTTCAGTGCAAGCGACACATGTGATGCCATCTCTGATATTGATCAGTTCAAAAAGGTAACTGAAAAAGAAGATCTCTTGTGCCTTGATAGGAAAGATAACGATGAATCACTTCCACGCCTTGCCGACACAGACACCCCACAGCCGCATACGAGTACTCAGTCTGAAAATAGCCAGCCGTGGCCACCTTTTGCAGGCAGCATTGACTCAGCCAGTCCATCGGTCCATACCCAGCTAAGCAACCAGAATTCATTGACAAATACTGACTTTTATGCCCAAGTGAGTGATATTACTCCAGCAGGCAGCGTTGTACTTTCACCAGGGCAGAAGTCCAAGGTGGGGAGAGCACAGTGTGAAGGCTGCACAGAACAAAACTTCGCCATGGACAATGCCTACTTCTGTGAGGCAGATGTGAAAAAATGTATTGCTGTGACTTCCCACGAAGAGGATGAGCCACCTGTTCAGGAGCAAAGCTGTAATGAGGACGCTTACTTCACCACAGAGAGCCTTACCACTACCGGTGTCAATCTTGGAGCTTCAACAGCAGAAACCCCAAGTTCAGAGATGCCTGTCCCAGACTATACATCTATTCATATCGTTCACTCTCCACAAGGCCTTGTGCTCAATGCAACTGCACTGCCTGTGCCAGACAAGGAATTCAACGTGTCTTGTGGCTATGTGAGCACAGACCAGCTGAACAAAATCATGCCGTAGCTCTTCTTTGACTAGGTGTGTGCAGTATTTCACAGCAGAGAGTCAGCTCGGGCTTGTATGCTGAAACCAAAATGAAGTCTAAAAGTTTCTCGTGGTTCTTATAATTTTATCTGAAATGTTGCAACATAAAATATTCATCAAAATACTCCTGTTGTGTTCTGTAAATATTATCTATGAATTTGTCTTGAGACTTACTAGCAGTGACTGTCTTGTTCTTGTGGGTGTTGATTTTTGTGATACTAAACATTGAAATTACTGTGTTTAATGTACAGTAAATCATGCATTTTGATAAAGCTAAAAATCAGGTGGTTTGAAGTCTAAGAATTTAGTAAAAAATGTGCTGTTGGGAGAGATCTTTGTATCAATAATTGGGAACTGAATATATAGGTGAAAAAACAAAAGTAGGTTGAATAAATAACACATCTATTTTGATTTATATAAATTAAAATATATTTTAATATTTTAGTCATAAAAACATAAATGTTTTCTACTACACTACACACTGTAGCTCAATTATGATGACCCAGCTAAGGAATGCAATTGCTGCAATCTTAAAAAGGAGTTTTCTGTTTTATAAAAGTCTTGTTTGCAGCAAAAAGAAAAAACAGATTTTTACAGAGCCATTTTATACCTCCAAAGAAACCTGTAGAGAAATTTCGAAGTATTGTAGAAACTTAAAGTAACTGATTCTACTACTTTCTTACGGTAACTAATATAGAAGTATACATTCAATTTAAAGTTTTGTAGAAAACTTTAAAATGTACAAAATATTTGGGCAAATTATTCTGTTCTTCATCAGATTCTGGTTAATGCTAATAATACACTCTTTTATAAGCAAAATTTTGTTGACCACAGTATTAAACAGTGTGCAACTATACTTTCACTGAAAAATTTTGAGAACACAGGAATAAGCTCCGGTGACTTAGCAGCATAATCTCTTCACATTTGACCAACTTCTGAAGCCCTCCTACAGCCAAAGGTATCACTACATTTATTAGTTTGTGCCACATAAAGTCTTGATTAAAAAAATAAAATAAGGACTTCAGGAGTTAGCCAGCAGTTCATTTTTAAAGATATAACAGGATTAAAAGACTTAGTGGAACAAGGGAATTAAACACCATGTTGTTCAAAAGCGGTTTTCATTTTTGCAGCCTAACAGCATCTCCTCTGACCATGTTAGGCAGACTTTCAGGAGAGAAAACTGAAACTCGGTGGGAAAGCTTTCTTCATTCTTACGTATATTAAGAACTTGACGGAGCTTTGCAATGAACTGTTATTGCTTCAGAAGTTAACTTCCTAGGCCATGGTTTCACCATAGCAGGGTTCTTCTTAGAAAGCAAATGGGGATGTTCATTTCTTTGACTTGACCTGAACAGAAGTGCATGAAGTGCAGTGAATGCAGGTCTTACTCATGTCTCCCACTGAACTCACTGACACTCTTTGTGACCAAGGGCTACAGGACTGGGCCCAACTATTGGGTGGGATTTTTAAGTTTAGCACGTACTTTATGGTAAATGTGCATTAGATATTCTGCTAATTTGCTGCTATATTTTTCTAACAGCTACAATATTTAGTTTCATATAAAATTTCATAGATGATAGACACTAATGCAAGTAATGCCTATGTGTGTGTTTGGAAGAAGTTTCTTACTCTGTTTCTATTGCCAAAAATAGTTAAATACCTCAATCAAACTCAGAATGTCATTTTGGTACTTTACTGGTCACACAAGCCATTATACGCCGGTCAGAAGATGTGTCTTTCACTTTCTATTTAACTTTCCTTATGTCAGTGTTTTGTTTGTTTTTCTCAAAGTTTAATAAATGTATTGTCTTTGATCTGTCCTGACACAATGTGTTTTATTGCAGATAATTAATTTTTTAATGGAAAATAGACATTTTATTAGGAGAAATCAAGTATTTCTCATTGAGTAAAGTAGAATGCAGTTTTCCTTTGAATAGAAGCAGTGCCTAATGAGATCAGTGTTTTCACTGATTGATATGTATATAGTTAAAAATAGACACACGGACCTAAATTTATAGATGGAGATAGGACATACTGTACACAGAAGTGGCCAAGATATGTGTTACTAATTTAGCAGACCAGTTCACCTTTGGCTGGAACAGCCTGTGGTTGCAAATAAATAAGGTGCACTAGTTCAAGATTTACACCTACAGCTGAATCCACAAATCAGATATTCTGACAAACCTCGATAGTTACTTGTAACAATAGTTCAAACCTAGCAGTGTATGAACTCTGAAATGTCAGATATCGGTCTCTATGGAAAATGCTGTATCTTGAACGTCTCCTGGTGTGTAACTTAGTAATGTACTACTGCCTCTCTTCTCTCTCTAGAGGTAGGGAGGGAGCTGTTGGAGCAATCCTACTAGACAAGGGTAAGCCCTTTCCTCCCAAGGGAATCAGAGTGCAATTCAGTTCCTCTACACAGACATCCAGTGCCATTTAAGGTACGTAATCGGGCTTCCAGGTGCTGGTCCAGAACAGCACAGATCTTCTGTAGATTCTGTCTTATCTAAAAGCCTGAATGATGGTAGATGCCCATGTTTTGGCAGTTGAATTGATCCCCAGTGGAAGAAAACAGCTCCAGGAATGTAAATATCTTTGTGTCAGGTAGGTCTAAGTTACCATTCTAGTTAATAGAGCTACTTAGCTGACCAGATACAGGTGTCTGCTTTTGGTGAGCTGATTAGGGCTCTCCACTCTTCAGACTAGAATGGGAGCATGGACATCTTGCTCACATTCAGACACCATATATAGTTGTTAATTGAGGCATCTTGATGCTGATGTTAATTTCACCATAGCTGAACCTTGAACAAGGTAAGCCAGAGAAGGGCAGTGGTGTTTTCCTACGGTTTATACTGTATGTAGAAACAACTTAATCTGTAGAACTCAATGCAAATGAACTGTCATGATGAGTAAATATGCTTGCTTATACCTCCTGCTTGAAGAACTAAGCTTCAGAAGGCTTATGCCTTTTATAAGGTTCTAAAAATACCTGAACTCCAGTGGGAGTTGGAGGATTCACAGCTGGACTTTAAGAAACGGCAGTGAAGACGGTCGTTCACCACTGCCACGTGGGGAACTCCAGCTCGCACTACTCTCACCTGTGCCAGTTCCAGTGCTCTCTGCCAGTGCCCTTCCATGAGCTGATCCAACTTTCTAAAACCTGAGAAAATCATGAAAGCAAAGTATCAGAAGTTACCTTCTGTTGATTAATGAGTTAAACTGATGGAGCAAAGTCCTGGATGAACACCAGGGAAGAAAGGACCACATGGCCAAAAGCAAAGGAGGGAGGAGCTAGAGTCGTCTTCCCAGGAATATCTTGGAGAAAACAGCCCCCTCATGCAGCTCACTCATGCAGGCAAGAAACAGGAGGAATACACAGCTCAAGGTAGGTGTGTGTTTCCAGGGACATAGTGTCATGACCCCTTTTGGCGGTAACTGTCACCTAGGTCAGCTTAAAGGGACTGTGAAAAGCCAGCTTGAGCTCCTCCCCAACTCCCGCAGCAGTGCAGCTCAAGTAATCACATGCCTAATGGCTGCAGTCTGCATACAGTTCACAAGTGGGTGTTTTGAAGAGAAATCTGAGCATCAGACTGGCAGTTGTCTCTGAACTTTATGTTTTATACTGGCAATCCACTCTCTTCCTACAGAACATGGCTTCCTATTATTTCAAAATACGACGCATTTGCCAGATACAGAAAAGCTTGTATTACATAGTAGCGAAGCAACCTGTTTATTTACTTTCACCTTTTCTTTGAAGTGGGGGAAAAGTATATCTGTGCTCTACAGAAATTAGCTGTAGGTGGAGCTGTAGGAGTCGCATGGATGACAACAACTGTAGTCAGTAATTTTAATGAAAAGCAGATGTAGCTATTAAAATGATGCATATAGTAAATTGACACAAATGTTTCACAAGTTTAATTTTTTTTACTAGAGGCTTTGGTATTTCTTTTGCATAATATGAACTTCTTTATCCTAATATATGAAATTCATCTGACTAATGATACAGTAGCTTCCTGAAGTTAGTCTGAGAAAGCAGAGGATCCTTCCACATCATGTTGCAAATTGTGAGAGAATGTAGCTGAAATCCCCTCCTCCAAACTGGAATGAATTAAAGTCAACAGAAGGCTTACTGGGAGTAAAAGCCAAGTTGAAGAGCTGACAACTTTCTGTAGCTTCCCATCACAGATGCTATAAATGATTCCTCCACTACCATCCTTGGTCTGGTTTTGAGCTCATGCTCAAAGGAAATAAAATCTGTTCCATAAGAGACACCTGAGGCCTAGGCATGGCAGGAAACCGATTCCTCACACTTTTTTCTTCAGTAGTAAAATAAACAGAACATATATTTTACATATTTTTTTCACTTGCATATGAAACCTTATGATATTATACCAGAAAGACATAAAGTATAGAACCATACGGTGTGGGGTAACTTTCTCATACTAAGAAAAGTTAAATTTTCTGATCTATTTCACAGCAGCTATCTGTGTAGCACGTACAGTGCTACAATCTCGAGTTACAGACAAAGGAAATACCAACCTTGCCCTCCTGAATGGAAAACTTCAGGAACTAATTCTGTGAGCCAACTAAATGTACTTTCCTTGGAAGAGTAAGGCACAAGCTTGGAAAGTTACCAAAGATAACATGATTCCTAGCAAAACTGTGCTACAAAATGAGTGGGTCCAACCCTTCTTCAACAGCTGTCTGAGTGCCATACGCTTGTTACCCAGAGATGTTACAATCATTATCAGCACCCTGTCCTCCATCTGTGGCCTAGCAGTGTGGGATTCCTTAAGCTAAGTTTTACCTATATGTCAGAATTCTTTCTTTGTCATGGCACATTTTTTGATGGGATCAGAAAGATTTGCTAGTGCCTTGAAATGCCATGAAAACTTTTAAGTGCAATTTCCTGAGCCAAACTACTGATGGAAGAATGTGCAACTCTGGGCAAGGGCCTGTGTTAACTGCAGTTAGATTTGTAAACCTACAGTATTTAAAAATGCAAAATTTTACTCATGTGTAGTTCATACAATTTCTAGTGTAGTCAGACTACAAGAACAGACTAGCCAAAGAATGACCTGTTTTATGAAAAGCTCTAGGGACACAAAGTCTCTTGCTTTCATAGTGCAAATAATGGCAAAGTTGTGTCATTTTCTTCAGAATGTGATTAGTATTAATTAGCTGATTTCTACCAATCACCAATCAATCAATTATAACAACCTTCTGAATTTACTTCACTGAGGAATATATTAAATGACTATCTAGAAGCAAAATGCATGCTTTTAGCCTGGCACTGATAGTTGAGCACTGTCACAAACAGAAATACAAGAAAATAGAATCATATGATTACAAGTTGTCTTCCTGCTTCCATAGTGTAGTGGTGCTTTAGACACAAGCATTCCTTTCTCACATGGCAACCCCCAACCATTTAACTTCCATAGAAGAAGGGCTCATAGTCAATGGAGGGAAAAGTGAGAAACAAAACAAACCAAAAAATACTATCCAAACGGACTCCTTCGGGTAGGATCAATTAGACAAGATTTAATAATCTCCGGAAAATGTAGTCCCTAACAAAGCAGTATGTTCTTATAGTGTACTAGATGGGTTTAAGAAAATATGCTCCTTGCCAATCTGGCACACACACACACATATGTGTGGTTCAAACACTCACTACCACCCTGATTTTTTTAGGAGTACAAGAAAACCAGGTCAGAAGTTCAGCATTATTTTAAAAGGACAAGAGATCCAGAATTACAAACCAATTACAAGAATATAATTGTTATAACTGTGCTTAAATTTGCAATTATAACAGTTTGACCCATCAGTATGTCAAAAGAAAGATAAATCTGATGTATATGGGAAAGCAAAGGAATGCAGGCTAGGTTACTTAGGAAGCCAGTGGAAGCAATACAGTTACTTCTCTTGACTTTGTCCTTCTTTCTCTGTTGCTCTTCATCCCTAAGGTTCATCAGTCTCCTTCGTCATATCCTATCCAAATTGGATACAATATCTATCTGTTAAATGCTTCCAAGCAAAGAATGTTTTTTGTAGGCTGACATCATGGCTTGCAGACAGACCTTTGGCATGGCTGCAGTGCCAACATGGCTGCAGTATAAATAGTAAATAGTAACTTGTAAAGTGAAAATCTTTTGAAGAGAAAATTATTCTAGTGACTTCAAGTTTTACAGAAGCAAATCATCAAAATCAACAATTTATTTTTGCATAATTATGTTTTCTCTGAAACTGACTCCAAGTGGATGATATTGATGCACTCTAATGGAGAATACTTGACTACTGAAGAACTCAGGGCATAAGAGTATCTGAATCTGCCTGTGTGCAGATAGAAACTTTCTTCCCTGCACAATAGATTAAACTTTTGTATTAATGTAGTTAAATTATTTAGTCTAGGTATGTGATTTCTGTTTAGGCATGGGTAGGTATGTATATGCTTGAGAAGATTTAAACAAGGTCAACATAAACGAGCATGTGTGTCAGACAAAGAGAAAACAAGCTGTGCTACAAATTAATGTTTTCACTCCTGCTTGCCTGACGGTTGAGACTTTAAAAACAAAAGTATTGTTCTGACAAGCTAAATGACTGCAAAGGTCTCTCAGGCTCTAATGACATGAGGGGCTTTTTTCCTCTTGGAAACAGCACGTACCAGTCTGTCTATGCAACGAAGTGCTGGAACATGCTGTCCACCCTCAATACCATATGGATAAATATATTATTAGAAGTTATGCTGCAGACAAACACAGGCTCTTCCAAAGACTTGTAGACAGCACAATACAGTGAGTTTGTTTTCCATCTGTAGTAATTTAGAAAGTTATTTTTAGAAGGCAAACCAAAGCCATTTTAAGTTGAGCATGTGGTACAGCCTAACACAGAAGATTGTGTGATTTTTAGATCTGACCCTAATGACTCCTTCTGGAGACTACAAAACCCAGGTTTTTACAGAGTCACAGAATGATACACATTTTAGGAGATATCACTTCCCATTTACCTAGTGTTTACCTTTTTTTTTTTAATTCATCCTGCATCACAGAACACTCCTGTTGAGATTACCAGAATATGGAATTCAAATAAGCAACATTAGAAATTTACTGCCTACCAATGTCCTGTTACAAATAATTAAACTTGTATTCTGACACATACTGTAAACACTAATGCTAAGCCATTATTTTTTCAGTTGCTGAACCTATAAAGCAAAGATCAAGCAAAAAGACACAAGTACAGAGGAAAAAAATGTTTTGTGGAAGAAAATTTCTGTTCTGTTTCTGAACAAAATAACAGCTCAAGCACATGCTGAAATTAAGTGGCCTTTTATATTGTTTGATGTTGATCCTCCAATTATAAGGATAAGGTCATAGTCTTTTTTTTTTTCCTTTTTATTTTTTCCTAAAACCTCCTACCCCAAGACTTTGGTAACAAATATACGTGAGTGATGGCAACATGCAATCAACTATTTTTACTGAGGTTACTATAGTGGCTACAGATATTGTTTTAACAGATATATTTGTCTACACACACACATATATATTTATTACATATTTAAATGTGTTCTAGTATATTAATCTACTTAATAAACATGTATGTATTCGTGTATATTTGGGTTTTTTATACTTTGGACAAATACAGAACATTTTGGAGAACGTAACAGAAATGGGTGCTTCTATACCAGAAATCCCTCCTGACAGACAGCTTTCATCTCCTAAACCGGCAAAATAAATCCTTACAGCAAGAGGAATACAACATTGCAAACAGTATACTCATGCCCAAGATGGATGAGAGTACAGTCTCTCCTCCCATCTTACTAAGCTACTCTGCAACCTGACACTACAGTGTGTTAAACAGTGTGACGAGTGCTCTAGCACTCTAGAGCAGGTTAAAACCTATGCTCTTCCTTCCATGTGCTCTTCAAAATAAGAGGAAAACAAACATTTTGTAAACTGAGTTGAATCTTGCAAACCTTAACTCTGTAAATGCAGCTGACACATTCCTCTGATATGGCTGGGGTTCTAAGGAAGAGTATTAAAGACCATCAAAATGTAATAAGAACATCAAGATCGGTAAAGAATTATTCAAGCCTCTGCTTAACCATGAGATTTTAAATGTACACAGATGATGCCGTTTGTGCAAAATAGAATAGGAAACGTGGCTGGGACTGCCATGTCATAGGTCTCTGGCACAGAAGTTCCTCTCACAGGGATACTCATAATGGCAGTAAAAGGCATTTGCGATTTCCATTTGTGTTAGAAACCTTCCATAGGTTGCACTATATTAATACAGCATCACCCAGCTACCTGCCAGTTTCTGCCAGAAAAGACCTCCCTACTTGCCTAATATATGGTAGATGTCAGACATTTTTTCAGTGACCACCAGACTCTTGAAATGTCTTGCCACAGAAGTTATTACCCTATAAAAAGGCAAAAGAAAATTAGAATGAACTTGATATGAACTATAGAAAAACTCTTTTATATTTTTGAAATTTTCAGTACTAAACTGCTTACTAGTTTTGCAGCAGTATTTTAAAAACCAAAACAAAACAATATTTGCTAGCTGCTAAACCTATTATAAGTTAAATGTTCTGCCCCTGTCTTACAGGTTTTTTGTTCCATGTAATTCTGTGTCAAAACCTGTCATACATTTTTGCCTCAAAGGGTTTCTTTAATGCATTTTTTTTTTCTCAGACTGGTCAGAGTAATCACCTTCCCAGTGGTTAAATGGCATATTTACATACGGGTCATTTAGCATAGCATTACTGCAAATACAACATATGACCACAGGGTGACATTTTTGCCTAATCATGAGAATTGGATTTCAGTCTTCATTCCCTGTCTTCCAGTGAATGTAATCTCTAAAATAAAACCATCTCTAAATAAGTAACACAAAAAACCAGTCCGTGCAATACACTGTGGTTTACTGTTCATTAAAATCCTCACCACTCAAGAGTTTGTTGGGGTTTTTTATCTTCCTAGCAATCAACAGTGACTGTGCACCTTTTTCTGGGTCTAAGACAAGCACTTAACTGCTTGTTAACTGTGACATTTCACTTTGACTAACACACTGATCTAGTCTTCTCCAACAAATAACTTTATTTAACTTGGAATTTTTTTCTTTAAGTACCAAACCTTTTGAACGGGTTTTTGGCAGTGCTGCAGTTTTCAAGGACAACTGGAAGTGTCTAACAGATTTTGTAAAAATTGCTTAATGAAGCGGGGAAACTAGGCTAGAAAACAGGTCCAGAATGTACTGAGTTCACTGGGAGATGACAGGAGTACCCCCTTCCCTATTAGTATCCATCATCATGACGCTCTTGGTGTTCTAAGTCTGGTCTATGACTATGACAGTCCTTTCCCTACTTGTATCTCAGCTGCAGATCTTCTATCCACAAAAATTATTTTCATCATTTTGTCTATGACTATATCCCAGTGGACACCAACCCTCGACATTCTGATAAAGTGGTTGCCTGCAAACAGCATTTGTGACCATGACCGGTAGGTTGTTATTTCTCTGGACACGCTCAGGCATGAAGGGTCCTGTGTGCTCCCATGGCTTCCGATCTGCATGGCAGGCAGTTCTGCTCTTGAGGACAGCATCGACAAGCATTCAAGATGTAACATCTTCCCTCTCCATTACAAACAAAACCAGACCGTCTGAGAATACTATGGCATATCTAGCATTTCTGAGAACAAGGCCATTTATTCTAACATGCAGATGTAGCTCTAGGAATGTAATTCTACAGCCTGTTTCTGAAAAAATATATGTCCATAAAGTAAATTAACAGTTGTTTCTGTCTTGGCCCAAGCCTGTAAAACAATTCCTTTTCAGATTACGCCCTAAGACAATCTTCTTCTTGAAGATATTTCAAATTCCACAAGGCCATGAACAACCCATTCTAGGTTTGACGCTGGCCCTGCTTGGAGAAGGGGTTTGAACCAGGCAAGCACCAGAAGTCTCTTCCGAACTAAATTATTTGTTGATTCTATTAAGTGTTACAAATAGTCACCAAGCACTACTAACCCCAAAAGCTAGTTATGATCATTTAAATGACAAAATGGTTAATGTTTTTTCTGTGAAGTTTTCAGCAAGGGTATCTAGCTAAGAAGCCGATTCTACAGTTTACAGCACCCATGGATATGTGACTCCAGCTGCTGAGGAGTCCCCACTGCCTCAGCACAGTTTGTTTCCACGGTAAGGCAGGATATTAAACCTTACATTACACAGTCCTAGCAGGATTAAAGAGAGATTAGTATGTCTTGATCATCAACCCAACTTTAGCCTAGAAAAGAAGCAACTTATACCTAGTCAGGTGGGAAGAAGCTGTAGGAGGGGGAGTTGGTTTGTTTTCCTGTGGGACCACGTGGCTTGGTTGTCTCTGATCTCACCAGGATGTTATTCAGCAACCCAATGGGTGTCTACAAGTCCTACGTACCTACTTTAGGAAAAAAGCCTGGCAGGATACTAAGTATGTCAGGACTGGGTAATCTTAACAGGGCTTGCTATCAGACTTCAATAACAGAAAAAAAAATAATGAGGTAACTTGCTCCTTCTCATATTTAAGCAGAACGATCGGTTTCCCAGCCTACCCAAAGCAGCAGCACAAGCGCCAGTCACCACCACCAGCGCCGCAGCCGTGCCTGCGAGCTCTGCCCGCCAGCAGCGGCCTTGCCCACCAGAAGCAGCCTTGCCCGCCAGCAGCGGCCTTACCCGCCAGGAGCGGCCTGCCCGCCAGCCACGGCCTTGCCCGCCAGAAGCGGCCTTGCGCGCCAGAAGTGGCCTGCCCGCCAGAAGTGGCCTGCCCGCCAGCAGCGGCCTTGCCTGCCAGCCCCGGCCTTGCCCGCCAGAAGCGGCCTTGCCCACCAGAAGCGGCCTTGCCCGCCAGCAGCGGCCTTACCCGCCAGGAGCGGCCTGCCCGCCAGCCGCGGCCTTGCCCGCCAGAAGCGGCCTTGCGCGCCAGAAGTGGCCTGCCCGCCAGAAGTGGCCTGCCCGCCAGCAGCGGCCTTGCCTGCCAGCCCCGGCCTTGCCCGCCAGCAGCGGCCTACCCGCCAGCAGCGGTCTTGCCCACCAGCAGTGGCCTTGAGCACCAGCAGCGGCCTTGCCCGCCAGCAGCGGCCTGCCCGCCAGCAGCGGCCTTGCCCGCCAGAAGTGGCCTGCCCGCCAGAAGTGGCCTGCCCGCCAGCAGCGGCCTTGCCCGCCAGCCCCGGCCTTGCCCGCCAGCAGCGGCCTACCCGCCAGCAGCGGTCTTGCCCACCAGCAGTGGCCTTGAGCACCAGCAGCGGCCTTGCCCGCCAGCAGCGGCCTGCCCGCCAGAAGCGGCCTTGCCCGCCAGCAGCGGCCAGCCCGCCAGCAGCGGCCTTGCCCGCCAGCCCCGGCCTTGCCCGCCAGCAGCGGCCTTGCGCACCAGAAGCAGCCTTGCCCGCCAGCTGCGGCCTGCCCGCCGAGCACAGCGTCCCGCTCGTAGCCCTGACCGCCAGCTCGGCAGCCTCGGGCCGCGCACCCATGCTGAGGTGGGTGGCTTGGAAACTTCTCAGAAGCCCTTCGTGGTAGTTTCCCTCAGAAAAAGGAGCGGTAGGCCCGGCAGGATCAGTGCTCAGTAGCTATAGTTACGTGCACAGTGTAGATACCGAGAATGCGGAGATAAAGGGAATCGATCCGTCTGTCACTCACAGACGCGCTCCCATCCCACGCCTCTTTGCTGCTGTTGGAAGGAGCGTTCATTTGTGCGTGAAGTCCCCCCTCGGCTGATGTTAGTGTCGTTCTGAAGAGCCATTTGGTAAAATAATTCACGTGCTACACAGAGGAGTGAAATGAGGCCCTCAGCAGCTGCACTGCTGAGGCGTTCGGGTCTCGTTGGGGTTCTTTGGCGAGGTGGCGAGCGGTGGCACTGCCCTCGGGGTTATGTCAGGACAGCAGCGGGGTGCGCTGCCCCGCTCCCCCTCTCACCCTGCCCGCAAGGCGAGGGGCATCCCGGGGGGCTCCGTGAGAGGCCGAGGGCCGCCCCCCCGCGCCGCCCCTCGGCCCCGCCCGCCTCCAGCGGCGGCGGCACGGCGGTCGAGCCCACCAGCGGGCCGGCGGGGAGGGGGGGCGAGGCGACCCCCACGGGGTCGGTAGTGGTGCGCTCCGGCGGCGGAGCTGTTTTCCCGCCGCTGGCTGTGGGGGAGCGGGGCAGGGCGCGGTGCGCTGGGCTTGCGGTCGCCCAGGGGGCCCGGCCGTCGGTGTTGCCTACGCACCGCGGAGCGAAAGGCGGTGCTTTGAGTGCCCTGTGCACCTGAGACTGTGAGGGGGTCGTCCTGCGGTGCCGGGTGCAGACAAAGTGCAGAGGTGGGAGAAGGAAAGAGGGTCGCTGGGAGGCGGTGGGCGCCGTCGGTGGGGGTTGCGGTGGTGCCTCTGTCCTCTCGCCGTTGTCTGTGAAAGCGGATGAGGGGATGGGATTCGCCCCAGTTGCGGGTGCCGCTCGGCTGGTGATAGTTTTGATCTGCAAGCCGTGTTTCGAGTGTGCTCAGGGTCTTCCAGGAGTGAGTAGAGCAAGGCTGTCGTTAGTGCAAATGTCAGGTGCCTAGCTTAAGGAGGGGTGGAGTTCGGAAAAATGGTAAGAATGTTTGAAGTGCCTATCGTTGAATAATTACTATAGTCACTTGAGATATACAGGTAAGAATTAATATCTGCTACTTTTATTTTGGTCATAAATCCAGGTTTCACTGTTAAATGCAGCAAAAATTACATCTTAAATTCCAAAATCAGATCATCAGCTACAGTACTTAAAAAAGGGTACTGAGAGAGCATGGATGGCAAGGGGTTAAAGATAGATTAAATGAAGGCATCAGTTTTAGGGCAGTAAAAAGTGCATTTTAAATCTTTAATTTTACCCCTGGTGAAGTAAGTATCATAGTTCAAAACAGGGGTGGAGTCTTAACAAAAGTGCCTTTGAAGACATAATAATATACACGAAAATAAAAGCGATGAGTTTTCCTGCTGGAAAACTACAACATTAATAATACAACATATTATTTTTAATTTACTGTTTCAGTTCAGCAGGAGTTTTATTCACAGTGGCACTGTTGCCTATTTAGCATATCCTGTCTTCTGAGAGAACAAACAATGCCATGGAATAAGGAAACACACAAGCAAAACAGCACACAACCTGGCAGCTCCCTGAAGTCCCATCCTCAGTCAAAATTTAGAGGGTAGAACACCATTTTAAGAGCATGATGAAAAGAAACAGTGATTGACGAACAGATAAGATATTGCCCATGATAAAGATGGGAAAGATCAGGGCTTGGCATTCATAGTGTACATTTAAATTATCAACTAATAGCATATTAAGATATGTAATTGTTTTACAAATTGAATGTCCTGAATAAATATTTTAAACTCCTTTTAATAAATCATTGCATTGTAATAAGTTAGATGTTATTAAGATTGCTAATTTAGTAAAAAATCACTAATTTAACTTAGAAGCTCTAGTTCTTTAATGTTACATATAGTCTTAAAAATTGTTGACTTTAAAAAAAAAGGTAATTAGCTTTAGCTAATGAAGAAGTTTTAGTCCCTCTGAGGAACAGTGGATACAAGAGGAAAAATAGTATTAGACACAAAGAACAAATATCTTTATCTTACTGCTTTGGTAAAGAAGTTACATACACATGAAAACTTGTAAATATTGAATGACTGGGAAAATAATTCAGTTACGTGATTTTGGTTCCTGCTCAGTGGTTGTTCATTTACATAACTATTTCCACCTAACTTTAAGTATTTCTGTCTGGAAACCCATTCAGTTTCTGGGTAGTGCACACTTTCTAACTTCTGGTTCATCTCTCTCATTGCAGTTTTTTGTTATTGGTAAAAACACAGTTGATATATTACCACGTAGAAGTGATGATTTTGTCTGGAATACATGGTTTATCTGGTATTGGAAGTCTTGTTTCATGGAGCCTTATGTTCAGAGATAGTTTCAATATTTTTTAGAAGCATTCATATTGGGTCTTTCAGAGCCGTCTTGCAAATGTATGTTGAAGATTCTGTAAATAGAATTTCTACTAAAAATAGGAATTGTGTTAATAATGTGGAATTACGTGGGTGCTTTTCAAAATACTGTCTTTTTACTCATATGGTGAGGTTGATGTGCTGCAGTGTCTCCTCACTGATATTAATGCAAATTGTTCATAAGAAAATGTGTGAGTAACTTGAAGCCTGAGTAGTTAAGTATTAGAGCATCCACACAGGTAAAAGGTCTACATCCTGCATTAATGTGTGCCTGGTAAAATGTCATTTACTTGTCTGATTAACCTAAAAAATGTTACTTAACAAAATTTCATCCGTTGCCTCTAAAATATGCACAGTAGAGAATGAGTAATTGTTTCAACTGATTGAATTTCCTACTCTTTGAAGTGAGGACTGGAAGACCAGTCTCTTTTAGCAGCATATCTAAAGAGAAATTGGTCATGTGTTTTTAAAGTGTCCTATGTGCAGACCGCTAATATATTTAGGTAAAATTGCATCATCGTGTCTATGGAAGTGGATTCAGGTTGATTTTTTAATTGCAGAAAAAACAATCCAAATTCAACTATATTGTTTAACAGTTTGATAGATTTTGCTTGGGCTTTCTGACACTCACTGCGTTTCCTAGAAATGCAAGATCTTATGTTGGTTGAAGTTTAGTTTTAACTAAAAAAAAAAAAAAAAAAAGTGCTCTTTGTTCTGTTTACATTTGTGTATATGAAATATTTTGACATAGTATGAAGGACAAATACATGAATTCATAGATCTATGTTTTATATATACGGTGATCACTGGTCCAGAAATAGATGAATCACAACCATGAAGAAACTATGAAGAAAATCAGTGTGGTGAACCTTGATAAACTTTTAGATAACTTCTCAGAGATAGAAAAGGTAAGTGAAGAAGGTAAAAAATGTTGAAACTGCTATGTATAAATATTTTGTGACATTTTAATAAGCTCTTCAAGTGAAAATTTCTTCTAGGTGGTGTCAGCTTATTCTTATTACTATGCCTTGTAATACCAACTGTGTTTGGAAAGTGTTTGTATTGACTGTATCTCAGAGTGAAGTGAGTGACTTCTGTGGAGTCTGAGAAGCCTTTGCTTCAGTGCTAGAATTTTAATGGTGCAGAGGCCAATTTTGGCTTCTCAGGAAAAGCGTGAGAGTGTCCCTTTGTATCAGAAGCTGCTATTGGAGATAACAGTATTACACAGCTTTGCTGGACTATCCTTTCAGAAATTGTTCCTTGTTCTAGAAAAATGTCATTGCCATAGCAGGAGCATCTGTTCTTATATTCCATCTGCACTGAGCTCTCTTTATTTTATGTATATGTCAGTTCTTAAAAGATTGATCCACTGAGGAAAATTGGTACTGTATTTCTTGTTAGACCTACATTGACCAGCTCCCTCATGATTTCCTGATTGGTAAATCCATACTAGAGGTAATATAAAAGGGGCACCTGAAATAAATTTAGCATTTCTCACGGAAAAAAAACATATTATACCAATTCCTATTCACACCCATTACTCATGTTGGTGCTCAGTGGAGGCACTGACAGCCTCATATGCATAGCAGTAGGAAGAACCTGGCTGAGGATTGATCCACACTGTGGACTACAGAATTGAGAAGAAACCAGTTTATAACTAGTGATGTAAGCTGGCATTCTTAGTTCGGCAGGGTAAACTCACACAGGCTCTCAAGTCTAGCATTGTTCTTCTCTATAAAGGGATTTCCAGAATGGCAAATAATACAGGTTTGTGGCTGCAGTGTTGTTAAATTTTATATTAATTTAAAACTCAAGATTTAACATTTAAATCAAAAGATATATTAATATAACTTTAGTATTTTTCCAATTTTCTAGAAAATATCAGAAATTAATGAAGCAAATAACCTACTGGTTCTTCAGCTGGAAAAATGTAACAGGTTGTTAACATTAAGCCAATCAAAGGAGGAATCAGTAAAAGAAGGTAAGTTATTTTTTTAAAAAACGGTATGGTTTCTGCAGATATTCAGGAAGTTCTGAGAAACATTTCCTTTCTTTTGAATCATGTAAAATACAAAAATAAAATAGCAAGGATCTAAGATACTGTGTGAAAAACAGTAATGCTTAATCTTGGGTCCTGTAATGGCATCCATCTCATTTGCATAAACCAGGTAACTATAATCCACAAATGTATCTTGAGAATAGCATTAAAGTAACTGTTTTCCAGTTGATGTTAAAATCCATCCACTTTAAGAGATTTTTGAGTGCATGCAGTACCTATGAAAGAAAAAATTTCCTATTGTATTTTCTTTCATTTTTTCCTCTTTCAACCTTTTTCTTATGACAGTGTTACCTCCTTTTCCAAGGAAACAAGGTGTTGGCAGGGAGAGAGGGAAAGGATCAAATGAGCTTGGTACACCTGATGATGTTATTGTGCCCAGATGTTTACCTTTCCCATCCATACAGGCCTCTTGAGCTTCTTGTGAACTGCCACAGTTTACAAAGTCAGCATTTTTAAGCAAACTAACATCAGTAGTTTTACTTAAAGTGCTAGCCCGTGACTTGTGTTGGTCCATAAGCAGCTCAGATGTCTGTGTAGAACAACAGGGTGAACATTTGGGAAAAGTAAGGTCATGACTGACACTATCGTTCCCCCAGCTGAGCTGTTCCATTGATATCGGTATGACAAATGTTATATTTCACCTGGTCACCAGAAATGTTTTGCCTAATGACAGATGAGCCAGATGCATTTTTGAATGTGTATTTTGCTGCCTTCTGAAATGTCAAAGCTTGCCTGTAATGGGAGATGGCATGTCAGGCTGGTGAGGCCGGTGGTCCAAGATAACAGAAAGAATTATATTTCTTAGTTGCTTGTGTGATTTGGTTTGTTTAGGGACAGTCTGGTAGCCCAGTTTGGGGTTTGGAATACATTTTCCCTGTACCAAGCTGACAGATATATTGAAGTTTTAGTATTCCTCCTTGAGTTTTACTCATTTAAATTTATTCTGTGAGGACCTTGCGTATTGGTGGAATCTTAGTGTCTTGTTCTGTCTAGGCATCTGTTTAACTTCTAGAATACTGAAGAGCTGTCCAAAGTGATTTTTATGTGTGTGAGATTTAATCTCTGAAGAGGTCAGATTAAACAGTGTGACAGCCCATTTTGTGTTTATAATGTCACTGTCAAGATTTTTTCTCAGTGACATTTCCAACTAGGTTATAAAGTGTAAGGAATAGCATATAATGCTTCAAGGTTGAGTTCAATTAAGCTGATAGCACTGTTGTAAGTTTATTCCATAAACTGCACTTGTGTTGCTGTCAGCTTTAATGTGATCCAAGTTTTGGTCGTATTTCTTTTGCTTTGTATAGCAGATGTCATTTTGGTGCTAAATAGTTATGAATGGTAATAATAGTTTATATTAATAAGGGTATTCAAAATGTTCAATGGAAGCTAAATAATGAAATGGCATTTACTATTTTACAGATGGGAATTTTAAGCCTCATAATAAAAAAGTTGCCAACTAAAGGAGGAAGTAAAAAGAAAACTATTAAATTAAGATTTTTTTTAAAAGAAATGTAGAACTATCTCTCTTCAGATGGTTATTTGAAAAGAGAAATAGTATCTAGTACTTAGCCTAGATTAGTGGTTGCTTATTCTTCTGTAGTTTGTAGAGTTGCTGAAAGGTGCATCTTCTTGTAGAACTTTGGTCTCTGACAAGTCAGCTTGCTACAAGTTACGAAGCAGGGCAGGAATAAACTTAGTTTCACGCTGGAGTGAGATTGCCAGTTGGTTTTACTTAGATCTTCGCTGGGACTTAAATAATTTAGCATAATCAGAAATGAATTGGAAAAGCTGTTGAGTGAGTGAAGTTTGCTAATGATGCTAATCTATGCAGTTATACCAAGAATCTCATGATACAGAATGATAAGTGATAAAAAGGGGAGATGAAAACCAGTAGCAATACATATAGGACACATTTTATATAAAGAGTGATTGGATCCAGTTGGGTACTTCTCAGGAAGGAGATCTTGGTGTCCTTCTGGACAGTGCTCTGAAAATGTTGGTGGTCTAAAAAGCAAACACAGCGATAGACATGATTATGGAAGAAATAGAGAACCAAACATCATGTTTCTGTAAAGTCTGTGATTTTCATGTAATGTTCTGGTCCCCAGTTTTCAAAACAGACGTACTAGAAGTAGAAAAGATAACAGAGGAGGTGGCAAGGTTTGGTGGTGTCAGGGAAGAGCAAGGGACAGGGAACTGGGAACCAGTCATGTAACAAGGCCCACAGGGATGAGGGCTCCACCAGCTGAGGCTTACTCCCACTGTACCCGTGTAGGGCTGGCCCAGTGAGGGCTGCCAGGGTCAGCCAAAAGTCCACATTACCGAACAAGTACGTAGTGATGGAGCAGGTCCAATGTCAAGACAGGAGTCTGAGTTGGGATCAGGTCCAGAAATGGTAACAAGGGTCAGACATAGTCTAGTGATCACTGGCAGGTCCATAGTGATGAGGCAGGTCTGAAATGAAGCCAGGAAGTCACTCCCTAGGTCATGGCCAGGGTCTAGGTCTACATGGTATGTGGCTGCAACACAGCTGTAGCATAGCTCAAGGTAGGCCAAGGGCAAAAGCCTCAGCTTAAAAGCAACTCCTAAGGAGAGGAGGGGCAGCCATTTCTGAGTCTTATCCCAGTTTTCTTCAAACAGCTTTTTTCAAGGTCACCAGCTGCACTCATTTCTAAGTTGGCCTTGAGCCCAGCCAAACGCCCAGGAGGTGGGTGGGGGAGAATGCACTTGGGGCCCTCACAGGTTTGGTCACAATTTTGGAACATCTGAAGAAAGACTTAAGTTGACTGGAAACTTTTCAGCCTAAAGAGAAAGAATAGAGCTGATATGACTCATGATTATCTAAAATTATGAATGGTATAGAGAAAGTGACTAGGGAATGAATATTTGCTGTTCAATGTAATAAGAGAACTAGATGGAAATCAAACTTATTGATTGATTTAAAGCAAACAAAAGGAGGAACTTTTCCATACATTACAAAATAAAGTTGTTAAATAATTCCACAGAGGCTTGCAGATAACAGAAGTATAGAAAAGTCCAAAAAGATTAGAAAAATTTGTGTAATAAAACATAACAAATTTGTTAAACACAAAGACAGTACCTGTCACTCAGGTATCCCTTATTCCTGTGTTTTGGAAACTGAGGGGATATATTAAGGGTAGTGTTAATCCAGCTTTATTCCCTCTTTCCTGAAGCATCTTCTGCTGGGTATTGTGAAGTGGGATAGTGAACTGGATGGAACCTTGGTCTGACTTATTAGAGCCATTCATTTCTCTGTTAAGCACAAAAGACAACACAGGACAGTCATTCAGAAATAGATCAAGAGGCTTCATTATTGGCAAAGCCAGGAGGGGGTTTATACAAAATAGATTTTTTTAAAAAAAAGGAAAGGAAAAGGTGGACAAAAAGAAGAAATTACTCTTACCATAAAATCTATGGGATAAAAGATAGCCGAGACAGTGAAAAAGACAACGCAGGAAATCGGAGCAGCTGGGATGACTGCAACAGGGACTGTGGAAGTAGAATGGACTTCAAATAGATGAAAATCAGAAGAGAGATTTGAGCTTTGTAAATAGTAGTGCCTCACTTCGATGAGGTAAGAGTGAAATGATTTGAGGAGATAGTTATGCTGGTATAACCAAAGAGAACGACCTCTGGAGCTGTTTTGAAACACATGATGGGGAAAAAAAATGTGGATGGCAGAAGTCCAAGTAAAAATACCAGAGCAATCAGCATGAAAGATGAACTGAAGTTTTAGCAGCAGGGATAGTCAGGAAAAACCAAATCTCAGTAATATTAAAGTCATAGTAGTTGTACAAGTTAGTACAGCTATAGATAGGAGGCAGAATTGTTGGAAGCCAAGGATAATGGTCAATGAGTAAGAGAGATTGCAGAGCTGTTAGTAACGAAAAAAGTGAAAAGCAAGAACTTGGAACAACATGGGACATCCAAGAGGTGGTTCTGAAAGCTACTTGGTGATAAGGAAGTAAAAAGTAAATGAGAGATGCCAAAGGGATAGAATGTATTTAGAAATTAAGACAGTTATCGTGGCTGTTCTGTTAAGTTACACTTCAGGTGTCATGGCATGAAGTGTTTATAGGTTTATATTGTTGAACTGATTCATTAATGTTGATGAGAGAACAGTTTCACAAACGATCTTGGGCAGCAAATTGCCATAATCTGCAGCAGATGCTGTCAGAGGAATCTTCCGGTAAACAGTTACCATGTTACTGGAGATCAGTAGTGACTGTAATGTTAAAAGTGTTTCAAAAAGACATTACAGTTGGTGTAGTGATTAGAAATTATATTAAGTATATAAGGTTTCTAAAGCATTTTGCTTTTTCTTTTTGAAATTGATAGAAATGGTCTTTGTGCCTCTGTCAAATTCATCTGCAACGTTGACCCTTCAGAAGGAGTAATGGCATACAGTGTATTCAGAATCAGAGGACTAGAAGTGTTGCATCTAGTAGTTTGATTCTTTGTAAAACCTTTTTGAAAGTCAAAGCACTGTGGGATTGTGGTGGTTTGACTGTGGCTGGATGCCAGGTGCCCACCAAAGCCGCTCTATCACTCCCCTTCTCAACTAGACAGGGGAGAGAAAATATAACAAAAAAGCTCGTGGGTCAAGATAAGGACAGGGAGATCACTCAGCAGTTACTGTCAGGGGCAACACAGACTCAACTTGGGGAAAATCAGTTTAATTTATTACCAATCAAAATTGAGTAGGAGAGAGGAGTGAGAACATGCGTAGGGCAATGAGAAATAAAACCAAATCTTAAAAACACCTTCCCCCCACCCCTCCCTTCTTCCTGGGCTCAACTTCACTCCTGATTTTCTCTACCTTCTCGCCCTGAGCAGTGCAGGGGGACGAGGAATGGGGGTTGGGGTCAGTTCATCACACGTTGTCTCTGCCTCTCCTTCCTCCTCAGGGGAAGACTCCTCACACTCTTCCCCTGCTCCAGCATGGGGTCCCTCCCACGGGAGACAGAACTCCACGAACTTCTCCAACATGGGTCCTTCCCACAGGCTACAGTTCTTCATGAACTGCTCCAGCCTGGGTCCCTTCCGCAGGGTGCAGTCCTTCAGGAGCAGACTGCTCCAGCGTGGGTCCCCCACAGGGTCACAAGTCCTGCCAGCAAACCTGCTCCAGCCTGGGCTCCTCTCTCCACAGGTCCACAGGCCCTGCCAGGAGCCTGCTCCAGTTTAGGGCTTCCCACGGGGTCACAGCCTCCTTTGGGCACATCCCCCTGCTCTGGCGTGGGGTCCTCCCCAGGCTCAGGTGGATATCTGCTCCACCATGGACCTCCCTGGGCTGCAGGGGCACAGCTGCCTCACCATGGGCTGGGGCACAGCTGCCTCACCATGGGCTGCACCAGGGGCTGCAGGGGAATCTCTGCTCTGGTGCCTGGAGCACCTCCTGCCCTCCTTCTGCACCAACCTTGGTGTCTGCAGAGTCGTTCCTCTCACATATTCTCACTCCTCAATCCAGCTGCAGTTTGTGTCCCTGTCCCGGTGGGGTTTTTTTTCCTGCTCTTCTTAAATATGTTATCACAGAGGCGCTACCACTGTTGCCAATTGGCCTGGCGTTGGCCAGTGGCGGGTCTGTCTTGGACCCGGCTGGCATTGGCTCTATTGGACATAGGGGAAGCTTCTAGCAGCTTCTGACAGAAGCCATCCCTGTAGCCCCCCTGCTACCGAAACCTTGCCACGCAAACGCAGGACAGGGATTTAAAAAAACACTCTTTATTATTGATGGGGTGATACAGGGATCCTGTGCCGAACTGGAGAAGGTGCAAGGGACCAGATGTAGCATTGATACTTCGATTCTTACTCTGGTAACAGTTATTCCAACAGATTCTAGTTGTGAGAAAGGCTTTTATACAGTGATATTTCCAACTGTGGCTTGGAAGAAAGGATTTCTCCTAGCCTTATGTCCCAAGCTGCTTCCCAGAACCCAGCTCAGCCACATTTCCTGAAAGTATCATATGAAGCGTTGGTCCAAAAGCAGCTGAAATTGCTGAGTTTGGACAGCTGCATCAATTTCTTGATGAACAGTGTCAGCCTACAGTCTTAATGTATGTACATTCTCAAGTTCATCCTATTACGAATTTAACACGAGAGCAAATAAATTTACAGGATAGGTAAACAACTCAGCCTTAGAATGTAAGGCTTAGCAGTAGACCACAAAGCAATTCACAGAACAGCTGAGGAAAAAACATGAGAGACCACATGCTGGTGAATGGTTCACATATGATTCCAAATAAACATGCTGCTTACAGCAGAGGAGCAGAGAGAAAGAGCACTATGGAAGGAGAGGCTGTTGTTCTGCCTAACTGGAAGGGTTTGTGGCTGCTGGTGGTGGGGGCGTGGAGGAAGTGGAACTTCATCCTGGCTGGAGAACTCTTTGTTAGTATGAGAAACAGAAATAGGAATAGCATTTCGCTCCCCAAGAAATCTCCAGGAAGTATAAATGAGAACCTGAGGGCTCCTTGATACCTTGATTGCCAGAAGTCTCTCTCTAGAACTGTTTAAGGGAAAAGAAGAGTGGGAGTGCTGAAGGAAATGCAAAGGAAGAAGAAAAACTTCTAAAGCTCAGGGGAGAGAGGAGAGTGAAATACTGTAACCAAAGATAAGGTGGGAAAAGGTGAGCAACTGGGCAAGTGTATACATGTTCTGAAAGGTCATAAATGAGCTTTGTTTTGTCCTGATATGTTCTTTGCTAAACAAAGGTGAGATTCAGGACAACAGTTTTTGTTTAGTGTAAATTGTTGCAGATCCACTTAAGACAGATGCAAGTCTAGCATTTTTGGTTTCTGCTCCTAAACTTTTTCTGTGGTGACCAAATGGACTCTTGTGGTGCAGGTTACAATTCTGAACTAAAATTTACTGTAGTTTCTAAAAAGAAAGCAATCACATTATTGTTTATGGAACACTTAAGGTGGCTGTATTTAGCATCTGCAGGATTGCCTATTTGTTGACTTAGTGTTTCAAGGGTGTTAAAGGAAAAAGTGGTTGATTTAATCACCCTACTAAAAAAAGCCAATAGCTTCAATTATAAATGCAGATGGATGAAACTGCAATAAATTATAGATATTAAACATGGAAGAAAAGACCTTAGGCTGTTCAGTCTTTCTGCGTGTAGGGAGTATTCTTTACAGGGAAGGAACCACACAGAATCTGTAACAGATGCTATGCCAACAATCCACAAAGCTGCAACCATTTAGCAGAATTTTTCTTTTTCTTCTTTAATGTAGGCAAGCAAAATTTGTGGGTTCCCAGTAATTTTTCCAGTCACAACTATAATTACATAAGGGATTTGCCAAGATACATCCTGTAACGATAAGAAAGATAAGCAGATATTCTTGCGACTGGGCAAAACAGTGGTTTGCACTTAAACAGCTGTGAATCATTGTAAGACTAGCTGCTGTCCTGTTGTTTACTCAAATGCATAGATGTCTTTCCAATTCGTGCATGAATTATAAACATTTGGGTTTATTTCCATAGGTTTTCAAATGGGAGAAAATCTGTAGTAGAACTAGTTGGTACAAATGGGGATGCTAACCTAGTGCTTCGGATTTTGAATAGGATTTTTCCACAAGTGCTTCTGATCCAGTACAGGAAGTGAGGGCAGGCAATGTTTCTGTGCTGTTCGTGCTCCCTCTACTGTTTTTTTGGAAGCATGGAACCGGAGAATTTAGCTGGCTAATGTACTCGGCTGCATGAAAAGTGGACTTGATGGAAGAATAGACTAAAGGTCAAAAAGATTGAGTGGAAAACTGAATCTCTGAGCTGGGATCTTAATTCATCTTCCTGACTCCATTATTGCTGATGTAGTCTTTAATTACATCATCTACAATTTTCAACAGAGCTTTGGTCTTTTGAGATGAGTAACTATTATTTAGTGTACTTGATCTGTTGCGGAAATTAAAAGCCACTTAAGAAATGCACTAGTACTCTGGAAGTAGAAACAGGTTTTAAGGGTAAGACCCTCAGTTTTAGTGTCCCATCTTCCCAGTCTGTGAATGTTTTGTAACTTTACTGATAAGTTTGCAAGGAACATAAGGGATAAAAATAGTATTTAATGAAAACCAAATGTTACATTGCAGGCAGTCCATATGGCGTCAAATATTAAAAATACAATCAAAAATTATGAAATATAAATATGTAAACTGATAACAAGTTGCATGTATATACATACACACACCCATAATTATTTCGTTTAAAATGAGATAGTGGGGATTTAGTAGCATATTCTGAATCTCTCCAAGTTTATGTTGAGGCACAAGATGAATGTTAATATGCACTAAAAAGGGGGTGAGAGACTGCAATGAGTTGATAATGCTGGTCTTGTTAAAAAGGATCTTGGCAAAAATGCTGTCAGGAAAGCAAGCCTGAGTTTCATTAATTACATCAAATTGCTGGAATGCTGATATGGAAAACTTCCATTATTGCCCAGAAAACAATAACATCCTTATTTTCTGGCTAGAAACAAAAATGTAACAGTTGTATAAAATTGTTCGTATTGCTTGATTTTTTTTTTTAATTATTGTCAAACTAAAAGCTAAGATTAAGCAGTAATCATGCAATAATGATCTGAGTTATCTGTATAGTCAGTACAAAGACTTAGACTAATATTCAATCAAGATAATTATAAAATATTGGAGAAAAGTTTATAAACAAAATACGAAATTAAAATGGGGAAGAAATCATTAAAAAATACTGGATTTTTTGCTTCTTTTAGAATGTACTACTCTACAGAATGTGATAAAGGGTCTTACACAAACCATTGAAAACCAGTGTAATGTGAAAGGTAAAAGCAAAAACGTTCATATATATCCTGTACTGTAATTTGGAATGAGCATGCATTTAAATTTTTTGTTCATATTTACCATTTTTTTCAGAGAAAGAAACTCACTGGCAGCCAAACAGAAAGGAAAAAAAAAAAATCTAAAATCAATCCTGTGCAGATTTTGGTGGTCTATATGCTTAATAAATGTCTATTACTATTATCCTACTTAGAATCCACATGTAAAAGAAGTTCTGTCCCAGTGAGGTTTTTTTAATCAACAGCTGGGCTTTAAATTTATTTCAGCATGGCACAGGCAATTTTACAAAAAGTGAGAAAGTATCATTTAACTGGTGGACTGTAGTCTGTTAAAGCATTTATGCATAGTTTTTATCACTTTGTTAAACCATAGAGTCTTAATCTCAGTGTAATGTTATTAAAACTTAGCTGTCCATAAATACTTGAAAATTACTCATTGCTATTTTAAAATAAAATATATAAATATTTGCTGTATCTTTATACCACAGTTTAGCTGTACGCCATGTAGTTGATTTTATACCCATTGTGTGTTCAAGGCGTATTAGCATAAATACTAATAAGCCTCTAAAAATTGGAAGTATATGGCTGCTTTTAATACTCAAAGTGACTTTTAATAATCAAAAAAAGCATTATCTGCTTTTTTTAAATTCTGGTTTGGGGATACTACTTTCCAGGTTTTGAGAAACAAGTACTTAAAAAGTTGTGTCTTCCAATTCGAAACTGTTGTAGTCATGATAATAATCTTTTATTTTCTGAGCCAAAGAACTTTCCATCTAGATTTTATTGAATGAATCCGTTATCAGAAGGCTAAAGACAGTTCAAAGTAGTAATACCAGGCAAATACTATGATTAAACTATGAATTTTCTTGTTAAAAAAATTGAGACTGAGATTATGTAGTTCTGTAAATGATGATTATCACGTCTACAAAAAAGTTTCTTAAACTTCAGACAAGTCAAAAAATGAAAGTAATTTCCTTATTCTGCTTTCATGCTAATAATACTGTCAAAATGTACTTTTTAGTGTATCATATAGTTTTTTTATTTACACAGATGAAAATGATAGACTGAAGGGTACCGTTCACATCTTGGAAGAGAAATTAAAGGCTTGTGAACAGGTATGTCACAAGTGATCACTCTTTAGGTAGAGGAATAATATTTTATCTCTATTGTAGTAGTTCATATATCTTTATATATCATGTTACTGATACCATTATTGTTGCACTTTTCCTAACGTTTTATCATATATAAGAAGAGAAGAGTTATTCTCATGACATCAATATGAGAATGCGTTAGAGGGACTAAGGTCAAAACTACTAAGTGCTGAGAACTCTGGCTCAATCTAAGATACACTTGGGTTTTTTAGCTGTATTTAGCTTTAAATTCAACTTTACATTCTAAAAGCTAATCCTTGCATTAAAGTACATTAAAGTACATTTTTGTGTGGAAATAAGGTTTTGATACTCAGATGCCTGCTGTACTGCCAGAGAATCAAGAACTGTCTGAATTTTGTCTATAGTTTCTTTGGGACTAAATGGCACAAAGATAATAGGTCTCTGTCTCCTAATAAATTCCATTTACCATCTCTCTACTTTTGATCTATGCCACTCATTTTTTGGAAAGGAGGTAACACCAGCAGGGCTAGTCACAAGATGTGTTAATTCTCTGTGGTAAGATTGCACATCTGTTACCTGTATAGGACTAGGAATCTCACTGCTGATTTTCTTTGCCTGTGTTTGTACTAACTATGAGTTAAAATTAAATTGTTACACCAGTAGAACAGTTATCTTGACAGAATCAAATAAGTAATGCCTTCTGAAAGACAGGAGTAAACTATGATTCTATACATTCTATACATGTATGGGCATGGTGGAGCTTCCTGGTGTTGCTCTGAAGGCACTTACTTGACTACGTCTACGTACGCTATTACCACCAATCAGTAACTGCCTTTGTGAGTGCCTCCGAGCACTGCTCTGGTGAGTGGCTGCCTACCTTGTCGGAAGGCTTTGGAATAAGCACCTCTGCGCTGGCAGCTACAGCCAATTCCTCAATAATTCTGGAGTACTTACTGGAGCAAACATGTAATAGGTGTGTTCAATCTGTTTACTTGAATATCAGTGCCACCAGCATCACTAGTGCTGATACCACTGATGTTTCTACTGCTGCCTGTATGAAGTTGTGGAAAACTTTCTATAAGCAATATTAACAAAACTCATACTTTAAATATGATTTTTGTTACACAATCTTGCAGTCAAAAATCCACAGAAGTAGAACTGTAGTCACTAACTAACTGCAGCACTGTATCGGATCCTGGATTGAGGAAAAGGAATATTACCTCTCCATTTGCCTGTTCTCCTAATAAGTATAATTTGTAATTGTATATTAACTGATAGCTGTAATACAATGAAATCTGCTACAATTTTCATCTGTGGACTTCAGCCAGATTGTGTTGGAAGTAATTGGGCATTTTGAATTTACTGGATTGAGGATAAACCAAGTACTGAATTATAGAATCATAGAATTGTTTAGGCTGGAAAAGACCCTTAAGATCATCCAGTCCAACCATTAACGTAACATCACCAAGTCTACTACTAATGGAGTACTGTACATTTTGACACGAATGTTGTGCTTTGCAGAAGGCTAAGAGCACGGACACCTCAAGATTTTTATGAAGCTTTTTGCATTTGCAGGAATATAAAGATCAGATTGAGAAACTTATGATAGAAATTAAAAACAAAGAGGAAGACCACAAATTAGAAATAACACAGATGAATTGCGATATAAGAAGAAAAAGTAAGTTCTCTGAAGACTGAATGCTATAGCATTGGGTAAAATGTGTTGTAACCTTTAGGAGCTATACTTCATCTAGGATAAGTACAAGTTCCACTTCTTATTGGAAACGTGAAAGCTAGAAGTGGACAATGTTTAACTGAATTTTATCTTTCCTCAAAGGAGTAGATAGTGTCAATGAGGCAACAGTACAGCAACACAGCATGAGCAGAAATTCCCAAACAGGTTGAACAGACACTGGGAACTTGGACCTAAAAATCTGAAAGAATGAAATTTTGGGTTGTGCATTGGCTGGAAAATTGCTTTGAACTATAAGCTAGACTGCTGTTAGAGTGTTCCAACTATGCTCAGGAGAGTAAGACATTATTTCACAAAAAAACAATACTGCAATGAGGAAAAACTGATTTCAATATTGATTTTTTTCATTACTGGCATAGCCTTGAAGAATAGGATTTTTTGGTTGTCCACTTAACTGAAAAAAGCCAGATAAACTCTCTGTAAAATACGATGCTTCTTAAATGTACTCCATCTTACTGGGATAGGACAGGGTGGTTTTCACATAGTTTTAAGGTATGTTTTTTGCTTGAATGAAATTGTTATCCCATGAAATACTGACCTGCTGTTCAAAAAATTTTTAGTCTTTGGGAAATGATGTTATTTTTCCATCTAAACATCTTCTGTAATCATTGTATTTGGTGTTACTGTGTTATTAGTTGAAATAAAAGAAGTGGAGTATAGAGAACAGAGAGAGAAAAAAGAACTGGAAATCTTAGAGCTAACTAGACAGCTGAAAATTCAAAATGAAGAGAAGCAGAATGAAATAATTAAACTGCAGATAGAGGTATGCATTACAAAGCTTAGTTAAAGACCAGTTGGGCATTGGGTAAACTCAGAAGAGACTGTGTAGTGAAAAATGTTAATTAGTACTTAACAAAATAATGTGATGGAATGTAGGAAGCTTAAAAACCGATTGTCTTTGCAAAGATGAGTGGCGTGTGTTCCCTTCCATAATGGTATGAGTTACTTCTGCTCAGGAATAGAGTTCTATCCACTATAGAGAGACTTGTTTCAAATTAAATTATTTTGACAATTTTGCGAGTTTTTGAGCTATAAAAAATTTAAACAATGTTTTCTGCTTATTTTTATTCCTTTTAATTTCTGAATGCTGAGAAGATACATTTTTTAATAGACTTCCAAGAGCTTAAAGTCTTCCAATCCTGCAGAGATTTGAGCCACAGAATTCAACGTGTATTTCATGGCTCAGGTTTTAAGCCACTCTCATTACAGGAAAAAATAAGGAAATACTTCAAATATTTCACATATTAAAAAAGAAATAAGGTGTAAAATTGTTGAGGCTGAGTTATCCTTGGAACAAAGGGAAGTGTGATGGTTTCAGAGGCTTTTAGCATCCTCCTGCAGACATGTGGCTGTGGAGCATTCAAAATTTTTTTAGCAGTCTTGTTCATCTAAATGTATATGGATTATAATATTTGTACTGTTTACTTTTTGCCATATTTTGAAACTTTTTTAAGCAACATAATTTGTAATTGCATTCTTTTTTAAATAAATGTAAGTAGCTTCATTGTCCTAGGATGAATAGTACATAACTTTGCTATTACTACTTTCAGGTACAAAATCCATTAAAAAAAAGTGAAAATGATACTTTTTTTCCTGTTGGGTTCTTAATGTTTTGTCTTTTCCTGATTCTTTCAGTTCAATGCTAAATTAGCAAGAGTTCAAAATAAAACAACAAAATCATTTTCAGATGCTTCTGTTTTGCCGCAAAGTATCTATCGAAGGGTATGTGCTTTAATAGCCTGTAGGCAGCAGATGCTACATACTGTTGCAGCCTGTTTCATACAGCAGTTCTCTGCGGTTTTCCTGTGTTTGTTGGGCAACAAAACTTGGCAGGGGGAAGGGAGTTTCATGCCTTGGGGGTCCATCTTACTTACTCTCCCCCACATCCCTCCCACCTCTAGACAACTGATTTCATGTCTCTTTGTACTGATGTTGATATAGCTGGGATTCAACAACAAAAGCCCACGTATGCAGTGGGTTTAGTACAGAATTGTTAACTTGGGAACTTAAGATAGAACTGACATAAATGACTGTGATATAAATTATGTATGTGCATTATTGGCTTTGTAGGCTTGGGACTTTGGGATGTCACAAAAATAGGATTCTGGGGAAGTTATCTTTGTAACTTTGTGATACAACATACTGAGAAAAATATTCTTATTAGAATATTTCTTATTAGAATATTTCTCATTAGTAATAGCATATTGTATTGTTACATAATTCTATGTGATATGTAACCATGAAGCCTTTGCTTGCATTTTTACAGAAGCTGCAGCATCTCCAGGAGGAGAAAAACAAGGAAATTGAAATTCTCCGAAACACTGTAAGAGACTTAGAGCAACGTCTTAATAAAGGCCAAGACTTGCAGTTCAAACGGAGGTGGTTTTGAGTAAATGACTTGAACTATTTCAGTAGTACATACAATGAGAAATAGAAACAGTATATTCCAAACTGTGCACCTGAAAGTAAAAACAGGATACGAAGAAATAAGGAGTATTTTTTATTGGAAACACTCTTGTCAAATATTCCAATGACATGCCTTCTGTGTGTATTCAGGGCTACTTTCTTGCTCATCAGCATTCACAATAAAAAGATTCAGGTTTCGTAGGAGTAATAATTTCCCTATTAAACCGTCATTAATTATGGTGTACACTTTCAAAGCAGCTTTTCTTTCTTGAATATTCTCTTCTTCATCCAGGAATCCTTCAGACAACTGTATTTTTACTTCAACTCAGTTAATCAAAGGTTAGGAATGCTAAGCTACAGACAGAGAAGTTATATAAGTTTAAGTGGTATATTACCTTACTAATCAATACAGGTTTCTCAAATTCAGCACTGTTATAAACAAAGATAAGCATTAAACCAAGATTAAATTTGTTGTGCCCCTCCCTCTTTTTGATACTGATTTTGCATGAAGAGTTGTTAACACTGCTTCTCACTTCAGGCACAATCTTACTCATTCAATAGGATTTTACAAGCTGTAGTAGTATGTATTAATGGACCCTGATACTGTATCTAAGCCACAAAAGTTAAGCATATAAATCTGTTACTTTAAAATAATGCAAGTACTGCTTGTATCTTACGTTTGAGATAAAAAGTTATTTTGGCATGTTGCTTAGGAATAAGCTTTTCTTGTACATAATTTGTATCCCTCGGTTAGAAAAAAAAAAAAACCCACAAACTTTTGAATATATTCCATCTTCTTAATAAAAAACGATTAAAATATCTGTTTTGGTTATCTTCTATTCTTGATTGCAAAACATCAGACAGGAACCCCTAGGTCATAGTTTATGCTCCTGTCCTCACAAATGCAAGCAGAATGTTAGAAGACAAACAAGAAAGACAAATTAATCAAGAATGCAGACACCTTTGCAGTGCAACTGAAAAACAAACTGCGGGTCAATGAAATTCTGTTAAATTATGAAGCTTTTCACTGGTGGAATTTGACAGGTATTGTGTAATTCTAAGAGCACTGCTCTAAAACTCTACTTCTTTGCAATATTTTAACTCTATGCACCTGTCAGTACAATTTTTAACTGGGGGCAATAAAAACACTTCATCTGTTAATTTTTCCACTCTCACAACTATATGAATTTGGGTAGGTGGACTCTTGCATTTTTAAGGTGCTTAGTTTGTTTTTCAGGCTCAGTTTCTTGCCTTTTCCTGTCACTCTCAGGTGTCACTAGTTTCGCTTGCTGCTGGTGACTGTCAGGCAGCAGTGAGCAGACGTCACTGTCAAGATTCAGTGATGTCCTCTGCTGGCAGCTGGCCATGTCACCTGCAAGAATTTGGAAGTGCTCCGCGACACTGTCAAGTGACAGAATTTCCTAGCTCTTCAAACAAAAGGTGTCGTCAATGACAGCATCAGCTACTAGAAGTTGAGTCTGATGCTGTCTGCCAATTTCAAGTTAACTGGTTTTTACAGCTGGTCTTCCCTTTTTTTCATAGCTTTTTATCTTGTGTAATTTCCACACTTTCCCCTGCAGGAACAGTGTCTACCTGTTCATGATTACCTGTCTGATCATGTCTGTTACGGCCAAAAACTCTACGACGCTGACCACTGTGAGGATGATGTCTTTGAGTTTCAGAAGAAGCCTGATGGTTCTCATTTTTGGAATGACGACTGCCCTCGCGGTGGTGGTGTTGTCTATGTCTGTGCAGGCTGTGGTGATGTGAATGTTGACCAGTTGGCTTGGGTTCTATCTCTGTTAGCTTTTCATCTGCTTTTTGTGTGATGTTTTTACATACACCATCAATATCAGGTTCCTGCAAAACAGAAGCTTGCATTAAATACAAGGTATTACATTTAATTAAACTAGGCATAAAATACAAATTATCTTAGCATTTTTGCAGAACCTGAAACCCATTTTTAAATTACTTGTGCTACTTTGCTGAAGAAAGATATGAATGTATCAAAAGGAACCTTGTTCTACAACACCACTGATAACTAGTCAGGGCTCTTAATGTAAACTTTTAGGAATTATAATTCAAGTAATTGCTAATAAAAAGCATTCTTTTTCTAGGATCCCACTTCTGACCTGCCTGAGGCCTACATTTAGCTGGAAAACTGACAAGATCAGAAATTATGTTTCTTCTCATTGAACTTGAATGACTGTGTATGTACATTTCTTTATAATCTTTAAAGTAGTTCTGATCTTTAGTTACATGTAAAACAGAGCTTCCCTTTTTTTAAAATGGTAACAATAATTTGTCACCTTGTGTTACCACTGTTTTAAAGTAACTGTTGTATACTGTGTTTAAATGTAAACTGAAAGGAATAGTAACTCAAACCAGCTCAGATTTGATTCACGTGTTTAAAAAAAAAAATACTACTTGTTGAAGTACCTAGCCATCCCCAAAAACTACAGTAGCTAAATGCTCACTAGTTGTATGTGACTCCAGAAACAGAATTAGCCTCCAAGATTGCATTAGCCTCCAAGATTGCATTTAGATTTTTGAAAATTATTTTCATCTCTGTCAAGGGCAGGAATTTAGATAATCAGTCTACTATAAATTAGATCTGATTCACTTTGAAAAAATGTTTAAAAGCTCTCTGTCAAGACACATGAAATGTGTAGATTCTAAATCATGTCTTTTTGGATTAATCACACTGAAATATTTTTTTAAGTACCAGTCAAACCCAGTTTCCTTTCCTAGTATATGCAGAATGAAACAAGGAAGTACCGTGTAAGAGCAGTTTCCACACTTGTTTTCACAGTATGCAATCTTAATAGATTCTTCTACATATTGGAAAGACAGGAAGGAATAGGGCAGACCCAGGTGATACACTAGACGGCCGCATCTAAGGAGAGAAAGAACTTTGTGGTTATGTGTACATATACCTAAAATGAAGTATCTCTTCTTATCATATCTTATTTTATTCACATCAATCTGCCCACACTGTACAGTCTCATGGAGAGTGTTTCTGTCCAAGGAGTTTACAGGCAAAAATAGTATCTGCCTTACAAATGTTTGCCCACTCAACTGCATCGGTCAGTAGTGCGAAGCATGGTTTCTGGCTGACGTAATAACTCTACTGGCAGAAGCCTCTAGTTTAGTGGCACTTAGAGTAGCAAAGGTACACTCATTACAAGCCTGTCTTGCTGTCCTGGTTTTGGCTGGAATAGAATTAATTTTCTTCTTAGTAGCAGGCATAGTATGACACTTGCTAATGACGAGGGCTGTTTGCACAGTGGTACAAATTGCCACATGGTTGTTGCATCCTTACAAAGAATGTTTTAATGCAACGTAACATGTATTTTGATTGGAATGTGCATTGCAGTGCATCTGCATTACTGATTCAGTGTGGATGAGGGGATTTTTATGGTGCCTGTTTGCCCCTTGTCTGTACTTGAGTGTTCTGATATGCCCTTGGCTACACAACTGGTACATTCAAAGGAGCTGGAGTAAATGCAGAACTTGTACACAAGGGCACCTTGTTAAGTACCCCACCTGCAATGTCAACACACGGTCCTCCAGCCTTAGCTCCCTACACGTCTGCAGTGCATGTCTAGGACCAGCAACAGGCAAAGACTTCATAGCCAATAAAGGCACAATAAGGACATACATTCCTAGAACCATAATGGATCACAGCCAAACTAGTGCCAAACGAATTCAGAGTATACATGTATACTCCGTGTTGACAGCGCAAAACTTCAACGTTGCAAATGCTGCGGGACAGGCGTCAGCTTTGGGGCCCCTCCACAGACTGCATACAGCCTTGTTCTGTTTGTCTGTCATAACAACAGCAACCTTCCATACTTAGGCGTATTTGCTGCTGTAACATGCAGTCATTTTCTTAAGATCATTCAAGTACTAGTTTCATCCCACAAGCCTAATTTAGCTAATTTGTTCAATTTCATCGTATTGCCAAAAAAAAGTAACTTTCTAATTCTTTATTAAACTTAATTATGCTTCAGTACGAACTGAGAATGTTCATTACAGCAACATAATAGTAATTAGGATGGACACATTAGAAGTGCAGGACTTGTCAAATAATTTCCATCACATCAAAACTGAAAAGTCAGGATTTCAACTGAAGAGTTACTACTGGTTCTGCCAGAAGATACATGTCCCAGAATCCCATGATCAAAAAGCTATTTTCTTCCAAAGTTTTAAGTTTCACCTAAAGACTAATTTTTCCATATGGCTACATGACATTTTCAACAACTCTGGTCAAAATGTTTTCACGAGAACTCAGATAGCCCTTCCTGTTTGATTTTACTTTCACATGCATGGATGTAATGAAGTTGTCTGAAAATAAAAACAGTGTAAGACCAAAATCAAGCTATCAAATTTTACGTTCAGTTATATTAATCTAAATCCACAGTAATTATAAAGAAAAATTTATTTATCCCAAACTTACTTAAGCAAAACCAGACTTCTTGAGGCTTCCTTTTTCCAGTAAATGCAAGTGCTTTAGCTAGTGCAACTTAGAAGTTGATTATGATGTCTCTGTTGTGAGGTAATCAGGTTATTTGCAAATCAATGAAATAGTAGAGAGATTTACAAAACATTACTCTAAGTACATTGTACCCCTCTAAACACAGACCTGTCATAGATGAGAAAGTCATCTTTGTTTCCATTTAAAGTAGTCCAGACATCAGCTTGCTGTTCATCTTGCTGGTAGACAGTAATATAGTCTGAAACACTTTCTTTCAGCAGGTGAAATTTCCTCTGGGAATAAGTTCCCTGATGGTTGACAACTACATACGAGATATTGACCAGTCCTTCATTCTGTAACTTCACTCGCAGGTCCTCCAATCTAGTGGAGAATGTAGAGAAGCAAGACCATAAATCATTAGAGAATCATAAGATGTGCCACGTTCAACAGAAGTTAATATGCTCCATCTTGCTTTGTAATGTAATTCCATTACAGCGAATGTTATTTTCTCCCAGTTTTAATGGCAACAATCTAACACTATTAAAACATTCTTGCCACGTGCCATGACTATCAACTATACTGTCACCAAACCAGACCCTAGTATGCCATGGGTCCTGTCATTGTAAGTAGAATGCAGTACCAAGTAAAGTAGACAGCTGTTTTCAGACTGAATTCAGTGTTATTTTTATTTCAGTTCTTTTACACTCTTCATGGTCTAACACAGTAAGTTTATGTGATGCCTTTATTTAAATGCTGAGGTTTTGGTCGCATAGCTGGTTAAACAATGCATACTGTAAATACAGCAGGAAGATGAATAATCAAGAAAGCAAACCTGCAGTAAAAGGCTGATAGCTCTCCCACTCATCTTAACAAGGCTATTTTCTATAATAGCCAGAAAAGGGATGTTATAGCAACTGGGTCAAAAGGATGGCTATAGAATGTGTGTATGACCTGGCTGGCAGTTATTAGTCTTTCCCTTTGGCATCCCATCACACAAGTCTTTCTTTTGCTCTGTAGTACAGAAAGCTGCTTTCTGGCTGTATGATGTGGGTTTTTTTTCCTTTTCATTTGTATCCTTCCTATTGAATTGCTCTAAAAAAAAACTTTTTTTTTTTTTCAGTTTCAGGAAATATTCTAGAGCTTGAAAGATTCTTTAAAACCTTTCTAAAATGTACAGAATCAAACCCAACTACCTTGAAAGCCAACCACAAAGACCACTTTTGACTCTGATGGAGACAGAGATTTATCACCACTTTTTCAAATCTAGTTCTTAAAAAACTTGCAAAGGCAATTATAATATGAAGTTATGCAGCTGAGAGAGGGAAACTAAGATGTTATTACAGTGATTAAAATCAAGCTCTGAAACCGGTACTATGAATTTTTAAACCAAAATGATTTCACAATCACTAAACGAATCCAAGATAAGGGCTGTATGCAATTCCTGTTTGGGTCAGCTCGAAATTGTTTTCTTGCTGCTGTTACTGTCATGATACCTAATTATTTGCACAGAAGTAGGTTCTAGAAACCACAGCACCAATGTCCCAGGTCTGGTATGAAAATATAGCACTGACAATTCCCTTGAATGCTTCATCTATACCTTATCTTCTGGACTTTTTCTTGTATCTAAACAGCCCCTCTGAACAGGGGCTGGGAAAGCACATTAAAAGCACATGTTTTGATTTGCCTTTTCCCCTACAGATCTTACGTAAGAAGTGAGTGATCAAGGATCTCTCTGTTTCAGGTGTTCTAGCCATGTCAGAGAATTATGATCTTTCTTGCCTACAGTGTCTTTGCTACATTAATCATTAGTTGCTAACTGAAGTGTAGCTCGTGAGGAACTGTTTGTGTTGGGTTTTCATGTTTTGGGTTTCATTAATGTCAAGTTGATCATACTTTTATGTTGTAAATACAATCTGGAGAAGATGATCTGTCAGTCAGGACTAAGTCAAGAGGTGAAAAAATCTGAGCCTCTGGCACAGAACGCTCCTGCTGAGAGTTAACCTGGTCACTGGGTCACACATGCCAGCTAGGACAGCGGCATTTGAGGAAGTTAGAGTTCACTGAGTGCATCTGTAGTTGGGCACATTTATTATCCTCAGATGGCATTAAAAAATTGACCAGTCATGTTTTAACAGAAACTGGGGAAAATATTTACACTTACCTGGAAGCCTGCAGCAGGCACAAGTATCAGCTAGCTTGGAGGAGAGCCACCACTGTTACTGAGCCCCTAGAGTTCAGCATTGGGTTCTCCTCCCCAATGTGCCATTCTGGGGGCTCCTTGCAGTTCTGGATCTCTGTCCCTCCTCCTGGGAGGAGACAGAGAGCCAGAACTAGCCCCAGCCCAGCCCACATGGCTGGGTTTTATCTGAAAAGAGAGAAAATAAATAAAATGAGATCGATGCCTAAACAAATTTCAGACTCTGAAATGCTCATAACAAAACACAGCAGGATATTGGCTCCATACAGTTTTAAAAAAAACTTTAAGAATAAATTTGAGCTATTTTGTTTACTGCTGGATTGTATTTGTTTCATTTTGCAGTGGAGTTCCCCTATAATAAATAGGCAGTATTTTTTTTTTGTTGTATGTAGACAGCTGAAAAGTTACGTGTTCAGAATAACTGGGTTTTCTTTTAATGCTACTAAACAGACTACATTGTTCCTTCCTCTTTGTAATTTCTTCTTGACTGTTTTTAACACTTCAGTAATTTTAAAGTGGCCTCATTTAATGTGTTTTGAAATCAATTGTTCTGAGCTAGTTTACACCAGTAAGAATCTAGACCTGTTTGCTCCAGATTCCAGAGTAATTCCACTGACTTAAAAGTACTTGCACCAACAGTGTATTTTGGTACGCAGCAACTATTACAGAACCTGGCAGTAATTAAAAAAACTACTTAAAAGATTCTTACAAGTCAGTCTGTAGTATTTGGATCCCACTGAGAAAAATCTCTTAAGAACACAGGCAGTAGAAACAATTTTGCAAAAACAAGAGATGAAAACTGAGTTTCAGGATTCCTCGGATCTTAGAAAATCTCCTGCCCACAATTAGTCCACTTAATGTTTATGAAAATCCAAGCATACAAGAAATTCTGTAATTATATTTTCCTTTTATTCCACTAACATAATAATTTTGGCTTAATATGTTCAGAAAATACCCATTATTGAGAAATATATAAAAATATAAAACCGCTCCCCACCATGACCTAGGTTGTGGAATTGTATAATTTTACCACTCGCACCGAAGTCTGGCAGTAAACACAGAATGTTTTGGAAACACTAAATTCTGATTAATAACACGTGTTTCATCGATCTTGTCACATTCTAAAAAATTAAAACATTTTAATAATTGGTCTTTTAAAAACAAGAGCCAGCTGCTGCAAAGCCAACATCATTTTTGAAATCCCTCTGTCCCTGATGTTTCTTTCTCGCAGTTCTACCAAAAGCATTTTAGGTACAGTACTTTGAAGATTAAACTGTGGTCCAATAGATAGCAACAGGGCCAGTTTTTTACTCTTCCCACACATCTGGAAAGCTACCTGCCTTTATATCCACTATAAACACATGAAACTCCTATGAAATCTTGAGATCATTCTATGCCTTTATATCCACTATAAACACATGAAACTCCTATGAAATCTTGAGATCCTTCTATGCCTTTATAACCTTCTGCAGCACTGGCACACAGCGCCCAGCAACAGCTGTCTCGCCCTGTGAACTGGATGAGAACTGCGTTCTGAATTACACTGCTCTTCGCATTTCAACTTGCTAGTTGGTTTCCAACGGAAATTTCCACAGTCAGCCTTCCCAGCCAAAGAAACAAGCAGACACTCGTGCCAAATCTTAAGTCATGAAGTTCTTTCATAGCAAAACCAGCACACTTACCCTTTCCTCCCCCCTCCTTGGCAGCTCTGCTTAGCTGTGCTGCAGAAGAACAGAGTGGGGAAAAGGGCCGTGGTATTTATATGGCTCTTGTTTATCTCACTTTGCAGATTTGGTTCAAAGTTCAGGGAGCTTATGCTGAACGACCTTGCAAGCAAAGCAAACCCCATTAGCAAAAGTAGCCAAAATATTTCTCCGTTAACTAATTCCAAGTGGAAACCATTTATCGTGCAGAATGGCAAGGTATTTTTAATATAATGACTTCGAATATCAGGTTATGCAGTTCGTCAGTCACCCCAGTCAGCTGGAGGTAGTGGTACAGTCAGAGGAGGGGGGTGGGCCAAAGAGTCATTATTTTCTGAACACAGTGGTAACCACAGTGAGAGGGGGAAGGTACTTCTCTATTTATAAAAATGCTGAGCTGGCAGGTCTTTCTCTCATATGCTTTATCTGACATTTGCCTTAGAGAATGGTATAGCCTGTCTGAGGGCATGTGCAGTACACAGCTCCTTTTGCCCAGCCGCTCTTGATTACCTCACTTGGCTTTAAAACTTGTTTCTGTACAACCTGCCAGTTTATCAACTTCTGTTGAAGATATAGCCCAGATCTTCAGCCATTTAAATCAATGTAGCTACATGAAAGCCATGAAGGTCTACCAACTGGCAATAGCCAGTTAACTCTCTGTATTACTCTGCTGTGTTTTCTTAACGCCATCATCACTGAGGTATCTGCGGACAAGGTTAAACTGTTTCTTACTCTCTTTCCTCAGTGAGAGAATTGTTTATGCATGGCGTGTTTTATTTTGACAGCAGTTTGCTTGAGTTTGATTTCCTTCAATGTACATGTTATGTGTGTTTATGAGGAAATAAATGTTTAAAAACTTGGTGTGCCCTCAGATTCTAAGGTGGTGAGTTTTATATTGCTTAGTTCCGTGGCCTGAGACTCTGTCTCCTGCACAGATGAGCTTTATGCTTCTGGTTGGGTGTGCAAAATGGAACTGCTGATCTTGGGGTTTACCCTGCAGAAGTCCTGTGCTCAAGTCAGTGGAAAGAAGGACAAAGATCTGAAGTTCTATTCAATAGTCTTGGAGGACACAATGCAGAAAACAGGCATCAGACTGGGACTGAATTTTTTTTAAAAGGTGGAATGTGCTCACATTCTTCGTATTGTTAGGGAAACACATCCTTGTGTTCTTTGGTGGGTTGGGACCAAGCCCTCATAACTGTGATGATGTCCTTCACTATTCCAAATGATAGATTATTTGCTGCGCCTCCTGCCTGAGGATAGGGTGTTGATTTTGAGTGCTAATAAAGCCCTGCAAGGTTGGCTGGAAGTAAGTATTTGGTATGCATCATGTCTGTCAATTCCTAAATGAGCACTGAAGCAGCCAAAAAGAAATTAAGCAGGTACAGGTCTATTAATAGGGACAGGAATAAAACACAGCTCAGTAGTGATTGGCAGTTGGTCTCTTGCCAATTATTGCAACACAGGTGGAAATACTGTCAAATAAAGAGCAATATTCCATTCCCATTTCTTTTTCAGCTTTGTAGAGAGGGATGTACAGAAGGCCTGATTAACAAGTGCTGAGCCTGTAAGCTGTATGTTACACCACTGAGTGCTGCTGAGACTAGCAGCTCACAAGTAGTGAAGGGTCCAGATGGAGTAAACTGAGCTGAAGCACCTAACTTATAAAGCAGCTACTTTGCTATGGAAAGCACATTGAGGATGTACGGTGCTTGCTACTGAAAAGTTAGTATTTCCTCCCATATGCTATGCAGAGACACCTGCAGACCCTCAATTCCCTTACAGAGAGATGAGAAGCATCTGTTGTTAGCAATTATCACTGTGCCAATAAATATTATTTATTATTTATTCTTCTATTACACTGTATTTATTATAACATTTATTATATTAAGGAGAGCTTGACTACATGCATGGTGAGAAGCCATGAGCATCTTGCTTTATAACATTCACCTTACCTGAGATCATTGTTCTGCCTCAAGATTTACTGAGGAAAAAGGTTCCTCTGTCTTAAAGCAAGTGGTAGGGAATATTATAATGTTGGCTGTGGGTTTAGCTAGATCTAATTCAGCTGTTTCAGAGATGTATATACCCTAAATATGTTTAGACTTCAGTCTGAAGCATTACGCTTTCTGAGTGGAAAAAAAATCCACTTCCACATTTCTTTTTACAAACAGTAGAATAAAGATGTTCATAAGTGTTAAATTTACAGTCTCAGAGTCTGACCATTCCATTTCTTATATGAATGCCCCTTGAGTTCGTAGACTTCTGTAGCCCTTTGTCCATAGCTTCTAAATAAATGGCTTAAATCTTAATTTTGCTTTCCACTGCAAGTATTTTCTTGGTTGTTATGTTCCAATCTCACTGCAGGAGGCAGTTATGAACTCTAATTTGGACAAGTCTTCAGTTTCAAACAATAATTTTTATAATTATTATCCTGTTTCTACTCACTTTCTTATTTGGTGGGAATAATGGTCCTGGTGGAAATAACAACCCCTTCCCTTCTTATTGAACATAAACTGTCCCCTTTTTTGACGTTTCAAACTTTTCAAAGCATCACAGTACAGAAATACCGGTGTCTTTGGAAATTAACTGGTGTTTGTTATTTCCGTTACCTAGATTGGTAACGTACACATTTCTTAAAAAATAATCTCAAATGGACATGGAATTATGAGGCTGTCAGAAATTGTTCTGGTAAAGTCTGCCGTAGTGATTTGCAACATGTGCAAATAATGAGAGGACAGAGGCGGAACATGGATCCAGCAAGAATTCTATCCTGAGACCTTAGGACTTCAGTGTCTGTTTTGCTCTTGTGACTGAAGGATGTCACAAACAGGGAATTCAAAGTCCACTGGCAGATCATAAGTCTCTACTGGTTCTTCTCATGTCTTCTCATTTTGTAACAGTGTAACTGCATCAACTCAGTGGAGTTACTCATCCTTTATAGTGGAACAAATTGCAACAAAAACAGGCTGTGGAGGTTTACTTAATGCTTACATAAACAAATTTCCATTTGTTTATGAGGCCTTAAACACTTGGTTAAATGCTGTATATACAGGGTAATTTAAGTGAAGGCTAAGAAGATATATTAAAGTAAGGTAAATTAAGCAAAATAATTAGAACCACAAGTTCATTAGTTAAAGTAACTCCAGAGAAGGATAGTGGTGTAATATTGGTCTCGTGCTCCTCTCACGTGAGATTCAGAGCAGCCTAAGATAACTAAATGCATACTTCTCAGAATTCAAAGGAAGCAACAAGAAGCAACATCCCCTGATACAGGCCGGGAGATTGTTTCAGTGAATGAAGTAATAGCTGATACACACAATTGTCTGCTTAAAAACAAAGTGAGACTTAAAGGAGGGAGCTCTGATCTAGTAGATAAATGTTTTGATTTTCTGTTTGGAAATTCCATTATAATAATAAAGTATCTTTCTCTACTTAAACCTCTTTGTGGCACACTGTAATTAGCAAGGAAAATCTTTTTTTATCAGATGTGTCCTAAGTCGTAATCATTGCACAGATTACAAATGCAAACTGACCCCAGTTGCTGTATTGGCTCTGTTTTCTTTCTGCATTTATCCTGCAATAACCCTATCAGCCTGCAAGTGCCCGATGTCACCTCAGTGGGCTTAAAACCGATGGTCCTCTTATCATTTGAAGGAAGGACAAATTACCTGATGATGGCCAAAAGGTGGTTAAGATCATAGCTGTATGACATCTTCTGTATTTTCATATTTTTCAGCGTATTTAGTAATACTTGGCAGTCCTGTGATCTACAGAACAAAACTGAAAATTCCTTCAGTTTGGTGTGGTCCTGCTTAGGCTCCTGGTGTTGGGGATAGTAAATCAGGAGGAAACAAGTGTGATCATGCAACGCCCAAAGCAGGGTACCTGTACAGATCTCCTATATGGACCTCATATCCCACACAATGATCAGTGATCCCTCCTTCTACAAGAATGATGCACTTGCACCAGGAATTTGGCAGGCAGCTTTAGGCTTCCCAGTACGGTGCACTGAGTCAACATGTAACTAAAGTGATTAAGGACTGGACCAATGAATACAAAGAAAGTTAAACAAAACCCTTGGTTTTTCTGTATTCAGACGGTTCTCTTTACATTAACAGATCAGGTCTTCAAGAGGGTGCAACTGTAATCATAACTTCAGAAGTATCATCAGCAATACATGCAATTCCCATTAAAGTCTTTATACCCAATAACTCTCCTTAGAAGACATGGAGGAAAACGATTGATCAGCTAAATCCCCAGCAGTTCATTCCAGGTGACTTTAAAGGCTTCTCACCAGAAATACCCATACAAGCAAATTCTTGTTAATGATTTATAACAGGTCATCCAAGCATAGTTCCCTGCACTGAACCCTAGCCAGGGAATGGAAGTTACAACAGCACAGTACATGGGACTCAGTGACAATATACAGTGAACCTTACAGGAAGTTCAAGTCTGTTCTTTGCTTATCTGCTGTAAAATACATGAAAACTGAAGTGAAAACTGAGTCCAGCTAATGAATAAGAGGGATTTGTATGAAAAAGTTTTCTTTCAAGAACTGTTGAATTGTGATTAAAAAACGTATGACGTATTTTTGGTTAAATTTATTTTTGTGTTCTATGTTGCCTTATTTTCCTGAGAGTACAGCACTGGCTGCAAACATCATGGTCTGCAAGAGGTGTTAAGAGAGCTTAGGGGCAGATTCAGACATCTGAGTGCAAGATGGAGATTGTTTTACATTAAATGGAGTCTGACAAACTAAAATACTTATGGCTTCAAGTACATGATATTGAAGGTGTCAATCAGCATGATTGCTGGTGATACTTCTTTTCAGATTGCATAGTCCTGGAACGCTGAACTGTGAAAAAAATCTTGTGTACCCTTCTTAGGGCAGGAGTATGTGAGTGTGCCACCAGCACCAGTAATGAAGGAGTAACTGGCTAAATCAACCATTTTTTACTGTTCTGCCCATCTTGGAAATTCAAAAGCAGCTGCCACTTCAGTATCAAAGTACACTAAGTAGCACATTGTTTGTGAACTGCTGATACAATCTGCAGATGAAATACAAAAGTAGATTGGTCTAAGTGACAGTTTTCACTTAACAAAATATACTTTGCTGCTGCAGCACACAGGCAGCTGAGATTGATAGCCATCTACTCCCACCATGAGTAAAAACTATTTTCACAAAAAATGGGCCTCCTAGTACCATAATGAATTCAAACGTAAGTACCTCAAGTGGTCTCTGTCAATGAAGAAATATTGTAAGGCAATACTGACCTTCGGAGGACTGGCAGAAGAATTGAACTGGTTTTTAAGTGTGTTCTATATAAAAGCAGAGGGAGAGCTGTGCTGATACATATGCTTGCAGCAGTCAAGTCCTGAACAGACTGACTGCCTCCTCCTGTTTTTTGAATGCTGATGGAAGTCTGGAAAAGTCAGATCTTTACCTGATTTGTATCAGGAAACATCGTTTGGTATGTGAGGAGGACTTAGAGCAACTGTCTTACAGTAACACCTTCCCTGTGGTTGCCAGTGCCATTATTTAAAGTCAGCAATAATGACTAGCATTCAGCCCCTGCCTAGGTTTGATTTCTGTTAACAAAGCCATACTGGCTTAGGAGCTGTGCCTTCAGCAGACAGTACTTTGTAAAACGTTCAGCAGCTGCAGTACCAGTTATTGATATATAGCTACTTGGTATCTGCAACCCACACTCAGAAGGTAATGGGTATGCCTATAGTCAGATGGATAACTGCACACCTGGAAGTGCCAAATGTTTATTGATTGAATAGACTGGAATAGCTTTAATACTAGAGTATATAATGTAGCTGTCATAAATTGATACTAACTGGTGAAAAAAAAAAAGATAGTAAGACCATTACTAGCTTCAGATTTCCAAGTATTTCCTGTTCTCCTGAAGAGTTCACATTTTTGCTGAAAATTATAATTATTAACTAACAGACATTTCTTTTTGTGTGTTTTGGATGAAATATGGGTAACAGAAGTCCCCAATCTTCTGATAATACAGTCCTATATTTTATTTTCCACAGATGCAGTTCTGGAAGGTAACAATGAAGGCAAAGTAACGTTTTGGATACAGAGTATTATTTCTGTATTACATCGACAACGGGCCAGCAAAGATTGGAGACCATTATATCTGACAAACCTGTTAGCCCTACCTTGACACTGGCAGTCTTCCTATTTTTCCTACGGCTTTGGTCTCCTAGGTTTTGGCTGGTTGAGGGAAAAATCAAAATCAGAATTGTAGAACTGTAATAGCATTCCAGAATAAAGGGTGCAGAATGCAACACAGAGGAAATAGTGTTTGAAAGAAAGAGAAGTGAGAGCAGAGAAGATATGATGACATCTTGTCTGAGGACACCTTTGGAAGTCACCTGCACAAGCCATCACACTACTCCATATCCTGCAAATAGCAAAGACATGAAAAAAATCTGCCCTGCAAGATTCAAGTACCTGCTACCGGTTACTTCTATGAAATTGCCATTATTTCATATGTTCACATGTGTTTGGATGGACCTCTTGGCTTGTCTGAGGATTCACACTGAACAGGCTTCGTACCATGTTCTCTAATTACAGGCAATAACAGCAATACTCACTTTTGAGTCTCCTCATCCTGTTCCAAAACTACTGGCTCAACTTGTGGAGCGTGAAAAGTGAGTGAGTCCTGGTCCTGAGAAGAAATAGTCATCACACCATGCCTCAACATCTCTCCAGTCAACAGAGGTTTGCATCACTGCTCATTTGTAAGGACTCTTGTAGAACTACAGGAGAGATGGGTCGGGTCCCGGGTTTACATTTTATTTTGGTAACTCCTCATCTCTAGCTGACCTCTATTTTCATTTTTTACTGGCTGTCTCTTGGCAGGAAGACATGTTCAAAATATTACTCATGTGTGCCTTATATTATTTACTAGTTATTATTTACATATCGGGCATGTAACAGCCTTAAGGATTGGGTTTAAGGAGGTGGTAGTATCCCCAGCAGAGCCCAGAGTCAGTGTCTTATGGTGGAACAGCTAGGCAGCTCCCACACCTGTCTGACCATCAGCATTTTATCCAGCCATCTAAACTGCAAGCTGAATTTCTCTGAACATTCTCTTGTCAGGAAAAAAAAAAAAAGAAAGAAAGAAAAACAAGGGAGGGATTTGTGCTGATCCTGCATCACAACCATTGCCAGATTTCCTGTAAGACCTCAAGAAGAGGAAGCAAAATATGAAGTGAAAAAAACTTGTAGCACTTCAAAAATCATGGCAATAAAGCTGCAGAACATTCTCTACAACACAGCTAGCAGGCATTCAGGAGGAGAGACAGGCCAGAAAACTAGATGCATAAGTGGTCCCATGACTACAATAACAGTAATAATTAACAATAAATGCTTTTTAATTATATTCTCCTTTTTGCAAAGACTTTGTGATGTCTTGCTCGTAAATATTTTAAGTTAATGATAAAATTTTTGTTCATTCTTTAACACAGACATGTGCCTGAGGTAAGTTACAAAATATATAATTAAAGGATCATGTGGGATTTTAGGTATCTGGTCCTGAAGCCAAATGTAGCACTTCATTCTCCATTGTTCAGGCAAATCATTGTGCAGTCAGCAGCTCGGGCACTCTTTGAGGCCTACAGTGTGGGTCGTGTGTGAGGCTGGTCTTAAGAATGTCAATGACAGAACAGACAGAAGCCAGGTGCTGTTTCAGTAGCTCATGTGCTTTGGTAGCTGCTCCATCTGTGTGTCTGCAAAGGGAATACTGAAGTTGTTACAGTCGGCGCTGTTACAGCCGGCACAGTTACAGTCAATGTGCCGTAGAGCACGCGTGGTCTTGCATGGATGGAAGATGCTCGTGGTGGGTGGAAGGCTGTGCTAGAAAGAAAAAAGTTCTTGAAGGCAAAAAATCTACCCCTAGATACTGGGAAGAATTATCTCTAGGTTGCCCAACTTACCAACTTTTTATTGCTCTTAGTATTATCTTAATTGCATGTGGAACATTTCCCTGCTTGTCTCCAGGTTCTGAAGTAAACTTTAATCTGTAGTGAACATTATATATGAGCCTATCAGCCAGCTGTAATTTCTCCCAGCAGTAATATAGTCCATACGTCTATGATTTTCTAGGAAGATTGCATGGCCTGAAAGGAGTAGTAATCTAAAATTACCTGTTAATGTTTTTGCATGTATAATACATGGAACTGCAGCACTGATAGTGGGCTAGGTCAAAACCTTTTCTGCCAGTTTAGCTTTAATCCTTTCCAGACTCTGTAGATTTCCATGGATTATTAAAGCTAGAAAAATCACCACATTTCATGTCCTGATGCACTATGTTTGCTGTTGCTTATCAAACACACACAAAACAAAAACAGTTTTGCAAATCAGGTTACAGAAGATTTGCTTGTGAAAATCTGGGTTACCTCTGAAGAGTTAATAGCTACATATCTTTATGAACAATGTGTTTTTTCTTTTTCATTCTTTTTCATTCATTTCAAAATGTTATTTCTACTCATGATGCACAAAGTATATGCATACAAAAATGGCATGGTATGTATTTATTTTAACAATTAACACAGGTAACTTTTTAACACAGGTTTTCCTTAAGAGGTTTCCCAAACAAGCACTGACCTAGCCAAGGCCTGCTGAATTTATATTGGGAGCTGGACTAGATGACCTTTAAAGGACCTTTCTAACCCAAACCACTCTATGATTCTATAATTCCATGATTCTGTATTCTGGGATAAAAGGAAAAAAAATAGCAAAGTACTTAAAACCTACTGTTATTTAAGCACTAACCCACTATACAATTCTTTTAGGCACGCTTCTCATAATTCTGTAGATTCCAAATCATTATGGTTTATGAAACTGAGAGACACTAAGTTCTTAGATGTGCTTCTCTTTCCAGATATTTAAAATAATATAAAAGAAAATATTTGGATAAGAGTGGTAGAATTCAACCACCGTCTCTGGCAGTGTTCACCAGACACTGATCTGACTGATTTCACTTGTCAGCTGATCTTCGTGGGGTCACAAAATTATGAAACTTCCACACAGCAGATAAGATTTGGGGTGGAGCTTGTAGGGCAGCAGATAATACTGAGTAGACAGAAACGCCTAGCTGTGCATCTCCTCTTGACAACAGAGATATAACAAAGGAACAAGCTGATGCCTTTGTGTCACAGATGTAAGGTTTAAGGATTTTCAACATCAAGTCACAATTCACCACATTAGTTTTCAAGCCTTGCATTTTACAGTCACCACTATCGTTTTGACTTCCCTTAATTCCTTGTCTCTTCCCTTCCCTCTTGAAATAGTAAAGAGATGAGGAGGATTAACATAACAGCTGTCAGAGGGACAACCCATATTTATTTTGCTTTAAAACTTTATAAACAGTCACTGATACTGTTTCACTAGGCATACCTATCAAAGGGGCTCTGCAGAAATGTTTTTCTCACACATAACAGCACACATCTGGCTTGCTCTAGGCATAACAGTAAAGCCCTTTCATGCACAGAACAAGTCATTGTGCAATGGAGACATGCCGAGTCATCTGACCCAGAGAAGATTTCTTGCAAATGATTTATATCACTACAGGAATGAGCAGTTGATTTCATAAGACTCGTTTTAATAGAAGAGACCAGAAAAAGCCACATTGTAGCTATCTGAATTCTGCACTTCCTCGGGTGAGTCATTTGGTGTTGATGTGGGACAACACGGTGGGAGATCTGGGCGTGTGTGAGTGCACTAACAGCTTTCAAAACTATTTGGGAAGCCAGGCAGAAGCCTCCAGCAAGCTGGGTGTAGGCCACAGGCTGCTGGGGGACAGCCTTGCACTAGATAAGCTAATGGTGCCTTTTGGCCTTCATTTATAATCTGAATCAACTGCTTTTGGAAAATGAATCCTGCACACAAGTACACCTTCTGAATTCTTGGTTTCACATCTGCAGTTTCTTCATTTCATCTGCAGTGTCTTTATTTCTTCAGACAAGAGGAGTTTTCTTTATTAAAGAAGGGAAATGTATGATTCACACATTTCTATGATCCGTTTAGTATTATTTTTGCCTGTTTGCTACTTCACAGCTCTCCCTGGGAGAGGCTACCAGTACTCAGTCTGGCTGGATGTTCTCTGCCTTCTTCCACATTGCCATGAGAGGCCCTGAGCTGGAGAACATCTATGCTTTGGTATTATTCCCAAACTCGGCTGAATGCTGTGTCCAGAAGGCTTATCATGTTATCTTAATGAACACAGATTTCTCCAGAGTATCACTGAGGCAATTCTGGAAAAGGAAAAAAACATAGGGAATTTTTAGTCTCCCAAATGGCTAATACATACTGAACTACAGATATGGATAAAGATCATTTGGATGTTTGCTTAACATTTTTTTCCTCATTTAAATAAAATGCACTATAAACCAGGTTATTTTGAGATTTACAACTAAATCGTATTTTTGCAACATAACTCTCAGAAATCCTAGAGGTAGTGCTGGGAAGCACCACAGCTATCTCTAAGAGAGGAAAAGGAGAACCTGAAAAGTTATAGCTCAATCAGCCTGATTTTATACTTGAAAAGCTATTAGGACAAATTACAAACTGTTCATTTAAAAGCTCCCATCTAATCTGACAGTACAATTAGAAGGGTGAAGCTATAGGAAAAAAAGTAAAGGAAGAAACACTACAGAAAATGCCATGGGGAAAAAAAAGAAAATGGTCATAAAAAAAACACAAATTAATGAAAAGTAAGCAACCAACCAACCGTGTCTGGATAGGTAGAAGGTGCTGGAATGGAAATTTTTAAGTCTTGTGTTGCATTTTGGTCCTATAGTGGTAATTTTAGCACTATTTCACTTTGAATTACAAGCTACTGGAGATACAGTTCTTCAACTGAAAATTAGATCTATAATGGTTTAAAGCAAACCTTTATATTTTTTAAATGCAGGAGGCATCAACACTTGTACTGCTGTGTACCAGAAAACAAGAATGGGTGTGGCAGACAACTCCTAGATTGAAAACAGTTGAGCAGACCTACTAACACCAACAATAGCATTGTTACATTAGCGAGGCCATTAAGTAATAACATGAGGAAATAAAGGGCATGTAAATTTGACTTCAAAATTTTTATATTACATTACAAACCATCAGTATTGCTAAAACTTTCTCGTATTACAAAACACTGTACAGAGTCTTAGGAGTTTATGTATTAAAGGGTATATTAAAATGAGTTTGTACTTGACTGAATAGCTATTATTTATGTTTTGTTTGATGTTGTAGGATTTCTACGCTGAACAGCCGCCTTAACTTCAGAGGCATTTACCCTTTTAGTGGAGGGTGAACACAGGAAAAGTCATTGTGTGGATCTGGCACCAGGGAAAAGTGCTGGCCTTCATAAACAAGTTCATTCACAAGAATTAGGCGGGCAAGCTCATGAGAACATATAGCCATTGCATGCGGCAGCTCTTCCGTTCTCACGATTGACACAGAGGCTGTCAAAGGGACCGTCGTTGTGTCTGTTTTGACAAGTTAAATCATTACACTGGTTTACCGGGATGAACACGCTTTCACCCGGCGACAAGGCAGGAAGCCTGGCTGGCTGGGGACGCTCCTGAAGGCTCCGGCCTGGCAGAGAAAGCTGCACTGCAGGCGGCCGCGCTCGGGCGGGAGGGCAGGGGCTGGCTGCGGCCTGCGCCGCTCGCGTCTCCTCTTCTCCTGCGGCGGCCCGGCCGAGGAGCCCCGCGGCTCTGCCGCCCGTGCTGCCGGGCCGCCGGCCGCTTCGGCTGCGGGGCTGGGGCCGGGGGGCAGGGCCGGGCAGCGGGGAAGGAGCGGCAGCCTGGCCGGGCGGTGTTTCAGTGCAGCTTTCGGCATCGCTTTGTGACCGCCATTTCAACCGCAAAAGGAAAGCACCGCGGGGTGCGCGCCCTGCGCGGAGCGGCGGCGTAAGGCAGCGGGGCTGCTTCGCCCAGGGGAGCCGCAGAGCGTCCTGCCAGGCCTTGCTTCGCTTCTGGAAGCGGCGGAGGCGCCGACCCGAGGCCTGGGAACACCGGCGGTGCCTCACCTCACCTCACCTTACCTTAAAGGGGGATTTAGTCGCGTTTCCGCGTTTCCTCAGGGGCGGACCAGCCGAGGCCGCCTCCCCGCCACCACCCCGCCCTCCGGCGGGCCCTGCCGCCCGCTCCCCCCGCCACCCCCCTGCCGAGCGGGGCGGCTGCCGCCGGGGCCCCCAGCGCTGCTCCGGCCCAGGGCGGCACCAGCGACCGCCAGAGCTGCCGCGTCCCGCGCCGGCACCACTGCCGGCTCCCGGGCGGCCGCCAGCCCCGGGGCAGGCAGGCAGGCACCCCCCGCCCCGCCCCGCCCCGCTCCGCTCCCAGGCCCGCCCACCGCCGGCAGCCACCGCCCCCCGCCCGGCCTACAACTCCCATAAGGTGCCGGGCGGCCGAGCCGCGCCCCCGCCGCCTGCGCGCCCTGTGGTGTGAAAGGTGACCTGTCGTCACTTCCTCCGCGCGGTGCAGGCCGGGAATGCGAGTCGCGATTGGCCGGCGCCCGCCCCGCTTTCCAGCGTGCTGGAGAGCAGGAAGCGGTAACGGCGGACCGGGCGCGGCGGGGCGAGGCGCTCCTCCCGGTGAGTACCTAGCGGAACCGCCGCCCTACCCCGCGGGGCGCCGCGCCGCCGGGGCGCGACCCGGCCGGGAATTGAAAAGGGATCGATTTAATGCGCGCTTTGATGACGTAACGGGGACTAACGAGGCGCCGCGCTGCCAAGCGCACGGCTCGGGCCAGCCACGCCCGCGTCCCCTCCTCGGGGGTGCCCCTGTGGGGCACTCGTGCCGCCGGCGGCCGCCCGCCCCGCTCTCGGAGCGCCCGTGCCCGGCGGGCCCTCGGCGCTGGCTAGGCCTTCCGCCTTCTCCCGCTCCTGGGACTCGGCGGGCGCTCATTGGCTCCTCCGCCTGGGGCGGGCTCTGCCGCCGCCTTACGATTGGCGGGGGTCGCGCTGACTGCCATCAGCGCTCGCCAACGGGGCTGCGGCTAGGGTACGGGTGCCCGTTGCTGGCCGTGGGGCGCGTGGGCCGAAGCCCGGGGCAGGCGCGCGCGGCCGCCGGGGCCTCGGCGGGGGAGGGGCCTGCGCGAGCTCGGCGGAGCCCCGGGGCGACGGCGCCGGTGGCCGCGGCCGCCCCCGCCCCTCGCGGCCGCTGTGGGCGCCGGGAGGCCTTTCCCAGAGGCCTCTCCCAGAGGCCTCTCCCGCCCCTCGGCAGTGCGGCCCCCGGCCTGTGGCTGGGCCGCATCCGCGGCAGCGGGGCCTTGCCTGTGGCAGCGGGGACCGAGGGGCTGTCTGGCGTCCTGGCTCTGCGGTTGTTATTTCTGAGGAAAAAATACGCAGCGAAGCGCACAAGAAGTTCTCGCTTTTGTGTTACCGGGAAACAACCGCTGCTGTTGTGCACCAAACACCCCTCAGATACCCCTTTCCTGGGATGGCTGGGGCGAGATGGCGGTGGTTTGGCCATAGCTCAGCCTGCTCCTCCGGATTCTCCTCATCCAAATGGACAACGCTGCTCCGCCTGCCTGCATTCGTGTATGATCCTACATGGATCATACACGAATGCAGGCAGGCAGAGCAGCAAAGAAAACTAATGTCTAGTGCCTAAAATAAAAAGAGTTACTGTTGCAGTCCAGGAGGCTAGTAATAATAAGATGGCTTTATTGAGGTATGTTTATAAAAACAGATCGGCAAATCTTATGCATGTCACGTGAGATGCATGTAGTGTTACGAGCTGATAACGTTAAGTCAGTAGTTGACTCTGTCTTCCAAGAAAATCCAGGTAAACAGCTGAAGTAGCCCAGTTTCCATCACTCATCTATGAGCCTACTCATACGTTGCAACTTGGATCACTTCTGTCTGCATTCCTTGGCTTCTGGGTTTTCTCGGGGGCTGTACCTTCCACTTCTTCCTCCAAAGTAGTCACGCTGTTACTGAATATATGCCATTCTGTTGAGCTTTTTTCTGCAATATCACCGAGTTCTTAAAATGAGAATACTCAATGAATGCTGCAGCTGCATTTAGATATGCAATAAATTCACGCTTTCTACGAGTTCTGTTTTAATTCATTACAATAATTTAGCTGTCGTAAGTTTTATGTTTTCTCCATGTTTTTTAAGTGTTCTGAGAAAGAAACAAACTTTTTAAAATTTCTTAGCTTGGGCAGGGGGGAGGTTGCTCTATTATTTTGAGGGCGTTTTTGGTAAGATACCCTACAAACATTCAATTTGGAAGTAAATTGCATTTGGGTAGGTGGAAATCATGAGAGTTGGGGGTCAGAGTTTTGTTTGTTTTAACTTTTAAGGAGTTACAGTTTTAACTGCAAGTCATCTGTCCTTTTATGATGTGTCAAAAATGGACAAGAAGGATTAAACAGTGAAGTAAGTGGCTGACAGCTTCTCGTGTGGGACTTTATGTGGAATACCAGATGCTAGAAGACGGGCAGGAGCTGCTGGTCTTAGACCCCTCATTACAGATGAGGTGAAGTGAAGGCAGCAGCAGCACGTGCTCCCTTCTACCTCACCTTCCCCCTTGCCCTTGCAGGCTGGTCTCCTCTGTCCCCTTTAAGACCCTGATAGATATTTCAGCATCTGCTTGGCAAAGCAGTGATAGCAGGCAGAGCTAGACTTCCATAAGCAGTTGCCTCTGCTCTTCTTTTCTCATGCTCTTGGCAAAATGACTTCTCCATGGGCAAGTTTTTCTGAGATGCAAGAAAGAGTGTGTTTTGTGGTGAAAACAGGAATTCCACAATTCCCTTTACTTGATGTTTCTTAGTCATAAGAAAATAACTTTGTTTTTATCATAACTGGGTAGTTCTCTTTTTTACTTCTACTGAACCCCATATACCCATATGTGTGTTTAAGTGAGGTAGAATTTACACAGGCGCACAGGGGAGTTAGCAAGTGTGGTGGCATCAGCTCAGATGTGGTTAGTACACATAAGAAACAGTTTTGGGCTCAGGCCTTTCCAATTCCAATCATACACAAAAATACCTGCACCAGAAATCAGGGAGCACCTGCTCTCTAGTTTCTTCTGTCACTCTGAAGAAAACCACGTCTTTGCCACACCATAAATTTCCATTTCTGTGTTCAGTGTTTGGTTTGATACTAGCTGCTCTCCTGACTTTCTTCCTTTTGTCCATACTAAGTGTAACAGTATAGTGAAGGGTATGTCTTGAATTCCTTTAAAACTCATTCAAGCCTAATCAGAAACCACATCTTCTTCAAACTGAGCTAGACTGTGAAAAGAAATAATGTTTCTGTGCTATGTGACTTTGAAATCATGGAATCATAGAATACTTTAGCTTGGAAAGGACCTTTAAGATCAAGTCCAACTGTAAACCTCACACTGCCAAGTCTACCACTAAACCATGTCCCTAAGCACCACATCTACACATCTTTCAAATACCTCTGGGGATGGGGACTCCACCACTTCCCTGGGCAGCCTGTTCCAATGCTTGACAGCCCTTTCAGTGAAGAAATTTTTCCTAATATCCAATCTAAACCTCCCCTGATGCAGCTTGAGCCCATTTCCTCTCGTCCTATCGCTAACTACTTGGGAGAAGAGACCAACACCCACCTCATACAACCTCCTTTCAGGTAGTTGTAGAGAGCGATAAGGTCTCCCCTCAGCCTCCTCTTCTCCAGACTAAACAACCCCAGTTCCCTCAGATGCTCCTCATAAGGCCTGTGCTCCAGACCCTTCACCAGCATCATTGTCCTTCTCTGGACACGCTCCAGCACCCCAGTGTCTTGGAGTGAGGGGCCCAAAACTGAACACAGTTGTCGAGGTGTGGCCTCACTAGTGCAAGTACAGGGGGACGATCACTTCCCTTGTCCTGCTGGCCAAGTGAATCCTGCTGTATTCCTGATACAAGCCAGGATGCTGTTGGCCTCCTTGGCCACCTGGGCACACTGCTGGCTCATCTTCAGACGGCTGTCAACAAACACCCCCAGGTCCTTTTCCGCCGGGCACCTTTCCAGCCACTCTTCCCCAAGCCTGTGGCGTTGCATGGGGTTGTTGTGACTCAGGCAGATCAACACTCCCGCTCAACTTGGTGCCATTTGCAAACTTACTGAGGGTGCACTCGATCCCCTCATTGAGATCATTGATAAAGATATGAAACAGAACTGGCCCCAATACTGAGCCCTGGGGAACACCGCTTGTGACCGGCCACTGACTGGATTTAACTCCATTCACCACAGCTCTTTCGGCCTGGCCATCCAGCCAGTTTTTTACCCAGTAAAGAGTATGCCTGTCCAAGCCATGAGCAGCCAGTTTCTCCAGGAGAATGCTGTGGGAAACGGTGCCAAAGACTTTACTAAAGTCCTGGTAGACAACATCCACAGCCTTTCCCTCATCCACTCAGCGGGTCACTTTGTTGTAGAAGGAGATCAGGTTAGTCAAGCAGGACCTGTCTTTCATAAACCCATGCTGGCTGTACATGCCATGTGATGGCACTCACGGTGATCTGCTCCACAACCTTCCCTGGCACTGAGGTCAGACTGACAGGCCTGTAGTTCCCCAGATCCTCCTTCCAACCCTTCTTGTAGATGGGTGTCACATTTGCTAACCTCCCGTTAGCTGGGACCTCCCCGGTTAGGCAGGACTGCTGATAAAGGATGGAAAGCGGCTTGGTGAGCACTGCCACCAGCTCCCTTGGGTGAATCCCATCCGTCCCCACAGACCTGTGTGTGTCGAAGTGGTGTAGCAAATTGCTAACCATTTCCCCTTGGATTATGGGGGCTTCATTCTGTTCCCCGTCCCTGTCTTCCAGCTTAGGGGGCTTACTATTGTCTTACTATTAAAGACTGATGCAAAGAAGGCATTTCCTCAGCCTCTTCCTCAGCATTTGTCACTACGTTTCCCCCCACATCCAATAAAGGATAAAGATACTCCTTAGCCCTCCTTTTGTTGTATTTATAAATGTTATATTTATAAAAACATTTTTTATTGTCTTTTATGGCAGCAGCCAGATTAAGTTCTGGCTGGGCTTTGGCCCTTGTAACGTTCTCCCTGCATAACCTCACGACACCCTTGTAGTCCTTCTGAGTGGCCTGCCCCTTCTTCCAAAGGTCATAAACTGTCTTTTTTTTCCTGACTTCCAGCCAAAGCTCTGTGTTCAGTCAGGCCGGTCGTCTTCCCCGCTGCCTCATCTTTTGGCACATGGGGACAGCCTGCTTCTGCACCTTTAAGATTTCCTTCTTGAAGAATGTCCAGCCCTCCTGGACTCCTTTGCCCCTCAGGACTGCCTCCCAAGGGACTCTCTTAACTGGGCTCCTAAAAAGGCCAACTAGAACTGCCAAGGTAGCGGTTCTGCTGACACCCCTCCTTACTTCTCTGAGAATCGAAAGCTCTATTGTTTTGTGACTGCTGTGCCCAAGACGGCCTCCAACCACCACATCACCCACAAGTCCTTCTCTGTTTGCAAACAACCGGTCCAGCGGGGCACCTTCCCTAGTTGGCTCCCTCACCAGCTGTGTCAGGAAGCCATCTTCCACACGCTACAGGAACCTCCAAGGCTGTTTCCTCTCTGCCAAAGTCTATTTCCAGCAGACATCTGGTAAGTTGAAGTCCCCCACGAGAACAAGGGCTAGCGATCGTGAGATTTCTCCCAGCTGCTTATAGAGGATTTCATCTGCCTCTTCATCCTGGTTGGGTGGTCTGTAACAGACTCCCACCAGGACATCTGCCTTGCTGGACTTCCCCCTGATTCTTACCCATAAACACGAGACCCTATCATCACTATGTCACGAATGCAGGTCTGTGAATCCTGCTGATTATGTCAATTCACTGTGAATGAGTGACTTTACACAGTTCGATTTAGTAACAGTTAGAATTTACTTGTAGCAAATCACAGAATTTGATTATAATATTTTTAATAGCACTCAATCATCAATTATTAATAAAGTGAGTAGACAAAATTGATCAAAACAGTGACTTAGTTACAGATTCGAAGATGGCAAGATTCACTCTATTACTACATAGAAGCGCATAAAAGAGACTTAAGTCACACTGAGTTAGAATGATTCATAAAGGGATTGCGTATATATGGAATAAGGGGGACCCTCCCGTTGAGTCACGAGGTTTAGACTAGACCCCCTTGCTTTCTAAACTCCTTCTCAGAGAGGAGCCTAGGTGCGGCTAGGTCTAATCTTAGTCTCAGACTTGGTCAACGGTTTATATGGATAAGGATAATGTATACATATGCATATATGTATATGTAGTACATAGGAAAAGTGTATAAAGGAAATTGGGTTATATGAGAGAGAGAGAGAAAAATCGTGTGTAGGGGATACGGAAACCCTCCCATTGAGTCACGAGGTTCAGAATGGACCCCCTTGCTTTCTAAACTCCTTCTCAGAGAGGAGCCTAGGTGTGGCTGGGCACACTCCTAGTCTCAGACTTGGTCAACGGTTTATGAGAGTAATGCTATGAGAATAATACAGCAGTATAAAACTCCCTTTAAAATTAAATCATACATCTACAAGCTACTTAAATTGATTCATGCGTGCACACTCACAAATATAAGTGCATATATGAAAACAGTATACCTGTTAAAAATTCCCCTCGAGTTTAGTGAAATACTCATGTCTAATGCCTTGACATTTCTCAATGGGTGAGAGTAGAGTCTCGAGGAGTGAAGAATATCAGCAGCCCAGGCTCCGTTGTCCATCTCTGGCAATGGAGTTCTGGTGGCAGCAGACTTTCAGAATCTGCTAGTTTTCACTGACTCTGAGAGACATTTCGATCAGAGGAAGATGCTGGTGCAGCCCAGGCAGTCCAGGAGAGCTCAAAGGGCCTCACTTAGGACTGCCGTTTATAGGATTGTGAGATGATTGACTTTAATCACCAGTAAATTTCCATCCGAGCCACAATTCGGGTCAGCTTGTTGTTGGAATTCCAGCAGCGATGATACCACCCTGTTTCAAGGCTGTCAGGGGTAGCTGTTTGTTCTCGTTCCCCTCGTTAGCCATAATATGAATGTTGATAAGAACAGGGACGTTCTGCTCCAGCCATGTAGGAGTTTCTGGTACAATTAAGGGGTGCTTAACTGACCAACTCGCTACACAAAAGCTGCGGCCTGGAATTCCTGAGATTGTAAAGCAGCTGAAGTGAAGGGGAAAAACAGAACAGAAAAACAGGGCGGGGGGTGGGGGGGAGATGTACAACCACACACCATCATCAAGCTGTAGACAATCAAAACACTCCCTAATGTATAGGGCTACCCCACTGGCTACCCTTGTCTTTTCTTTTTCTGTGGCATTCTCAGTGTGAGCCATGTGAATGTGGGAATTGAAGATGACTGCTGCTGCATAGATCTGAAGTCATTGCCTGGAGTTAATTTGTGAAATGCTTTCATTGAAGCACTTGGACTCTCTCTGAGGTTCTTTTGCATAAGCAGCAGCCTAATGTATGTGTCTTGTCCACAGGCACAGAGTTCTGCTAAACCTCTTCAGGTTTCAGAACCCCTGCAACTCCCACCCCCGGCTATGTTTATTTTATAAGTAAGGGAGGAAGGGCCATCAGATTACAAGTGTATATGTCTTTCAAAAGGTTGGCAAAGAATATTTCACCTTGCGGGGGAGAAGTGTAAGTTGGCTGGATGAATAAGATGCTCTTTGCTCTTGGGTGTAACAGCACATCAAATCCCTGGCAACTCCTATATGTACTCAGAAGCTGAAAAGTACTGCTTTATTACAGCTTTATTTAAAGGAAGTAAACATCTTGTGTTCACTAGGTGCAAAATGCGACTTAAATATGAAAATTTTAAGAACTGTTCTTCTACCAAGTGGGTTGGTGGAATTGCGAGAAGCAACTGTATAAAGATTCTGACATTATGCTGCTGAGGTGTTGTTGAATAGTCAGCTGTGGAGATGTTACATCCCTGCAGTATTTGCTTTAAGGGAGGTGAATCCCTGCTGCATCTGTAGATTACAGAAATGCACTTACCCACTTCGACTGTTTTTTCATGTGTATAAATAAGGCAGTATTCCACATCATTAGCCCTACCCTTTCCTACCTGTCTGCTAAAGTCAGGTTAACCTGTTACCAAGACAGTTTGGTGTTTCTATTGGTTTTGTAGTCCCTGAAAAGTGCCAGTTAGTTCATGTTTGTATACTAACCTGACTGTGCATAGTATTTACTGAGTGGCGCACTATTCTTACCCTCATGCCATGTCTCTTGCAGATTAGTCCTTTTGCCATGGAAGCAGAAGAAACGATGGAATGTATCCAGGAATTCCCTGAACACTATAAAGTTATTTTGGATAGACTGAATGAACAACGTGAGCAGGACCAGTTTACAGATATCACTCTGATTGTCGATGGTATGTACAGGCCTGAGAACCAGTTGGTATACAGAGAATTCTGAAAGCTGTGCTGGGAAGCTGTTGTGTTTGTCACAGGTCAGCTGTCAAACTGGGCTGCTAACAAATTCATGGTTCTGTACTGGTTTGCAATTTGCTTGCAGAGTTTCATTTAAAATCTTGGGGTGAACAGAGTCTCCAGCAGTGACTAATAATTTTGTTTCTGCTTTGCCAAACAAGGGGCTAAATATTTTCAGATAGAAGCCCGCTTTGAAATTGCTGTGCTGTATTTAACATGTTGTCTAAGGATTTCCAAAACATTGTTAAAATATTTTTCCCTAACTTGAGCTGACTGTTTGCACGCAGAGAACTTGTACAAATATTGCATGTTTTAAAAAAAAAAAAATTAAAAACCTTGAAATAAGGTTTACTTCTTGCTTCCCTGGCATCTGCTTACTATTTTAATATATAGTTAAAATACGGTAGAAGCACTTACTTTTCTTTTTATATGTGTTCTAAGGACATACGTTTTAGTTTAAAAGGATGGTGGAGATAAAAGTGCTTATTATCTCCTTAGAAAAGGTGGTGTCTGATAGATCACCTAAGATTGGTTTTTACCCCAAACATGTCTTAGAACAGATGAGGACTTCAAGGAAGATAGGCAGTGTCCACTAGGACAGACGTACCTAAAGGAGTACCACCTGATCTTTAAAAGGATAGCAAGAACTCATTTGAAGGAAAAGGGTCCTACAGAGCCCAGATTAGAAAAAAAGTAAGCAAATGACGAAAAAATTACTCTTCATGAATTGCCGTAGTTGAACTGACAGTGCTTGCACAAAACTTATCCTGACTGTTTGTTCCTGCTCTGGTATTACCAAATCCATGTGTTGAGCTCAAAGCTAGTTTTGTGTGCAGCTGTGTAGTTCTGATCCATGTTACTTCTCTTCTCTCTGTCCCACGGAGCCTTACTAATGTTCACGCCTGTGCCAGGCAGAAGGCAACACAGTGATGGGGAATACACAGTCTGGAAACCAGGAAGAACAGGGCATGAACTGCTTCTGTTCTGCAGTGGTGTTTATGCTGGCAGAAGTGGTGATGAAATACATCAGTCTGTAAAAGCAACAAAAAAGAAGGAGAACCTGGATAAAATCTGAGAGCTGAGCCCAAGACATACAGGAAAAAGCTTGCATAGGAATTTCCCATGACTTAAATATCTGAAAAGAGAAACAGTGGATGGAGAGAGTTCTCCAGCTGTTTGAGTTGCAGTTTCACCAAGGTCAGTGATATCAGCAAGGGTCTGCATGAGGTGGAACAGGCTAGCTGCAGTAGTATCCCATGTTACAAGGACACATACTAAGTGACTATATGCTGCTGGAATAGATTTGTAGACTGGATGGTCTCTTTTCTGCATCTGCACTTATTCTGCACTATGAGTGCAGAAGGTGTTATCCTAATAGAGAATTTTTGTCTCTCTTTGTAGGTCACCATTTCAAAGCTCATAAGGCTGTTCTTGCTGCCTGTAGCCAGTTCTTCTACAAATTCTTCCAAGATTTCACTCAGGAGCCCTTGGTGGAGATTGAAGGTAATCTGATTTGTGCAAATAAAAACCTTCAGGGTTGTGTGCCCAAGCTGGAAAATGTAGTATCCTTGGTAGGGACTTACAAACCTGCTTGGTCATATCAATTAGCTTTCTAGATCTCAGCTCTTGAGTTGTTCTGAGGCAGCTATCACCACTGGAAGAAAACTTCCCCTGAAGAAAAATTAAAAAGAAAAAGAACAGTCTTGAATTAAGTCTTTTGGAATGGAAAGTGTGAGGTTCTGTGGGTGTTTTTTTTCCTTTTTTTTTTCCCCCTTCCCCCCAGTACATGGCTAATGGAGGTCAGGCAGACCCTGTGTGTTTTTAAGACTAACAGTGTGACATACAATCTTTTCCCTGACAACAGCCATTCTGGTCAGATGAAAAAGGCTGCCAGTGATGGCCAACGGCAGATGCCTTGGCTGGGATGCAAGAACAGGATAGACATGGAGCAATATTTGCTTGGTAGGCAGGCAGCAAATTCCTGGAGCAGTATTTCAGCCTCCAGTAACTTGCTGCTCAGAGGTCTCTTGAGAGAGAGATTGTATTTTTGTGTTTAAATCTATACTTATTATTATTCAAACAGGTTTTTGTCCATTTTATCCTTCCTTTTATCTGTGTAGTGGCATAAATCTGTAGTTGTTCCAGGTTCACGTTTCCGTAGTAGACTTTTTATTCCAACACGAGCCTTTTAAGGGTGTCATCTTTATGAAACTCACAGCTACAGTACTGTGAGCAAAATGGTGAGCAGGCCAGTGTGCAAGATTCATCAGATAGATGAGACTGAGGAATTGCTAAAAGAAACTGGTTTTTTTCTTGCCTTTATACAGGTGTAAGTAACATGGCATTTCGTCACCTAATTGAGTTCACCTATACAGCAAAACTAATGGTCCAAGGTGAGGAAGAAGCAAATGATGTTTGGAAAGCAGCTGAGTATCTACAGATGTTAGAAGCGATCAAAGCACTTGAAATCAGGTAAGCACATAAGCCTCTTTTTCTTCCCAACACTGAAATGAAGAGTCACAAGAATCCTTTTACAAGAGCTGGCTGCCAGTATTTTGCAGTGCTGTTCCTTATCCTGGAACCTCCTAAACTTGTGTGGGACCATATACTTTTCTACTATAAGATATGGGTCAGAATTATACAGCCTAAAAAATAAATGTCACATTCCTTGGAGTGGAACTCAATGCCAAGTGACATGGCTGGTAAATGTTGCAGACATTGTAGGGCTGTGACCTTGTGGTAACTAATACCAGGTCTCTGTGGTTTTTATCTCCCCATAGACACATTAGCCAAGGAGAGTGGCATTGGCCCCCCGTTCCTCTAGCAGCCAGCTAACATTTTGTTTAAAAAAACCCTCCATGATATGATACACTGGAAGCTTGTTTTTCAACATCAGCATTTATTTCTGAATTAACTCATTCTGTGCTTACTCTGTGGATTGGCAGTAGAGCTGAATAAGTATGGTTTGTTTTTTTTTTAGTAGGAAAGATACAGGATTGTGCATTTCTAGTCCTATCCTCCAACCACACAAACACCCTTTTTTGACATTATTAAGATTAAGCATGATACTACCAAAAGAATTTTTTTTTTTTTAATTCAGGGGAAGAAAGCAGACCTTAGCTGTCTGCTTGAGGAATTTAAAAGAAACTTGAAACTGAAGAAGTATATTGTATCACTTTGAGTCAGTGTACACTGGTAGAGCTGTTGAACCAGGTTCAGATCCATCCATCAAGCTAAACTGTCCAGCCTGCAATTATTTCCCACTATTGTAAAATGTTATGCAGCTTGTTGGTTATGCATCACTAGTAAATGCTGTAATTCTTATGTTACAGTGAAACAAATGTTTTGCTTAGCGAACACACACGCAAGCCAGTCTATTCTTAGAGTTATTTCCATTGTTCATAGATTTTGAAAAGTTTTTTTCAGGGGGTGTTTGGTTTGGGTTGGGTTTTTTTGGTTAGAAAGGCAAACTTGAGTACCACTGTGAGTCTCTCTTTTCTCCACCATAGTAAGAGGGGGAAGAATTGCAATACAGTGCCTCAGTCAGAGCTTTGACTGAAAGGAGCAAGCTTCAGAAACTTCAGCTGAAGTAGAGATGATTACAGAACTATTTGTATAATGCTTTGAAGAGTTGCACATCACATAATCTAGACTAGAAAGAAAACAACCAGCTGTTATTCCTTAAAGTGCAGTTGTGTTGTATGTGTGTATCCCCATTCAAAGTTTCACACAATGTGGTCAAGGATATTAGTCTCCTCTTTGCTAAGCAGGTTAATTCTTTTGGTACGTGATCCTGGAGCTCCTTGCAGTAACGTGCGAAGTAGCTGTCACCTTCTAGACATCAGAAGTCGAGGCTAGATGAAACTGTAAGTTTAGCTGCTCTGTCTTCCTGTGTCTGAATAGAGTAAGGTGCAATTTAATAAGCTGTATCCCGCATTAGGTCATTAGCCACACATCTCTGACATGGCTTACAGTTACTTGGCAAAACTTTATCTCTCCTATTACTAGAAAATGTGAAAGTGATAGGGCGTAGATTACATGAAAGGATTCATCAGGCTGCAAAGGAAGGTAAAAGCAGAGCTTACTCCTGTCAGTCTGATTTGAGGGGAAGACAGCCACTCATTTTTGAAACTAGTAAACAGTAGTAAAACCTCCAGCACGTAAGTGGATGATCTTGAGGGTGTGACTTGAAAGCATGGGCTCACTCAGCTCTGCCTGTGTTTGAGACAGCATGCTATCCCTGACATCGTGGAGGAAGGGGGTTGTGTGTGTATGATGCAGGGAGAACAGGAACAGAGCTGGGGGTTGTGTTTAAGCCCAGAAAATTAAGCTAGAATGCTTTTTCCACAAGACAGTGGCTTTTATTTTTACCTCAGCTGTTAGCTGTGTGCTTTCCTGAAGTACAAGATTTTATAATAATCCTTGTGTGAAGTCACAGCTGTAGTGTTTTCTAATAAGCTGTAAGCACTGCAGGCAATTACACACACTCCAGAGTTTAAGAGGTGAATGGCATAGGAAGGACTTGAATCTTATCTCTGAGTAGGCAGGCCAAAGAACTTCCTTCAGGGAAGTTTTCTTTCCAAGTACAGAATTTCACAAGTTTCTTAGATAAACCTATGCCATTAGGTTAAACTGGCCTTTCTTCTTGACAGGTGCTTTGTATCATTCAAGCAGAGCTATTTAGAACACTTTAGTAGCCTTATGTCAAAGGCTCTGCGGCTTTAACCATGCTATTTTACAGCTCTGAGGAGTATAGATTAAGGACAAATGAGCTTCTGACATGCACACAGATTATGTGGTCATTCATAATTCAGCTTCTTTGAGAAACAGCTAGCAAGTGTTTAACGCAGAAGCTCAGTATCAGGCAGGAATTGTTATGTCAGTGCTTACGGATCTTAACCATGTTTATCCAAATACTTTACAGGAACAAAGAAAATTCATCACCCTTAGAATCAAATCAAGCACAAGGTAAAAATAAACCAAAAAAGAGGAAGATAGCTGAAACCTCTAATGTTATCACAGAAACACTGCCATCTGCAGAATCAGAGCCTGTTGAAATTGAGGTTGAGATTGCTGAAGGGACGATTGAAGTGGAAGATGATGGCATGGAAACACTTGAAGAAGTAGCTTCTGCAGAGCAATCCATAAAGTACATACAGACAACGGGTACATCAGATGAATCTGCTTTGGCTCTTTTGGCAGATATCACCAGCAAGTATCGTCAGGGAGAGAGAAAATGCCAGATCCAAGAAGAAGGTGATAGTGCAACTGATCCCACGTGCAAACAGGTAGAAGGTATTGAAATTGTGGAACTTCAGCTGTCACACGTGAACAATTTATTCCACTGTGAGAAATGTAACCGTTCGTTTAAATTGTTTTACCATTTTAAGGAACACATGAAAACACACTCTACTGAGAGTTACAAGTGTGACATGTGCAATAAAAGGTACCTACGAGAGAGTGCTTTGAAACAGCACCTCAGCTGTTACCACCTTGATGAAGGTGGTGCCAGCAAGAAGCAAAGACCTGGCAAAAAAATACATATATGCCAGTACTGTGATAAGCAGTTTGACCACTTTGGACATTTTAAAGAGCACCTCCGGAAGCACACAGGTAAGAGTACTGCCATATTCCTGTCTTTGTGGCCTGGGCTCTGGTGTTTTGGGTTTTTGCATGTTTTGGGGAAATAGAGAATATGCTGAAGAGAACACATGAGTCCTGAGTGCTAGAAATACTTGGCTTCGAGATACAACTAAAATGCTGGTTTGTCTTTTTGTTTGTTCATTTGTTTTGTTTTCCATTGATGTAAACTTTTGAAGGATTGAGGTGGTTAAAAATAGGCACCTAAAACCAGAACGAACCAATGAAGCGTCTCTCTCAAGTCTATTAAATCAAAGATTTTTTCAAAATAATTTCTTAAGGCGTGTTTCCTTCTTCAAAAGTACCAAACTGAGGACCTACTTTTATTTTCACAATTCTAGTAAATGTTTCTGTTGAAATGTGATCTGAACTGTGAGCTGCTCAGTGGAATACAGTTCAGAGGATTTCTTTATCTAACACAACTTCTGAGCAAATGCCTAATAATGCATTAGGCATAAAATACCCCCTAACAATTCTCTCTTGTACCATCTTGTTTGGAAAGTTTCACCCTTGCTCTTGACATCTCATAGATGATTTGATTTTTCATTGTGAATTAACACAGCAAAACATTTCTAATGACTATAGTACACGTTTTTTACTGTGAAATCTGCCTCTTTGATATCTAGATAGCATCTTTTGAGTACAAAATGACTTGTGCTCCTCCTTTCTTCTTTGTAATATCGGAGGTTAAGATTCTCCATCTTCATCTCACTGAAAAGTCTACTATCTGAACAGGTGCTGAGCATCATACAGTAGACTCTGAATGTAATATATATGTGGTCCTGATCTTCCAGATGTTTTTGTTTAATAAGTCAGTCAAGATACATCAGTAAGAATTAAATGGAGGGTAGCAGCCCTTTTTTTCGCAGCTTCTTATTGTTGTAAAAGCCTTTAAATTAGAATTCTTTGCATCTGTATGTGGGACTGCTGAGTACGGATATATGACACTGTGTCCAGTGTATTCCCAATAGCACCTTAAAAGTTCTATTTATAAACAGTCTTTGGCAAATCCTTATTCCCTATGAAGTAGGGAGTGTTTCTCCATTATGAGCAACCCAAATAGAAGCTACTTAACAGAAGCCTTTTCAGAGAAAATTTTGTGGCAGATTAACAGAGTAACCCAAATAACACAATATGTTGGTTCCTGTTGCGACCAAGTATTTTGGGGACGAAGTAACTTAGCATATCACAGGAGGTACAGAGTACTTTCTAAATATATATTGATACAACAAGTATAACGCATGGAATCTAATTACTTCCGGTTTAGCATTTTCAAAAGTCTTAAGCTTAAAATCAAAACAGATACTACCATTTAACTTCGGTCTCCTAAGGTCAGTGGAAAAAATCCCATTCAGACAAAGGCTTTCTAAGTTCTGAATTCTGTATAGCACTGGTTGAATGCTAAAATGAAATTAAAAGGCCTGCAAGAAAACAAGTCCTACAAACGACCAGCCTGGTTAGCTCAGTTGGTTATAGCGTGGTGCTAAGTATTTGATCCTGTTGCTGTTTAATCACGACACCAGCAATAATGTGAAAATAGCAATTGGGGCAGAAATAGACACCTTATCAGTGTTGGCAATTCTTTTTGATGTAAAAATTTGACATTACCAATGGCTATTATCTTTGTCTCAATAAAAGAAAGGAAGGAGATCGTGGAGTTTCTTTCTCACTCATGTGTACAGTGCCTTAAGTTGCTTCCCAGTCACTGAAAAAATAGCTCAAAAATGTCTTGCATGTCATGTAACTCTGAAAGTATAAACAAAGTCATCTCCAGAACTTACAAAGATGGAGGGCTTTTGGTCTGATCTAATTATTATCTTTTTCCCCTTTATGAGAATGGATGAGATTTCACTTGCCAATTTTAAGTAACGCATAGGACAGAAATTCTGCAAGGCTGCACTTGAGTAATGTATATCTGTTGAGTTCAATAGCTCTAATTTCTCTTACACAAGAAGAGCAATTTCTTCATATAGAAGTCAATCTTAGAATGAAGCTACTGCTCTCAGTATGCTGGTCTAATCCTGACATTTTGCATATATTCCCTAGCAGAAAGAGATGCCGAACAGCTTTGATTCCCTCTGATTTTACTGGAAATTTTGGCTGCTGAATACTTCTCAAAGTTAGGCCTTCTTGGTGGTTTTTTTTTTTTTTTCTTTTCTGGAGAGTGTGTGTGTGCTCACATGAGTGAAGGTGGAAGTCATGTTGTGCTCCAAGCAGCTAAATTAATCTGCCCTTGTCTGAAAACCCTGTAACTGAAGTAAATTGTATACAAACTTCTTAGGAAAAATCAAGGTCTTTGCCATTCTTGGTAAATCTAAAATATGTTTTACAGGAAGTGTACTTTGAACTGCAAATAACATCTTCCGTAGGAGTAAATAAATGGGCTCTATTTACGTACCTTGAATAAATGATCCCAAGAAGTTCATTTGATAAACGCCTACCTTTGGTGTGTTTGTGGAAAGAAAACAGTAACTAGGTTTACTATTTCTCTCTAAACCCAATCTAAATAATGATATGGTAGCTTTATGGTTATGGTTGAATTCCCATGCTATTTCTTACATATTAGGCAAATAAAAGCCACAGTGTTAGCTGTTATGAATTTCTTTGGGGTTTTATATTTATTTATTTGTGGCAGTCTCCTTCCTGTGACTGTCAGATTATAAAGGACCAGCACAATATTGGCCTATCTCTGGTCAGAATTTCTGTCCTGTGAGTTAGTTACGATTGGCAAGTGAAATCTTGTCCGTTCTCATAAAGGGAGAAAAAGATAATCATTAGATCAGACCAAAAACCTCCCTCTTTGTAAAATCTCACTTAGATGAGACTAAACTCATAGTTGGATGACACACAGTGGAGGAGAAGCAAGCTGTCACCTTTAGCGGAGGAGTTCAGCCGCCAGCCTGCCAGTGTGTTCCTCAAAGAAGAAAGAGGAGAGAAGGCAGCTGGCACGCTCGCTGTGTTTCCCATCGCTGCGGTGACTGGTGCAGCCCAGGCCACAGCGCTGATTTGCACTGTGCAGGAAGTCACACAGTATCTTTTGGCCTTTGGATATTGCCACCATTCTCTTTGAATTGTCACTTTCAGACACTTTCAGCAGAATATGTTGGAGATTACTGAAGAATTTGAGTAAGAATAGAATAAATCTGCCCCTGACTGGTGCCTTGCTCCAAGTAACTATTTAGATGTGACCAGATCACATGGCAGGTGAAGCTCTGTGGTGTGAGTTTTACTCTGTAGTATCCATTGGTTGTTTGGGCAAAGTCCATTATTTTTGACCTCCAAGACTGATGTTAGTTCAGCATCCTCTGCATTACCTGTACAACAGTCTCCAAAATCATAGCATTTTGTAACCATGAAGGGGAATGTTCCCACCATTTAATGTTTTTCTGTAGCCTTTAGGTGTATAAGTGAGAATTACACGCTACTTGTGGATTTCTTTGAAAAAGGTAATTAGGAACTTCTGACTATCTTTATTTCTGAAAATACAGGTTTATTTGCTTTCCATCTCAATAGTCAATAACTACTGCATTCCTGAAAATGCAGGAACTAGCTAGGATAGATTCTTATGTTATTCACTGAAATGGCTCAGCCTCTTTTGGAGTTCATTAAGCCATTTGTTTCAGTAGCAATGTTGGTGTTAGTACCTCTGCAGATTAATTTCAGAAGAAACACACTGTTCCTAATTTTTTTGTACTTCAATTTCCTTGAATTTCATTGTGTTTGTGCATGATGAAATTAGTAAACAGAGACACTAGTTGTTCTTTGTTGCTGCTTGATGATAGTAATAACAATATACTACTTTAGATGAAAAAGAGAAAATGACCTGTTTTCAGCCTCCCCTGCTGTTGTCCTTAGCTGGCTTCTGTGTTTGGTACCAGGTTGGAAATGAAGTGGCCAAACTGAAAGGAATTTTTATCTTGCTTGTGCCCATTTATGTCCCTCAGTGTTTTCTCTTCACTGTATTGGGGCCGGGGAGGCAGGTGGTATATGTGTGTGTGTGTGTTTGTTTGTTTTGATACTGGTGCATTGTTATTTCATGGTCATTCCATGCCAACTGCTTTTTCTGGAGCTCAGTTTCAGCTGTCAAGTTAAGCTGTTATTGTTCTTGAAAATAAAACTTTGTGTTATTTAAATACTTCCTTCTTTAATGTGTCACTTTGTATATTTACTAATGTTGATTCTTTAGTTTTAAATATTATCAGACAAAAAGAAATAGCTGCTATTTCTTTAAGATATTTCATCAGTATAGTAATCTAATTTCCATAAAAACCTAAATGTAGCTTAAATGGCACTGGTAATTGTTACATTGGGTTTTTTTCTAAATGAGAATTACGACTCCACATTAGGTTTTTGCCATTTTATTTACATGAATTAAGTTTACATAGAATGTCTTTCTCTTCTTCTGTAGAATAATCCATGTCTTTATAATAATAAAGCCATGTCTTTACAGCATATTTATCTACCTACACAAAAGGGAGAGAGGGGAAGATGAGAGAGCTGACAGAAAACTGGCTGGTTTTATACACTTACAAATCCCTATATCTGTTTTAACAGGTGAAAAACCATTTGAATGTCCGAACTGCCATGAACGTTTTGCTAGGAATAGCACACTCAAATGTCACCTGACAGCCTGTCAGTCTGGAGCTGGAGCTAAAAAGGGAAGGAAGAAGCTGTATGAATGTCAGGTGGGTAATGGAAGTAGCAGAGTCTGAGGCTAGATACCTCCTTCCTGTGCTGAGGGAGCGTGGGAGTACTGAGCAGGAAAGGCAGCGAGAGTGGGCTTATGTCTCCAAGAGCTACTTTTAGTAAAATAAATAGAAGGATTGTGTTCAACCACAACATGCAGGTAGATTCTTATATCTAGGTAGTTCCAGGTAAAATATGGAATTACTGATATGGAGCCTCATAATGCTTATAGTTAGAGTGAGTCTTACGGGTAGGTAAGTGTTCATCTGCATTTTACTGATCTTTCTGCTTCCTTTTCAAGGTTCTTGATGCACTGACCTAGGCCTTTCCCGCTTGTGAGCATGCTTCACTAAAGTCCAAAATACAAAGTACTATTTTATTTCCTATTTTATTATTCTTCTGTTTGATACCAAATATATTGACTTTGGAAAGTCATTCCAACTTATGATGACAATCTGTACTGGTTTTTAAGCAAATAAAAATGCTGTAGATGGATAGCTAGGATACTTGGTCACTATATGTAACTGACATTTGAAAAGCTGTTCAGGTAAATCTTACGTAGCTTTTAAAAGCTGATTCTGAAAAGCTAGAAAATACAAGAGCTGAGGTTGCTTGTAGCATTTTTGTTTGCTATTTTGCTGCCCCACTGCTGTGGCAGTCTCAAATAAGAACACACTTATTTTCCTCCCTTGCTCCCTTCCTCCCTTTTTTGCGCTCACATGCTTGTCCTTACTTTCTCATGCTTGCTCGCTCTTTTGCTCTCTCTCTTCCCTTAAGCCTCTCACCTTATTCAGTTCACGGAATGGCTATGGTTTGAGGTTAAATTGGGTTGTGTAGTGAAGAGAACTGCTGGATATCGGCTTTATTTGTTCCAAAAGAGTGATCTTATTCACAGAAAACATCGAATACTGCAGGAGATTAATTAATTTTGCGTTCAAATTATTTAATCAGAAGTTTCACCGATGCTGTTGCATCAGTTAGTTGTTATGCTAGTCTGAAGTTAATTCTTGGGCGCATACCTTTGTCTTAAAGATATGTTTGTTCTGAATGTGGGAATTACTGTATAACACAAAGTTGTACCTAACAGCTTCATTGAACATACTGTTTTGTCTTTGTGACCCTTCGGTCTAAAGACTTTGTGTCATAGCTTTCTCTTTCTAAATTGATACCACATTCTCTCACAGGTGTTGTGAATGTGGATTAGTGTTTCTTCAGCCAGCGGACACTACAGCAGTTCTTGGATAACTTTTTCTTGAATTTTTCTCTCTTTAGAACTAAATTTGAATACTGTTCAATAAATAAATCTTGGCTTACTGAACAAAGAGGAGAAAACAAAATTGTGCTTCCTTGATGAGCACTTTTGGTGCTCTTCCGTGTATGCCTTGAGTACTGAAATAGGTTCCACATGGTAAGAACAATAATTATGTGCTTGGGTGTTACCGATAGTCATTACCTTTATGTATGACTAAGTAATTTTGAGTGCTTATCTATAAGGTTAGTATTTTAAGACATGTATGTGCAACTTCCTTCTGAAGTGTGAGCCTGGGGAAAAAAAAGCATGGCACTAGCATCACAAACCCATTTTAACAGACTTCAACAGCAAAATGGAGATACTTAGCTCCACTACGTAGTCCTGTTCTTGAGTTAATCCCTGTCAGCTAGTCCATCATCCTTCTCTGCTCTTGCTGAAAATTATGAGAAGGTGGAACATTCTGTTTCAAAACTATTTGCCAGCAGTGAAGGGGTGTTGAAACGTGTGTTCTTTGCTGCTTTCTGCAGCCAAGAACACTTGCATGGACAAAGACTCCTGAGCCTGTTTCTTTACTCTAAGCCTGACTCTACCCCACTCTTCTCTATCTTCTACCCTGGCACCTCATTAATTTCTGCAGTATCTTTGTGTGTTGTTTTCAGGCTACTTACCTCAGTGCCAGCTGAAGGGAAGGAAGTGTGCTTGTGGGCTTTGTGAAAATAGCGTGTCTGCAGTTGAGGCTGTACTTTTAGCTGGAAGAGAATTAAAGGGATGGAGTTTTAAGGGAGTTTTATCTGCTGAAATCACCCAACTGTTTTTTTTTTTAAATGGCAAAATGGGAGAGTTCAGTCTAGCCAGTTAAACCTCATGATGCCATGAGCAAATAAAAGCTGATAAGGAAAAGTTGGCTAGTAGTACTGCATCTAGAACTTCAGTAAAAGGACAGTTTGTATTCCACTTTCATTGTATGGTATTATTACATAAATAGCTTTCCATCCAAAGCTCTAGCACCAGACATTTGTTGGGGCATGATACTACTCTACGTGAATTTCATGTAAGGTTAAAAAAGAAAATTTTCAAATGCTGTACTGACTCATAAATTTTGTAAGTATCCTGTGTATGCACAACTCAAAGTAGCATACTGTTTCTTAAAAATAAATAAATACATACCAGGTCTTCTATTCATCCGAAGCTGGCTTCTCAGCTTTTACCTCTAACATATGTGGTTTTTTTAATCCAAGTAGCAAGAAGCTATGCTATGTGAAGCCATGATCTGAAATAGGCACTATACTTTGTCATATTTCTGTTGGCACTGTTTAACATACTGTATCTTTTGTTTCAGGTTTGTAACAGCGTGTTTAACAGCTGGGATCAGTTCAAAGATCACTTGGTAATACACACCGGTGACAAACCCAACCACTGTACCTTATGTGATTTGTGGTTTATGCAAGGCAGTGAGCTGAGAAGGCATCTCAAAGAAATGCACAATATTTCAGAACGAATAGTGACAGAAGAGGTTCTTCCAGTGGAAGCTGTGGAAGCTGAACCAGTAACATCAATGACTATAATAGAACAAGTGGAGCAAGTCCATGTCCTACCAGTAATTCAGGTACAAGTGGATCCTGCACAGGTGACTGTGGAACAGATGCACCAGGATCTCATACAGGACAATCAAGTGAAAGGCACACAGATAGATGAACTGCAGGAACAGGTGCAAATTAGTTACTTGGAAGTTGAACACATTCAGACTGAACAAGGTGCTGAAGTCCATGTGGAGCAGTTACATGTTGAGCACGTAAATCAAATACAGATGGAAGAAGTAGAGGCAGAACTTATAGATGGAACAGACCTTGAACAAGTAGAATATGAAAGTGTTGGTCAAGGAGAAGCAGAAGAAAAGGAACCTAATCAAGTAGATGATAGAGATAAGGAAGATCATGAACAAGCTGAAGACTTAAAAACTCAACAATTAGTGGACACGCAGAATGAAAAGGTTGATGACTAGGACAAATAATGACACTGTGCAGGTTTAGGAATGAAATACCAAATTATTTTTGTTAACTTTCACATTGTTTTTTCAACTGTCAGTGGTCACCTTTCCAATATGCTGTCCTTAGGAAGCTGCACAAGTGGACCAAAATTAGCTTTCTTCATGTTCAACTAAACTTCTCTCATATGTGAAAAATAACTTTCCCATTCATGTAATACCATGGAACAGAAACTACCACAGACACGGACAGCTTTGTGAGGATTTTAATAATGAATAGCTTGTATCATTGTTACACCATTCCTGGGTACATGTAAGAGTAATTTCACCTCTTTTCCTCTTGCAATAGAAGCAAACTCTTGCTACAGATTTGCAGGGTGTCTGTGGCAGAAGAATCAGTAAAATCTGGTGGGTTCTATTGGGTACCTGCGAATTTTCAGATGAGACTGTCTGCTGTATCCTAGCAGCGGTCCTTAACTTTCAGGCTGGGAAAAAACATTGTCTATGGAGGTCTCTGAGCACAAACTCCTGTGCCTTTTCAACACTGACTGGTTAAATTTCCACAAAGTTCCTAGAGTGTTCAAGAACCTAGTTCAGTAAAAGACAATGTAGGTAATGTTATAGCGCTTTATATTTTTGCTTAAAATTGTCAGCTACTGATTTTTTTTTTTTTTTTGCATTAAATTTAGAGGCGGTGGGGCTGAGAGGGGAAACACAAATCCACATGGAGGCAGCAGGACACTCTAAAAGGGACAGTTTAAAATAGGAAAAGTGCTGTAAAATCTGTGGTAAACATGGGTTGGAAGAAAGCTACCAACAGACTGTTCTTTTATAAATTGTCATTTTTGAAAATGAGTATGTTCAAACATAAATACAGAGGAGACTTGTTATATGGAATCAGGTTCCTGTTTTTTTGAAATGAAATTCTGACACTTGACACAAAGATGTGCTAAATACAAAAGTAAAAGCCATAGGTATGAGTGCTAAACTGTGGATTGAAAAGTAGGAGTGTAAATAATTTAATCAATCTTAGACAATAAACCAATACCAACCATGAAATGTTGCATTATTTGTTTCATCCAATAAATTAGGAACAACTGAGTGACTGGCAATTACAGTGCCAGCTCCCAGTGGTAAGAATCAATCTCATTTTTAATAAAATTAATAGCTCTTTACTGTAAAGTTAGATTTGTTTAGAAAATAATTGTCTAGCTCTATGTTCAAGGATGCTAAGGACTTCTAATTCTCAAGTATTGCCTTGAGATTAGAGGTGCTCCACACTTCTGAAAAACTTTCTTTTCAAAGCCTTAACTGAAGGGAGGAATTTTTGCAAGGACATTCCCTAATGCTCTTGGTAATCCTGTAGTTCCTAGGTAAAATCAGGCTTTTCTATTCAGTCTTCTCCAAATGCAGAATCATTTCCTGGGATTTGTGCTTTTATTTAGTCTTGTTCAAAATGATTCTTGTGTTTCATCGTAGCCTTTGAGAAACTGTTGCAAAACAAACATGGATCTCAATTAAAATTTCGAACAATTTGATTAATGTAACTTGCATTCTTTTTTTACGATGTTTTGTGTTTTCTGAGATGCAAGTAATATGTGATGAGATTCTGCGCAGAGGGAGGAATGTGGCCCAGAAAATGGAAATGAAATGTCCAGTTTGGGGTTTTTTTCCCTGTTAAACTGTAGTGTTTGCTGCTAGCAAGTAAGTTAAAAATGAAAGCAACCTGTTTGTAATGAAAATACAAATAATTTGTCACTTGTCAAACAACTGGCAGCTGAGGCAAGTACAGGGGAAGCTGGAGCCCTTTCCTGACTCTGCAGCTCAGAGCTAGGCCAGCTTCGGCCACGGCTGGAGCCCGCTTTGGGTGTGCTCGCGTCCTCGCCCGGCTTTGCGCACATGGCCTCCGATGCTTGGGCGGCTCCCGGTTTTTCTTCCACCTGGAGCCTTGAGATCCGTAACCGTCCCTGCTGGGGCTCGGCTTTCCCCTTCCTTGAAATGAGGGCCGGCGGCCTTTTGAGGGAATAAATCCTGCCGTTAAAAGACCTGAAGCTAGGAAGGGGGTGCAGCCCGTAGCTCCTGGGGTGCGGGCCTCAAACGTGGGGACGGGAGGACCCGGAGGGTGCAAGTGGGGAGCGGGGGCTGCGCCTGCCGGGCGGCCGCCGGGGCCGGGAGCGCAGCCCGCCCGCCGCCGGAGCTGTCCAAGGTTTGGCGGCGGCCGCGGCCCCTCGCCCCGGGCTGCCGCCACAGCCGCCTCGGCCGGGAGCCGCGCAGGCCCCCCCCCGCCTCTCCCGAGGGCAGGCGAGGGGCGCGGTGGGGCAGGGAGGCCCGTCCCCGCCGCGGGAGGGGTGGGAGGCGGGCAAATGGCGGGCCGCCGGGCAGGAGCAAATGGCGGGCCGCGGGCAGGGGCCGCGGGGCTGCGGCGGCGCTGAGGGCCGCGACCCGAGGCCGGTCCGGCGGGCGGCGGGAAGGGGCGGCGAGGCCCTGCGGAGCCGGGGCCGGAGGCGGCGGGAGGGAGCCGGCTTTCAGGTACCTGCCCTTCCAGCGCCGCCGGGTCCGGCAGCCTTCGCCGGGGAGCTCGGCGGGCGTTGCTGTGCCTGCCGGCGCCTTCACCGGGGGTCGGCGGGGCGGTGGGCAGAGTCCCGCCGCGGTGAACGAGCGGGAGCCGGCGGAGCTGTGATCTTTTCAATAATACTTTGTCGCTGCTGGTGTAATGTGTATGTTAATTTGCCCGGAGGGCGTATACGGGCTAGACGGAATTATTTTTCTCGGTAAAGTTACTGGTATAACGTCCCACATTTTTCTAATTCCGACCTTTCTTCCAAATACTCTAACACTAATGAAGTGTCTGCAGGTGTACCTCGGTGTGCGATACCCTGGGCCGGGCCGTGGGACGGGGGCCCAGACAGACAGACAGACAGGCACCCACCGGCGGCGGAGAGGGGCTTCTGCTGCCGGAATGGAGTAGGGGAGGGGCTGTGCCCACGCGGGTGGGGTTTATTTGTTATTTAAATGCAGATTATGTGAGAGACCCGTGTGTTTTGTTTGACGCCCTCTTCTTATGCTAGGACGGTTTGGAGCCTAAAGCCAAAGTATTTTCCGTCTAAGACATCCCATATTGTGTTCAATGCACTACATACATGACTAATTCCGTGGAAGGAGCCAGGACATGCTTCGGTGTTTTCATGATTGGGATATTTATTCCTTACATAGTATAATCTGTTCACACCTTTAAAATGGCTGGCACAGTTACTGTTAAACACATAACAGCAGGTCTCGCAAGAAATTTGTAGTTTTGGGACTTTCTCCTTTAAGGATGTAGACTGACATTTCAGCTGATTCACACCAAATAGATTTGTTGACGTCCTGGGTGCACGTGTGTTACAGTGTGTTTAGACTGTCGTGTCGTCCGTCCCGTCCCCCCCCCGCCACCACAGTTCAGGAAGAAAACTAAAAACTGGTACTCATTTTCAGGGTGAGAAAGATGTTTGTGCATGTGTGTGCAAAAAACTGAATTAAAAAGTATCGTTCCATCAAAAAGGTTCCTAAGTTACATATATAGGGTGGGGTTTTTTTGTACTGGGTAATTTTTTTTTAAATATTTTCTCAGATCTAAAGCAGTTCCAGGGGCTGAGCAATCCCATGGCTGTAAATGAGCGAATGATTTGGTTGAGCTTATTTTTCCTGAGTGCTTAAATATTATCATCCATCTTCTAGTGCTATTAATTTAACTGATACTTCTTTTCTAAATACTATCTTATCCCACAAATACATGCGAGGACCTCAGATTTTAGTTAGTTCTAGACAGGTGGTCTGTTTGGGAATTAGGAACTAAGATACCTGAATACACTGGTTTTACTATTCCTACAGTTACATGTCTGGGATCTTTTGAGAGTGTTGTTTTAAAAATTGCAGCTTCTGGGGTATTTAAAAAAATGTTGCCCAGTTGTGGGGTCCTTAGCTTTGCCATATGAAAATACCCAAAATGATTTCGTAAACTAACACAGGGCCTGCACTATTGTAAATGTAAATAATTTATTGTAATACATTCTGATCTAGTGATTCTGTTTTGAAGGCAATTAAGTTGCACTGGAAGAGAACTGGTTGCTCATATTGTAGCCACATTACAATAAATTCATCAATTAGCCCTTTGCTAAAAAGGATTTTTCTTTGGGTCCTGTAGGTTGAACTTCATGGAAGGATTTTCTGGACTTCGCCACTGGGGAAATGAGATGCTCTTTGGAGTGGAGGCGTTGCAGGTTCCCCCTCCATGAGATACAGAGCGCTGACCCAAGCAGATACGGCACCATGGCAGCTGTAGTGCCTCACCTGGGGGAAGCACAAGTGACAGAGATGGTTGTAAGATATATGTTCCAAAGGTGCTCTTTGTGGGGGGATTTGGGGCTTTTGCTCTTTTTTTGGAGGCAAAGTTACACTGGGGTGGGGAACGTAACAAATAAGAGCACATGAATTGGAACCATACTGACAAGTGACAAGATTAGCTCCTCACAGCTGGAAACATCACACAACTTTTGCATAGCCAGTCTTGGCCTCTGGTGTTATTCTGGAGCCCTAGAAGTCAGGATTGTTTGCTTCTCTTCCTGATTTTTAATGTGAGGCAAGGAATAAACTTCAATCTTTGAAACTCTCAGCTAACACTAAGAAAATCTCCAGCATGGCTCTTCTGTGTGTTTGGAAAAAAGCAGTCTTTCGTGCATAGACAGCTCTCTTTTAGGACACTTGGCAAATATTAATTAGCTCAGCCTCTGCCGGTTCCTGTAAAGCAGGTAAATGGCTTTTATTTTCCTTTATTTTTTTCCTGTATTTTATTATGGTTATACGGAGTAAATAATTCTGCAAGCAGGCAGTAGTGGAACTGAAAACACTGCCCAGCTGCCTGACTTTCTTTCCTGAAGCATAAAATCAAAGACTGTTCTCCTCATAGCAAGGAAAACAAATTTTTGAGAAAGATAACTCCAAAACAGAAATCAGTGTGTCTCTTGCTTGAAATATGACAGGACTCTGCCTAATGTGGGAAGCATAGGGTAATAGGCCTTTTATTATGTTTATAAAATAAATACATATTTGCACACTCAGTAACCTGGAAAATTAATTGGAAAACACTAATACTGTCTAAGAAATTACACATTTCAGATAACATCCAAAGATGTTTCATTGCTTCCAGCATTCGTTCATAAGCTGAGCCCCTGTTTCTGGTTGTGAATTGGTATTTTAAGCTGCAGAGAGAGTTAGAGATTATACCAATCTAGATATCTGCAATTAAATCACTGTAAGTATGTCTGTGCTAGTGATAAATCTTGTTAATGCTGCATAGACATGGATCTGCTGTGAGAGGATTAGTGGGATACATTTTCTGCTGGTTGTCATGACAACCATAAATCCATGCAGCTGTACAGCGGTGTGTTAATCCATGTAGTTTAATCCAGCTTCCAAATTAGATCATCAATATTGAGCTGCCAGATAACAGCTGGTTTAAATGCTCTCCATTCCCTTAAGTACCCAGAGTCCAACCGATGCACCTACAGCCTTCTAGGAAAGACACACTGTTAAACCATGGAGTAATTTGTTGCTGTAATAGCAGTGTATGACTTGGCTCAGTGTCCCAAGCCTGGTATTTTTCAGGTGTTTATAATAAATCATTGTTCTCAGTCTAAATTGTGATGTCATTTATGTTTTAGAGATTGTATCAAAGGTTTAAGGACTCTTCAGTCCCTCATTAAGATAATCTGGTTATTCCACTGTGCAACAATGAGTGCTGATACTATCATGCCTTTTAAAGCTTTTGTTGCAAAACAAGGAAGTATTTAATCTGGAAGGAAGTTAGAAAATGTGAGTATTCCCTGCAAGGTGATTGGAGCACGCTTGAAAACTCATCTGGCACTGAACAGTTCAGGTGAACCACTCCTGGTTTGATCTGATGCTCAGTTATAGATCCCTCTTTTATTCTTTTGCAATTACTATGTTATTACTTCCATAGTTTTTCCTGTAGTTTGCTGAGATGTACTCGTGAACTTCAGTGTTTGTGAAAGCCTTCATGAAGTCAGGGTAACCAGGCCCAGTCCATGTGTGCAAGGTGGCCTCTTTGAGATGCCACATTTTTGTAAAATGACAGCCCTCTCCTCCACAATAGGCCCATATATAATGCTGTTTTCTGTACAGCACAGTTGAAAGAATCAGCTTTTCTGAGTCCCGCAGGAAGTGATTGCAGGAAGTGACTGCACTGACGGTTGTCTTCTCTGCCCTGCTAGGCCACCATGAATTGTGTTAATTATGGGCTGTGAGGGACAGCATGAAATTGCGCTAATAGTTACAGAGGGAGAGTCCAGCAGTGCTTCTTATTTTCGGTTTTGGTTTTACACACAACAGAGTTGTGTAAGTTGTTTTTTTCTTATTGGTTACAGGTTCCACAGAATCCTCATTTAGAAACTTGGTTTTGCGGAAGTCAAGTTGCAGATTGTCAGATTGTGCCCAAGTCTGGTCTGATATTCAGAAGGTACAAAAATTAGACTGTAGAATTGAGCCTAGGGCTCTGTTCTTAAATAAAGTTCCACTTGTCTGGGCAAGCATGGTGTAATTGTACCAAAGGAGAGCTGATCACTTACCAGCACCAGTAAACGTAACATTTAAAATGAGCAGTCAGTGTTTAAATCCCAGTGGCTCATTTTCATTAGCATTTAATAGGGAAGTCTTGCTTTTCCGAATGCAGTGAAACAAGTAAGAGGAGCAAGAATTAACATTAGGCAACAGTTTATGTGCTTGCTGCCCCAGCCTGGTGATAAACCCTAAAGTCCACCCTCTTCCCCTCCTCCACCACCTTCCCTGGGGTGTCATGCTGCAGTGTGTACTGGTGGCCTTGGGCTGCTCTCCCCAAGGCTCCCGAGGCTGCCTCCGTAGGCAGTTCTTTCCACTGTGTTTGCCCACACTGTGTTTGCTTCACCCACAAAGCATATGGATGTCACTGATCTCATACCCATGTTAATTTTATTAACTCATTAACAATTAATACATTATAAAATGTAAATTATTAATTTTTATTTTTTTGACCTTAAGCATGCAAAAACATTCTTGATGAAGTCCTTGATTTAGATCTGTAGAGTGCAGAAAATCTGCTATCAGCCATTAGTGTCAGGTTTTCATCTGTAACTTGCTCTTGCTGCTGATTTTTTGTCCCTGTAGTTTAAACCTTCATTGTGCCAAAATTGTAAATTTATTTTACAGACTGTCCATCATTTTGCTCCCAATGGTGCTGCACCATATGGAGGAATCACCTCTTAGTTTTACAGCTGCGCCCCTGGGCTGGGAGCGGTGCCTGGAATGAGCTCAGGTGAGGGTCAGTCTCTGGATGCCCCCTTCGACCCGTCACCCCAGTAGCTGCCTGGCTCCATGAGGCCATGGGCCGCTGCGTGCAGCAGCCAGGCCTGTGTTTGCTCTCCCAGCACCAGTATTCAAGTCCAGGATAGGATTTAGCTCTATCGTTTTATCATTTTACTATTTTATAAGCCAAAAAATGTAAGGTTATTGCTTCTGTGTCAGCTTTGTTTCCTTTTGGAGGCTGGTAGGCTGCGAAATGTCACAGCCTGGAGGCCTGAATTTATAATTACAGGTTTGCTTCACCGTAACATATTTGGAAATATCTATTCTTTAAGCAACTATTTCTCACACAGTTAAAGTGGTGCTTCTCTTGGAGCACAGTATTTATTGATGATTTAGTTACTTTTTGTATTTTCACAGTGTTGGTATTCTTTACATACTTGTGTTTGCATACATGTTTTTCTTCTATATAATTGGTATTTGACATTTGGAAATATCCTGAGACATGTGCTAATGTCACCCTAGCTTAAGTCACAGAGGGAAGTCAAGGGTGGGAAGCAATGAGACTCTGCAATTACTTTTCTTAAATTCTGGTTTCTAGATTTACAATAGCTGAGGTTTTTCTTTCTAAGAATGGGGTGGAAGGAAAAAACACTTCTCAAACAATTGTTTTAATCCTCTACCTGTAGCTCTGACGTGAATTTCTAATGTGTCTTACCAGACAGTAGTTTTGCGAGCAAAAGTGAAAATAGTATTTGAAAAGTTCTAATGGAAGGTATAAATGTTGATTTGTGAATACAATGTCAGCTGCTGTTTCATATTTTTCATTTTAGTAGCTTCTCATTGGTGTTACCTTCATAAACACCATCATTAACAAGACAATAAAGTGCAAGGCTGTGGGTACTAATAATGTGTGCAGGTTGTCTGGATAAAGAACTAAAGCTTCAGAGCGAATGGCATCTGCCATGCTTGCTTCTTGTTTAGGCCTCTATTGTACAACGCTATCCCCTCTTGAAAAGCACAGCCTTAGGATGAGCCAGGCAGTAAATCTCTTGAGCATTAGTACTTACTCTCAGCAGCGCACAATGCAGTTTGAGCCACCAAAGAGCATGTCACAGGGGCATGGGGATTTGAGTTTTCCAGCAATGAGCAGCCACTTGGAGTGTCATTCTTTCCACTCTCGTGAAGAGCTGCCTTGAAAAGCTGTAAGGCATTTACCGATGACTTGCCCACCACATTAAACATGAACACTGCAGACCTTTGTGGCTCTGTGTATTGTATCCTTCTGCTTGGAAGGAGCCAAATTCCGTGCAGGCTTCTTTCATGTGTGCTGCTGCAGCAAGGGAAGAAGGCAGCTGCACTCTTGTTCTTAAGGACTTGTAGTCATATTTCTCATTTTTGCAGGTGTCGTGTAGAGACTGGGGGTGCACATGGAGGCTCCGCTGAGGCTGGAGACATTCACAACATCTTGAAAAATGATCATATTCTAGCAGGATCATATTTTAAGAAAACACCAAAGGAAAGCATTTCAGAAGTAGTGCTAATGCAAAGTGTCAGTTCTTCTGCATATCAATGACTGATTTTTATCTTAATTTGAAATGTAATCAGCACCATTTGGTGGAAGAGATTTCTCTTGACAGTAGTTCAGCTGTAATTAACATTGACATCATCTTACATCAGTAATGAAGATTTTTTTAAAGTATTTTATTTCACAGCCTTCTTGCTTATTTTTCCTTGGGTTTTGTTTTCTTTTTTTTTTTTTAATCCCTCATGCTTTTTTCTGTCCCAGACCCCTTCTGGCTGCTTGATACCACTTGAAACAGCTGATATCTTGCTAAGTAGAAAAAAAAAAAGATGCAGGTTTCCTTTCAGAATCAAAGTGCTGGAGCATCAGTAAGAGCTGGGTTTGGCCTTTTTCCCAGTTGCGGATTATATCATCATCTTTGCTGCTCTTGGTCTCTGGTGACCCAGGATTTGATGACCTCCTGAGGACGTGTTTGGCAGAAAAATGAAAGCTTGAAATTAAGAGATACCTAGAAACTAGCCTTACATTTCACATGAAAATATAATCATCAAGCAAAATGTATTGCATATATATGGGAATATAGATTGGAGTTGCCAAAACTTCTATACTCAATGGTCAGAACAAACGCATTGTAACTGAGGCTTAATTCTTGCTAAACATCACATTATTTCATTTGGGTATCTTGCATAGAGCTATTCCCATAAGCCTGATGCTGAGAAACTATTTTTTTACTTCTCTTCATGTGAGGGTGTGATAGTCTGGTACATTACCTGGACTTCAGTAAAGCCTTTGACACTGTCTCCCACAGCATTCTCCTTAGGAAGCTGGCGGCTCATGGCCTAGGCAGGTGTACTCTTTGCTGGGTAAAAAACTGGCTGGATGGCCGAGCCCAGAGAGTTGTGGTGAATGGTGTTAATTCCAGTTGGTGACTGTCACCAGCGGTGTTCCCCAGGGCTGCGTTTTGGGGCCAGTCTTGTTTAATATCTTTATCAACGATCTGGATGAGGGGATTGAGTGCACCCTCAGTAAGTTTGCAGATGACACCAAACTGGGTGGGAGTGTCAATCTGGTCGAGGGTAGGATGGCCCTGCAGAGGGATCTGGACAGGCTGGACCGATGGGCCGAGGCCAGCTGTATGAGGTTCAACAAGGCCAAGTGCCAGGTCCTGCACTTTGGTCACAACAACCCCATGCAATGCCACAGGCTTGGGGAAGAGTGGCTGGAAAGCTGCCTGGCCAAAAAGGACCTGGGGGTGTTGGTCGACAGCCAGCTGAACATGAGCCAGCAGTGTGCCCAGGTGGCCAATAGTGTCCTGGCTTGTATGAGGAATAATGTGGCCAGCAGGAGCAGGGAAGTGATTGTCCCCCTGTACTTGGCACTGGTGAGGCCGCACCTGGAATACTGTGTCCAGTTTTGGGCCCCTCAATACAAGAAAGACATTGAGGTGCTGGAGCGTGTCCAGAGAAAGGCAACGAAGCTGGTGAAGGGTCTGGAGCACAGGTCTTATGAGGAGCAGCTGAGGGAACTGGGATTGTTTAGCCTGGAGAAGAGGAGGCTGAGGGGAGACCTTATCACTCTCTACAACTCCCTGAAAGGAGGTTGTAGTGAGGTGGGTGTCGGTCTCTTCTCCCAAGGTACAAGCAATAGGATGAGAGGAAATGGCCTGAAGTTGCGCCAGGGGAGGTTTAGATTGGATATTAGGAAAAATTTCTTCACAGAAGGAGTGGTCAAGCATTGGAACAGGCTGCCCAGAGAGGTGGTGGAGTCACCATCCCTGGAAGTGTTCAAAAGACAGGTAGATGTGGTGCTTTGGGACACGGTTTAGTGGGAATGATGGTGTTGGGCTGATAGAATCATAGAATCATAGAATCGTTTAGGTTGGAAAAGACCTTTAAGATCATCCAGTCCAACCATTAACCTACACTACCAAGTCCACACTAAACCAATCAAGGGTAGACTAGACTAAACCATGATGGTTGGACTGATGATCTTAGATATTCTTTCCAACCTTAATGATTCCTAGTTTTTACTTTCATTAAAAAATAATCCAGCCACCAAGCCAGGAAACATGAAATTATTACTCTACCCTAATTGGTTTAGTGGTGGACTTGGTAGTGTTAGGTTAATGGTTGGACTGGATGATCTTAAAGGTCTTTTCCAACCTAAACGATTCTATGATTCTATAAATTTTATGTATACATTGCTATACAGGTCTGCGTCACAGTCTGTGAATTGTCCTCCCCCGACCCCTCTAGAAACTTGCTTTAGTGGTGCTTACGGTTTTCAAGGCATGCCTGTAGGATAGTTGAGCAGTGACAGCATTCTCCTGCATGGTGAAAGACTGCATCTGAAACCCATCTTCAGGGTTTAGGCCAGGGATTCAAATACACTGCCAAAGTCTGGTAGGTGCTCCAGTAGGCTACTTCGTGGTAGCTCTTTGGACCTGGGTTCTGTTGGGTTGGTTTGTTTTGTTTAAAAACATATGAAAGTTGTTTTAGTCTGTATGTGGAATAACTACAGGTTCTTTAAAGAAACTGAATTGTCTTTGTCAGCTCCATGTAACTGACATAACTGACATTTACAAAAAAAGAAACTGTCTTGGGACACTGACTCTTATGCTATTCATAGAGAAAAGAGATTGTTATCAATGAAACTTAAAAGTAGAGCCAACTCATCAAAAACTCACAAGAAGAATGTAGCTTCCTTAATGGATGTGTTGTTTCAGAAATTTTTTCCTTCAGAGAAAAGCTTTTCTTGGCAGTTTCCTTGTTTTCTCCTTGGTTATTTTTCCTCTGTTCAGTCTGATCTGAGAACTTCGTAATAATAAAAGCATTTGCATGGCTGGATGAGTACATTAAATGATTTTGGATGTGCTGTGTTGCCCTGGGCTGCCCACAGTGACAGCAATATTTAATTGGGAAGTGCTGCAACTGTTGGCTCTACAGCTGGGAGTGAATGGGAGAAGCTGTTTCCACTCACCTCCACTCCATGCTTTGCTCTCTTCAGGCAAGTGAGGAACAAACACTGATGGTCTGTCAGGAGTGACAAGCCAGTGGTAACTGCCAGTGACAAGCCAGTGACAAGCGGCAGGTGCTTTGGCGGTGGTCAGACCCAACGTGGTAAGAGGAATTCCAGGAACCCCCAGTTCTCTGGCAATCAGTGGTTCTCCTTGGATATTGCATATTCACATATGCAATATGTGGCTATCTGCCTACATACATGTCTGCGTGATAGGTATATTGTAAGATTATGTTGAATTTGGGATCAGAAGGATGTGAAATGGAAGTGTTGAATTCAGGGCTGTAGTACAGGGGAAAAAAGTTGAGCAAGAACCCTTGGGGTCACACACTTGCATCTGACCCCGCTTTTGTTTCTGGTTCCATTGAAGGAGCATGCGTTTCTCTGACATGTGTGTCCATGCAATGAGAAAGGCTTTCTTCTGATTTGATGTTACCATTCAGGTCACCTTAGAGACAAGTGTAATTATCTGCAAATGTGAAGGGAAATGCTGAGAAAAGTTTAAAGTCAGAGCTAGTTCTGGAGAATGCATTCAGTAAATGTGTCTGAGCTTTGAAGTCCTGCAGACTCAGCAACAATCCTGATGTTGTGACTGGTAGTCTACACAAAATGGTGCTACAGAAGGGCCTGATTTCTGACTGCTACAGCACGAAAATGAAAATCAATTCCTTGCTCATAGCGGAGTCTTTTTCTACCAGGGACCTGAGCTTCAGCTGATAGAAACTGAAGTGACTATTAGTTGCAATACAGTTCCACAGAAATTTTATCTTTCAGAAGTGCTTTGTGAAGAATCCCTAAATTTGGTAGCTTTAGCACCAGGAGTTCGCTTTTGGTTTTGGTCTCTGCTAGTCCTCCCAACAGTAAATACAACATGCTGTGAACAGGCGCTGTCTGCCAAGGCCTCTTGAATTCTAAAGCTGATTTGGACTCTGATTCTGTTTGTATTTGTAGGCAAGTTTTACATCTGCTACCATGATTTTCATTGTGTAAGACATTCTGCTAATAGAAGGACTGACAAATGTGTTTCAGTACAGAAGGGATATGGAGATACTCAAAAGAGTGTGTTTTATCTGAATCTTGGAGTGCAAAGACTAGGTCATCTGGTGAAACCATTTGAGGAAGGATGAAAAATGCCTCTATCTACATTATTTTTTCTGTCTTCCTCGAATTAGTATGTCAGAAACTAGAATTAAAAAAGCTTAATAATAATAATAATAATAATTTGTAATTAAATAATAATAAATATATTAAATATATTTAATACATAACTATAAAATTTATAAATAAATATAAAAATAATAATAAAAATAATAATTAAAATTTAAAAAGTTACTCTGAAATAATAATTGAAAGAAAACTTTGTTAGAACTGGAATGGGCTGAAGGAACAGAACTCAGCTTTATCAGGCCGTATTAGAAATCCCAGTATAAATGTTTTTCATCTGCTTCAACAGTATTACAGAACTTTTCAAAGAAAGCTCAGAATTCTGTCTTAAATTTAGTGTTGTAATACAAGAAGTTCAGAATCAGCAAATGTATTGCCAAGACTCCTTTACATGATGAGAAATTCCATGTTGGTAATAAAGTAGAAAAAGTGAACAGATTCCGTCTTCATCAGAAATAAGACTCCACTGTTTGCATCTCAGCCATCAGGCTGGCAGCCTGGTTCCTGCAGAAATCTTTCGAGTTCAATTCCCACAGCTTTTGAAACTTTGCGGTCATCTGTGTGTGTGTCTTAGGCATACACTAACAACTCACTAAAGCTCTTGGCTTAACCTGTTTACTTCTCAAAAGTGAACTGTACATACCATCAGTAATTTTGTGCATTTGTTTGTTACAATGGGAAAATACGACAAACACCTTAAAGGAGTATCAGGAGTATCATCATCAGGTGCAGTAAGCAGGAACTGTGACATTGCCTAGAGTAACAGTAAGTTAGTCTATGTACACATCTAATTTTCATGAACAAGAAGAGAGCACAGCATGGAAGGAGAGGCTATCTTTTTGCTTTGCTCTTGATTTAACAATGCCCACAAATGGTGTTTATGTTCAATTCTGCATCATGTCTATGAAAAATTCTGGAGTTCTATATGGAGAGTACAGGGGGTGCAGGATATAGGCTTGGTGCTGGCTTTGAGATGGGAGCAGGCTTTCAGAATAACAGTTCTGTGGGTTTTTTGTTGAGTACTACCATGATCACTGCGGTAAATTACTATATCTTTGCCTTTTGAGTGGTTAGTGGTACTCCAGGTATAAAAATGAGAGACGAAAATGGATTAAGTTCTTTGTTCCAGCAAACAGTGATGAGAAACTGTTCATTCATGTCAGCCCTATGATTTAGAGGTTATGAGAATAATCTCTTTCCAGTCCTGTTCAGCTCTGCATGTTGTCACCAGATTAAGTGGTGTGATTAGCTGGGTTTAAGTGCTAATTTTATGAAGAGGATGCAAAAGACATGCATTTTCTTTCTTTTTCTCTCTCACCTAGTGCTGTGGCACTGAGAAACGCTGCTGCTGTGGACAGACAAGAGAGTAAATAATTGTTGATGAAGGTTCAGTCAGAGACCAAGCTTTGAAGGAGCCAGAAGAATCTGTTAATCTTTATGTTAGAGGCTGAAAAGCTTAGCGCCAGCAAAGCAGGCAGTTCTAGCTCAAGGCCGTGTTGACTGTTCACATGTGGTACGTCATCAGGCAAAATTACAGGTGGTGTCATGTCTACTCTGAGCTGCTTGCTGGAGAATTTCTTCCAATACACCTCTTTAGAAGCCGCTCGTGAGTCTCCTTCCTGAGAGATTTCAGACTCTTAATGGAACATGGTTTCAAGATTGAGAGTATAAGAGATCAAACAAGTCAAAGTCTCCTCTTAGCTGTACATATTTAGCTATCTGTTACTGCAAATACTGCAACTCTTCATGTCTTAATTTTCAGACCTGCTTTCTGCTATTGCTCTGTTGTGACACAATGTGAAGAATAAAACAGTTCTTCACCATGCATTTTTTTAATAATCAGGATGGTGCAAGGGTGCCCTTCTCAAGAAATGAGTTGCCACCATGCCTTTGAGCTCAGGGGTGATGTGTCCATCATGTGGGAACTTGGCCTTTTACTGCCCGAGGCTCTGGCTGTGCCCAGGCTGCCATCCTGTCTGGCACCTGACGAAGTCACAGAGTTCGTCCTGAGAGAATGTAACCTTCTTGCATTGCCAGCTGCACTTCGTTCAGATTTCAGGGCAACATTTAGCATTTCTGATCTCGTTTCGTCTTGCTGGCCTTGTGGTGTTAGCGTGCTCAGTTTGGAAAATCTGAACAGGCTGCTCTTCTGTATCTCTTGTTTCCATTTTCCTCTGTTTGCAAAAGCTATCCTAGAAACCTTAGCAGGTCTTAGAAATTTATATATTTTTTAATGTGAAATCATTTGAACCGCAAGTGACACTGTGATGTGTGTTGTCTTTAGTATTATACAAAAGTATCGTTATGGTTTTAAAGTCAGATTTTTTCTCAGTATGTTTTCCTGTGAGCATATAATTTCATGTGCATACCACTTAAACAGCAGTTTCATTCTTAAGTGTCTTGACAAAAAACCCACCCAATAGATTTTCTAGTTTAATTATAGTGATAAATGGGAAAAAATCTTGTGCTCAAGCAATTATCACCATTAAAGTGGTACAGACTCTTATAATATTTTGACTCTCTACATTTTCTTTCTCTTTTCTTTCCTTTTTTTTTGAACACGAACTATGAGCTAGTTCTACTGATTGTTTTCCTGTTGTTTTTTCCCCACTTTACAAAGTAAAACTAGAGTTTTTTCCCTTTCATTGAGTTCTGCTGCACTCAGGCAGCTGCCTTTTCATATGTTGATAGAAGGCTGCTAGAAAGGGCTAGAGCATTAAGCAAATCCAGGATAGATTAGTCAGTGAATGAAATGCTGGAAACATTACATTGTCATCTATTTAAAAATAGATCGCTATTTCAGAACTTTAGTCTAATAGGAGTAGCTTATAAACTCTTCTTTGTGTCTCTATTCTCAAGTGCATTTCTGGATTCTAATCTGAAATTCTCCAGACTTCTTCAAGGAGGAAATCGAGGGGAGGTGAACTGGAGTATCTTACAGACTTTTGCATAAACTTGGGATTTTGGATCATGTGGTGTGCATGGTGGTTCTGAAAGTATAGGCACCATGGAACTGTCTGCATCAGGGGGAATGGATGTTTGCAAGGAAGATTATGCTTTAAAGATGTTCTAAAATTGGTTTTACGCTCTACTTTTGCGTATCTTGTCTTTTTGCTTCACTGGTGAATCTACACTTCCTGAAACCATGCGATGTAATTCGTATGTGTGTAATACCATAGAGTTGGACTTAATTTCCATTTTTGTAAGTTAGTTGAAATCTGGTCCCCAGACTTGAACACTGAATGTATTATTTTGTTAAAATGTTAATGAGTATCATCTGTCTTAGCTTTTGAGATGTTTTGTGGTCTTCTGTGTGGTAATTTTTACGATCTTTTGTATGGTGGTTCAAACACCACATGATATATATATATATTTAGCAGTTCCAAAAATCTTTGGAACAACAGTTCCTTTTCCAGTGGATTTAATCAGAAAAATTAAATGGAAAGAACACTAACTGGTTTCCTAAAGCTGTTGGATACTCAGATTTGCACTATTCTTTCTAATGGAACGCAGCTTATGTAAGTCTTCAGTTTGACAAAAATAGTAATAATAATAACAACAGTCTGTGTTCCAGGACAAATACTCAACAAATCTCAGTAAGATTAGCTAATGAAATTAAATTCTAGACAAATTTGTTAACATTAATATTCATTCAAGTCAGGAAAGCTTTTGCTGTTCAAATGTGATATGAAAAGCAGGATGGTTTTAGGAATTTGGGATGTAGCAACTTTTTAGCATGACCCTGACTTTCAGTGGATCAGTAGCAAGCTGTGTATTGCTCAGACCTCTGAGGTGTTCCTCTTCTGCACTTGCCCAGCCAGAGTTGTATTGGTGTGTGCCTGCCCTCAAACACCATCAGCCTTCCCTGCCCTCAAACCCGGGCTTCCCTGCTGATCCTTGCAGCAGGACAAGGAAGTTGCCTCAATGTGTTGGGGTACAGGCTCCTCAGCACACACTACTGTATTTGGGTATTTGGTTTGAGAGACAAGATTATGAACCTTTCAGGGCTCCAAAACCAGACAGGTTTAAGAGAAAAACGAAGGCTTATTTTAGTAGGATGCATGTCAAAGCATTTAGCCGCAATACTGAAGTGAAGGTTGCAAAAGGAGAGTAAAATCTAGAGTGGTGCTCCATCTTGTTTGGGTTAATATCGCTCACTTAGGATCCTTAATGTGTGCCACAGCAGCTGAAGCCGAGAGAACAGTTCAATTCACAGTAGGCTGTCTTGAATGTTGCTTGCTGCCATTATACTGTTTCTCTAGATCCCAGTTTCAAAAATACCCATCCTAATTTCACTTCTGTTCTCACTCCAGTGGAAGGGGAGTCTTTAATGGGCAACTTATCTTTGATATGCAAAGTTAGTAACTTCTGACCCGTAGGATGTCAAATAAGATCAGATTGCTTCCTGCTAAGCTTCTTGCCCAGTCTTGAAGACTTACTATGCATTAAGCAGTTTCCAGAGGTTAGTTAAAGCTTCAGCATTTCTGGCGAGCTTGTGCTTATTCCCCTGCATGGCTCTGTGCCTGCAAAGGTTGGGGAGGACGTACAGATGGCAGACCTGGTAGCAGGGCACTGCCTGGTGCTGAGGTTTCTCAGTATGTGGTATCCGAATACAGATTCAGAGGCAGGAGCCAGTGTGATGAGCGGGTGGTCTGTATGGTGAGAGGACCACGTCCATCTGAGAAGGTGGCATGCTCATATATTGCTAGAGAAATATGGCTGGGACTGTTTTCCATTTCAGTGTTATTTTCTGATGGGTTCTAGAGATTTCCAACCTAATTGTCAATTAGATAAAAAGTACAAATATGTGTCTTTCTATCTAGACTTTTTTCTCTACATGTTCTAAAAGTTTTCAGTGCTGCGGTCACTTTGGGACATTTAAAATTGCCAAGGACAGAGTAGCTGCAATGACACTTTCAGGGGATAGTTCTTCAGCGTTTGTAAAACCAAGCAGACAGTCTTTATGGCATTGCTCTGTTTCTCTGTGGCTCCTGCAGCTTTTATGTGGGTATTGTACGTCTACATCTATGCCTTCTCTTGGTCAGGCTCAGTAATGTAATTGCTATAATGTAGTGGCTTGTTAATGCCAATCAGGATAAATCTCGAGTATCTCAGACATTACTCTGAGAAACTGGAAATGCCAGGCAGTGTAAAGTGCATTTCAAAGTGCAGTGCAGGATTTGTATCTTTCCAAATACCTCTCTGGAAAATAATAGCAACTGCTTATCTTCTGCCCAGATCCATTTAAAATTTACCTTATGAATACTTAACATTTTACTACTCAGTACTTTTGAGGAGTGCATACTTATTGATGCAACTAAGCTTGATTACCTGATAAGAGGTAACCAGAGTTATTTGTTATTTGTAGGGCCCATTGTCCTGGTTTTGGCTGGAATAGAGTTAATTTTCCTCCTAGTAGCTGGCATAGTGCTGTGTTTTGGATTTAGTATGAGAAAAATGCTGATAACACACTGATGTTGTTGCGAAGTACTGTTTATGCTAGTCAAGGCCTTTTCAGCTTCCCATGCTCTGCCAGGTGCACAAGAAACTGGGAGGGGGCACAGCCAGAATAGTTGATCCAAACTGGCCAAAGGGCTATTCCATACCTTATGACGTCATGCTCAGTATATAAACTGGGGGGGTTGGCCGGGGAGCAGCGATCGCTGCTCGGGAACTGTCTGGGTATCGGTCGGCGGGTGGTGAGTAATTGCATTGGGCATCGCTTGCTTTGTATATTGTTACTATTATTATCATTATTATACTGTTATTATTATCATTACTATTTTACTTTATTTCAATTATTAAACTGTTCTTAAATTCTTACTCCTCCAATTTTCTCCCCCATCCCATCGGGGTAGGGGGAGTGAGCGAGCGGCTGCGTGGTGCTTAGTTGCTGGCTGGGGCTAAACCACAACACCCATCTAATAACTAAGTGGGGAATAGTTAAAGAAAACTGTGATAGACAATATAAACCAGAACATTTTATGTTTTCCTTTGTATGGAAACACATTTTAGGTTTTTCTTTCCTGCAAATAACTGCAGGGTGATTTTATTGCAGGCCATCTGCTTAGCAATGCATATCTGCCTAAATATACAGTCATTTTCTTGAAATAAGTAAAGACTGATTTCCTCAGTGATTTCAGTGGGACTCAAAGTATTGCCTGCTTCTTAATTCTTGTACTATAGCTTGCTTTTTCCAGACAGTTTATTTTCTTTTTACTGAAAGCCTATGAGTCAAATTCATTTTTAGTGAAGTAATTGAATTAGATGTAAATTTTGTCCTGTTATTTAAAAGGCTAAGAAAGTCTTTGTTGCATCTCTGTTGCCTCAGAATGTATGTTTAATGGAAGCTGGGTTTACCTTGGAAGAAGAGTTCTGTGGCAAATTGACCGATTTGCATTATACCTCAGGGAAGGAAATAGAAGAGACTGGCCAGGTTAGAGTTCTGAGAGGGTAAATTTTATTTCAGAATACAGTCAGACTTCAAATTAATCCCTCCCATGTATTTCAAAGACCTGGGAAATCAATGGGTTCTGCTAATAAATTCTTTTTTTGTCTTTGCTTCTTATGCAAGTTTCTGTTCAATTCAAAGTAATTAATTCTCTCTCTAGTTGTTTTTTTCATACAATGCTGCAAAAGGATGAAAGGGATTTTTCCCCCCCCCCATATTTTCATTTCTACTTCACAGGTCTTAATGTATTAGCTTGGTATAGTTTGTGTTATGTTGATTGATATGCATTTATTTTCTGTTCAATATACCCCGTACAGTCTGCAGTCTGTATGCTAGACTCCGCCAGCTGGGCTCTACCCAAGCTGTGTTGGTGTCAGCTCAGCTGGGACTGGGGGGGGTTACATCTCAATGCTGAGGGCTCCATACAGCCTGTCTTCCTTGATGCTCTCGTCCAAGAGCTTATTCCAGCCCATCAGCAGATAACACTTGGGGAGGTGGAAAGGTGAGTCTGTGCTGCACCGTGATACCAGTATCACATGAGCTGCCTGCCAGTAGCCCTGCAGGAATCCTGTGAACTGCTGCTGTCATGCAGACGCTGGTCAGGTATTGCCTGGCAGATGAGCATGCTTATGCCAGCCCAGCCTGATGATCCACCTGCTAGCTGGCTCCCTGCGGGCCAGGTTGTAGCACTCCCTGGACACAGCCAGTGACTACCTATTAGAAAACATGGTGAGGTCTTGTAATGGTAGATCACCGATTAGGGCACACCTGTGGGTTCTTCCTCTATTTCTTCTCTCTGTTCTTGGCCAGGAAGGAAGTTTGTCTAAATGAACGTGGGAGCTTGCTTGGTTCTATAATCTTAAACCATGGTGACCTGTGCTGGGTGGTGCTCTCCATGCTTCTACCTGTCTCTGGCCAGTGGCTCCAGAAGTGGGCTGGTCAAGCGAGATCCTTGAGTGAGATCTCAGGTCATCAGGGAAATATCTGTGTTTGTCTTTAGGAGTCTATCCCAGAATGAACGTGGGATCATCCCAAAAATGAGGATTTCAGTCTTTCTGATGGGGGGCAGGGAGGGGAGCACTTGATTAAGCGTCCACATGTATTCTACTTCAGCATGCAGGACTCAGGCTTGTTAAACTTCTAAATGGGTTACAAAATCTGTTGTCTTCTCCTCTTAAGTTACAATTGTAGAATAAGTTGTTGGCTAGAGTTGGTGTGTTCCAGGGTGGGGTTTGTTTTGGTTGGCTTCCTTTTCCTTTTTACACCAGGATTTTGTATTTTCTTGGTTTGGCATCAGTGTGTAGAATAGGCCTTTTGTTGTGATGAAGGAATCTGTACAATACAACCATTGGTTACCTCCTCCTGCTTCCCCTCTTGGCACTGTGGCCATCAAGTGAGGTTTTGCATGGAAGCCTTTGAAGGTGTTTGTGTTCTGTTTCACCAAGTAATGTGCAGCAGCAAAAATAATAAGAGCCCATGATCTTAAAATTTTTTTTTTTTGTTAGCCTTCTCTTTCACTTTGTCATCTTGAAGGTAGTCTGCATCTGTGGTCTGTCTAGGATGCGCACAGAGGACAGCAGAGCGCTTTGACTTGACTCTAGCTGATGTGCTGGCACAGCTTGCTACAAGTGACAAGTTCCCTGTGTACACATATTGTGTGTGACAGCGCTGGGAGGTTCGTGGGGGAGGTGAAGGTGACTGCCTTCTAGGTGCTGTGTCAGACCGTCAGAAGATCTGCTGTTACAGTGTGACCCATAGGTAGTCACTTACATGTTGATACCATTGTGCCTTGTCACAACCTGAAGTGTCCTAAATGAGGTGATGGAAGGAGTGAGTGCCATAACTCACTACAATGCATGTTACAGTAATTTTCTTACAATACTGTGGCATATATCTTCTCTTAAACAAATAGGCTTTCATTTAACTGAAAAAGTAAATAGAGCTTATGCATAGTCTGTTGTACATGGCCGGTCTCCCATTTCACTGTCCTAAACAACTCTTATTTCCATCTGGTACAACACTTGTGTGGTTGTACTTGCACGGCTATAGAAGTTTGTCCAGTGTTGTTTTGTATTGCCTCGGCCAGGCCTGCTGCATATGTTAATATTCCGTGTGCAGCAAAACAACGTTGTGTCTTAGGCAAGGATATTTATAAGGTTAAGAATAATGTTGATCATGTCTGTTTTTCACCAAACAATAATTGGCAAACGGAGTGCTGTGCTAACAGAAGTAATTCTGGGATGTATTGAAATGGGTGGCATTTGGGCCTGGGCAGAGCAAGCAAGTTGTCTCTGGAGGCTCTCCACAGTCAATGCTCTGTTCATATTTCCTCATACCTGAGTTGGGAACGTACAGGTCTGTGTGTTTTGCGTCTTCTTTTAACAACTCATATGAAGCTCTGGGGTGTGTATTTTATATAGTCACTCTGTTTTCTGGCATTCACAGAAAACGCTGAGAGTGCTTCTTACTCAAATCCAAAAAATGTGCTCAGGGCAAACCTCAAACAAACATTGATTTCCTTTGGCCATAACAGCTGTATTACTTGAGCAGAAGCACAAAAGTGGAGCTATGACTTTCCCTGTGTTGGTGAACGTGCCGTGTGGCTGCACAGGAGACATTTTGTGTCGTGTTTGGTCTGTGGTACAGGTCTTGTGGACTGTTCTGCTGGGCTCTCATCTTTTAGAAAAGGTGGGCTTTCTAAACATAGGGATATACTAGATTGTCGGTATTTTCTGGCAATAACTGAACTTTCAAAGCTATGGGGAAAAAAAAAAGGGTCAGTATTTTCTTATGGACGACTTAAAAAAAGCCCTGCTACTTTAAATTCCGTTTGGTTCCACAGTTGGCTCGCAGTGCATATAAGGTACTAAGCAGGAGACAAACTGTTCTTCAAGGATAGTCAAACAAATCAAGTTAATTCCCTACCCTAGGGAAATACCCCCCAAATCCTGCTCTTCTCAGGCTAGACGACAGAGGGGAACTCTAGTGAATGTATAGAAATACCCAGTGGCATCCTCATTAAAACCCCCAGTACTCTGAGGACTTGAGCAGTAGAAGACTATCCAGTGTGCCTTTGTTCACATTCACTGGGATAGGAGTTGCAGCAGCTTAAGCACACAAAGCTGAATGGGTTTTTGCCTCTCTGAAAGACAGGCTTAGTAAAAGAGACCAATTTGCAAAACACAGTGGTTGGAGCCCTGGTCTAGCTGCTCCTGTGTTTCCACGTGCTCCATTCAAAGCTCCTTAAAACCAGCTCACTTTTATTTACCTGTCAAGATAGCATTTTAGGAAACAAACTCTGTATACCCGGTGATCACTTTTTTTGGTTTGATCCTTTTTCCTTTAATTCTACATTTCCTTAGAGCTGTGATGCAGCGTTTAAACTGAGCCTGCAGCTGAAGCCTGAGGGTTTTTAGCCCTTCTTAGAATAGGACCAGAATCTCAGTACCTGGAAATACTTGAAAAACAAGATCAAACAAGAGCAATCTTGGGCTGGGACAGGTCTTAAAGGCTTGATACATCTATTCATTCTGTCTTGTGTTGCTTTTTGTTGCTTTTTGTAGTGTTTTTTCTTTTCCTTATTTTGTTTTTTAAAGTAATAATTTGGGCAGATAAATTCTGCTGAGGTTTTTCAGGTCACCAGTCAGCTGGACTGGATTAAAAAAAAAAATGAAATCATTGTCCTTCATTGTATTTGGATGACTTCTGATTTCCTTGTTTCTCTCTTCTTTTACAGTCAGTGCCCTTTTGTATGGTATCAGGGTGGATTTTGCTGATTTAGATTACAGGAAGGAACCTAGGCTGTAAATAGATGGTATATATTCTGCTAACTCCAGGAATACTGAAATAGCTCATCTTCAAAGACAGGGGAAACCTAGCCAGTTGGCCAACTGCCAGGAGATTGCAGGGTTGGCAATTAGTGGGAAGGCTGAAATGGAGATTAATGGTAGGCTGTGCTCTAAAAAAGAGCACGTTGGGCCCCAGGAGAAATTTGGCAGGGGCAAATCATGGAAGAGCTGTGTGCTGATGCCTTAACACAGTTTTGCCTTTCTCTTGACACCCCCAGTCCCTGCAAGGTCCTGGCATTCCCATGTGGTGCGTTTGTGATGCTGAATGCTCACATATACTGGGCTAGCTGCCTGCTCTGCCTTTACTGAATGTATTCAGGAGGAGCTTGTATAGGTCTTTTTGAAGCAAATCCTTCTGATGCAGTCAGCCCTTTCTATACAGCCAGTTAACTGCAGAGGCCCTGATTATCTTTGCAAAAGATGGTCTTTAGCTGGATGACTTCTAAGGCTGAATGGGCTGGCATTCATAAGGCTCAGGTATCGAGACCATCCTTTTTTCCTTTTTTGCCATTAGTAGTAGTTTTCGGTTTCTCGTTCTGCAACAGCAGAATTGTCCATACCTGCCACTCTGGAGTGTTCAGGCTATAGCCATAAGGTACAGCTGTTCTTCGGTAAGGTGACAAGCATGTCACTGCCCATCCAAACACACTTAATTAAATAATAGTTTGTAGCTTGTACATGGCAGCTCTGACATTGCTTATGGAGTTTTCCAGACCTTTTGTATCCACAACCTGAGCTGCTGTGGTTTTCCTCAAGATCAAACAGCAGAATGGGAACAGAGTTCAACCTGTCTAATATCTGCATCACTTGTGGCGTGTACAGCAAAGTGGCTTCCAAAAGCCCTGCTCTGCCAGAGTGCTGCCCACCATTAAAACTGTGAAATAAGTTGAGTTTCGTATAACAAGTTTTTTGTTACCTAAAATAATCTTAAAATTGTGACATGGAACAGGTTAAAACAGAAAACTGGGCCAGAATTCAGACAATCCTGCAAGAAATCGTCCTTTCCCCAAATGGAGAAGAAGAAATAGAGAATGTAAGGTTTGGGTTTAGGTGGGTTTTTGGTTTGGTTGGGGAGGGGTTGTCCTTCCACATAGATTTTTCTTCCTTGGTATTAGATAGTAAAGTTAAAGGGAACATTTGGTGCTAAGTGAGGCTGGTTTGATGGGAGAATCCTGAAGAATTTGTTCAGTTGCCACTCAGTCTGTCCCCTACTAATGATTTCAGGATTTGGCCCATAGTTGTTGCATACATGTAGTATTTGTCAGGGTTTTGACTCTATTTAGATCCAGAGAATAACATATGATTATTTATTATTATTTTATACTTTTTCTGTCAACCATGGAAACATCCCTTTTTTTCAAGTAAGAGTAAAACAAAAAGAGTAACAGGAGTTTAAAGGCATCATTAAACAAGTACATTCTTCCTCTGTTCCAGTTTTAAACTGTGTCAGCTGTAAGTCTGCAGCACACAACGGTAAGAAGCGTCCCCGGCTCAGAGAAGTGACAGGGAGAAATGATGGACCCTCCTGTACCCTGAGGGCACAGAGAAGCCAGGCTCTCTGCCTCTCCCTGGTCAGAGCTGTCGGTGGCGTGGCTGCAGCACAGAGAGGCAAAGCAACTTGCAAAATCATTCACATGTATCTCAGGGCAGGGAGCAGCTTCCCCGAGACTGGGTCTGTCACCTCGGCCTCTCTGTAGGAGCAGCTGAGTGCTTCTGTGCCACTCCAATTCCCATTTAATGAAATTGTCTCCAGCTCCCTTTTATTTGCCCTTATGTGGTGCCTTTGGCCTCTCCTCCTCTTGCTTGCGCAAGAGATTGGGGTTTAGAGGGCAGCTCCACCTGGCAGCATCACATGCCCTCTTCCCGTGCAACACCTTAGGTGACTGTCTACCTTCCCTAAGCCCCAGACATTGAGTTACTGGTCTAATTCTCTCCCCCTCAGTCTGGTGACTTTGTACATGATGGCAGTGAGGTGTCTCCCGCGTTTGTCAGTCGGGTGGTGCTGCAGGCTGAGAGCAGGGGAGGTGAGCATTGCCACCGCCTGCGCTATCTCAGAGCTTTCATGCCCAGCTCACCACCCTCAGGCATGCGGCTGCATGATTAGCAGTTCCTGATCAACTCCTATTTTTCAAGGTTAAAGAAGAAAAGTAAAGAAAAAAAATGGTGTGCTGCTTTAAAGGTAAGTGATTGTGTATTTAGAATAAGGACTTCTTTGTGCTGCCAAACTAACGGAGTTAAATTGGTGAAATCGTATGTGGTGTGCTGTCATTTAGTGAAGCGTGTGGCTGTTATGTAAAGGTTTTAATGACTTTCTTCATCTGTCTGCTTAGGAACACCATGCGTCTGGCAAAATTTTGAGAAGGCTCAAGGCGTTAAAGAAAGCTCATCTAAATAAAGGAGGGTTAACGTGACATTGCAGTTACTTAATCCTGTATTGTCCTGCCATGTGACTGCAGGGATACTGAGGTGCAGCATTTCTTTTGCCTGGTGCACAGATTGTGCTTCTCCTGTCATCTTCCAGGATCAGTTGCTTTGTTAAACCTTCCATGGGAAGGAAACAGAGGGGCAACAAACTTTTTACAGAAAGGCTTCAAGGCACAGTGACATTTCCAAGGCACAGTGACATTTCCAAGGCACAGTGACAAGCTCACAGGCTGAAGAATGAATCAAAGGCAAACCCGACGTTCAGCTCTTGGACTGGTACCAGAATCAAGGAGAACTACACTCTAAAGGTCGGCTATTCAAAATGAACTGGAAGCATCTGGATTTATTCAGAGCAGTTAATCAGCTATTTGTTTGACCTTTATTTATCAAGTTAGTTTGCAAAGCAGCAAGCTGAAGCCTGAAAATTTGTGTCAAATGTTTTGCATGTGTCAAATGTACTGCATAGACAGTGAACAACTTTGCCGCTTCCTTGCACAAAGTTTACAGTTTTAATTGCAAAGCCTCTTTTACCTGATGCACTAAATCAGTTAGTGAGAGATGGACGTAAACAGCTTCCAGTTTTATCTCTGATTTTGAACTGAACTGCAGTATGTAGATATGCCATATTTGCTTTTGAAGTAATTTCCAAACTAATCTTAGACTTGGAGTAAGCTGCTTTTTTTTTGCTAAGTTTGTCACAGTGTCCGTTATGTGCAGGATTGCATATTCATAGAATTACTTCATTTAAACTCCTTACTGGGACATCTTGTTAAATGGGGAAGTGATTACCCTATAGACTATGACAACAGGATATGTGAATGGAGGAAGTCTTGGAAAACACCGCTATTCCAGGTGGCATCGTGAGGACAGCGGAGAAGATGATGGGCACCCGGAGTGCTGTGGAGGAGATGAAGAGGGCAGGCAGCACAGGCTGACCCCCTTTGAGAAACTAATGCAGGATATGTCCCAGAATGAAAAAGTGGTGAAAGAATTAACACTGGGAAAGAGAATTGGCTTCTATCGAGTCAGAGGAGAAATAGGAAGTGGGAATTTCTCGCAAGTGAAGCTTGGAATTCATTCCCTAACCAAAGGTAGGCACTGCTATGTGGGTCACCTGCGTGCTGAACACCCTAGTTCTGTGCATATACAAATGGACCTCTTTGGGAAGAAAGAGGCTGTCTGAACCTTAAATACAGATGTAGTTTGTATGTGTCTTTTGTTGTTGTTGTTGTTGAGTGAATCTATAGGCAGGGTCACGGATAAATGCTTAGGTTTAGATTAGGCTTTAAAGAAACCAGAGACATTTTCTCTAGATGGCAGCTGTTATAAGAAAAATTCATTCCTGCACTTCATGGACTTAACACATCTGATGGCTCAAACACCCCACACTTCGAAGCATAGTGTTGTCCCTCCCCTCCTACAACTTGTGCTGTCCATCTGCCTTCTTCCTTGCCCCAGCTCATGGACTGCAGGGCTATAGGTGGTGAACCCCCAGGGCAGCTTGGCTAGGCACACTCCTGCCTGCAGACAGAGTTAGCAAGGCTTCCTTTGTTTCATGGCAAATCTCACTAGTATGGATGAAGCTTTTTTTTGGTCACAGTAATTTTGTTGACAAATTTTATGCCTGCTTTACTGACTCCTTTGCAGGTGGTTCATTACTGTGAAAAGCTGGGACAGGGCTATAGGTGTAGGCTGACCAGGTGCAGGGAAACGAGTTCTGGTATAGCCAAACCAGGGTTTGTGTTGAATTGTAAATTGTTTTTCTTTTTTTTAAGTACAGAAAAGCATGCTATATGCTGCTTCTAGGAAGAACTAGAAAGGCTAGGTAACTGCAGCGAACACTTCACTTACAGGTATAACTAAGAACTTGTCTTCATCTGTCATGTTTCTTCTTCTGCCTCTGACTGTCTGACAGTAATAGAAACCGTTCTTGTCACTCAGGGATGGCTAGTTTTCACTGCGTCTTTGTACACTACTATGTGCTGGTTTTGTCTCATAGTCTTTCCTTTCCAATTTGATTGACACTCCTTCCCTCCATCATCTTACAGGTGAGAGAACGAGATACACCCCAAAGCCTCCATGCCATATTATCTGTTTTTATTTTCTCTAAACACTTCTTTCAGCCCAGACTGCAGAGGTGTAAAAGCTGACATTTACCCGTCATGTGAAGCAGTTGTTGCACTGGGAATCAAAGTGGGGAACTGACAGTATTTATTTTTTCCAAATTTAAGCCTGCCTGTGCCGAAGGGTTGCTTCAACTGGGTGTGGATTTTTTGGTTTGGCTTGTTCAGGAAAAGCATCTCTGTACTACTTGGCCCACAGCAAGTTATTTCGTCTTTTGTTCTGTGAGATTTTTTTTTTTTTCTTCCAGAGAAAACTGCCTTGTGCTTATTGTTGGAGGAAATGCTGCTCCTGTACTGAGAACAGGAGGAATGCTAATGAAAGTTAGTTATAAATATGATCTGGATGAACCCTTTACCTGTTTAACTTACTTAGGAGACATGTTGCTTTAGCATTTGAATAGAACTTACTGAAAAATTTTGAACTTAAGTGAATACACTGGGCTTGGACAAACTAAATATCAAAACCATAAATCTTTTTCTTGAAAAGGTTCTTTTCACCAGAAATCTCTCAATTTTTTTTTTCTTGGGCTTGTTATTAGCTTTTTTGGTTAAAATGTTCACTGGGCAAGGAGGTCGTTTTTCGATACTAAGTTTGCAACTGTCACGAGGAAGGAAGGATGAAAGATAAACATCTTCTGACTCATCTGTGCCTGTGAGCATATCCATCCTCATAGAATACAGTACGTGGATAGGAGAATAGGAACATCTATGCACACACATGCGCACATGCATGCCTGCATGCATACACACATGCACACCACCACCACCCACAAAGACGATTCTGTTTTTTCCAGTAGATGCACATTGTTGTGTTGGTAATGAAGTGATGTTCCTGCACAGTGCTAATGAGTACAAGTATCTTTTTTTTTTTTTTTCCCCCCCTGATTATATAAATACAAAGGCTTCATTATTAATGCCGTTGGGGTCCCTGTGGTAGGGTGAGGTGTGTGTGTCAGGCAGCTGTTCAGCTTTTCAGTTATTGTCATAGTGTTAATTTCTAAGTATGGTCTTTCTGCTTCCATGTCACCCTATATTAAAAAAGGAAACAGTTTTATTCTTTACTAAGACATGCTTTTGTAACAGATGTGTGTGCTGTTCTGTAGCCCCTGTGATCTGTTGCAGCAGGATATATAAACAAGTCTTCTAGAGGGAGAGAGGAAAAAACGTGCAGGATCATACTGGATGAAGAACCTTGTTTCTCTCACACAGGCTGTCTTGGTTGCTTAGAGGATGCAGGAAAATCTTTGGTGCTGTGATGTGTATTGGGTTATTCAGCATTGCCCACTGAACTAACCTGATTTTTGGCAGAGATTTTCTCCAGGGACCTGTGGAGTTGCTTGCTAAGGACTGTTAGGTTCCTAAGCTCTGTGTAACCTTTATTTTAAATACCTTCTAGCTGACAAATGTAGTGTGAGAGCACAGCTGAATGCCATTAAGAGCATCCAAGATTTACAGCTAGTAAAAAGCCAGTCTAATATGAAACATCAATTGCAAAGGCAGGAAATGTCCAAGCACCTAGTTTGCTTTTTTAAAGCAATTTTAACATGGTTCTGTTTGTGTTTTGTTTCCTTTTGCCATCATAGCATACACTGTTTCTTCCTGAAATGATTTCTCAACGTTTTCATAACTTCTCTTACTAAGATTTCAGCTAGCTCTTTTCAAACATCAGCATACACTGCATATAGTTAATCAAAATCTCTTGCTATTCAGTTTTAGTATTTTGGTAAATAAGCTGCCTGCTAGAAATGCCCTTCCGTTCAGCACTGCTGCCATGCAAGGATAGTACAGGATTTGTAAACCAAACATTTTTTGGAAGCAGAGGGAACGAGTTTATAAAAAAAAAAAAAAAAAGGAGGGCATCAGGTTTTTAACACCTTAGGTGGGCTGGTTTTCTTTGCATGTCATGCATATGCAACTGCAGTGATGTAGATTTAAAGGAGCTCAGTCCTGATTTATGGTGGTGTGCGAACAGGATCAGGCCCTTCAATGCTAAACCATTCCCCCCCCCCCCTTCCTTTTAAAACTTTGCAGGAACGGACCAGGAGGAATAGTAAATTCCGGCAAAAGAAAAGGGAAGGAATGTAACCTAGAAGATTTTGGGGTTTTTTAAAGCCCAAATGCCCCCGACATTTACAAATCAAGATGTAATGTTGCAGTTACATAGTTAAGACTGTAAGAATTGTTATCCCTGTAGTATCTAAGCATTTAGTTGTGCAAATGTTACCTACTGCGAGCTCATGCTCTTTCCTCTTCGTTCAGGTGATCAGTACGCTACCAATGTAACAAGGGTTTTAGTCTTTCACCCCTAGGTCAGCAGTCAGAGCTCTGCCAGGATCAGTCGCATGCTGTTACCGTTCAGTAGCTGCATTTCCTCCCGATTCACCACACCACCACCAGCGCCACGCAGGAGTAGGTACCTGCTTTCCTAATGGGCTCACTAGAAAGCATGGAACAGGTCAGAGGGAAGCAGCGTGGGGAAGACAGCCCTATACTCATTGGCATGGGCTCCTTCTGAAAATAGGCACATCAAGGGATAATTCAGCACCTTTCACATGAATCACATTTGCCTGGAATATCTGCCTCACTGTAGTAAGGGGATCAGTTTAGGCACCTATGTTACTAAGAAGGGTAAATATACCAAACATGGGAGTTCTTCTGAGCTGTACAAAGATAGATGCTTATGTATCCTTAATGCTTCCTTTAGATATGTTGAAACACTGAGTTAAATAACTTCATAATATTAAGTAAAAACATTTTGAATGCTTTTATACCAGAACACATGTACAAATGTAATGGCCTTCTCACTCTTCTCTTAAAGCAACAAGTAAACAATACTGACTTTTTTTTATTTACCCCCATGTACTAGAAACCAAGGTGGAGTTTTTTCCTGAAAGATTCGATAAAGGTGATTAATTGTTAAGAAATCTGTGAATGTTTGACTAAGATATTCTTGGGAAAAAAACCTTCTTCCCAGGAATAAACAGTTGTTTTTATTGCCATGATCCAGTTTAATTTTGCTGTCCTGACAAGTTATACAAAGCCACTATAAACCTATTTTAAACAGACAAATCCTTCAGATATGAGCTGTATTCAATAAAGTGAAGACAAAAGCCATAACCTATCAATTAATACAGAAATGTAAGGGCAATTGTGATTGACCTGTTTATACTGCTCTGAGCTAGCTGGTGATGTGGTACAGCTGCAGATGTGTATCTGTGTTCTGTGGCCCTTGGCTTTACTGCAGATGTGCTACAGAAACATGTAGAACTTAACTACAGCTTTGCATTACCAGGACAGTGTAAGACAGCTAGATTTGCTGTCTGACAGAATCCCCACAACTTACTCTACCTCAATGTTTTTTTTTTTTCCCCTTCCTCACAATAAAAGCTGCGTGTGATGTGGAGTCATGGCCCACTGTGGCATACAGACATAAAATGTAGTTTTCTTGTATTCTGTACAGTACCAAGAACTACTCATGCATGAACGTGCTGGAAAAAAAAAAAAAAAAAGGCACAGTTACCCTGAGAAACACAAACCTCTACACCAGTGATGCTGGTAACTGAATTTGTGGGGGTATGGGATAAGAAGTTAGGGAAGAGTTATGTAAGTTGCACCAGCTTAAAAACACCTCTCCATTATAAACTTGCAGGGTTACAGCCAGAGCCCTGAAATTATCCCCCAGTTTGTCTGTCTGCTCTGAAACAAAGCACCTAAATTCGACAGTTCCATTAGTCTGCAAGTACCAGGCTCAGGCCTAGCTTATCTGAAGAGCACAAAGCTAACAACAAAAGAGAAAGCGCAGACCTTCTTTCCCAGCATTAGACACCGAAAGCAGATGCTGTAAATGTGGCCATCAGACACATATTAGCCTGACAGCAGTGGAGCACACCAGGACAGCAGATGATTTGATTAGCCCTTGCAATACTCTACCAGCTCTTAGCTACCTCAGCAGTGAGTAGGATGCTGTAGATGGACAGGGGCATGGGTGTGTGTGAAAGATTGCAGGGCTTAGTAGGCCTCTGCAGCTTAGTTTATACTGATCAGAGGTGAACTTTTATTGCATTTCCATAACCAAGCATTGTTGTAAGTAAATAGTATTACCGTTTGTACCTATTGCACCAACAACATGGAAAAGCATTTTTCTTTTCAGAGAAAGTTGCGATTAAGATTTTGGACAAGACAAAGCTAGACCGGAAGACTCAACGTTTGCTATCTCGTGAGATATCCAGCATGGAAAAACTGCACCACCCAAATATCATCAGACTGTATGAAGTGGTGGAGACGCTCTCAAAACTGCACCTGGTGATGGAGTATGCAGGAGGTGGGGAGCTCTTCACTAAAATCAGTACAGAAGGGAAGCTGCTAGAAACAGAATGTAAAATAATCTTCTCCCAGATTGTGTCTGCTGTGAAGCACATGGTAAGTTGCTGCTCTTCACAGGCATGTTGCCCCTCACTACTCTAGCAGTTTTTGTGGATGTATCTTTTGGTTTTCAACTAGTAGGCTTACCATTACCAAGATTTCAGACCCACATTTCTGAAGAGCAAAACAGCTAGAGAAGAGCTGTCTTAAAGGAATCCAAGAGAGCTTTCACATCTGCCTCAAGTTACTGTCTCTCTGTTGACAGCTTTTGGGAGGAGACTGAACTGGGAACAGCTGGCGGGTGGAACCATCCCTTTAGCAGCAGCATTCTCCTGTCTGCTTTAAGTTGCTGTAGGCACCAGCTAACAAAGCTTTATTTCTTCCCTCCACCTGTTTCAAAATCTGTCATTCTTCTGCTAGAAGACAGTGTCCCAGAGAAGAGGCTTGCTTATTAATGAATGTGGGAGACTGGCACTCAAGAGAGTTAATGCCTGGTCCTGGTCCGCTTTGGTGCAAATCTGTGATGTTAACACCCTGCAAGTCGCTTCCCCTTACCTAGTCTTCAGTATCTGGATTTAGGATGACGCTATTTGTGTAGAGCCCAAAGCATCTTGTAAAGGCAGCAAAGCAGCAATTAATTTCTTCAGCACCATCTCATCTGAACCTTGCACAGTAACTACAGTTACATAAAACAGCAGTATAAAAACACGGGAAGACTGTTCTGCAAGTTTGAGAAGTAACTAGCATTTGTTAAAATTGGCTCAGTGTGCCCTCCGGTGGCTCATAGTCTCCTGCCACGTAATAGCCTCAGGTGAGGTCAAAAGCAAGGGTGTTCCCAGGTCAGACATCTAGAAACTGCATTACAAACTGCTCATGGCACATGTAAAAAGTATGCATTTTTTATATATTTTGACAAAATGATTGTCCTGTAAGCAATGGATTAGCTTCAACACCTTTTTCATAGGGCAGGTACTTTGCAGCTACTAGAACTTACTTTACATTTCAAGATTGCATCTGTTTATTAGTATTAAACCCAGACTACCAAGCTAGCCAACCTCTTCACTTGTACACACAGACCTCTACAAAACTTTTCACTTCTGCTAAGCCATCAAATCCAGGCCACTTAAATTGCATCTCACTGCTGCCAGTCCACACGAGTACAAAATTCTGATCCCTGCCTGTTCTTGATGACAGTTTAAAAATCTTAGGATCCCAGAGGGTTTCCTTGTTGCCTCCAGATACACGCACCTTGTAACTTCAAAGGGTAGGGCAGAGAGTGCCCAAACACATCCATTCCTCCTAGTTATTTCAAAGAGGAAGGTAAACCCTTACCTAATCAAGACAGGTATATTGCCCCTAAGCAGAGCAAGTTCAGTTTGAGTTCTTCGCTTCTACTGCTGTTTCCAAGGGAAAAAAAGTACAAGTTACAGCATATGTATTTATTTTAGATTTCTAAAACTAGAAGACGCCACTGAACTTGGTGTCCTGCAACAGTGTGAAATACCACAAGGCACAAGTTTGTGGTCCTTTTCTGCTGCCACCACCAGTTCCTCTTAGGACATTAGATTACACAACAGAATTGTAGCAACTTTCTTTCTTTACCTGTGATTATGTTCACTTGGTGAACTAGAAGCTTTCACATCATAAGTCCACAAGCTTACAATATATACAAAAATGGAATTAGTTGAAAAGAAATTATTTTTGTTACTTATGTTATTGCAGAAATGTAGTAATTGCAAAAGCACGTGTTCTGAACTCTGAAAAAACAGATTTTACACATGAAAGTATCTAGCTTCATGGGATTAGCCATGATGCCGTCAAAAATCTGCCTCATGAAAATAGTTGATATTCGTTAAGAAGTTGAGAGTGGTCTTAAAAAAAAAAACCAGCATCCTTCTTCCCATCTCCTCCTACTCTATTGGTTTTGTGTCAGAAGAGAATTAAGTTTAATTTGTTTAAATACTTTAACTTTTCTATTTCATTACAATGTTTATTTCTGACTTTGTCGAAGATAACTCCCTGAAGATAACTCCCTTTCTCCTATGTGGTAATTTAACTGATGATGAGAGCTAGCCACTTGAGAACTTTCCTCTGAACAAGCTAATACCAAATTTTCCTCTTGTTCTACAGCATGAGAATAATATCATTCACCGGGACTTGAAAGCAGAAAATGTCTTCTACACCAGTAACACCTGTGTTAAGGTGGGAGACTTTGGATTCAGCACCGTAAGTAAGAGAGATGAAACTTTAAATACTTTCTGTGGCTCTCCTCCTTATGCTGCCCCCGAACTCTTCCGAGATGAAAACTATGTTGGCATTTATGTAGACATCTGGGCACTGGGAATCCTGTTATACTTCATGACGACGGGTATCATGCCATTTCGGGCAGATACAGTGGCCAAATTGAAAAAGTGCATTCTTGAAGGGACATACAGTTTGCCTCCCTGCCTCTCAGAAACTTGCCAGAAACTGATAAAAGGACTCCTTCAGCCAGTACCAACTGAACGATACTCTGTCAAACTTATCATGAACAGTGAATGGATGCAAGGAATACCATACCCCAAACCTTTACAGCCCTTCAAACTGGATCCAAAGTATCTATCAGACATCAGTACACTCAAAGAGGAAGAAATTGAAGTGAAAAATATTCTGGAAGATCTGGGAGTCACAGAAGAGCACATTCAAAATAACCGGGGAAGAGACGCACGCAGCTCAGTAACAGGGCTCTACAGAATTGTTCTGCACAGAGTACAGAAGAAAAGGGCACTTGAATGCATTCCTATCATGTCCCATCCAGACCCCAAAGAACAAGACTTCAGGAGAACCAGTTCTTACAGTGGGGTAAAGCACACATCCAAGCTGTGTTCTATTTTATAAATTGCACTGCAGGCTTTATACTCAGCACATTGTTAACAAAGGATCTTACTTGCTTTTCACAAGTTCTGGTGTGACTTTTTTTGTAATTTTTGAATAAACCAAAAATGCCTCATCTCCTTTGCATTTCTCAAGTCACATTGAACTGCCCAAATACAGAGCTCTCATGCACTTGTTTGTCCCTTGCTCCGGAGACATGGTATAGCCAGCACAAGTGAAACAGCAAAGGGATCATTGGTGGAGGTGACCTTTTTGTAGAGATCAAATTTAACATACTTGGGACATTCTCCATGCAGGCATCTAACAGATAACTTCTTGGAAAGTTTTACCTTAGCTTGACACAACTGTACCACTGCAAACCAGGACAGTTTTTGTGCAGAGCTAAATTTAAGCAGAAACCAGGCCATAATCTAAAACAACTGCAAATTCTTCTTTAAAACTTCATCAGCAAATTAAACATGATCAAATGTATATCAGAGCTTTTTTTTAAAAAAAATTATTTAAAGAAACAGCAATGCTGCTGTTGAGCATTGATTTGATACAATTCAGAAAGGCAAATTAGGATATGCTGCTTTAACCCTGCACATGTGGTTGCAATTCCCAGTGTGTAACTGGTTGGGCTACTATCTGCTAGCCTTCTGACATCCTCCATTACTTGTACAATCCTCACAGTCTAGAACCACTTGGGCTCTAGCTGCACTCCAATAAAGACAGACTTAAGCATACTCCAAAACTAGGAGCAGTAAGCTACATACTCCAAAACTAGGAGCAGTAAGCTAAATGCAACCAATAACAGTATTCCGCTTACATATTGAGCAGTACAGGTTTGCACTAACTCCTGCTGTACTACTTCAGCAACAAAGGCTGGCAAAAAGCTGATTTTGATACTCTTGACCACTGCAAGTTAAAAACGGGATAGCCTGACAACTCCAGTTGTTCTGAGCATCACCAAGATGCAGATAGGAGTATCTTCAGCTTTAATTGCTTATTTTTTTCTTTAATGTTCAACACCATCAGCTCAAATGCAAATAGTGGAAATGCACAGGAGCTGTCCTCCTCCGAACAGGCAGAGCAGACACGCCTAAGCTGAGAGGAAGAGCCTGTATGATTTTAGTTAAGGCAAGTAAACTAATACAAGGTTTAGAAAGGTACAGCTGGTGCTTTCAAATTTACAGGCAGGATGCCTTATCTATTACAGGGACTGATGAGATGATCAGTTGACTTTAAAAGGAGTAATTAATGTAAATGAGCCACAGAGTGGCCCTGAAAAGCCATCCATGGGAAACTGGACTCAGCGAGGCTCATGTAAGGACAAAGCAAGAACCAGTCCCCCTTCACGTTTTTTCTGAGGGGAGTAAAACCATACTGTCTTTCATAAGACAGTAATAAAGATGAATTGTATTTCATAAGCTGGGAATTAATTCCTCTGCTATAAACAGTTTCCATCTGAAAGCATTTAAGTTGTCTTGAAACACAGCCCTGAAATAATGGTCTTGCACCAGCCTAAGCAACCCTGTCTTTCACTCTTGGAATGGAATGAAAGATCCAGAAGGTCCACACATCTTGTGAACCCACAATTTGGGTTTTCACAAGGCCAGTTTCCTCTTTCTTTCCTGTTAAAGAAAAACAAATGCAACCTGAATACCCAACGAGTCACCACTACTCCAACAGGTTTCAAATATCTCAAACTTTATTTTAATAAAGGATCAGCCTCACAGAGCGTGAGGTCCCTGTGGTTAACTTTCTGCCAGTAGCTCACTTCTTGGCTTGTCCACTGCCAGCAATGGACTTTGTTCCATGGCAATTTGTTTTTCTGGTGCTAAGATAGTTTCACAAGGGCAACCTAAACCAAAATACTTGCAAACACACTATCGTCATGCATCATTGATCCATCATTTTCAGCAGAACAAACAGATTAGTATTCATCAATTTATAATAAACAACTATTTTACCAAGGCTTGACTGTACAAATACAGCAAGTTATCAAATCCTAGTGAGTGACAGATAATACAAACACTTCATTACACACAGAAAAACCTGTAATTTAACAGACGAATCAGTTTTTGCTACTTTATATTAGATAATGTAGCTTTGTAGAATTAGCAAAGAAATAAATTCAACAAAACTTCATTCTGTACATTAGCTCAGTTTAAATATATATTACAAGGCTCATGTCATAGTTCATTTCCAATCTGGGCTTTAAAAAAATCTACCAGAATGGACTCCCCATTAGCACTGTATATCTACCACTTGCAAAATGGATAGCTTTTAGCTTACATGTTGGGGGGAAAGGTGGGGGGGGGGGGGGGAGAGAAAAAAAAGAGTAGAAGTAGTAAGACCCCACTCCTACAATATTACCAAGAGTGAAAAAGACTTCAAAGTACAAAGCCAAATTCAAAGTTAGAAAGTGTCTTTTAGAAATGTATTATATAAAGAATAGTGAGAGGCCAGAGCTCCAGACAAAGTGACCTTCCTCCCTTCCCTTGTTTGCCAATTAAAACAGTTCCATAATATCTAGAAGTTTTATCTGAAAATTCTGCTGCCTTAAATACTTCTACTAAGCAGTCCTGAAAGGTGCCAAATCAATGAACTGAAGAATTACACCCTTTTTGTTCTTTAGAAGAAAAAGAATTACTACCTCCCTTCTTCCTCTTTCTTCCCAGGCTGCCGTGACTTAAAATGCAGGTACAAAACACGTAATACAGGTGTTAGGAGGAATTACGTAGTCACTGACACAGCAGGTCACAGACTTTCTTGGAAGAAAACCACCTGTCAGTCTAGCCGTTCTTGATCCAGTCATTTTGACAGGGGAGAGATTCTATTCCAGCAGCGAGTATTACTTGGTTCTATACCCTCCCAGAGTAATGGGGTGATGGGAGGTAGACTGGGAGGAGAAAGGGAAGGTGATAAAGGGAAAGAGAAGAAGTGCAGTATTCAGAAGATCAACTGCTTACTGTCAAGGCACTGAGAACCCTAACATTAAAAGCCTGGACTATTTTGCCACACACTTGAGTACAAGTAGAAGTTAACAGTGTAGGTTTCAAGTCATTTCACATGGAAAGAGCAAGCAGAAGATTTTTTCCTATGTACAAAGACCTTGTAATAGACTACAGCTACTAGTCAGCAATTAAAAAAATTCAGACATGTTTAGCAATCCACACAGCTCCTGGCAAGTCCCTCCATCTCCAGTATATTCATGATTTTAGTGTTCTGAAAATAATATAAATATCAGCAAACCACATTATGACAAAACTTTTCAAGGAGCTTAAAACAGTTTTTCCACACTCCAGTGAAGTACTACTGTACACTGGAACTTCAGCACTACCGCAATCCTTTTGCTCTCTCTCACCCTACCCTCACACCTTGTTTCATTCCCCACCTCACAGAGGTATCTTAATGCTCCCCATTGGAAATGGCAACAGTAACGCCTTCAGATTCTGTTGTTGCAGGGATTCTTGGCACTTTCTTAGCAGGGCTTGGGATGTGCTATGAAGAAGGGAAAAAAAAGATTAAACACAGTTTCCTAGTTCACAGACATTCATACTTCATGGCTAGTCCAACTCTCAAACAACATTCATGCTACACCGGATGGTTTGGTCTTAAATCAATCAAAACTGGTCATGCTCCATGCAAAATGATTGTGTGGAAAGAGCCAGTTCTTGTTTCATTCTTGTGCAGTTTCATTCTTGTTATGATGACATGTACTTTTTAAAATACCAGGTTCAATTTTTTACTTCTGGCTTGCATGTTACATAGTTAACAAAGTATTTAACATAACTTGTTAAATGACTTTCTCTTTTTAACATACATGCACATGCTAAGACAAACATATAAACCGTTCCACCATTTATATCAAATTTTAAAACAGTGCTGAGTGTTCACCTCATGAACAACGCCTGGGCGGACAACTTCAACTCCTGCCTCCAGAGGTCCATCACCCATGAGTGGGCGCCGCGCGTAAGTTCTCCTGTGTTTTTCATCCACACGCACAAGGTACCACGTTCCCTCAAAGAGATCTTCTACCGAACACTGTGGAATATAGTTGGCTGTAAAAAAGCCAGTAACACGCTGTTAGTTGGTTCCTGGTGAGCGTTTTACACAACAAAGGCAGTTTGTACATAGTAAGACAGAGAAAACAAGCCTGCATTTTCATTTCAGCCACACTGGGCCAATGAACACAAACTATTCAGAAGTAGAAAGGGCTAGACACTTCCTTCATTCTACACCCTAATCATTTAGAGTCATGCGAATTTTGCTTAAGACTAGGAATGATTTATATTTATGAAGTTCTTACCCAAATGATGTGTTTCCTGCCTGATCTTCATGTTTTCAGCAAAGATGTCAGGTGCAATGCATTTTCTTGAGTCAAGTCTTGTTTTGAGATCAGAAAGGCTGGCAGTTATTTTGTCCAGTGCAGAACCTACAATATAAAACCATCACGTAACGTAACACCAGTGCTGAGAGCTGTACGTAGCACATTAACATTTCAAGTCTGTTCTAAATATTTTGCATTACAGAAGCTAAACATTCAGTCATTTAAAAATATTACTCAATCAAAGCATTAACAGAGTTTGAAAACCACTATTTATTTGCCCCAGGAGACACTTAAACATTCCCTAGAGCTAGAACATCTTCAGTTTAACATCACAGACATTAGGCATTGTTCTGTAGGTTTACTTATGCTGGTGGGTAGTATAACAAGACATTAGGGGCAAGCTGTGCAAGGGAGTTAATTAACATCTCTTTCTTTCACTTACCAGGAGTGGCATCCTGCGTAACTCTGATGGAATACAGCGTAGCAGCAAAACCAGAGCCATATGAAAACACACCAATTCTCTGCCCTGCGAGCTGCTCTGGGGCGTACCTGCAAATAAATCAAGCAACAGTTGTTTGAAGTGAGAATTGAGCCAAGGTGCCGATTTAAAATAACTAGAAACTGAAGCTAGCTTAGAGAAAGCAGCCAGTAAATTATATTGACTACAACACAGATTTAGCATGCTATGCGCATAAATGATGACTTTTAAACAAATTTCAAACATTGCTGTTATGTGATGACATCCAAAGCAGCCTAACCAAAACAGAACAAAGAAATGCCCAGAATATGATTCTCTAGAAAGTTGCCAATTTTCATTCTTAAGTGACCTAAAGCCTAAAATGAACAACCACATCTTGGAAGGCAAAGTCAGAAAAAAGGAAAAGGGGTCCAAGAAGAATTTAAACTTCACATGATATTGTAAAAGTCTGTCATTGCAAAAAAAATACTGTTAAGTAAAGACTAATTTAATTTGGCTTTGCTTATTACAGTGAAACAGAGAAGGCATTCTGATTGTCTTTTCTACTGCAGTGGGGTTTTTTTGTTCTTGTTGTTTTGTAGGTTTTTTTTTTTTGGCGAGGTGGGGTGGGGAGTGCAGGGGAAGAAGGTTGCAGCTGGGAAAAGACACCACCTTAATCCTACTTTGGAAGGCAGTAACGAGCTGTTTCAGATCAGCTTCTGACACAGAAATTTTGAATCTGTCACTTGAACTGAGTGTGTCTGCAAAGTAATTTAACTTTAGTCTTGCTGCTTAAGGCAATCTAGTAGGAAAAGGTTTGCTAGATTAGGCTTTTTTAAAAGCCTTTCTGAAACAAAAACCTTTTATGACCTTACATATAAAAAGCTGTAACTTTTTTTTCCAATTTTATGCTTACTGGGCTAGAAGAGAGGCAAGGCAACCATAGACTGAAGGGGTATACATATTTCCATTCTGATTGGATACAAGTAACGAAGCTTTGGTTTTCTGATTGAAGAGCTCTGCACTAGCTTTCATAAAAGCTTTTTCCACATCTCTGTCAAAATACGTATCTTCAAGTTTTACGTCCCTATTAAAAAAAAAAAAAAGAAAAGTTCAGAAACAGTTACTAAAATAGCAGAAAGTAGAAAACCACACCTTGGATGTCTAACAAATTAAGATTATGTGAATAAGAAAGACAGCAGCCATTCTCACCTGAAAGCTTCTAGACCACTGAAAACACCGTGTGCTGTTTCTGGGTTCTGGTCGCTGAGAAAGTCATTCAGCAATAGTCTAGCCACAGACTTCTGTACCAGTTTACAGTAGGGAGAATGAAAGATCATGAATCCAAAGTCATTCAACGTGAAACGTCTGTCTGTCCCCTCTGGAAGCAGCAGAAACATCGTGTTACAACTTATGTTTAGTACTCACTTCAACTATGACAATAAAATAAGGGGATGTCAGGAAACCAGTCACCCTAACACATCAGCATACAAGAGACAACCATAAGACTAACTACTGCTGTCAAATTCATTTAAAACACTGCTGCTACTTCTATTTAAAAATTAGGGATTTTTTACTGATCTTGTGCACCAACTAACATTTGCCCTTCTTCTAGAAGGAAAAAGCTGTAAGCTTAACAGAATCTCTGTATTTCTACCCAGCATTCTGACATATTAAAAAAATCTACTTCATTTAACTATCTAATCTTCACACCTATGCTTAATATGAGTGAAGCAATTACTAAATATATGGGGTAAAAAAAAAAATCAGTATCATTATGTAACATTTAAATATTAACCTCAATATCTTAACAGTCTGGGCAGAGGGGGTAATAACATGCTTTTAAGCAAGGTATTATACATTGCAACAACAAAAGCCTGCAGAAACTAGTCCTTATTGACAATCAGGTACTTAGGCATACCAGAACAGAAATAAGACATTTCTTATGGGAGAGAAGAAACATTTCCATCACCTCAAAACACACCAAGAAAGGGACTATATACTAGTCTTTAGAATGGATTCTAAAACTTGAAAACACATTGTCTCTGTAATTACACATTCCAGTATTTGCCAGATCTTAGAATATCATCAGGTGAGGCTACATACCCTTTTGCCACTGGGCGTGGATTTTGTTGCGATAGACAGTATAGCAGCGATCTAATGCACTGAGGTAGCACTGTATAGATAGTTTGCCATCAACTACAGGATACTCTGAGACCATATCTGGTTTATAGAAGTCATACGCGTGCTGCATGTGGGTTCCACGCAACCCTGATGGACAAAATTGACCAGAGTTGAAGATAACTTTATTCAGCTGCTTTGAGTCAATCTGAATACATGACTTTACACATATGGGGGAACAAGCAATATCTGGCCCCAGTCAAGCAGGTTTTCATAGCACTTCAGGCCCTTTAAGGTAACGTTTCACACAGTTCTCAATTGCCTGTTAAGTACAGTAGGACTGAGCATGACAAACACAAGTAATAATTTATTTCCATCATTTCACCTTAGAAGTAGAGCATTGTATTACTCAGCTCTAGTCCACTCTGTCAATTTTATTGGAGAATCCCCAAGGAAATAAACAGATAGGAACATCTCTAGCTGTTCCTTGCTGCCTCCTCTAACAGGACTTGGCCAAGTTAGTCCAGAGCAAGAGGAGACAAAGTACAATTTCTGACATTAGCGGGTGTTAATCCAGCCCTCCAGCAACCCACAAAAAAACAGGGGACAGGCTTCAGTATGGATCCAGTCATCTAGCTGAACGGTATTTGTGTTCTCACAGGACTAACCTCTCTCAAAAATTAACGGAGCATTTGGACCAACTAGCATAGCAACAGCACCAGCTCCACCTGTTGGCCTGGCATTTCCAGTGGCATAGACAGCTATGTCTCCAGCAACGACAAGTGCATAGCGTCCTGTCAAAAACACACAAAAATAACCATGAGAAATAGCCAAAATAGCACATTTTAATATCCACCCGCAATTTTTACACTTTGGTGATAGAGGAAATGACCCCAAGATTAAGGGGCTCTTCAATCCCGACTTCCCCCCCCACACACATTTCAATTTCCTGGCAGCCACTGAAATTTACAGGAAAAGACCAGTGATTATTAGCCATGTCGTTACTTTTTGCATGGTAACTGAACTAGTGGCAAATGCCCAGAACATTTAAGAAAAAGACTTCAGAAGAGGAAAAAATAAATTTACTCCCTGGGTTTTACATGGTTAAACATGAACACTGTCACTATAAGGCAGAATACTTGAAACCAGAGGATGATGTGACTTTTCAAGAAAATACCCTGAACTTACCATCCCAAGAACTAGACTCAATCCAATTAATGGCATTAAAAAGAGCAGCAGTGCCTCCATAGCATGCGTTGGTGGTGTCGATCCCTTCTACATCTGTATTACCAGAATCTTCAAAAAGCTGCATCAGGACAGTCTTCACAGATTTTGATTTATCAATTATTGTCTCCGTTCCAACTTCTAATCTCCCGATACAATCATAGGAAAGGCTGTTCCTCTCCATGAGCTTCTGAACCACAGTCAAGCAGAGAGAATTGATATCCTCCCGGTCGGAGCAGAACCCCATCTTTGACTGGCCTAGCCCAATGGTGTACTTCCCAGCATCGACACCATCATACTTCTCCAGCTCTGTCTGGTCAACGTACTGAGAGGGAAAATATATTTCCAGTGCAACAATTCCCACATCTTTGGGCCAACAGCATTCAACATTCACTGGAAGAGACCCAGGCATCGTGGTAGATCTTTAAGGAAAAAATAAAACCACAAAAACAGGTGATTTATTCACATCCGTTTTGAGACACCTACTTTCATTTTCTGTAGGTTTATAGAATAGGTTAAGTTTCAGGTATTCTACAAGGTCACTTGCAAAAGGCAAGCCTTTGCCTCCAGGGAGGCTTTGATCTGAGCATACCTGTAAACATCAATATAAAATGTTAAAAGTACTTCTTATTAGAAGTTTTGTAAGTGAAAATACAAATTCCAGCCCTGCAGAGGAACAGATGTCACTCATGCCCAAGTTATTTCACTGAAGCAAAACACAAGCTTAACAAGTGTTAAGTGTTTGAGAAATTAGTCTTCATTATTCTACTTTTGCTTATACACTCAATTTTACACAACCAAGCTAGAAACACTGGATACATTTTTTTGTTGCTAGTTGAGAACTTAAGTTTAAAATTTATCCTCATCAAGAAATCTCTGCCTTAAAACAGGCCAGGACTTTTCAAAACTGTTTTTAAACGAAGTGCTCCAAGTTGCTCCACTTTGTTTACACTTGCAACATAGAGAGCAGAAATCTTTTGGTGTGGTTGGGGTTTTTTTGTATTTTTCATTGGGTTTCTTGTTTCTTTTAAGCATACTCTGTTTTGGCATCCCAGAACACTGGAACTCCTAATGCCAGGCCTGTAGGAATATTTCACAGGCTGAGATGAACACGCACGGGTTCTCCCTGATCAAGTTTTATTATTTTAACCCCATAACTTTACTGTTGCTATATTTGACAGTATACTAAGCTCTACGATATGCTACATCCTATTACTTTAACCCTATCCCTATGCCCAGATGGGCAGCATCTACCTGTACTTTTGCTTACATCCTTGCTGAGCGCTTGCCTCTTTTGTGCCCAGCTGCAAGCACCATCACGCTGACCTTACCCCACTTCTTCCATAAAACCACGACGAGCTGTATAAAGCAGTAACGCCTTTCTCCGCAGGAATAACGACTTTACAGCGTGCGTGTTAAGCCAAGCGTTAGGAAAACATTAGAAGTGTTTTCTGTTTCAGGTACAGCCTTATGTAAGACAAAGTAAGAGCGCGTGGCTCGCCACTCGTTTTGATTGCCTCTAACAAAGTTTCGACCACACCTAGGATATACCTAAAATAAGCTGGTTTAAGTATTTCTCTGGTAACCTTTGGCCGTATTAACACGCGTAAGCGGGAGAAAAAGGCTATTTAAAGCTGCTTACTGAAGCGCTGCCGAACAGCCATACAGCGCAGGAGTTGAAGCAAAACCACCAATTTTGCCTTCCTTCTGTGCCCTGCTACCCCCCCTCAAGCTCACACTCTGGTCTCCCTTAACCCACCCTGTCACCAAGCCCCTCACCTCAGCCGACCGCCGCCCCGCTCCCCCCCCGCCGAGGGCGGCGGCCCCCCCCCCAAAACGCCTCAAGGTTACCGGTGACCCGGCCGAGAAGATGGCGGGGGAGGCAGCGGAGTGGCGTGGTGGTGTGTGCGGGGGAGGGGAGGGTGTCACGCCGCGTCCCACCCGCAAAAGCGGGCCCAGGATCGCCTCCCACCCTCCCCGCCTCACACGACGGCGGCCCCGGCCCCTTACACGTTGCGGAATCCCATGACCGCCTCCCGGCCTCGAGGGCCGCGCATGCGCGCTGCGGCGTCCGGCCCGGCCAGGCGGGGAGTGCGCAGGCGCGGGCAGCGCGCTCCGCCCCTCGCCTCGGGGGTGCAGGCAGGGACGGGCAGCGCCGGCCGGCGCTGCCCGTCCCTGCCTGCACCCCCGAGGCGTCACCCTAAAACCCAGCAGGTTGCGCAGGATCACGTCCAGGCAGGTTTTGAGTTATCTCCAGAGACGGAGACTCTACAACCCCTCTGGGCTGCCTGTTCCAGTGCTCTGTCACCCTGAAAGTAAAGAAGTTTTCCCTCATACTCAGAACTTACCATGTTTCAGTTTGTGCCCATTGCCCATTATCCGTCGCTGGGCGCCACTGAAAAGCGTCTGGCCCCATCCTCCTGACACCTGCCCTTAAGATACTTGTAAGCGTTGATAAGATCCCCTCTCAGTCTCCTCCAGGCTAAACAGACCCAGCGCTCTCAGCCTTTCCTCATACAAGAGCTGCTCCAGTCCCCTAATCATCTTTGTAGCGCGCCGCTGGACTCTCTCCAGTAGTTCCTTGTCTGTCTTGAACTGGGGAGCCCAGAACTGGACACAGCGCTCCAGATGTGGCCTCACCAGGGCAGAGCAGAGGGGCAGGATAACCTCCCTCCACCTGCCGGCCACACTCTTCCTAATGCACCCCTGGGTACCGCTGGCCTCTGGGCCGCAAGGGCACGTTGTGGCTCATGGCTAACTTCTTGTCCAGCAGCACTCCCAGGTCCTTCTCTGCAGAGCTGCTTTCCAGCAGGTCAGCCCCTAACCTGTACTGCTGCATAGGAGGAACACTCCCTAGGTGCAGGACCCTACGCTTGCCTCTGTTGAACTTCATCAGGTTCCTCTGTGCCCAGCTCTCCAGCCTGCCCAGGTCTCGCTGAATGGCAGCACAGCCTTCTGGTGCATCAGCCGCTCCTCCCAGTGCTGTATCATCACCAAACTTGCTGAGAGTACACGCTGTCCCTTCATCCAGGTCACCGACGGACAAGCTGAACAAGACTGGACCCAGTACTGACCCCTGGGGAACACCGCCAGCTACAGGCCTCCAACCAGACTCTGCGCTGCTGATCACAACCCTCTGAGCTCTGCCATTCAGCCAGTTCTCAATCCACCTCACTGTCCACTCATCTAACCCATGCTTCCTCAGCTTACCTGTGAGGATGTTATGGGAGACAGTGCAACAGCCTTGCTGAAGCCAAAGTAGACAACATCCACTGCTCTCCCCTCACCTACCCAGCCAGCCATGCCATCACAGAAGGCTGTCAGATAGGTGAAGCATGATCTCCCTTTGGTGAACCCATGCTGACTACCCCAATAACCTTCTTTTCCTCCACATGCTTAGAGATGACATCCAGAATGAGCTGTTCCATCACCTTGCCAGGGATGGAGGTGAGGCTTACTGGGTCCTCCTTCTTGCCCTTTTTGAAGCTTGGGGTGATACTGGCTTTCCTCCAGTCCTCAGGCACCTCTCCTGTTCTCCATGACCTTTCAAAGATGATGGAGAGTGGCTTAGCAATAACATCTGCCAGCTCCCCCAGCACTCGTGGGTGCATCCCATTGGAGCCCATAGATTTGTGGGTGTCCAGTTTGCCTAAATGATCTCTAACCTGATCCTCCTCAACAAAGGGAACGTCTTCCTTTCTCCAGACTTTCTCTCCTACCCCCAGGGTCTGGGATTCCTGAGGGTCGGCCGTAGCAGTAAAGACTGAAGCAAAGAAGGCATTCAGTAACTCCGCCTTTTCTGTGTCCTCCATCACTGGGGCACCCACCTCGTTCAGCAGTGGGCCCACACTTTCCCTAGTCTTCCTTTTGCTACCGATGTACCTGAAGAAGTCCTTCTTGTTGTCCTTGACATCCCTCCAAGAGCCAGAAAGCTGAACGTTGGAGGCTGCAAAGACTCTTAAGTTACACACTAAAAGGCAATGCATGCAGCACATAATGGACTTGACCTGTAGCAGCCCTAGAACAACAGTGGCTTTTAACCGAGCAGTGAATTACTAGGAAACTCAGTATGCGAAAAGAACTTGCATTATTGGTGAAGGCTGAGGAAAACACTGCTCTGTGCTTACTCCTTACAGAACTCTGAGATCAAAGCTGCCATTTAATTCATATTACCCGCCTCAGTTCTCTCATCAGAAAACTTGCTGCAGAAGACAACTAAAAGGAGGCTCTTTCCACTGTATTCTCATGACTCACCGGATACCAAGCTCACCAAACACACCTAACATAGCAGCAGTCAGGGCTATCGGGCTGTACCGCAATGAAAAACACTGCTTTATAAGCTTGCTCTGATCACTGAAGAAAATGGGACATATGACATCTTAAGTCAAGTCAGTCATTACAGGAAAAGATTTGTTTACTTGATCTAAAACAAACAGCCTTTTTTTGTCCTCCTGGTCAAATGGCAAACAACATCCCGTCAGTGACTTTTTTTTTCTACTGAAAGAGTACTCAAAAGTACGATTTCTTTTAAAAAGAATGAGAACCCCAAATGCTTTAATATAAAGGAATGAGAAACCTGCTTTGTTCTGTGTCCCCTTAGGATTCTGTAGGGAGAGCAGCATAAAACAGCCACTACTTTCTGCTAGTGTTGCCAGAAATACGTTCTCCCACAACAACCGATGGCTTTCATTGTCTTTGTTAAGAATTTGAGAATATTCTGTCAGTAATCTGACTTTGTTTTTTCCTGCTTAAGTTTTTGCAGAACACTTGACAGAGTTAGAAAATAAGCCCCCCGCCTGTGTGCTAGAAGCGATGCATTTGGTAGCCCCCTTCGGCGTTCTGCCTCTGGGGGGCTCGGAGAGGAGACTTTGCTGGTGAAAGCAGAGCCACTGCAGGCTGTTTTTTTTTAGAAGTTGAACAGCGGTGATGATCTGGCAGCTTCGGCTATGACGTCATGTAAAAGACACCTAGTTATGCCCCCAAAGCCGAAGGGTTTACGGGTACCAAGCCCATGCACGACACGCAGCACGCCACGAGGGACCACCGCCTCCACCGGGGCCGCGGCGGGGGCCGTGCGTGGCCGGGGCATCCCCGCGTCCCGCTCACCCCGCAGCCGACGGGACGGGACTACGCGGGGCACTGCCAAAACGCCTAAAGCCACCGAAGCGCAGTGCCGGTACCTGGCATGCATTCGTAAGGCCCCAGCCGCAGCGCCGGCCCCGCGGGGGTGCCGGGCACCCTCCCGCCGGGGGCCCCCCACCACGCCCGAGGCCTGAGGGGCGCGGGTGGGTGGCGGGGTGCCCGCGCCCCCGCAACAGGCGCCGCCCCCAAAGGCGGCGGCATCCCTGGGGTGGGCGCCTCTGTCGCGACACTGAGAGTCGATTAAGGGACTCGCCGAGGGTGCCGCCGCTTTCAGGCTTCTTCGTGGCCCCCGAGGCGGGGGCAGAGCCCGCGGCAGCCGCCCCCCGCTCACCCAGCCGTGGGGCAGCACCCCGGGCCCCGGCTCTCCCGGGCGGCGCCGGCCCCGCCGGGCAGGGAGCGCCTGCCGCCGCGCCGCGATGCTCCGGGCAGCGCCCGGCGCGGCCTGCGGGCTGACACCGACGGCAGGGGACACCCACACCCGCCTTTTCTTGGTTTTTAGCTTTCTTCCTTCTTTCCTCTTTTTTCTACTTTTTTTTTTTCCCCCCTGCCTCCCCCCCCCCCCCCCCCCCGCCGCACTGCAGGCACTACTTCAAACGCGCTCGCATCCACGGAAAACACCGCTCCCCGCTACGCCGCCCCATCCTCAAGCCCCGCGGGCGGCTCCGCGCGGTGCCGCAGCCCCGCCGCCCCACGCGTGCTCCCCCCACGGCCCCCGCCGCGGACAAGGGGGGAGGCAGGGGACGGCGCCCGCCGCCCGGCCCAAGCGCCTCCGGGGGCCGAGCCGCCCTCACCTGTCGGAGGCGATGGCTCCCGGTGCCGCTCCGCGCCCTCACCCCTTCGCACCCACGGGGAAAACACCGGGCGCCGGCGCGCGGCGCCTTTAAACAGCCCCGCCGCCCGGGCTCCGGCCCGCGCCCTGAGCGGCAGCTCCCCCCGCCAATCACAGCGGCCGCCGCCCAGGTCCCGCCCGCCGGCCGGCTCGCAGCTGGCGGAGAAGGCGGGGGGAATGGTGTGAGAAAGTGACGCGGCGTGGCCAGAGGGCAGCGCGCCAATGAGGACGCGGCAAAGGCGGCGGGCGCCCAATGGGAGCCGAGCGCCGCGCGGGGGCAGCCAATGGGAGCGCGCTGCCGACCGCGGGTGAGAGTAGGACGGCTGCCGGTCCCCGGCGAGGCGAGGAGGCGGTTGCCCGGCAACGGGAGGCGAGGCCCGCCCGGCCCCGGCCAGCGCCTCCCCTCGCCTCGCCTCGGCCGCGGCCGCGGCCCGGGGGTCCCGGCGGCGCCCCCGGCGAGACCCGGCCCGCAGGGCTGGGAGGCGGCAGCGGCGGGCTGAGAGGAGCGCCGGGGCTGTGGGCGGCGGCAGGGCCGTGAGGCGCGGGCCAGGGTCTGCGGGGCGGCAGGAGGCCGTGGTGCAGCTGGAGGCTCGCCTCAGGAAGCGCAGCCCCGCGCCCTCGGCCGGCGGCATCTCCCTTGCCGGTGAAACCTGGCCGCAGCCCTTCCCGGGGCGAGGCGCTCGGGCATGCACAGGGCTCTGCTAGCGGCATTGCTTCACGGGGGATGCGACGTCCTGCCCTAGCTGCCCCGGATCCTCCCGAAACGGGCTCTTCCCAGCTTGTTAACTCGGGAGCGTGCCAAGCCAGGTCTCATGGCGTTATTGTTACTCGGCAAATGCACAATTAGCTAATGTATGGGTTTCACATGCCAAGGTCTGTAGGCTTCAGGCCCTGCGATGATTTATATCCAGTTAATCCATTGCTGCGCAGGCCACCGAGTGTCCCTGGAGGAGTCCTCCCTGCCAGTGCTGGGAGTACAAACCTCTGTTGCAGAGGGGAAACCGCTCAATAAAAATCACACACAAATTTTAAAGCCTGGATAATGTGGTTGTAGAACACTGCTCAAGTCAAAGGAATATACTCCCTTAGCGGCTAGCGTCAGGTTGTGTGACATCTGATTGCTACAGCTAGCAGAAACTATGTTATTTCCACCGTCTTAGGGGCAGGTAAAAGTCATGCAAAAGAAAGGGAAAGACTGTCATTGAAAGTCTTCAGTCCTATCATGTTTGTTCAATCTCTTTTGAACTTGTAACCATTCTGCTGTCGTCACGTAAAATCACAGATTTGTCATATAACTCTTTGTAGTGCAAGGATTGAGAAATACTACTGAGAAATTGAGGGAAGTTTTGTTTGCGCGTGCTACCCTGCGTCTTCTGATAAGCTTATGCCAGTCTGTGTACCAGCCAGTTCCATTTGTAATCCCAAAAAACCCCGCTGACAGAATGCAAACTCAATAGGCGATGGCTTGGTTACATCATGTAGACACAGTTATCTTCCCTGCCTATAGACCAAACGCACTCCTTGTTAGAAACGCTGAACTTCTGCTCTGGGAATCTAAAACTTCAATTCCTCCTTCTTTGCCCTTCCTACCACAAAAAAAAAAAAAAAAAAAAAAAAAAAACACCAACCAAAAACAGAACTGTGTCTTTGTTGTAGACTTAAAAACGGGCTCCTAATGCCAGCCTCTCATTGTATGCTTTGGTGGCAAAATGTTTCCTGACACCAGGGTGCTCAGACAGTCCTGGCTTTAGGAAAGAACAGACACTTGGGAGGAGATGAAGCAGTCCATCTTGCTGAATTTGTGGGAGCTCATGTTAGGGCTGCGAGTGCACCCTGAGACCCTGCAGCCCCTTCCCCGCTCCCTGGGCGCTCAGCTGCCTGTGCGTGAGGCTGGCTCCGGTACAAGGCGCTCGCGTAGCCTGGAGCTGCAGTGAAAGGAGTTGTGTGACAAGGAGCTGTGAGGAGCCTCCTCGGTGGCCTCTTCCCCTTCACTTGGGAGCTGCATTCGAAATTGGGCCCTTGCCTGAGCGGTGCCACGGGTGTGCCTGTGCCTGGCTACGTCCCTTGCTGATCCTGACTCGCTGACTTGACTTCCCAGCTTCACCTCCCACCTGCTCGTCACTACAAACTTGTCTGGAAACCTGGACTCTTGGCTGACCCTGCTTGCCATCACTGGCCCTGCTCTGCTTTTTCCTTTGTGCACTGTGAGAGTGTGCTCTTGTCGACGAGGTCGCTGCCCTGCGTGCCTTGCTGTCACGTTCAGCTCCCGGCTTGCCCGCCCTTGCAGAGCAGCCTGCCCTTGCTGCTCCCTGGCAGCTTAAATCTGCTCACCTGCAAGCCTGCACTTATATGGTGGTGGGTTTTTTTTCTGATAAATGTCGTTATTTGCTTTCAAAATGGTAAAGGCAGAATTGGTGTTTTGGAATTGTTTTTGTGGCGTGTGGTCAACAATAAATGCAGATGTAAATAGGGATCTTCTTATCTTTAGTACATCTTCACAGATCTGATCAAAAAAAGGTGCCAAATGACTAAGATTAGCTTGGAGACATGATCCATATTATTGCTTTCTTTTCCATGGTCCCTGGTACAAGATGATGAATAACGTCCCATAGTCTTTGACATTAACTTTTTGTGTTGTAGAAAAGAGTGTGACACAGACATGCATGAAATCATTGCTATTAATTTAAAATAATGTATTTGCAAAAAAAAAAACCCCAAGTTAACCACCTATAGCCAATAAAATTATAACCATGTTCTCCTATTGTGCCAGTACTGAAGTGCTTTTAAAGATTACACCCTGCAGATGACGAAGGAAAGCTAAAAGGTAAAATGTGACAGACAGTTGCTCGATTTTCAGAATTTTAAAACTGAGGTTAAGGACACAATGCAGTCCCAGTTTTTTAATAATTATCTCACGTTAAGTTCAGAGACCAGGTATCTAATCTACGCTGCTAAAAGCAATGTATTTGTCTCCTCAGGATGTTTCTGGATCCAGATGCTAATTTAAATTTACATCAAGTCCAGACATCCTCCTTTGGCAGACTGGTTTGATGACTAATTCTTTATAGCCTAAGATCTGCTACTTTTTCTTACTAATCAGTACAATTTATTTTATAATTGTTGTCAATATCATTATTCTTTTTATCTGGCTTTATGAGGCTCCTATCTGCTCTTCTTGTTACTGAGTGTATTCCAAGGGAATACTTACAAAAAAATACTATTATTTCTTCACAAGAAAGGATCTGGCTACACTGATATTGCTGTAGACTACAATTGCTTTATATTAATTTCTCGGGAAGGTTGCAGTAATAACATTAAAGTTAAACCTCTCAGGTAGTTAATTATAATCCTCTAACCAAATTATGCTCCATTGCTCCAATTATCTGATCGCCACTATTTCCAGCCCAGCTTGTGAGAATGCAGGTCATTTTCCTTTTGTGGCTCTAGAGCTTAATCAATCTGTCCAGTGAGATTTTCAGTTGAGACTGTATTTGGTAATTTGGACTAGTGTTACAAAATGAATGCTGCACCTTGGTAACCCTAGAACTGGAAACCTGAGAAAGGTTACCAAAGGTTTACCAAAGAAACTCAGCATAACTCTGAATAACCTTGGAGCAGAAGCATGCTCAGATGCTGCTAGTGAGAGGACAAACACACTTCCCCTTTCTCCATTACAATCCAGTATGTTTTGATAAAAAAGGAGTTTGAATTTGAGTGTGTCTCATCATTTTTAGGTGTGTAAAAGTGGGTGGAATCTCCTAATCCAGTACTGTTTTGAAAGAAGTGTTTGCTGTCCGATGACTCACCTTTACTTCTAGTTTTAAGCTAGCATGTCAAATTTAGGGCTCTGGTTTTGTCTCCACAGACCCAACAGGTTCTTTGCTTCTGCTTAGTATTTCTTAAGCAATTCTACCTGTGACTTTTTTTTCTAAAGCCTCCTGAGAGAGAGAGAGACCATCACATTAGGTTAAGTTAGTAACTCTTAAAATAAATGAAACAGCCAGATGATTAAAGCTGTTTCTTAGAACTGTTTAAGAGTGGGTTTAGTGATATTTTCAAGATACTAATTACAGGCCTAATTTGGATTTAATTCAATGGCATCTACACTTCTAAGTCACTAAAATACTCACTGGGCTTTTCAGATGCAGCCAACTACATCTTTAGGGGCCTAAAACCATTGAAAAAAGACTTTCAGCCAGCATTTTCAGGGAGAGCAGTGTCAGGTGCCATAATAATGTCTTCCACAAAACAAGATGTCGAGATTACTTTACTGAAAAAGTATCGATTTTATTTTGTTGCCAAGTACGAAATAGCAAAGGTCAAAAATAACACTCAGGTACAGAGAGTATGAGGTCAGCCAAGTGAAAGTTTGGAAACTGGAAGGTTTTTCTTTTACATATTTGTGTGTCAGGGTTCGGGGATAAATGAAACTACCAGGCAGTAGATCTTTCAAGTGCTGTTTTGACACTTCATGTACCAATATCATGGAAGAAAGTTTTCTAGACTAGTGGAAGGTATTTCTAATTCACTTCCCGAAAGAATGCACAGGAACCCAAACTTAAAACACAGTTGTCAACTGGGAGAGGACTTCTGTCATCTCATAATCTCTCAGTTTGATCTACTGAATCCAAGAGAACCTGATACAAGATAACACACACTCTGAAGAGCTGGGAGATGTAAAGAAAAGATCAAATGTCTTTCAAACTTGTTCCAGTAAATTCAAATATTTCAATAGTACTTGAATTGCAGATCTGGCTGGGTCTTAAAATATTTGTGACATTGTAACAATTTGAGTTATTAAAAGCTATAAAAATGCGTTCAGATCACACTTTGCTGCTTTTATACAGTGTGCATAAGAGGAGGAACTGCAGCAGTGTTGTCATTTCACATACCAAGCAGTAAGTGTTGAACAGATAGGAATCTAAGATTTCGGGGCCAGGAAAGCTAACAGTATGAAAAAATGTCACCTCTAGGAAGCAGATGCTGCTCGCCAAACTGGAGAGAGAACCGCAGCTGTGCTGTGTCCTTACAACTGGCAGAGGACAGGTCTGCAAGCCAGGACTGTATGCAGCTTCCCAGCAGCCTGTGCCTAAACCAACAGGGATCCCTTCCCCTTCCCCTTCCCCTTCCCCTTCCCCTTCCCCTTCCCCTTCCCCTTCCCCTTCCCCTTCCCCTTCCCCTTCCCCTTCCCCTTCCCCTTCCCCTTCCCCTTCCCCTTCCCCTTCCCCTTCCCCTTCCCCTTCCCCTTCCCTTTCCCCTTCCCCTTCCCCTCCCCTTCCCCTTCCCCTCCCCTTCCCCTCCCCTTCCCTTCCCTTCCCTTCCCTTCCCTTCCCTTCCCTTCCCTTCCCTTCCCTTCCCTTCCCTTCCCTTCCCTTCCCTTCCCTTCCCTTCCCTTCCCTTCCCTTCCCTTCCCTTCCCTTCCCTTCCCTTCCCTTCCCTTCCCTTCCCTTCCCTTCCCTTCCCTTCCCTTCCCTTCCCTTCCCTTCCCTTCCCTTCCCTTCCCTTAGTATCCAGGAATTCCCACTCTTGATGGCAGCGTTGCTGTGGTCTCATCTAGAGCCACAGTTTCACTTTTTCTTATCTGTATTGTCAGCTTGCCTTTGCTCCCTTCTTTCTCCAATCTCCCAAAACTTCCTGACTTGCCTTTACCAAGTGGCAATATTTAATGATTCTGTAAGTGAAACAGATGGTTCACAGGGACCTCGGACATGCCTGCGTCAGTCTGGAAAGTTAGTTGCATACTCTAATCCTGTGAAATGCTGAATATCTCTGATAGAACAGGCATGGAAATTAGGGTACACTCCAAACTTTTGTCAATATTTAGGGTACACATACACTCAAAAGGCCACTGGTTGCATTGATGGAAAAGCTATGAGGAGCTGCGGTGCTATCATAAAGCCATCTAGAAATCTGTGACTCAAGAGGGAAGCATGAAGGTAAGATCTGGAATCCAGAGCAGAACATGAGGAAGAAAATAAACAGAACTGCCAGAAACAGTAAAATACTGATAATGTAGTGTAATATATTTCAGCAATTTGGCTTTCCTGGTGTTCTGCTCACCTGGGCCCAGGAAGAGTGGATTCTGCCTAATACCCATTCGCTATACCCATGTGGTGTCCAGGCAGGGCAGCATCAGAGTGCAAATGAAATGGTGGAAAACGCTTGCCATTTCAGCTTGCATCAGCCAGGGTCACATCCTCTGCCTCTCCAGTGTGCCGAACATGGCGTTTGGGAGGAAGAGCTTAGAATCATAGAATCATAGAATTGTTTAGGTTGGAAAAGACCTTTAAGATCATCCAGTCCAACCATTAACCTAACATTACCAAGTCCACCACTAAACCAATTTAGGGTAGAGTAGCAATTTCGTGTTTCCTGGCTTGGTGGCTGGATTATTTTTAATGAAAGTAAAAACTAGCTTCTGTGCATGTTCAGAGGCAGAGAGACAAATCCCAGCTCCTGCTCCTGGCAGAAGACTTCCTGCATTTCATTTCAGCAGGCAGAGAATGGAGCTATGCCAATGTACATAATATCGCCTAGAAAGAAGAGTGAGATGAGTTGCCTCATCCCTGTTAGGAGGTGGTTGGCTCATCAGAGAAGATAATGATGTTCTCATTTTCTTTTATCTGTTTTGGAAGGACCAGTTTCTTTCATCAGATATGCATCTGTGGGAGTATGCTACCTATTCTCTAGTGGCCTTGCTACAGATGTGAATCTTTTATTTTATTTAGGGCACCTATAAGCAGCTGCTTCTACCTACTGTCATCTGCCATGCTTTCTCCCATGTTTGCAGTATGTAGTTAACATAACAATTACAAAACAAATACAAGAGACAACTCTGAGGAGCTGATTTAAGTCAAATGCAGTGAATAAAAGCAAACAGTAATTAGTAGGGAAAAGGACAAAGAACAGAATTATACTGCTGTTATTAAATATTTTTGGCTTACTAGGTAAATATTTTAAGTATGCATTTCTATGGCACTTACTCTTTCTAAGACCTCTCTTCTTCCTCATTTGCTGCTTTCCACATACGTGTCTCTGAGGAAAAGTGGCTTTGACTGAGATGGCTTTGTGGAAATGTTAAATTAGTTTGAAGTTTCCAAAGAAGGAGGGAGGGAATTGGAGACTGTGTCACATGGGAGAAGGCAGTGGGAGGAAGGCTATGGAGTGGGTAGCCAGACTGGCATCATCATTAGTCTTCCAAGAAAGGTTTTGACGGACACATCCAATCCTCAGTGCTAATTACGAGAAATTCAGCAAAGAGGGTAGGAAGGACCCAGCTGAAGGATTTGAATAGGGAATTGAATGAACAAGAGCAATAAAGATTATCATTATTGCATAGCTTTGGCTGCCACACTCTTGAGCCTGATGAACAGGCTTGGTTATTATCACTGAAATTATATTTCATGATAATAACAGCTGGGAGAAGAGATTGTTTGGAATAGGTAAAAGATACATGGTTCTGGCCAACTTAAACTGAACTAGTATCTGGAAAGGTATCTGTAAAATTATGTAAGGAAGAAAAAAAGGATTAATGACTGGAAGAATAGAAACAAAACAGGCAACAGCACAAAGATGATTGCAGACAAGGAAGAATAAGGACCAAGAATGGGACTGGGAAAATGGAGCAGTGAGAAGGAACTGCATACTGACATGTTAAAATAGAAATCACAGGGGAGGTTCCATGCAATCAAGATGGGAGAGAGGAGGATTTAAGTTTACCAATAAATCTAGGAGTTACAGCAAGCACTTGCTACAAGACATTGTCAGAACACCTTGTCATTTGGCTGGTAATCTGACAAGCATTGTTCTTGTGTACAGGTGAAGTTTTCTGCCCTACTTTCTCTAGCACATAGGTATTTGAAAAGTCATTTTAGTGCCACAATCATCCTTTATTGATGAAGTCTGGTATCTTTGTTCGCAGTGCTGTATGCCACAAGTATTTTCATCATGGACCTTGCTTCATCATGTTCTTGTTTCTTTTCTTTCTTTTCAATAACTTTGGTTCTTCTCTGCTTTCTACTATGAGGTTTTGTCCTGGGAATCTTGTGCTTATTCATCTTCATCCATTTTTTAAGTTTTCTAATCTGTGGGCTCACACAGAACTTTCTGCCTTCTATGTAGAGACTGCCAGAGCAAAAATTGGTGGTCAGTTTCAAAGAAAAAATGTAACCCCCCCCCAACTTTTTAAAACAATCATACTTATCACTCACCTATGAAGACCACAAAGTTAGAATTGGTTAGTCTTAAACTATATTTTATACTATGTCTATTCACTTTTGTCTGGTTTCAAATAAGTAAAAGTTAGGATCTAAGGTTTACATGATTACACTTGTCTTCCAAAATCTGAAAAATCCTTTACTACTTCAGTGGGTCTGAAAAGAACCACATTACAAAACAGTACATTTCTATGGCAAATAAGTAAGTAGACCACTTTATTATTGTTATTATTATTGTCATGATCATCATGCAAATGTCTGGAAATGAAAAATGTCCAGGATTTCTTTGAAATTTATCAATTTAACCCAAAATGTGTGATATTGCACCAGCCAAAAAAAAAAAAAAAAAATTAGAAATAGCTTATGTACAAAAGTAAAGTTGATTTAATGAGTTTAGGCAAGGTTCATAGAGGATCAATAGTTGGAAAAAACCAGACAAGTCTTAAGGTGCATGAGTCATTGTTCAGTTCTGAAAATAAAGCAAGTGTCAAAGTTAGTGCAGGCTGAATAACGATCAATATTATTACTGAAAAGGAAATTCAATTTTAGCAGCCAGAAGTTTAAATAGCACAAGGAAGGACAGTTCTTAAATCATGCACAGTCTTGTTTTTCATTGACTTTGTGTTAGCATTCTAAGATTCTATTTGTTTCAATGGCACCTAATAGGTTTGAACTTCACAGTACCCCTTTCACAGTGAAGGACCCAAAACATCTCTTACATAACAGCTTCTAGGTGACACAGGCCATCCGCTTTCTGGATATCAAACCTCTCCACTCTTCGGAGAATTCCTTTGGGAATTTCATCTGAAATTCTCATGCAACAGTTAAAGGCCCCAGGAAACAAAGCTAAAAAGAGTAATAACCATGTTAGAAACAACATAGATATGAAGAGGACAAGTCATAGCTTGACTTCACAGAATCACAGCATGGTTGAGGTTGGAAGGGACTTCTGGGGGTCACCTGGTTCAACCCCTCAGCTCAAGCAGGGCCACCTGGAGCCACTTGCCCAGGAACATCTCCAGACACCTTTTGAATATCTCCAAGGATGGAGACTCCACAACATATCTGAGCAACCTGCTCCAGTGTTTGACCACCCCCACAGCAAAAAGAAGTGTTTTCCTGTGTTCAGATTGAATTTCATGTGTTTCAGTTTGTGCCCATTGCCTCTTGTCCCATCAGTGGACACCACTGCAAAGAGCCTGGCTCCCTCTTCTTCTTTCATTCCCATCAGGTATCTCATCGCTTGATGAGAACTCCCTTGAGCCTTCTCCAGGCTGCACAGTCCCAGCTCTCTCAGCCTTTCCTCATATGCAAGATACTCCACTCCCTTCATCATTTTTGTGGCCCTTCACTGGACTCTTTCCAGGAAGTCCATGTCGCTTTTGTACTGGGGAGCCCAGAACTGGATGCAGCACTCCAGTTGTGGCCTCACTAGTGCTGCATAGAGGGGAAGGATCACCTCCCTTAACCCTGTGACTGGTACCCCCTGCTCCCAACCGCCGGTAATGTAGTTAGTGTAACTAATGCCATTTTATGAGGCAAGCAGCCATTCTCTGTGACGAGTGAGTCACATATTTGTTCCCTTTCCCTCATTACCAGGCCCTGAAGGTCCTGTGAACCAGGTAGATGAACTAAACAGATTTCTTCTTCCCTTCCCTACTGGCCCCCAGCATGTACTGCTGCCTGGCATTATTCCTCCTCAGATGCAGGACTTTGCATTTCCCCTTGTTGAACTTCATGATATTCCTCTCTGTCCATTTTTACAGCTTGTTGAGGTCTATCTGTAAGGGAGCAAAACCATATGGTGCATCAGCCACTGCTCCCAGTTTTTTATCATCTACAAGCATGCTGAGGGCACATTCTGTCCCATTGTCCAGGTCATTAATGAAGATGTTGAACAGTATTGGCCTCCATGTTGACCCCTGGGGTACACCACTGGTGACTTGCTTCCAGTTGAACTTTGTGCCACTGATTACAACCCTCTGGACCTGGTCATTCAGACAGTTTTCAGCCCATCTCACTATTCACTCATCTAACCAGTACTTTGTCAGCTTGTTTATGAAGATGTTACAGGAGACAGTATCAAAGGCTTTACTGAAGTCAAGGTAAAAAATATCCACTGTTCTCCTCTTGACCACCAAGCTAGTCACCTCATTGTAGAAGGCTATCAGGTTGGTCAAGCATGACTTCCCCTTCATAAATCCATGCTGACTACTCCTGGTCACCGTCTTGTCCTTCAGATCTTTGGAAATGCAGAAGGATTTTCTCCATCATCTTCCCCGGGACTGAGGTGAGGTTGACCAGGTTATGGTTCCCTGGATCTTCCTTCTTTCCCTTCTTGAAGATAGGAGTGTTACTTGCTCTGTTCCAGTCTTCAGAAACCTCTCCAAGTGACTATGACTGTTCAAAGGTAATTGACAGCGGCCTCAAAATGACATCAGCCATTCTCCTCAACACTGGTGGGTGGTGCATCCCATCTGTCCCTGTGGCCTTTTGTAGGTCCGTTTTTTTCAAGTGCTCCCTAATTTGGTCCTCCTCCACTGATGATAAATATTTCTTGCTCCAGACTTTTCCTCTGGTCTCAGGGACCTGGGATTCTTGAAGGCCAGTTTGAATCATAAAGAGTGAGGCAAAGAAGTCTTTGAGTACCTCAGCCTTATCCATGCCATTTGTCAGCAGTTGCCCTGCCCCATTCTGCCGTGGGTTCTCATATTCCCTTCTCTTTCTTTTGCTGCTTAGGTACTTCTGGAATCCTTTCTTGTTGCACGTCACATCCCTTGCCAGATTCAACTCCAGCTAAGCCTTGGCTTTCCTAACTCCATTCCTGTATGATCAGACAGCAACTCTATACTCCACCTGGGTCACCTGCCCCTTCTTCCACCCCTTCGTTCCACACTTTGTTTTTATGTTTGAGCTCAGTTGTGACCTCTGTGCTTATCCATGCAGGCCTCCTGCCACTTTGTTTGGTTTTCTGTTTGTCAGGACAGACCTTTCTGGAAGTTGGAGGAGATGACCCTTAAGTATCAGCTAGCACTTCTCAACCCCTCTTCTCTCCAGGGTCGTATTCCATGGGATTCTTCCAAGCAGGTCTCTGAAGAGATTGTAAACCTGCTCTCCTGAAATCCAGGGCTGTGATCTTGCTTTTTGCCCTGCTCCCTTCTCCTAGGATCCTGAACCCCACCATCTTATGGACACTGCAGGCAACACTGCCTCTGACTTTCATGTCCCTGACCAGTTCTTCCTTGTTTGCAAGTATCTGGTCCAGCTGAGTGCTTTTCCTTGCTGGTTCCTTGATTACTTGTGCCAGAAGATGTCATCAATGCACTCAAGAAATCTTGTAGATTGCTTGAGCACTGCTGTATTGTCCTTCCAGCAGATACCAGGGTGGTTAAAGTCCTCCATGAGGACCAGGGCCTGTGAACGTGAGGCTCTTTCCAGCTGTTGGAAGAAGGCCTCATCTACTTCTTCCTGGTCAGGAATTCTGTAGCTGACACCCACTACAATGTCACCCATGTTGGTCTGCCCACTAATCCTGACCCATAAGCTCTCAGTTGGCTCATCATCCATTCCCAGGCAGAGCCACATGGATTCCTGCTGCTCTCTTGCATAAAGGGCAACTCCCCTTTCCTCACCTTCCAGCCTGTTACAGCCCATATCCCTCCATTGCAGCACACCAGTCACGTGAGCCATCCCACCATGTTTCTGTGATCCCAGTGAGGTCCTAGCCCTACACCTGCAGACGGACTTCTGACTCCTCCTGTTTGCTCCCCATGCTGCATGCGTTAGTGGAAGGGCATTTCAGAGAGGTGTCAAGGGTTATTTATCTTTTCGTCTTATGGGATGAGATACCATCCTCTCAGCTTCTCCCACAAGACAGATGGGTGTTTTTGTTGTTTAAAGAACAGTTTTCTTCACCTCTCCTTGTGCACACATATGTAAAGGTTTGTTACAGTAAAATAAAAATAAAACTAATATTTAAGTGGTTTATTTGTGGAAGATCACCAACATTAATGACACAGGAAGCGTCAGGAGTGTAATTTAAAAGCTCTGCCTTGTGTGGTTGAATCAGGCCCATTATCTTTCATCTTTGAAATTATTAATGCTGTTGCTGGGTTTTGTCTTTTCTTTTGCCCCAAGGGCTCCCATGGCTGAACATGTCTCCACTAGGGAATGATCTCCTGCAGATTTTTTCCTGCTTGCTGATCCCATCTTGAAAATAAAAAGTCATAAAAAGCAGGTCATAACTCAAGACTTTTTTAATGACAAATACTAACATTTTGGTGTTTGATTTTCTTCTGCTCTAGCACAGAAATAGATCTTCTAAAAGGGATTCCCTCCATCAGCTCAAGGACAAGCACAGGCATGTGGCTCAGGGATTTATCTAGGGTGGAAGGGTCTCAGGATCAAACCCATGCTTCAAAGTGAGCACAGGAAGGACCCCTGTGTCCCAGTCCTTGAGTCATATTGAATCTGGGAGAAGTGGGGAGAGAGCCTTCTTCCTATTTGTTTTGAATAATTTTTTTTTCTAGCCTGTGAATCATGCTTCTCCTTATGTAATCATTTAGCCTTGGAGTGCAAGAGTCATGAAGCAAGAAAAAAAGAAGCAGGAGATGAGAAGTCTGTTTGAGAATTTTCCTGTAAGCAAGAAGACTGTGTACTCCTGTTCCTTGCAAAAGTGCTCGCTGAGCACTGGAATAACAGATGCCAAGAAAGCTGTAGCAGTGAGCTCAAGCAGCTAGCAGTGTAGCAGGAGCCACCGAAGACTGTCACACTATCCCCTGCAGCTTGCAGGGGGCTTTTGTACTGGTGGGGTTGATGACAGAGCCCTGGGATTTCACAGTTGGAAGGGAGGGTGAAAGAAAGCAGCTGGCCAAGCAGTTGCCTCCTCAGCAACCCAGAGAGAAGGACTATAAATAATCATATGGTGCAGAAGGATCAATTAAGTGTTGAATGTTACCTGTATTATTTCCCTGTTGTCCTTTGCTTTTCTGTCTTCGACAGCATGCTGCTTGTGAAGCCAATTAATTGATGTTTGCAAATGGGAGCTCAGCTCATTGAGAACCACTAAGTTTAATTTTTTCTGAGGGCTCAAGACAGTGTTGGTGGCACTAAAGTATGAACTTCTGTTGTTACTGGTCAGCTCCCAGCAGAAGGATTATGTGGGGTAAAAACTCAAGGAAGGGTAATTATACCTTGAACTCTATCTGAGGTTGCCAGCTATACTTTTTGGAGATGTCTAGTCCTGTCCTTCTTTGGAGTCTAGTAAACTAAAATATTTGGCAAGGCCAGCACTACCAGCCTCCCGTGGAATGGCTGGATATTACAGAAGGTCTTAGGGTGAGCCAGATGTCTCCTGAACTCTTCCTCATCTGGTTTTTCCAGTGCCTGGCTACCATCTCTTGCCCTCATCCCACTATACATACTCAGAAACATCACTTGCTTTGATCCTTAAAGGATGTGAACCACGTGTACTGCACTTTATAGTGCAATATAGTGCACTATATAGCACTATGTTAATCATTTGTACACTTTATAACTGAAATTAAGAAATTAATATTAATGTACTTTGATAGCTTTACAAGGAAAAATATACACAAACTCAAACAAGGAAAATAAAGCAAAATTCTTGATGCATCCAGGTGGGCTTATGAGTATCTCACTGGCCACTTATGACAGACTGCCCTTTTGCAAAGAACTTAGCCAACAGGAACTGCATCTTTTAGAAACTTGTTTATAATTGCACCTTTAGATACCACTTATATAACTAGAGTAGCAGTTTTAGAGTGAATTTGACTATCTGATGCTCAGTCAATCTTTTAATTGGAGCATTAAGCCACTGACATCTAATTCATGGAGCTATACAAAAAGCTGTACCTCTCAACATGGGTATGTGCAACAGACTGTGTGTAAAAGTGGTGAATACACCACCAGAAAGCAGACTGAAATTTTGTATGAAATGTGAATGGGGTGGTGCTTATGTTCTTGCTAAAGAGGCAAAAGCATTTCTTATGGAGATTGAGAGCCTGCTAGTAACGTTTTGTTTGAGGTGTGTGCCTGGGGACGCTGTCTTGCTTTCATAGGTTTGTATGGGTGTTTGCCTTGAGGAATTCTGATCTGCACTGGTTTTTTGACAAAAAAGAAGCTATCACTTTTACATAATTTTCTTTTTGTTGTTCTGTGCATGAAAGTACAGCTACAATGTGGAAAATAGAAATTAATTATCTTTGAACCACAGATCAATACATGGCATCAGTCTTTTCATGAGACAACGTGAAAGTGTCATCAGCAACCTTGTGTTGACAGAGGCACTTGTGGCAACTGGTACCTTTTTGCATGGGAGTCAGTTTTAAAGGGATTTTTTTTTTTTTTCTTTCCTGAGTGCAAAGAACAATCAGGGCAGTGAGCCAAGGAATTCCTGTATTTTCCCAGAGCCCCAGGAGAGGGGATGCTGCTCTCCTGGAGCACTGAGCTACACTGCAGCTCCATTGCCCACTCTATTATTACCGTAACTGTGCTCTAATCCTGCAAGTGGCAAGGAACCAGGAGGTAATAATCAAAGCTAATGATTTCAGCCCAACCCAATGCCATAAATTTTTTGTAGTTTCAGCAATTGGATCAGGCTTATTAGTAATCATTTGTCTAAACAGCGGTTAAAAGGAAAGAACTGTGGTTTTCCACAAGGATGTTGGCATGGTCTTTTATGTACCGTTTATTAGTCAGAGATTTTTTTAGTGCTGCCCATTTCATTTGTCTCTGTGGCTCAGTGGCATAATCAGAAATCCAGAGCTGCTTACTCAAAAATTATTTAGACCTGTTGTCTGACACTGAGCCTCTTTAACCAGACACTGAAAGGACCACCAAGCTTAGCGATGGATCTTGAGGCAGGTCCATTCAGGGATTGCTCTGTTGTTATTTCAGCAGGTGGTATTATCTGTTTTGGTATTTCTTCCCTGGGAACTCTTGCCAGGGAAAGACCTATTGCTTTTTAAAAGTTTTGTTTCATATTTTTGGGTGGCACCTAAATACTTCAATCTTGCAGAAAAGTCCACTGGAGCAAGTTAAGCACCCTTGCAGAGGGCAAGCAAGATATTAACTGGAAAAATACCTTCACTTACCCCACCTTCTCTCTCAAGGATGCCTAAAAAGGACCTGCTTTTCAGATGCATGTGGCTTGTGGAATACAATACTGCTGATCTTTTCATTATAGAATCATAGAATCACTTAGGTTGGAAAAGACCCTTAAGATCATCCAGTCCAACCACTAACCTAACACTACCAAGTCCACCACTAAACCAGTTAAGGGTAGAGTAATAATTTCATGTTTCTGGCTTGGTGGCTGGATTATTTTTAATGAGAGTAAAACTAGGAATCATTAAGGTTGGAAAGGACCTCTAAGATCGTCAGTCCAACTATCAACCCAACACCACCATGCCCACTAAACCATGTCCCAGAGTGCCACATCTACACTTTTTTCAAACACCTCCAGAGATGGTGACTCCACCACCTCTCTGGGCGCCCTACTGGATTTATTTAACATGCTACATATAGCTTTATCAATTTCAAAAGAAGTGGAGAGAAATTAAAGCTTTGCCTTTCTAGTGAGAATAATTTGTTTAGCACATTTGAAAAAAAACCAAACCACACTATTTTTTTCTTAAAAAAAAAAGGAAATTCCTGGAATTGTGAATTATTTTGAAACAGTGCTTGTTGTTCAAGGACTGTAGCACAATAACTTAATTTAAACTCCCATAGTGGTTTGTTTCCTTGGAAGCCTGTCAAATCTTGGTTGCACAGTAGTCAGTCACTTTCTTAGGGCTGAAAGGATCAAAAGCAACTAGAGATTACTGTTTTCACCTGCATTCAGCTAGACCTGTTAGAAGCTCTTTTAGTAAAATGCTGCTCCTAAATGGAAAATATCCCCAAAGTCTGGGAACTTGGTGAGTTTGAATTGATGTGATTGCAGGGGAGTGCTAGAGAATGAAGCACAGCAAAAACAATGGTTCTGATGGAACAAGACCTCCCTGAGTACCCTTCATTATATGTCTTTACACTTCTGTTGAGCAGTATCAAGTCTCTCAGATTGCCAAAGGTTTCTTTTTCCATTTCCTATCTGCTGCCTGGCCAAACTCAGTCCGTAGAAACTTTTCTCATCCTTTCCGCTTTGCTTTTTTCATCATCATTCTCAAACTTGAGAACCACATGTTAAACAGCTGAGGAAGGCCGTGTTATCTAGGGTTCCAGGCAAGAAACATCAAAAGCACTTATTGCTGCCCACTCAGTTTCTGAGCAGGCAGACAAAGAACATTTCCCTCCTTCAGTTTCAAGCTGATATCCTTGGAATTGCCGACCTGTTCAGGGAAACTCTAATGCCTGATGAACAGCCCTCCGATGGCATACAGTGGGAGTAGCCAGTGGCTGCTCTGCTGCTCTCTGACTGCAGTTTTTAGGCAGGTAGGACTGGGTTAATGTCTCAGTATGGGTAGGGCAGACTACTGGCAAGGAGAAACACAGCAGTCATTGGTTCAACCAGGCTCTGCTGTAGAAAATTTAACACAGCACGGCAGGTCTTTGCCTCATGAAGGGGGGGCAGATGGAGAAAAAAGAGGAGATGAAGCCACATAGAAATAGAGGTGAGTGATGGAGCCTTTGCATTCCTCATCCCTGTGCTTTCTCTTAGTTATGCTTCATTTCATTTTGGCCTCTTTTGACTGAAGATGATAGGAAAAGCTTGGCTTCAGGTGAGAACAGCGGGAAAGACATTTTTGGTCCCTGTCTCCATTTCTCTCTGCTCCAGAGCGAACCCAGCTGCCTTAGGCAGGCCTTGAGCAGCTCTTTTCCTGACAGTTTTCACTCCAGCAGTTGGCATTTTGACCAGGCCTTTGGTGGTCCCTCCTGAATCCTGCCAGCAGCACAGAGGAGCCTGTCAGTACTGCTGGCAGAGCCCTTCGCTGACCTTCATGAACTGGATGTGACCCATGGACTGCTGAGTGGAAGGCCATGCTGTAGACGTTCTTCTAAGTAACCAAAAAACCAGAAGGGCAGTTCTTGCACTTACACAAACTAAGGGAGCCCAGCAAAGATGCATATAGTTATTAAGTGGAATGGGTTCCCCCAACAAACTGTGTGGTCTGAGGGACGGCTTCTCTTGCACAGCGAGATCCATAAACCCAAGGCACTTTCTGTGTCTATGCTGAAATGTGAGCCCTGCTGCTAATGTGCCTCAAGTTCACCATGAACTGCCATGGCTCTGCACCAATTGCACAACTTTGGCACACCTGGGGCTATTAGCAGCAGGCATTAATGTTTCCTAATGGTATTCTTTTGTGGTTACAAAATAGGCTTTGTACATCTGGAAAAAAAAAAAACCACCCAACTTTGCATTGATTAATCGGATTAATATCTTGCTTAGTCAGCATGGTATGTACTGAAATGCTCTGGTCTCAATACAGCCATTTCCATAGACAAGATTCAGCTCTTAATTGGGTGGTGATGGCTTATGAACATAGAATCTAGGCTCTGTCCTTGGAAGGAAATTTACTATCACATCACCTACACTTTATATTAACTACTGTAAGGCAGCTCATTTAGTACTCATTTGGTCATGAAGCCGCCAGAAAATGTTCCTCTCATCTAAAAAAACTTGAGGCTATTTTAAGAGTTCAGTGTCTTTTCATCTTAACCTAAAGCAGCTCAATAACTATTTTGTTATGCAAAAGGCTCTGATCCTGGTTGGCAGGTGAACAAAGCAGGATGCTAGAATCCTTGGCAAATGTAGCATAGCTGTACTCTGTAAAAACAAGGAGGTTGCTTAATAGCTGGAGATGAGAGGGAAACTCAAATGCTGAAAAATGCCCTAATGCATCCTACTATTCTGACTGCATGGAAATATACACAATTAAAGCATAATTCTGAGAAAGAGGCAAACAAAAGGTAGAAGGTATTCTAAGCTATACCGGCTGAAGTGGTGGAAATAACTCTAAATAAAGTATAAATCATAATATATAAATATATAAATCATACTATATTGTTTTGTGGCCAAGAATAAATACAGATTAAGTTATACAGTGATGCTTTTCCTGTTCTGCTATGAGGACTGCTGTTAATATGGAGATTTGCAAGGCTGGAAGGCCAGCTAGAGATGGACAGATGGATATGTCGTATAGGTCATGATTTTCAAACTGGTCTTTGTCCATCAAATCACTATCATTTTGCAAGCTGTCTTCCCCCATACAACATCCTTGATGCTCTGGACTACAGAGCTTCAAGGAAATGCAGGCTAAAAATTGGCAAAACAGCGAGTAATAGTGATGTGGTCAAAAAACCACTAGTATCCAGTGCCTTATCAGAACGTGAAATTTCTGCTATTTCTAGCAAAACCAAACCAGTCAGTTTTGCACATTAAGATGTGAAAAAAAGCTGTCATGTGAACATACGTCTGTTTTTTTCTGTCGTGCTGGTTTTGGCTGGGATAGAGTTAATTTTCTTCACAGTAGCTAGTATGGGGCTATGGTTTGGGTTTGTGCTGGAAACAGTGTTGTAACACAGGGATGTTGTGGTTACTGCTGAGCAGTGCTCACACAGAGCCAAGGCCTTTTCTGCTGCTCACCCCACCCCACCAGCCAGCAGGCTGGGGGTGCACAAGAAGCTGGGAGGGGACACAGCCAGGACAGCTGACCCCAACTGACCAAAGGGACATTCCATGCCATATGACGTCATGATCAGCATATAAAGCTGGGGGAAGAAGAAGGAAGGGGGGGACATTTGGAGTGATGGCGTTTGTCTTCCCAAGTAACCATTACGTGTGATGGAGCCCTGCTGCCCTGGAGATGGCTGAACACCTGCCTGCCGGTGGGAAGCAGTGAAGGAATTCCTTATTTTGCTTTGGCTTTACCTATTAAACTGCCTTTATCTCAACCCATAAGTTTTCTCAATTTTACCCTTTCAATTCACTCCCCCATCCCACTGTGGGGGGAGTGAGTGAGTGGCTGTGTGGGGCTTAGCTGCTGGCTAGGGTTAAACCACAACATCTATAAAGCAACGCAGTTTGATAAGAGGGAACCCATCTCCCAAACTGCACAGATCACCCTCACTCTGACCAGACTAGCGTTACTGGAATAACTTGACTACTGTAACTCCAGCTAACTTCTTCAGGAAGACCTGGACAGTCTTATTTAGTTGTTATTCCTACCCTCTAGCATATAACACTTGTTTTGGATGCTTTTACTGTATAAGAACTACCAAATTTGTCTCTTCATATCTTCAAGATGAAATACACGTAGGATCTTCTGAAAGAGAACTTCTGTCTTCTCAAATTGAAATTCAAACTGACCGCCTTTGAAATAAGTCCTCTTGTCCACCCTGATGCATATTCTGTCATGCAGTGCTGCTCACTTCACTGCAGGTGTGATGGCATCTGGCACTCTGTAAATGCCTGGCACTGAGATAGGATGATGGACGAATACCAGAGTCTTTTTAAAGTAAAATTGCAAAATCTTCTTTTGAATGATATTATGGGAAAAAACATAAAACATGCCCATCACACTCTACAAAATAATCTTGATGTCCTCATTTTCTGGCACCACCTGGCAGGGCCGTGTTCCTGCCTGCAGCTGGGTGTAATTTTGGCCACCAGATGGCTTTCCTGGCCTCTGTTAGCTGCTACCAGTTCACATCCACAAGCAAAAGAAACTTCTGCACATTTGCATGTACCAGCCCAAATCTTACTTGTATATCTGTACAATGACCCTGAAATAAATGGATGCATAATAGCCAGCCTAAGAAGCCTAACCCTAGTTAGGGCTAACCCCAAATCTCATTCAGATCAGGGTAGGGTGTGCCTGTACCCAGATAGCCACATTCAGTTCTGCCCATTTTCATTGTGGGTTCTGCTATTTGAATATTGTTGCTAAGTATGGAGCATGTTTGCATGAGGAAAGTTAGGTCTTAAAGGCATTTCCCCTGTGCCAGATGGTTCAGTATAAAAGAACGTGTTCTAAGAGAACCTTTACTTTGACCTATGCATGTATGTGCCAGACCTATTGTGCAAGACCTTGCTGACTGGCCAGATCATAAATCTAATAGAAGAGCACTTGCAGAGCCCTCCCACACCAGCAGGTGCAGTGGCCATTTTAACAGGATAAAATTTTAAGGCAGATTTTGTCCATTTGTTGTCTAAATCCTCAAGGAATTCCACAATTCCTACTCCTACTGAAGCCTGTGGAGCTTTGAGCATCTCAAAGGCTGAAGTCCTCCAGGATTTGAGTTATCTTCTCTGTGAACACAGCTTACTTTACAGTAGAAAATTACAACGAAAAACTAAGAATTCAAGCATAGCACTGGCTAACCTGTTTTGAAATTTTTTAAAATTTTGGTGAACATGCAAGAAGACAAAAGAAGTGTTATTAGATCTCCTGAATCCTCGAGACACGTTGCACCAAATGCAGAGCAAAGCTGCATGCAGAACTGCTTTTCTGCAGAGAGAAATCAGTTATGTGAAGTTTGTCATAACAAGTGTTCTGAAATCTTTGCCATCCAGGGCAATTTAACTTTAAAGAAAAAAGACCAAGTGATTTTCTAAATATATTCCCTCTCAAGAAGCTTAGAAAGGAGGAAATTGCAGCTGAACTAGACAGATCCCTTTAAACAAATAGTGAAATTTCACTAAGTATGCCCTTAGGAAATCATGGCTTTAAAGGTCTTATGCCTTCATCAGTTAAAATCTCTCACCTGTGATGTTCTTGACAATGTTTGCTATGACAAATAACCCCCACAGCTTTTCCTTGCTTAAGCCATTTTACAGAATCATAACGTCCCCACATCTGCTGTGGAAACATCAAGGAAATGCTCAGGTGAAGCCCTGACTCCACTGAAACAAAGGCCAATTGTTCTCTGCAGTTTCAGACAGCCATGTTTCACTTTTTAAATCTTCCCACGCTACAGCATAGACCTTTAAGCTATCATCTGTGGTCCCATACAGAGATGCAAAGGCTCAAGCAGACACAGTTCCAGGTAGACACCCTTCAGGTCTTTTTTTCTTTTACTTTTAGGAGATTTAAGTATAGAAATAGATAAGGTACAATTCTACTTACTCTCAGACGTCTGACTAATGGTGACTGCTAGAATAGCCAAAACGGTGACCAAGTTCACATCCATTCCTCCTAGGAGCTGCAGGAGCACAGCCACAGAGCAGGCGGTGAGCTGCAGAACACCTGACCCTACCTCCTGGCTACCGGGGATGAATGTGACTCAAAGCCCCACCCTGAGCAGCAGCTTGACGTCGGCTCCGTCCCGTGTGGCACTATGGACTTCAGCAGTCAAAACAGGCTATTTTTCATACAGTACCCCAAGATCGTACTGCCTTTACAGCCAGATCCTCCCAGCCCTCCCCACTGATGAGGCTCTTCAACGATAGAAATGGTAAAGGTAGAAGTACTTCAGAAACAAACATTTGCAGGATTAAGGCAGAAGGAAAAAAACCCCTCTGCTATTAGGTATCAACTCCGTGAAAGCCAAACATGCAACGTCGTGGGCCAAACCTGCTGTAGTATAAACAGGCACAACCTCAAGAAGACCCTAGCCTTGCACTAGCTTTGCATTTGACCTATGCGTTTTCAGCCTGTAAAGACCCTGAGCAACGGCCATGTTATTTAGCACATCTTAGTCCCTTACTCCCTTTTTGCCCACTGGTAATGCAGCAGCTGTGTTGTCCATGAAAGAGACTGCAATGTTGTTGGTGAAAGACAGCTGGAGAGAAACTGCAGCTGGTGTACCTCCCTCCATTTTTTCCCTGATTCTTGTTTCTGCAGCCCATTGCAATAATTTCCTGTCATATTAGAGGAACACTGAATCTGAACAAACATGTAGCTATCAGGGGGCGGGGGGAAAGGATGCATATTTGGAGGCTGATAAGTTCTGTAACGCTTCTGTGAGTGGCATCGGAAAAGTCTTTTTCTGATTTATGCAGGCGATGGAGAAAACTGTCTCTGGGGAAAATAACTCCTCAAATTTCCTGCTACACTTGACATACATCACTGGTTCAAATCTTCTAAAACCCCAAAAGATTACTGTGCAGTCACTGTCTGAATTGAACACTATGGCTGTATGGGTAGCAAGCAGTTACCATATTTTGTTGGACTCTGCCACTGCCATTACAGTGCGGGCTGTCTGCTTTGACCTTTTCCAGGTCTGAACTAGAAAAATCAGTCTGGGAAGTCCCCAGAATGTTCAACCAAGCTCACCTTTGCTCTGGCTCATTACAGCCATTCTCATCATTCCTAAATTTCCAGAACACAAGGTAGATGAAATTGCTAACCTCAGGAACTTTAATCTACACTTACACTGTCCCAACACCAGTTTTGCAATTCCATCTAATAATGAATTAATATAGTGCAATCAAACTTTCTGGCTATCAGAGTTTTACTTCATAGCTCTTGGTTTCTGCTTGACAGTGTTATCTACCAAGATAAGAGAATGGGGCAAATGCAGACTACTACACTTTCAAATGTAAATCTACTGTTAAGAGGAGAAAGAGTAGTAGATAATGATGTGTGCTGTTTAAAGTATGATTTCAGGGAAGTCGTTTGTGTTGAAATCAACAAGGTGATTCATTGTCACAGTGAAAAATCTGTTATAAATGCTAAACGATCACAGCCAAAGCTAAGACAGCTCACAACACCTTTACTAACATGAACTTCGGTAAGGACAAGACTATTAGCAGCATTAATGTCCTTCAAAGTAGCACGAAGAGGAAAAAGCTAGATTAAAAGAAATACCGTGAGATGGGTGTTACTGGAGTAACATGTTAAAGAAACAGCTTCAGTCAGTATTAGATTTTGTATTCCAATGTCTGCTTGACACTGCAAAACAGGGTGCTTTGTGTCCTTGCAGATAATTAGCTAGTTTGTTCTGACAAATGCTTCGCATGGGATCTCCAGATACAGTTTTAAAGGCCTGATACAGATTACAAAAGTCTCACCACAGTAAAGAGTATGGAGTATGGGGAGCTGTAGCAGTCATGGGGAGGGGGGAAGAACCAAAGCACTCCACGTTTTTTAAGACTGGTTCCTGCAGTGACAAGTCTAGAGTGTTCCCAGGTGGTTCCTCAGACACACACACATGCTATGTTTTCAAAAACACAGAGTAAATACAGATATCTGCAGGTATTCACTGCTCTGCTGCTGGCAACACACTACAGCATACTGAATAAAACTTACTTCTTCATGTACGTTACTCAGTTTGAGCTCAAGTTTTACATCTTATATTCCCTCGGAGTTCATAGTGTCATTTATAGGTCCAAAATAAAGTAAATGTCTGTTTACTTCAATGGGAAAGTGCAGCAAGGAAACTGTGATTATGTCAGACCCGGAACATGCTTTCCGCTTTATGGAGGCTATATAATGTGTCAACAATTTCAAGTGCTACTAAACCTATTAGAACAGGACAAAACGTAAACAGAGGGAACAACTCTGTTTTATGAGATTGAGAAACTAAAAATAAAAATAAGCAAGGGAACAGTAGCAAATACTGTGCTATGCCTCCACATGAACATGCAGGCAGCCATCCATCTTATAAAGGAAGAACAATTTAGCCAGAAATTCTCCAAGAATTGCACTGACATGGTTTACAGTGGCATTAGTTACAAGTACAGCTAAAGGAAAGTGAAGAGTTTTATTGACATATTGACTTGGGTTGCATTCCAAGCTCAAATGAAAGTGCAAACCTGCAGGCAGAAGGTGTTGCAAATGAGAAGGTAGTCAGTCTTCTGTCCTGAGAAACAAAGCAAATCCTTGTTTTAATCCTTTTTGAAGTTCTGCCTTTTATGTGTGAATGTAGGACTGCTGGAAAGGCTAAAACTGACAGCTCTTTTAATCTGAGCCTTTAATTTTTGAGCAGAGGTTAATGATTGTAACAACTGCTACATTAATCTGCGTTGTAATATAATGCCTTCAGTTATACATACCTTTCTCCAGTTAAGCAAAGGCAAGAGTAAAGTGTCTTTCTTTAACCCACTCCTTGCCCTCAGACAATCTTCTTTGCAACAGGAGTGCTGATTATTGAAGACGACTAAAACCACTGACTCAGTTTGTTAAAACAGGATAATTAATGTTACGACAACTTTGGATCATTGCAACCTCCAGCAAGACTTCATTTGACAAAGGCTTCTGACATACAGATAGATGCAATAGTCTTATTGGTTACTTCAGTACTTCCTATTACTCTGTAAATGTTCATAATAATCAACTCACAATAATAATTTTTTTTTTTCCTAGGCTGGCTTAAATGATGAATGGACAGAGGACATAATTTACAATTATACTTTGGACTTCCTAGAAATGTCTTCAATTGTTTGTGTGGGTATCAAAATCCCAAACTGTGACCTCTTCAGATGTCCCCTATTCTAGACTTCATCAATTGGCCCTGTGCCTATCATAAACCCCCAGACTTGAAAATTCTCTGCATTAACTCTCATTCAGCCTTCTGCATACCAGAAATATAGCTGTGGGTAGTTTCCTTTGGGGAGAAGAAAAAAAAAAAAGAGTCCAGAAGAAAAATTTGAGCTGTAAACATTTTAAATGGCTAATGCACTTACTAAGAAGCAAGCCAGCCAGACTCAGTCCTCTGCAGGAGAGGGAGGGTACAGATAGACCCACTTAATCATCTCAGGAAAGCTCTGCTGAGAACCAGCTAGGACCTCAGGGGTATATATTTACATTCAGCATTACACCTTATTGATACGTAAAACAGAGAAGAAACTTGAGGAGGGACTAGAGCGCCCATTTCCCTCCCATCAGGTGAATGTCCCCACAAACAGATAATGCTTTCAGGCTCCTGCTGTGCTCAGCCTCCCCAGGACTCTTGCATTCTCTGCTGCACAGAGTTGCAGCCCTTGCAGGAAGAGCTGAAAGGCTTGTCCCAGACTGTGCTGTTGCCTGGCTCTTAGGGCACTTAGGGCATGGACTTCCCACTCTCTGAAAATTAAATCATGATCAAAGAGGGTGAAAGTTGAGTTCTTTGGTAGAATGCAGGTTTTTGTCCTGAAGAAGACGTTTTGAGCTTTACACACCAAGAAGGCAAAGGTGCCAGCTCTGGCTGCAGTGCCAAAATTGCAGAGAAATACCTTGTATTTTCTAGTGGCTGTTTCAATAAAATTTTCATTACAGGTATTTTGCATTCCATCTGAAGTAGCTGACTCCACACACACACACAGACGCTACCTAAGAGCCAGGCATTTTACCTGGAGGTGCCTTTACTGAATTTTAGCTCTTACTGTGGTAGTAGCTATCATCACCAGTGGAAACAGCAAAGAGAAAGCCCTTACTACTAGTACACAGCAAAAAGGATTGTTCCCCACAGGTCAGTGCTTTGGAGGCCAGAACACAAGAGGGGGAGAGGATGCTGCAGCACAGGTGCTAACAGAGATGAGAAGCTGATTGGCATTCAAGGAGAAGTGAAAATCTCTCTGCACTGAGAACTAAGAGGAAAATTGAGGCTGATAAAGTTCTGTGACTCTGCTCCTCTGTGAAGGCGAGAAACAGAGACTGCAAGGAAGATGGGCATGAAAATGCTGCAGGCTAGAGAATGAGAGGCAGACACCCAGAAATCTGCTACTGAAGAAGCAAGGGAGTACCATTTGACAGAAAGCTGTCTTAGCATGATATTGCAGATGTTGAACCATTCTGGGAAGTCACCCCAGAGCAGAACCCCAGGATGCACCTCAAGAACTTTCTTCAAGACTGCCAAGGAGTACATCATTGCTGGTGAACTGGAAAGCTTGGCTTCCAATGGCGTGTTCCCATCATTCGAGACAGCCAAATTATAACCCTTTCCGTATCTCCAATATGACATTTAAAAGTTGACATACTATTATGCAGCTTTAGAAAAAGGACCTAATTCATGGAGGAAGTGAGCAAAAGGAAAATATTTTCTTGATTACATAGCTTAGTCATTCTTGCAAACCAAGTAAAAAATGTAATGTGTACATCAGTTGTCCACACTGCCTCTTCCCAACTCTGCCTCCCAAAAGACTTCTTATGACAAAGCTGAGTGCCAAAGGCCAGGTTCGCCCAAGTTTTGGATGTTGTTTTTTTTTTTTTTTTTGTCCTGGGCCTTACCTGACTTTTTGAATGAGGAAGTGAGTCTGTTATTTTGATTCCAAAAGGCAAAAAACAAAATGGGGGATGGACAGAAGGTCTACTCACAAACATATAAGCAGTGAAAACTCATGCCCTACTGAGGCGATATCTGACTACACAGATCAGTGGTCTGGTTCAGCATGACACTTTGGTTCTAACCTGCTTCTCCTGAGTCCTAAAAAGCTTGACGTTGGCTTTCAGGACAACATGTATTCTGAGCATCTATTCTGATCTCCCTATCTTTTAAAAACTAACATGGTATGTACAGGGGGATAAAAAAATGACAAATGTTCAATGGAAACTCATTAAATCAAGTTTAAAAAAAAAGGTTGGTGTTCTTTTCTAGCAACATAAATAAATACACAAATGTTCTGGTCTTACACTTGGTCTGAAAGCATGTTTACTGTCACAAGAGACTTACGCAGGGACAAGAGCAAACATAACCGCTGCACAAGGTTATGCTAACACAAGGCTGTGTGGAGTACATGCAGCACATTACATCAATGCATGAGGATCAACAGCCTTGCACCAATTTTACAGGGAACAAATGTGATTCTCCCTCTTTCCTGACCCAAATTCATTGACTGTTACAGGGGCTTGTGAAGTCATTATTAACCCTGAACTATGATCTCTTGCAGCCCTTGTTTATACCAGGAATTAAATCTTGCCTTATAAACCATCATGCCCACGTTACATTTTCATTATTTAGCTAGCACAGAGATTTTTATACAGCTTCACATGATGTCACATCTGCCAGGTGGTCCCCTCACAGCTCTGACGCTATGATGTACTCTTTCGTCTCACATAGTGTACTTGTTTTTTCATTCAGAGTTGAATTGATACTTTCTTTATGCCCAGCACAGGTGTGGTAGCTGGGGAAGAGGAAAAAGAGCTTCAAGACTTCTTTATGCTTCTCATAGCCTGGGCTAAGAAATAGGAGGGCAGTTCTAACGAAGGATCTTTCCTTTCTGAACGGGCCCCATGGCCCACTGAACACGAAACAAGAGTGGGGTCCTTGCATAAATTTCCTGTCAATGTCCATCCTGTTTCAGGAGCTGCCAGGCAGCTTGGCAGAAGTGGAGAAATTCACCATGTAAGGAGCGCTCATCCAAAACAGCTTCTTCCCCCCACCTTTTTTATTTTTTCAGTTCCTTTTTCCCAGAAGGGCACAAAAGAACTTCAGTATACGACTTCATCATGTGTTATGATGCAACACGGTAGGCAGGACTGCAGCTGGGTTAATTTCTACTGCCTCATTTATAGAAAATCTGATATGCTCTGCTTTTGAAAAAAGCCGTACTTTACCAACAGTGGGAGACATACGTAGTAAATTTCTGAGCAGTAAAATGATGCATGAGTTGGATATAGACCCTTCCCGTCCTCCTCCATGATCACTGTCTGTGGAAATCTACTTAATAAATTTTTTAAAAGAATTTTAGAAAAAAAAAAGCGTGGGGCTATTCTCGGCAGCTTTTTGGAATACAGTTGCAGGAGTTTCACAAGTCTAAGGGGCATAGGAAATGCCAACATTTTGAAAAAAGAAGTACTAATTTGCATGTATTAGTTCTAATCTGCATTTATAACGTCCGTTACTTGAAGCTAAACAAGATCAGAATCACTTCCTCTATTTTCGTGTTTTTATAGTTAAATGTTATCTACATGATATCTACTGGATTATTTACATTGTAAGACTACTTGTGCAGGGACTGTCTTATTGTTACACAACAGCTAACAATGAGTGACTGAAACCTTCCTGTACTACCCTGAATAAATAAATTATTAATAAGAATGTTTTTAATAACATACCTGCTTCTGCAGTTCTCACTCACTAATACCAGGAAGGGCTTTGGGTACTGGATTTGGCCTGCTTTTCTTTTGAATTCCACTTAAAGTAATGCGATCACCAAATATTCCTCATCTGCAATAAAGTTTACACTATGAAACTTGCCCAGTGAACCAAGCTCATCTCTTGGCTAACAGACTGAGGCTGCACAGGTGTAACAGAGTAAAATTTGATCCAGTAAAATACACAGAAACAAATTTGCACTCAAATCACTTCTAGGTTATGTTAACCACTTGAAATTGGGCAAGTAAATATTCCCTTTTGTTTCCACTTGTCTACATTCAGGTACCACTGGCTGTATGTTGCCAGTTAAACATGTCTCACCCTGACTTGTCCACTTCTTCAGGAATCTAGTCTTTGGGTTGCAATAAAAAACAAACAGGAATGAGACAAATCTTTGCAGTAAGTGCTGGCTGTCCTTCCCAGTGGTGGTTCCGTGCCCTCCGGAGGACATTACACACAGTCTCTCCCTGTAATCTCTTTCACTGCCTTTTTTTCAAATTATCCAATGGTTTCCAGTCCATCAAATACTTGGGTGGAAGAAGAGTCCTGCACATTTTTATTTTTCGACTAACTTGGGGCAGAAAGGTGATTTACTTAGGCAAGTGAATTTGGTATCTTAGTTCCTCATTGCTATTCCAAAGCCTGTTTCTTGGCATTGAAAAGTTGTTTGCAATAACCTGCTCTCTTTTTGTAGTTTTAAAACCCGAACTGTTTCACCACCTTAGGCTAGCTAGCAGGAAATTACTGATATATGTCATTTAACCGTGAAACTCCAAGTTAGTAATTACAGGTTTGAAATGGGCTCCTCTCTAGAGCAGTCTTTTTCTTGAAAGACTACATTTCATCCTAACATTCCCCAGTCAGCTCTACTTCAGCTTTGAAGAATTTATCTTTGACACACTATCTGGCCCAGCTTCCCCACTTGTTCACATAAGACAATAAACCTTTTTGTTTTCCCTGTAAACTAATTAGGGACGTGGAGAGATTGGGTAATACTTATAAAGCACTTTGGAGATAAATGTGAAAAGCTACCACCAGGAGAGTCACGGGGACAGGAATAATAGAGGGAAAAAAACAAGTGTCAGTTAAGAAGTTTTACTTTGATAAATTATGAAGGTATGTAACATTCGATAGCATTAAAATGTATTTTATGCATGTCACAGAACACCTCTGTTCAACTGTTTTTATTTTGAAAGCCTAGCAGTTACATACTCCAGAAGGTTGGTGAATCATTTTCTCCTGTATGTACCTCTGCAAGTCCTTTCCTTCTCCGTGAAGTAGGCTGTTCAGTTATTCCCAAAGGCCTGCAAGTATGGGTTACTTTGGGACAGAAAGTAAGCAAAAATAGCAAATACGCTTTGTAAACATGACAGGAGACTGTTTTCAAACATCTTCAACACAAAGTATTCTGCTGCATTTTTTTTTTTTTTCCCCAAGTCTGGATATAGTACAAACTTGGAAAATTTTAGTAGAAGCTGTTCTCATTACATAGAGAAAATCAATGTTTCTTACTTCTGTAAATGTAATAATGTCAGTGTGTCAAATCAGCTGGAATCTCAACTGAAAACTAAAGCTTTTATCTCCATCAATGAAGTAACTCCTGCCACGGAAACTGGCGTGATATCCTCGTATAAGGAAATACCACCAGCACCAGGGAAATAATGTATTCTCTATCTTCAATCAATACTACTCCTTTTGAGAGATGCTTCCCCCACTGCTGGCATCACAAACCATCAGCAACTGAGGCACAGAGCATTCTGCTATAATCATGCAGCTCACCTGCACCTGTGCACTTGAAACCTTTCATCTTTCATGTAAGCTTAGAGTAGGTGTACACTATGTGGCAGCGCGAACGAACTCACTAAAAGGCCAGATCCTTCTGTGAGTTAGTAGGTAGAGTAACTGGATGAAGTAAAAAACCTAGAGCAAAGCAGCTCTGTCTTCGATGCTTTGTCTTTCAATAGTCTATTTTATGATATCAGTTACTTTCTTCCAGAGGAACACAACAGCCTGTTGTGTAAGCAGTTTGGATAGATTCTGATAAAATGCTCAGTGTATGCCTAGTCTGAAGCATTTTCCATCTTTTATTGAATACCTTTTAGAACCATGACAGGTCATGTTTGTGAACATGTGCAAAAGGCAAAAAAGTTGTACCCAACATTTCCAAACCTTTGTGTCTGTTCAATATAAACAGGGAAAATGTTCACACTCTTGATGACTAAGACAACACTGCCTTTTTTGCAGAGCTAATCCAGGCAACAGAGAACCAAAGAAATTTGCCAACATTCATCCCTTTGAAATAGAGAGCAAGAATATACTTTCTTGTAAATCAAGTCACAGCCAAACTGGTTTTCTTATCTGAAACAAGTTTTCAAGAAACTTGATCATTCAACAAGACTTTCAGTGGCAGAAATTCATTGGGAAAAAACTCTTTTTTTGAAATGCAGGATTTTCTAGCAGAAGCAGGTTTTAACACCCGTGGAAACTGCTGAAGCACGGAGCCCCATACACCACATACTCAAGCCATGGTTTTCCTTAACTAACACTGCAGCACTACTCCTTTGCACTAAGTGTGCAGATGGCAGCAGCAAGTACAACCCGTATCTCCTTAGCAGTGCTGGACAGTAGTATCAGAGGTTTCTAACGGCAATAAATATTTATCATGGCAATAACAGGTGTTCAGCTTTTATATGTTGCCATTAAGAGAAACTGACAGTACCTAGTACAAACTCTGCTGTAGGATACACAAGCAGAGCCTCTTCTAAGTTGACTTTCAAGGGAGAAAGAGGTGCAATTTTAAACAAATTTCATGTTCCTTGACCAAATCCCCATACACTGGAGCTAGAGTAAATTATTTTTTTCAAAGAAATGTAAACTGAAGCAACGACTTAGCACTGGAAATTTCAGCCATGATAAATATATTAACTGCAATTATTAAATCTTTTAAAGAGAAAATCCTGGCTTTGGACAGATTTTGATTTTGAGGAAGAAAATAGTCTAATTTTACAATAAATGTTTGTTCTCCATTTTAAAAGTTACAATGCATTTCAAAAAGCTGATTATCCCTCTGCTGAAATATGTCAGTCTAGAAGTGATGTTAAGTACTCATGAGAACTGCCTTTAGTTGGTTCACTTTTTCCCGTTTCGCTACACATCAAAGAACCTCCTGGATAAATACTCCTTGAAGAGAGTTTCCTTCTCCAGCAATAGGAAATCACAGTGAATGATAGGAAGACAAGCCCAATCTACAATCCCAATTTTATTCAGCTACCATCTAGTTAGTACAATCTGTGGTGACTAGAATGCAATTCAGTACACCAGAGGTAGACATTGTTTTAGGAAGACACAAATCGCATTTTAAGCCCCACTGAACAGACCAACTAGCTGCACACCGAATACAAAGGGACTCTATGATGGTTTGTTATGAGGTAAGTGTCTACCACTTAGTCTGCTGAACCCAGCTGAGGTATCTGGATCAGGCATGTCGAAGCAGAAGCATACTTTTCATCCAGCCCAAGGTAAGTCAAGCACCAGGAGAGCACATGAAACACCGCTGATGTCTCTGTAGCCATGTAAAATTACTAGAAATACCATTTGGTTGACATTTACATAGACATGTAAATGCAAGATGCATGATGCAAGATGCAAGAGCATATTAAATTGGTTTTACTTTGGGGAAAAATTTATAAATCAATCGTGCATACATTTTTATGGTATGAAGCTGTAAGTGCATTTGCTTTGCTTATTTATGTTTGATGCACAAGGCACACAGAACATTCACCCAAAAGACGCTGGCAAACCACTCAAACTTTCACATTAACAAAACACGTCTAGAAGAAGGGAAGATCTCTCTCTCCAGGGACTAATGAAACAAAAATTACTTGTGCTAAAAGGTTTTGCTGGCTAGAGTATTCTGTACCAAAACTCCCCAAGGCCCAACCATGCTTTTGCAGTAAGACTAGGAAATAACTGAGTGCTTGTGTCTATACTTTATATACAGTTAAATGAACAAAAAAAGACACAGGTGATTTTGTTGAAAATATATTGATAAAACCTTATTACTTGAATATTACAGTGCTCATTTGGCCCAGAAACACTTTGTATTTTTAGAGCAGTCATCACAAAATTTGCTTCTAAATTGCTGACAGTAATACATAAAAAGAGGCTGGTTTTGTTTGACTATCAGGAATTTAAATTGAAATGTAAAAGTGAAACTAGCAGCATTATAACCTTGTAAATTCCTTATGCCACTGGTATGTCTGCTATCTTTGGTTTCATTTCTTTACCACAGTTCCGGTACCAGAACTCACAGCTACCAGCTGTTTTGGCTCACCTGTGAAAATTGCTGTGAAGGAGTGGACAGCAGATCAAGGAACCTACCCCACATCAGCCCAGGAACCCTTACTCAATGTTATGCAATTTCTAAGGGGAAAAACAACTAAGATTAAAGTAAGATTGAATTCCCTTGGCAACATGAAGAAGGCTCCAGGGACATTAGTAACATCCCTTGGGCAAAGGAATTGTTTCTGCGGTGGATATGGTAACAGCATACAGCCTGACTTGGTCAATTACCCCTGCAACAGTTTCAGTACACAAACCCATTTTCACACAGATTGTTCACCCATATTTACTAATGCAAATGTTTTCAGCCAATTAGTTTTCATTAAACAAATCTGTTTTTACAAACTGCCTAGAAATCTACTTAACATTTCCATCAAAAGGAGTACAGTACCATTTCTTTTCTAGTTTTCAATATTCTGAAGACTTCCTTAACATTGCATTAAAATGTTTTTGCTAAATAAAGAGCATACCTGGGCTTCCCAGTCATTGAGACATACACTTCTCCTTACCCCAGGAAAATTCAGTACAAAATTAGGTTAAGCAAATGGAAAATGATTATATGAACACAGAAGGAAAGATCAGTGTGTGATATATATATAAAAATACAAGTACTATTTATCTTTAATAGTGGGTTTATGTTATAAGTAACAGAAAACAGTTCTACAATACAGCATTCAAATTTATAATTCAATATAGAGGACATAAAATTTGGGGAATTTTAAGAAAGAACAGAAGGCACCAATTTATTATTTTGAGCAAAAGTGTTACCACTGTTTTTTTGTAATGAATGCAAAGGGTAGTTTAACCTGACAGCTTTTCCTTTGTTTCAATGCAAGGCCTGCCTGTAGCAGGGAAACAAAACCTAGTTCACGGACCCAAAATTACCAGTTGATCAAAGCCCATGCTATGTACAAAATTTCTTCTGCCCTGAATAAATTTGCCTAATTGACAGAATTTAGACTGGCTCGATTACTTAAACAGAAATGTACTCTTATGATGCATTTCATCATTTAGCTTCACACTGACAGTAGCTGACAGAATAAAAATGTATGTGTTCAAAATTAAGTATGTACTAATGTTTCCTTTAGACTGAATTTTAACCCTTTCCCTCTCTCTCTTGCTTTCTGGAACTGTAATTCCATTAGCAAAGGGAATGTTGTTCTGATAATAAGCTAATACCAATGGCCTGGCTGTTAAAATTATTTCAGTTTAATTCAAACTCACCAGCATTTTCCTTGGAACATGGCATTAATTATGAATAATTCACTTATCAATAACCAAAGGCACATGATACAATATACTTCACTGTAGAAAAAAGTGGTACCAGTAGCCATGTGAAAATACAGATCACATTTAAACTAGAATATAAACTGATAGGAAATGTGTTCACTCTTGCTGCTAAGGCATTAGGAGAAATTTTAGCCTTTTTCTACAGGCTTGGGGAGAAGAAACATTCTAACATTTTTCTTTTAACTTGGCAATTATCAGTACCTACATTTTATGACAGCAATCCGCTAAAGCAGGAAAAAAAGCATCACAGTTCTAACAAAAAAGTCAGTCAGAAAACCCCCACACTTTCTTCAACTTTGTAAGTACAACTTGAAAATACATGGAGAAAATTTAGATTAGCATCATGGTTTAACCCCAAACAGCAACTAAGTACCACGCAGCCGCTCGCTCACTCCCCCCGCAGCGGGATGGGGGAGAGAAGTGGAATGGTAAAAGTGGGAAAACTTGTGGGTTGAGACAGAGACAGTTCAATAGGTAAAGCAAAAGCTGCACATGCCAGCAAAAGCAAAACAAGGAATTCCTTCACTGCTTCCCACCGGCAGGCAGGTGTTCAGCCATCTCCAGGGCAGCAGGGCTCCATCACACGTAATGGTTACTTGGGAAGACAAACGCCATCACTCCAAACAACCCCCCCTTCCTTCTTCTTCCCCCAGCTTTATATGCTGATCATGACACCATATGGCATGGAATGTCCCTTTGGTCAGCTGGGGTCAGCTGTCCTGGCTGTGTCCCCTCCCAGCTTCTTGTGCACCCCCAGCCTGCTGGCTGGTGGGGTGGGGTGAGGAGCAGAAAAGGCCTTGGCTCTGTGTGAGCACTGCTCAGCAGTAACCAAAACTTCCCTGTGTTACAACACTGTTTCCAGCACAAACCCAAACCATAGCCCCATACCAGCCTGTATGAAGAAAATTAACTCTATCCCAGCCAAAACTAGCACATAAATGAACCACTGTAATAACTAATATTTTAGTTATACGTATCATACATTGTGCATGAAATTATTAGCTTGAATTTGCCTAACAGTTTTTTGTGTGATTCACATTCTTTTTGTACTTCACATTTACTCTTTATTGTAAGGCATGCAGTAAAGCACAAATTCATTGGTTTAGTATTTTGGTTTGGTTTTGCCATGCTTTTGCTATACGTGGCAGGTATCAATGCATAGTCAGAAATATCAATAAATTTGAAATGTACATGAAATACCAGTAGGAAACTGTTATTAAATTCATTCATATAGGCAGGCATATCTCCTAGGTGACATGGGCTGAAACAAATATTTAACTTCTCCTTTGTTCTCTAATCTGGCTACCTACAAATTACAGCATTACATGCAATATGTCAGTTGAACTTAAAAAGCTATCAATGGCCTCAGCTAAAGTTGCCTAAAATTGTCAGGATGAAGCATGAGACTGCCGCGTCTGTTTGGGGAGAGAAAGAAGTCACGCCACAGGTCTTTGCTACTTTCCTTAATATGTTTCTAAGTGGTGTTCATCTATTGCTGTGGTAGAACTGGTGTAAGAACATGACCAGAAAAACAGTCTTTCGAAATACAGCTGAAAGTTATTGTGAAAAACCCAACAAAAACGTCTATAAATACAGAAAAATATGAAAATACATGTTTTTAAACTACTGAAGATGTACCCATTAACTGATCCTTAAAGACAGCTAGAACAGTACAGTACCAATCTTAAGGACTGTTGGTGGATATATAGTTACCAAAAATGCTACAGCTACAATCTAAAAATGAGAAAGTGTAATTCTTCATTTTGTTCCTATGTACATTTCCCTTTGCAACAAATCTGGATAAAGCACAAAATTATACCAGTATTATACCATGAAACAAGAATACAGAAAATTTTCTACACGGATTTAAGTGTTCACTTCTTGCACAAAATATATTCATTATTGGCATTTCATAGCCTATTTAACCTATTTAAAATACAGGTTAGAAGTAAATGAACAAGCAATGCTCCTCCTCTACTAAACAATCACGCCTTCGAATAAAAGACAGTTCCTGCTCTGAGGGCTCTAAAGTAAGACATTTGTGGTGTTGTTCCTAGGAAACTTTTACACACTATAAAAGACAAAAATCCACAGTATGAGGACAATCCTTTAAGGAATGTCCTGCTTCTCCAGTCTTCTTTCCAAGAAAAGAACTTTTATTCATTTTATAATAAAGGCTAAACAGGCCCACTGTACTGTCAGACAAGTTTCCATAAGCATGATTTCTAATGTGAAGAACAAACAGGGCAGAGACTATTCTTTTTGTGGGAAGGCACACTTTAAAAGGGTGAAACACTTTCCGTAATTAGCTTAGTGTGCCACAGAGAGCCTTTAGTGCTTTGCAGCCATAGAAGGTCTCTGGGACCCAGGAAGCCAGCCATCCCAGTTAATATTTTCTGTTATTTTTTTGTACTTTATACTAATATACATTTACTAACATAAATGTAGTATGAACACATCGCCTAATCTTTGCACCCTTTCATAACTTAAGTTCAGCACATGCCACCCTATATACACTCTTCCATAAAAATAATCCCTTCTGACAGCTATTCATCACAAACTGGAATAATTAAGGCCCCATCTCCTTAATGGGCCATGGAGTTCAGTGACTAAAAAATTAACCAAACAATTACTAACAGACATTTCTCAGCTTTTACACTGTAAACTAGACAAGAGCTTAATTTTTACTTTGGGACTTTTTCTGAGAGATTTCTGTAAATGAAAACTGTTACTTCAAATAGGCCACAGTGCAAATTACGACGTTATGAACCTCCAACATAACAACATTTTTTTGTTAAGGAACTTATTTATGAAGAAATTTCTATTTCCATATACTAAGAATGGATTTTATTTCACAATAATAAGGATGATATTGCACTTAGCTGTTTATGAGTACAGTAGTAAGGTCTTTAAGCAAACTCACACCTGGAGCAATTCTGACCTTCTTATCTCTTCCCCAATCTTCCCTAAAGCTTATTGCCTTTACACAATTGTTTAATATTTACTAAAATTCCTTAGTTCCAAATTAAATAATATCCCTAATTAGTATATTTTTAAACTTAAAACAATTTGGCCAACACACATAATACTGTAACCAAACTGTCTTCTCCTAACCACAAATAATAGCTAGTAGTTACCTGTAAACTGAGCACCAAGCAACTACAGAGGAATGGAATTTAGTAGAAGCACTGTATGATAGCAGTGTTCAAAGACGTGCAGATATACACTTGCACATTGTGAAATACAAACAGCATTTCTTTTAAAACAGTTGTATAGAAGAGTCCAGCAGGAGAACAAATACATTCAAAAGGCTAACTGATGTTTTTTAGAAGTGCCATACACTACTAAATTCTCACTAATACTTAGCATTTACATAGTACTTCACGTTTTCAAAGTGCTATACAAATGCTATCTAGATTAAATGTATTATCTAAAGGCAGAATACAAATCCAAAGTGAATGGTGATCAGATGAACGGCACCATGACAGTAAAACGTAATGTAATTACTACAGAGAGAGACTAAGTACTTTATTCATCAGCTAGCTATGCATGAACTATAATGGAAGACCACATACTTAACAAGGGGAATGTAGAGATACAAAATTATTACCTTTCATGAAATAGGTTTCTATGACCACAAGGAACGTCAGTACAGGAGCTGTAATTGGCTCCACAGGCTTAAAAAGCCTAACTCGGAAGTTGTAGGAAATATAAGGAAACCAGTTCAGTGATAAACAGACAGCTTATTTCAAGTGCTAATACAAACAACCTTTTTGAGCCATCATCCTTATACATCAATGCGGATTCCATGTTTTATAGACATTAATTCTCTAGTGCCTGTTAAATACATAATAAATGAACATAGATGAGGTAAAGATGCTGTAATTGCCACATACAGCCAATATGGCAAAGGAGGAGTTTTTCCAAACGGGCAGATCCAGAGGCCATGACGAATCCCGTCACGGATGTGATGAGAAGTCCAGGATATGAACAACATCCAGGGAAGAAAGCACCATGAATCCTTAAGCCTGAAAAGGTGCATAATAAACTTTAATGTCAGAGCCACAACAGGAATCACAGTAGAACAATGAAGAAGTGGTCTCCGTGGAAGAGTCAGAGCAGCCTGCAGAAAAGAAAAATAGAATTGGCAATGGCTACAATTGTGGTAAGAAAAGAAATGTTTCATGGATGTTTACAGGTGTATTATCAAGTGGCTAAGTGGAAGTGCAAAGAAAAACATGCTGTTCCTTTCCACTGTAGCTGATCAAAATAACCACTATGACTACATGTATGAGAGCTGCGTGCTGCCCTGTCGGTAGCAGGGCTCAGGGTGCTGGGACAGGCTTTTCTCTCTCTATTGTATGATGTGAATCACGCATCCTACTGAACATTACTGATGGCAAAACAGGGAGGGATAGGGACAAGGTATGCTATTTGTCATATAGTCACGTGGTATACAGGAATTGTACAGTCTGCTGCACTGATTATATGTATTTCAAGATAATCAAAAGGAAAACAAACATACAATACACTTGAAATATTTAATATGCTTTACTTGAAATATTTCATATGCTTTAATGGCATTTATTTTCAAAAATACATCCTGTATTATACTACAGTTAGCACCCGTGAAGTTGTTTTAGTTGGACAATATCTAGAACAGAACAGGAATTTCCAATACCTCAAAAATATAATCCAAGTTACATGTATTTTGGTTGCCTTGACACAGTATTCTTTAAGGACAGGCAAAAGGTAAGTTCAGAAGCCAACACCTGAATAATTTATGATCAGGGTTTTTATATTAACAACTTGTTTAATATTAACTTAGCTGAAAGCCTGATATTTCGTTTTAATTAAGGTGAACGTCTAGCTAGTGAGACTAAATTTAGCCATTTTAAGAAGTTATAATTATCAATACACATGCTTGAGAAAATATTCCAGATGTACTTACTAGCAACAGCTAGAACTATCTCCACAAATTCAAAGATAGTAAAAAAAAAAAAAAAAAAAAAGGTGGATTTTTAAGCAACAAGTAAGCAGATGCCTGTTTCTGTAAGCACAGGAGAAATGATAGCACATTACTAAAAGATCTATACAGGTGCTGATGTAATATTAATTGGCTCAATTCAGATACTGGTGAACATTTGGAAAGACTGTAGCAGGCACCAGAGATGCACTCTTTGCACATGATGGTGCATCTGATTGTTATGTTGAACATATCCCTCACTGCATCTACAGCAGAAAACAAAGAAAGCATGTCTATGAGATGCCAGCCAGTAACCTGCTCATGCTTCAGTTGTGTTAGCTGTTGCAGGATTCAACAGCTACAGTACCCGACAGTGGGACTGCGGGATAACTTCATCAAGTTTTCACGGATAACTTAGACAACTGCTTGGAGCCCTGTCTTCTTCGTAAGGAAACTTTGATGTAGCCTTAGCCAAGAAATAGAGAGATGGAAACATATGGACTACCTTGGAATATAATAGCCTGTGCTTTAAACCAAAGCCAACATTAAAAGGCTTGCAAAAAGCTTTGCTCTATTACCTTCCCACCACATGCTTGCCCATTACTCTGTCAATCAGGTGATGGGATTAAAAACCTCACAAACTGTCTCAACAACTTTTAACTGTAACAGTATGGACCCAACTCTTTCAAGTTGGTGCAAAGGGTACATTTTCTACAACTTCATTTATGTTTCATACAAGCAGATTGTTCACAGATTAAAGCAGAAAAATCTTGCGATGGTGAAATTGTTTATCACCTACCCTACAAACACAGTCAGATTTTTGTTACTGTCAGCAAGAGCCTATGAAGTCCATACTAGCCTAATTTTAAAAAATCACCCTGGATGGCAATACATTTTGGCAGATATCCTAATCACTGGTCACTATTTCTGCACTTTGAAAAAAATCAGTGGCAAAGTCTAAATGACTCTTTTCCCTCTGTGCTTTGGAGGTTAGGTGCCAACAGCAACACAGTGAGTAAGGAGAACCTGGATGTTAATTACGTATGCAATTTATCAGTATTAGTGCCAATCTTTATCCAGTTTTGGGGAGGTGATGCTTAAATTTTTTTCATACAGAATTTTAGATGACAGGGTTGTTCATACAGAAAACCTGAGCACTCAATTTTAGCAAGAGAAAACCCTATTTTGTAACTGCGGTAGAGTCATTAGGCTTCTGAAATGCTGTTACCCAAGTTCTGAGAGAAGAATAGTCTGTTTTCCCTTTTACATTTAGTAACTAGAGGAACATTTACATACTTGAGGTGCCAAGCCCAAGAGACAGACATGTAATTCTATTTGGCAATATAAGCTGTTATACTCTTTCTCCTAACAGGCAAATTTGTTTGCCTTTAGAAATCAGCAGATCTTTTAAAAAACCAACCAAACAAAAAAACCCACAAGCCTTTTCTGCCTTAAGCCTCCTGGAAAAAGATTATTATGGTTTGGGTAGATTTAGGGGAATGTCTACCATAAGATACATCAGGCTGGAGTTGCAAACAGTTTATTCACAACACAAATTACCTTTTCCATTTGCCTATGTGTTCAATCAGGTGCAAGATCTTCTTGAAGTTCCTGCTCCTCCAGCCCCTCTTGCATACTATGATGAGCAGCTGGAGACAGGAGACAACAATCGCATGCAGGAGAACCCAACCAAACTCTTTGCTTTAATGCTCAAAGAGACACTACGTAATTTGTGTAACAACATGGGCCCCCTCACTCATATTCCGTGATGCTTCACAAGTGTGAAGGCCTTCGTTTCGAGGCTGATCTATAAATTCAATGTTAAATTAATTGTGTGTGTGCAAAGCTTATTCTCCAATTCCAGAAATGCTCCTGTGCAGCCCAGGTTGGTCAGCAGTGGCACATTAACAAGCTCTGTTATGTATGTTTGCCAGTACAATCTTGTTTGCCACCAACTGCATTCTCTACACTTCTAGAAGCTGGTGAGCCTTAAGTAGCAACCTAGCAACTTCTGCATATCTGTTCTGCAACATGAGTGTTTGGGCTACAATCCTGGGGGACACTTCTCACTGAAGTCACACCTGATCACACGTAGCCCATCATGCTGCTCTTGTTTAGCAGTAATGCTGATAAAATACTGCAGGCTGCAGTAACTTTCACCTTTAAAGCTACTCAATGAGAGAGATTCTTCACTGATTCTTAGTCTTCTACATTTGTGTGCATATAATACACAGTAAAAACTACATGGAATACAAAGAACTACAAAGTCTAAGCAGCAGAGTCTTTGTAAACTTTATACTTGTTGCAAAAATAATGTGGGGAAAAGGGCAGATCACATGTTACTTGGTACACAAGTATTTGTCAGAGTAAACATATAAACACCACAGGTGACTATTTACCCTGAATACTCCCAGAAGAATTATGATGACACCATGAAAAACAGCCCAATAGCCAAATAATCCAAGCAGTGAACTGTGTCTGCAGGAACAGAAGTAGACGACTGGAGTAGCGTGAAGGTAGCAACTGGAGGTAGAAGGCAATACTGCCTTGTGCTGCGTAGAAGGGTTACTTCAAAAAAGTAACCCGTCATCAGATTTAAGAGTGATGATGAAAAGCTTTATAGATAATTGTGCAATGTGAAAAATACTCCTGTTATAATTTAATAATAGTGGTGTGGTTCGTTAATTAGATTTCTTACTTCATTAGTTACTTAGTAATGTGTTGCATAAGCAGTAAATGTGGTAGTCTCTTAAATCAGTTATGCTCAGTGCTGCAATCCAAAGAGAAAGAATGGGACTGGAACTAACAAATATGTAATAAAAAAGTATCCTACAAAGTAATAAATTGCATGGGCAACGGCCTGAAATTACCACATGAAACTGAAAGGTACACCATATAAAGCTGAGAAAAGAAAAGTCACAGATTAAAATCAGGTGTAGCTAGCCAGGCAACAACACAGCAGAAAAGTTTATGGGCATTACATTATATCACAAACTAAAAAGACACCGATGGCATTACGGGAGTACATAAAACCTATAACAGATTTTTTTTTTCTTTTTAAAAAGACAGAAGTGTGGTATGCATGTGACATTAAAAGGAATTAATCTGTGCTATTTGGCTCAAATGACATCTCACCTAAAATACTATATGCAGTTTGGGACAGGACCCTTTAAAGATAATTTAGGCAAAAGGCAATGCAGAGGAGATGAGAAAAATAGTAAGAGGTTTAGAAAACATAAATCCATGCCCGTCAGATTTTTTTGTGAGTTATTTAGTCAAGAGGAGACTTTCTGTAAACGGTTTTACAAGTTGTAAGAGTAATGCTGTTACTGCTCTAACGGTCAAGAGACCTACACAGGATATGGTTTAAAGGTAAACATCCTTATTAGCCCAGTTAACGTATGGAAGATGGAGGAATCTATAGGCAAATGACCATGAAAAAAGACTTGGGCATCCTGCCTTCTCCTTATCGCAGCTAAGTAAGTTTTGCTGCTAAAGGGCTGTTCTTCTACCTGCAACATCTTGTACTTCTGATTTGAAAAAACATTTTTAGGGAGAGCACAGCAATCAGCTGTCTTTTGCAGAGGCCTTAAAGAATAAGAAAACAAGATCTGTCAACAATTCTTGAGGCTGGATATTAGAAAAACAATTTCTAGCTGCTTGGGAACTGAAACAACACATGAACAAATTAAGTCATGAAATTGCAGTAATTTACTTTGCTTAGGATGCTAGGGATAGGTTACACAAACATTCTCCATTGTGGAAAGTGCAAGCTTATTTAACCTTGCCTCACTGAAGGCAGTAACGCGACAGGTCACCTCCCAGTTCTACGATACAATACAATAGTCAACTTTCTAAACAGACATTGGTGAAGAGTGTCATCTAGTGGTCATAATTAAGAAAAAATACCAGTGATAATCTCAAATGCACGAAAAAGTACCAAAAAAATTTTAGTACTTTCTAGTAAGTAGCCATCCATTACTTGCATTTACTGATTTTAAAATAATGTGTATTTACATTAGAATAACTATTGATTTAGATGCTATACTAAAATGTTAGTATTATAGGACCCATTAATCAACCAAACTAACTTCCCTCTTCTTTATATAGTTTTATAATTTTACAGTATTTCCATATGCAAAAAGTACAGAAAAGGGGAGAACTAGGAACTACGTAGGAAGTAACAACCCAGGCCACAGTACATGCTGGAGGTCGACCGGCTGGAAAGCAGTTTTGAGAAAATGACCTGAGGGTCTTGGTGGATAACAAGTTGACTATAAGCCAGCAACATGACCCTGTGGCAAAGGCGGCCAGTGGTACCCTGGGCTGCATTAGGAGTGTTGCCAGCAGGTTGAGGGAGGTGATCCTTCCCTTTCTCCTCAGCACTGGTAAGGCCACGTCTGGAATCCTGAGTCCAGTTCTGGGCTCCCCAGTATGAGAGAGATGGAGCTACTGGAGATCGAGTCCAGAGAAGGGCCACTAAGATCATGAAAGGACTGGAGCATCCTGCATATGAGGAAAGGATGAGAGTTGGGACTGTGCAGCCTGGAGACGAGAAGACTCAGGGTGTCGTCCAGGTGTACAAATAATCTGAAGGGAGGGTGCAAAGAGAACAGAGCCAGGCTATTTCCAGCGGTGCCCACTGACAGGGCAAGAGGCAACAGGCACAGACTGAAACACAGGAGGTTCCTCCTGAATGTAAGGAAACACGTTTTCTCTGTGATGGTGACTGTGCACAGGAACAGGCTGCCCTGAGAGGTTGGGGAGTCTGCATCCTTGGAGATACTCAAAAGCTGTCTGGACATGGTGCTGAGCAACCGGCTCCACGTGAGCCTGCTTCAGCAGTGGGGATGGAGATGATGACCTCCAGAAGACTCTTCCAACTACAACCACTCCGTGATTCTGTGAAAATGCCCTCTTTGTAGACGACAACTGTAAGGGGAAAGCTGACCAAATGCACAAACAGGAAAATGTCTTTTCTCTACAACAAATAGCGATACTATACATAAACAAAAAACTCTTTTTCCATTGGAAGTCTTGATTTTTACATCTCAACTATAAGCAATAATGCTTCTTGCATTTAGCTGTCTCCTACGTATTTAAAAAAAAATTGGTAAACCATTTTGCATTGTTCTTCTTTAATTAAAGGATTACAAAGAACAGCAATTTTCTCTCCACCTCCTTCCTTCCCCTGTCATCCATATGAAGAGCGTAACACTATTATGAGCAAACTGGAGGAAAAAAAAGAAGGTGAGATGGTCAAACAAGTTAAGTTATGCTCTGGTTGAATGGAAAGGTCAGTATCTTCCCCTTCTGTGCAGGTCCATCTGTAGGTGGGGGTGTACACTTCTGGGGAGGGAAGAGTAAGTAGCATGTATGTATTATGTAAGCTAGCTACACCAGCATAATTAAAATGTAAGGACTTGTGTTGCTGATCAGGGCAAATTCCTGAGAACAAGCAGAGTGGTAGGGCTCTAGCTATGGCGACCAGGAGCTAGCTGGGGGCGAGGAGTGTCTGCCTGAGGTATGGGATCGGGAGGGCAGTGCTAAGAGAACTGTGGCTGGAGCTGGTACAGATGGAGCTTACAGAAGGCGCAAATGTTTTGGAGAGTGTACAGAAGAGACTGTCGTGGTCAGGGAAAGCTGGGCAGTTGTGTTCAGAGCAGGCAAGAAGAGAGGGATATATGTATGTGTGTGAATGGGGAAGCATTAACAGGACTCACCGAAACCCCTGGAGAACCACTGAAAGAGAATGCCCTAATCTGGTAGTACCAATCCTATTGAGACACTCTGTCCTAACAAGCAGTTCTGCAAACAGATGATGATCACATATATTCTTTAACAGGTGCCAATTTCTCCTTTTACTTTTATTAACAAGTTCGACACTTGCTTTTGCTTTTTTTTTTTTAACAACCAAACATATTTAAGGGCAAACTCAGACTGCCTTTATAAAGGTGACAGCTCATACATAGCTTGTTTGTGGGAGAAGTGTTTAGGGCTGGCTAATCCCAAATGTACTACTTCTCTCTAAGACTGAATGAAATCAAACAGCACCTGGATTATCTACTTTCCAGACATTTCTACACCTTATTGTAAACAGAAATGGAATAATCTACTTTATACATAGAGTGTGCATGGCAGCACTTAACTATCCAACTTAACTTGGATAACAAAGCAACTATGTGATACACATAGGATATCACATATGCAGACTTTCAGAACTCTTTTTTCAGAGCCTTGTAAGGAGTAGATGTAAAATATTTTTAGGGCTTTTAAAATTGTAACAACTGCATACAAATATAATTCCTATATGTCTATTAAAAATGTATCTAATTAAAGTATCATTGGAACTTTTTTTTGTTTTGGGTATGGTAGAAGAACAATAAAGTAAACAGTGATGAAGAAAGAAAATAAACAATCACTGATTTTTTAACTTACCTTCAATGACAGGGAGCCAGCAAGAAAGAAGTGGTCCACATCAATGACAGAGGCAAGGAAGCCAGCCAGAGCGACCTCAGTAAAGTCACTTTTCTTCCTGAGTCCAATCACTATTGCCCAGGACCACATTCCTAGTACACCATGCACTGCATTATCAGAGAAGGCTCGGAGCCAGTCATTTTGCTGAACGAAGGAAAACTGCAGAAGTCTGTCTGCTACAAAGCAGAATATTCCCAAACCTAGACTAGAAACAACTGAAGCTGTGCTGAAAGTTTGGAGAAGAGCATGGGCCTTTTCAGTCTCAGACGCCATGGCAAAAACCATGTCACAGCACACAAAATGACATCAGGGTATACACTGTGCATTGTCCTTTGTATCATCAGTTGCTCTGTAAATGTCAGAGAACAGAAAGAAAACTATTAAAGAAAAAAATCCATTAGCACAAAGCATTTGTTATCACAGCTACAACTGATCATAAAAAAAACCAATTTCAATGTTTGCATTTAATATTCCTAGGGAATCTTTGATTTCAGTAAAGATAATTTGTTGACTTTGATACTACAGCTCTGAATTAAAACACTCATCCTGTTTTAATTAGAACAAGCACCTTTATAACTCCACTTTCTGAAATCTTAAATTTTACAAAACAGTTTGAAACTATTTGGGGGTACTGGTGGATGAAAAGCTGGACATGAGCCAACAATGCGTGCTTGCAGCCCAGAAAGCCAACCGTATCAAAAGACTGCATCAAAAGCAGCGTGGCCAGCAGGTCGAGGGAGGCGATTCTGCCCCTCTACTCTGCTCTGGTGAGACCCCACCTGGAGCACTGCGTCCAGCTCTGGGGCCCTCAGCACAAGAAGGACATGGACCTGTTGGAGTGGGTCCAGAGGAGGACCACAAAAATGATCCGAGGGCTGGAGGACCTCTCCTGTGAGGACAGGCTGAGAGAGTTCGGATTATTTAGCCTGGAGAAGAGAAGACTCTGGAGAGACCTTATTGCGGCCTTTCAGTACTTAGAGGGGGCTTATGAGAAAGATGGGGACAAACTTTTTAGCAAGGCCTGTTGTGACAGGACAAGGAGTAATGGTTTTAAACTAAAGAAGGATAGATTTAGACTGGATATAAGGAAGAAATTTTTTACGCTGAGGGTGGTGAAACACTGGAACAGGTTGCCCAGAGAGGTGGCAGATGCCCCATCCGTAGATGGTCAGGGATGGTAGAAGGTCAGGCTGGACGGGGCTCTGAGCAACCTGATCTGGTTGAAGCTGTCTCTGCTCAGTGCAGGGGGGTTGGGCTAGATGACCTCTAACGGTCCCTTCCAACCCAGAACATTCTATGATTCTATTCTATGATAATACATTGAATATGTTTCAAGATTCCTCCTGGTCTTAAATACATGATATTCATCAAATCAGATCTCTTTACACTGTAACAACAAAAAAAGATTCAACTTGGAGGATTCTTAGGACTGATGCTCAAAAATCCCAAATCTCTCTATGCAACAACAGAACTGAGTTTCTAGTCTATAATCGAAACCACTATTTTCATTTACATACTTTGTAAATATATGTATTATCAGGCTGGTACCCCTTTCTGAGCAACTCCTTGTTTTGCTTGGAGACTGGCACATAGAATAAGCCTTAAGAAAACCAGAACCATTAAAATATTTTTACGGTTTATCATAAACACAATGACAACAACCATTCAGTCAAGCAGAAGTAACCAAAACTAACTGCTTCAAGAACAAAACTACATATTCTTTTCCTCAGTATGTGCTCCAGCAGCAAACTCTACTGTTGCTTTTAGGACTTGTCTATTGCCTGCCACCTTACCTTCATAAAAGCTCTTTTCGCAGAAAAAAAAGAAAATTAGCTAATCCCAATCATTTTACTTTTCAAAAGTTGAACATTGTAATTTGAAAACAAAGGCACTGTTATTAGCATCAATAATCAGTTCAAAGTCCTTAAAAACTATTTCTGTTCTGTAACTGTGATGAAACCCTCTTGTACAAGGTGATTTCCTGGGAAAAATTATTGTCCTTAAATAACTGCCTGACATTTCAAAAGAAATTCCAAAAATAATTCAAGATCTTAAAGACACCCCCACCCCACTCCCAAGAAGCAATTACAGGATACCCAGATTATAAAGACAGAGTACTCATTTCTGTGATAACATTAAAAAGAACACTTTGGAAAGAAAAATTCTCATACAAATAATGTATTCCCCAGCTTCGTTACATTAAACGCACTGAGAAGTGGTCTTTGAAGGACAGCATCAGTTCTAATCATCCCAACTGTTATGCTCTTCTGTATTTTTGGGGAGCCATGGAGATAGACCACAGTTTCAAAGCCTACATCCTATCCGAAAATGGATTCTTCCCAAGAGATTGCTGTTTCTGTGCAATACATTAAATCTTGATAATCCTTCTTCTTACAGTTCTATCAGGTAAATTTTTATTCTAAATGTGCTTTTTATGAGTGTTTTAGACTTCCTTTAAAAATGAATACTTCTAACAGTGTTGATACAGAAAAGTTTATTATTTTAAACATGTTATTGGTTTTAAGACCCAGAAAATAGAAAATGTGCCTTCTAGCTTACTTACATGCCTGTTAATTGTAGAATTATCCACAATACATGACTACTGGCATTGATCTTTACAGAAAAAAAGCCCCCTGAAGCATTCATTTGGAAAAGGTTAAAAAAAAACCAGAAAAAAGCATGAATAATACATGGCCTTTGCACATAGATGAGAAAAAGTGGGTCAAGTTTAGAGTCTGTTAACCATGACTGTGCCTCTTCTGAAGGAACATGTAGACACAAAGTATTTCCTGAAACATGGAACCGCCATTTTCTGGTGGGTGACTTTACAATATACAGTACATTTCTGAATAAATTCTATTTTAAGGAACAAATGGTGATCTCCTCACAAATGTTTCTTCCATATAACCATCATGTCAGGTCGGATTTTACTTAAAATTACCATAAAACCTGTATAAGAATCCAATGTGGGCAGAGCCGATGCAGCAACATACCTTTAAAAAGCACACCAGTATTCAGAATCAAACTTACCCTGGGACTAGGAGAATGCGTTTTTTCCATTGCAGTTGCCTTATTTCAGTAGCAAACGTGGCCTATGCCTCGGCATTGAGCCTCTGTGCTTTCTGAATCCAGTCTGCCCAGTCCAGTGCAGGAAAGACCAAACAGCATTTGTGCCATCCTAAATAAATCGAACCAGGCAGCAGTAAGCACCATACTACACAAAGGTCTACAAACTCTCTACAAAACATACACGAAAGCTAGAACAATAGTCAAAAATACATAAAGAAGCAACATCTTTTTAATGAATTCCTGAACAAACAGCTAAAAGCAACTTCAGCCAGGGCTTAGAAGCTCTGTTAAAGCAAGCAGTGGAAAAAAGACCATAAAACAAAAGAAAGGCACAAATAAAGATGGAACAAGATAATAATCAAAAGATAATAAAACCCAATGCCATAAAGCCAGAAAAGGGCACTTCCAGCCTTCTGTTTTAAGTAAGTGCATTTCGAAATACACAGAAATCCATGTTAACAGATGCGTGTCTGGAACAACTGTGTGCCTGAAAGATGCCCACGTAAAGAAGTATTTATGAGTCACATTCAGGGATCTCTTTTTCATTTCATTCCATAAATGAGTGACCTTGGAATAGATAAACAGAGACCTATAAACTCAGACAGCAACAAAGGTTTGTGTCAGTTCTGCGGTAGGCTTACACTGCTTTGCGATGGATATTATTAACATGTGCGTAAAGTACACAGGAAAAGTATCACTAGAGAGTTAAAAAAATTCCAAAATGAGTACAATTTGAGAATTATGTATCATGAGTGAAATAAAGGTAATAATGCCAACTGGAAAACAAGGACAACATATAAATGGGTGTCTTTGAACCAGAATGAAGAACAGGAAGCAAAAATGTGGCTTCAGATTACCCTTAGTCAAGAGCCATGTCCATAGCATAACAGTTCTTTTTAAACAGTCTGTCTCTGCTGTCTTTTATAGACAAAAATGACTGCTGTCTGTGCAAAAATCAAGTCATGTTCCCAGGTACAACGGCGCAAGTATAAATATTCTGCAGATCAAGAGTGAAATCACACTAGAAAAAGAAAACTCTATTCAATCAAAATAATCTCTGAAATTACAATTTTTAATATAAAACTAGAAACTGTGGGTTTTCTCTGAAAAATGATTTTCAGACTGTTTACAAAACCACAATAAAGTGTCACAGGTTTTTCTATCCTATAAATCTCAGAAAGCATAGTTGTGGAGCTTACATTGGTGTTAGAACAGTGGAAAACAGATGTATTACACAAGAATGCTTAAGAAACCTATGGGTGGTCAGTCTAGTTAAGATATTGAAGGAAAGATTCAGGCTGGGTTTACATAAAACACATGCATACAACAGCTGATGGAATAACACCGCTTAGGAGGTGTGATTTCTCATGACATTTTTATATGAGATAAAGCATTATGCATAGTCTCCACCTATACCTACAAAATGCAATTTTGCTAATATATTGAATTTCATTTAAGGAAATTATAAAAATGATCTTAACAAACACACAGTTAACATTGTAAATTACTGACACAAGAAGATATTTAGATCAAAGCTATAAATATGCATTTAGGGAAACAGCTGACACTGAGAGGCCTTTCATCTCTTGGTGTAAGAGCAAAACAAAAATCCAATCGCTAAAATTATCATTTAGAAATATTGCTCTCCAAAATTTTTGCCCCAATTTTGCAAGAAGTTATTGAGCACATGAATACATACAGGAATTGAATGCATAAAATTAGCAGAATTATGCAAGATGTCAAAAGATCACAGCAGTCCCTTATAATTCTACAATCTCCTAAAAAACATTATTTCTATTGGATATTAATTGGTATGAAAAACTCCATAAAGTACAGTTACCACTTAAGACACAAGCTCAAACCTTTAATGTATTATCTCATGGAAAAGCAGATCTGAGCCTAAACAAATCTGTGAAGAACTGATAATGCAAATATTTTTGGGTCATATAGTTATAATGCATTATTGGGGTTGGAGGGTGGAAGGAAGCTGAAGAGGAAAAGGACAAAAGCATGCAAGAAATCGGTAGGATTTTACCAAGATACTGAGGAGCAAACTGAATTAAACCCACAAGGAAATTAAGGAAAACAAACAAAGAAAACCCGCATCAAATCATGAAATAATTAAATTATTTCAGGGACCATAAATTAAAGTGTTTGAAGACATACCAAGACACTAAAATGTAGACCTTCTCCTTAATGAGTACTTTAGAACTGAGATGTACCTTAAAAAAAAAAAAAAAAAAAAGAGTTGAAAGAAATACCCTAAAAGTATTTAGTAACTAGAAGACAGACCACAGCACTATCCGGTGGAAGAAAAAACAATCATCTGTCATCCTAGACAAAAAAAAAAAAAAGAAGAAAAAAGCATGAGTATGCATTACCCTCATTAACTACAACAACATTCGGATCATAAACAACTAATCCAATTTTAAGATTAAAATACGGTATGTGTAACTAAAGAGAGGGATGAAGGAAAGGCAGGCGTGCGGCAGGCAGACACGTAAAATTACAGCGATCAGCAACAATTTTTTGTGCCTTCAGGAAAGCTTTGCCTCAACACCCAGCACCAAAGCCCTTCAACAGCCACCTCCTGTGTCATGCCCGGCTTCACGTAAAGCACCGCGTCACCGTTCCTTACGTTAAGACCCGACGCGGCGTACGGCTACCCACATCGATAAAAAGAGGGATTTGTCGCTGGCTCCTCTCAAGACTGCTACCACCGTCTTCCCCCGCTTTAGCTTCTTTACCGAGGTAAAACCCACCGCACTGTAAACGCCCCGAAACGGAACCCCAACCCCGCGGCAGGCAGCGCGGAGCCATGAGGAGAAGCCCACGTCTACCCAGCCCGGGCGGCGGCGGGCGGCTTCCCGCCTCCGAGGGGTGAGGGGGCTGCCGAACGGCAGCCCCCTCACCCCTCGGAGGCGGGAAGCCGCCCGCCGCCGCCCCCTGTGCCCAGCCCTCCCCGCCGCCCTCCGCGCCCACCTGAAGCGCGGCCGCCGCCAGCCGCCCCCTCCGCCTCCTGAGGTGAAGCGAAGCCGCCGCCGGCGCAGGGATCAGCGGGCATGCGTGGCCGCGGAGGATGCCGGGATCGCGGCCCGCCCGCCGCGCCTGAGGGAGCCGCCTGTCTCCTCCCTCCCTCGCCGGCGTGAGGGCCGCGGGGCTTGGTTGTGAGGCAGAAATTATTCTAGAAATGTTAAAAACAGCGTTTAGGGTGTTCGCCGCAAGAGTAAATAAAGCGCTGGAGGAGAAACCAACGGTTAAAGGGTAGTATTTGATCGCTAAAGATACGGTGCGCCCCCGAGTGACGGACCACGCACCAGAAAGGCCTGAAGACACTTTGACTAAATACTTCAGTAGAGTAGAAAGCGTTTGGGAAACCTTTTATTAAATATTGGACTGCTACGTTTAAACATCTGAATGAAAGCACATTTTTACACTTAAAACCACTTATCCCTACCCCCGTCACTTGAGCGGTAACTAAATTGCTTGCACAACCCTCTATAAAAACTAAATTCGAGCAGAGGTTCATACATTTAAAAACAGCACCGTCAGGTCAGCCCTGATGCATTCATGCAGCTCTGCTCTATTACTTCACCTGCTCTTTTTGCCTCTCCACAATACAGAGCTGGGGCATGACGACGGCCACTGGCAGACCTCGCTGGCCTGCGGTGGCATTCTAAGGGCAACTTCTTGCTCCGCGTCCAGCCTCTCGCACCTCAAAGCCTCCTCGGACATAGCCGCGACAGCTCCTACGAAGACACGCAACGCAGGTCTTCGCACACTGCGAGGCTTCACTTCCCAGAAGCTGCAAGCAGAGATTCAATATCCTGAATTACTTTAGAAGTTTTTTCCAAAGCCTCCAAGACGCATCCTTCACTGATTTCTTCCGGCTCGCTCCCGTTTTCTGTTTTTCTGACAGTCGTACCAGATGGATTGGTTTTTGCAGCAGATGTCCTTTCCAGAACATTGCTATTATCCAATAAAACTAGTGTTATTTTGTTAAGAAAAAATATCAAACTCTTCTTCCTAATGAGAAAAATACTTCTCCACATTTGTATTCATTGTTCTGCACTGCAAAGTCTCACATTTCATAGCATGGTAATTACATAAAGCTAAAAAATAAAAGAGTGTATTACTTAAAATGTCTACAACTTTTATAGAAAATGTCTTTAACTAAGACTTCAATTTATCCAAAAGTTACTTTAAAAAGAAAACTGATGTCATACTGCAGAGTTTAACAGCATGCACTTTTCATACTAATAAAATTGAACACTGGCTTACAGACAATTATAGAGTGGCTTTAAGGACATGGCAGCGCAGCACACTTTTGAGCTGGCTGAACACGATGGAACAATACCGAAGAGGCTGATAAACAGAAAGGTACTGTACTGCAACAAGCAGCCCAAAGGCAACTGCATCATCCCTCTTTCAAGAACAGATCAACAGATGAGTGTTAGCAAAACTGATGCAATACCCATTAAAGGGCTTCCTTTTTTCAGTGATTTATTTTAGTTTTGTACTCTGCCACTGGTTTTGTTTCTGGTGCTGTGATGCAGAAGTTGGACAAGATAAATGATTAAAAAAAGAATGACAAATGAGAAAACAAAAAATGGCTTAAAAGGTGATTTTAAGAAGTGCATAAGACAGTAAAAGAAGGTGAGAACTGGACAGAGAGCCTTTGATGATCTAAAATGCAGATCTGCATATGCAGATGAACAACAGAATATAAAAGTGAAAAATCCTTACAGCTTTCAAAAGGATACAGTTAAATCTCTGTATTTTTTCAAGCTCAGCATCAGCAGACCTGTCCAAGAAAATAAACATTACTAAAAGATTTAATATCTTAAAAGGTTCTCAAATGTATGTTCTACTTCAGATTTCAATTTTTTGACCCTTAGGAAACGCAGTCTGTAGAATTCAGTTTATAGTCTTTTTGAGTTTTATTTTTAAAAGTATTTGTAGTCAATTATTTAGGATAAAGATGAATACCAATTTTCTTCAGTTACGGAGTGTGCAGTATATTCAGGAATCTCCTTGCTTTCATTCAAACTTCTGCACCATTCTATTGCTGTTCTGATATACCTATGTGAACAGGAAAAGTCACAAAAAAGTAGTTACTCATATGAGAAATACACTCTATTAATTCAAGCAAAAAACTGAAGGCATTAAGCAATATACCTGGACCTGAAAGAAAAAGCCATGATTCAAAATCCAGCTTTTTCTCTAGGTTTCCTTGCCATTTTTTGATTCCCAGTTTTTGTCTAGAATCTCCTTCATAGTTAAATCTATGCAGGTACCGAAAATTCTAACAAAACTGTATGATTTGTAATGAATAGCGTACAAATGTTAATTTTTGTGAGTATCTGCTTGCTAAAATGCAGCATAGTAAGCTTCTGATGATTCCCATAATGAGGCTGTAATTAGAGCAAGCAGATTAGAGAAAGCAATCTGCAGGCAGAGGTCAGTATCTGTAATAAAGCAAAAATTGGATAAAGTGCTATCCAGTTCTATGTACCAGCTCCATATAGGACAAAGATTTTTTCTTTTTCTTATCCACTGATATAAATGCCAGGTTGCAGCTCTAGTTATTTTTTTTTGAAGACATTACTGTAACAATTATAATGGAATGACAGCACGCAGTGGTCCTGAGTCATACAGGTCCTGAATCTTTCCCAGATGTAAGATGGAGCTTTTACCGTTACGTGTTTGGCCCCTCTCCTCAACATATTTTCAGTAAATACCATTTATTCATAGAAGAATTCTTTTATATTTAACTTAAATTGTTTAAATTACTTATACCTTTCATAGATTCCAGGATGACTAATTTGTATTAGCTGCTGTACCCCATCAGGAGTAGTTAACTTACACCAGCCTACATCTTCATTTACCTTAGAAGAAAAAAAAATTGCAAGTATTAATTTTCTGCTGCAGTCTGAAGAAAAAAAAATCAAGTATAATATGCCAATTTAAGAACTAAGTATCTCTGAACATTCCACTTTAAACACTGAAAAATTTGTGTTTTGCGAAGGACAGAATTTGGTACAGCCTGCTATGACAAATGCAGGAGTGGGGAGGCAGCAAGAACACCTGGCATGGCCCCAACACTTGTGCTATTCAAGAATAAATTATTTCTAAAAGTGTGCAGAAATGTTTCCAAACCTGTAGAATATTCACTTCTTCCTCCTTTTATCATGAGTGAGTATACAGATTTGAGCTAGCTCACATCAGGAAGTTATACTGTATGTTTTGACACACTGACTATCATATTTATATTGTAATAGAGACATCCCCAGAAACTTTTAACATCTTTTTTTGTGTCTTGTCACTTAGGGTAATAAGCCAAAAGTCTCAGCAGTCAACCTTGAATCCCACACTCACGTAATCCTTTTTGCAAAAATCAACATAGTCTTTTTACTTCTATATTGAGTAGATCTAAAAACGTATATGGAATACCATATGCGCAAGGTTACTTTTCTGAGTAATTTTTCACTATCCATTTGCTCAATTATAGATAATTTGAAATAAAAACCAAATACTCCCTTCTTTGATCAGTGTCAGCACTTCTTAAAAGGATAAAGTTTCATTTGCCTCTTTAGGCATCAGTTATGCACTCAAAATATTTTTCTGGTTTCGTTTCTGGTTAGAACACTGGCAGTACATTAATGGTGGTGTTTACGCATAGTTCCCATTTTCATCTAGACTACTAAACAAGCTCAAGACTAAGCCACAGCAGCAAACTGCTGTGAGTTACGAATCTCTCAAAAGACTTCAATTTGTATTACAGGCATCAAAACTTTCTTTTCTGCTTCCTCATTAGTATCCCAGTAACACTTTTTCATGAAGAGTTTTAATAATAGTCATTCCTCTAACTCATTCGTTACCTGGATCTTACTAGAGGAAGAGCTGAAATCCCAGACCATATTCAAGGTTGTCCCATCCCAAAAAGCAGCATGGACTTTATGATCCGAGTACACGACGAGTCTTCCTATGCTGGGAATAACCTTTTCATACAGCAAAACTGGCAACATTTCTCGTCCATCTGTCTCAGGTACCTAGAACCAAACAAATACGTTAAAAACGTGAGGAAAGTTTACTTACATCATTACAGCTGTTTATATCTCTCCCAGGTTTTCAATTCACTTGTTTTTCCAGACCACAATGAGCTCTCTTTATCATGCAATTGCTTTCTGCTTCACAAATACACCTTTACACTGCATGTGTTTGGTTCCCAAATAGATACCTGCTGATCTTTGAGGATACACTCACCATTCTTCCTTCTAGATTAGGTCCTACACCCTATAGTCTGTACAATCATCCTTATAACACTGAAAGATTTATAAATCTTCAGCTACATACCATTTTCCAGCAGCAGAGATAATAGTTATGAGTTAATGATAGTTTAGTCTTGTAGCAGTACTGAAGTATTCTGAGAAAAAAAAAAAAAAAAAATTTAAGCATTTCATACTTACTATGTCTTCTAAACAGTTGTGACCTTTGTTCTGTAAATTTATGGACAACCTCAGTGCTAACATAAATTCATTTAATTTTTATACTTAATGTCTTAATAAGTGTTATGGGTAATTTTAACTACTGTCCTTTCAAAGTCAGAGACATTAATGTAACAAGGATAAAATAAACTTACTTGGTTGCCTGAGTAATAATGGAGGATATAGAGTATGGATTTCCTGGTACATCAGGAGGTAGGCTGTTTACTGAATACATCTTTTCTTCTCTCTGCAGTAAAGAGCAGAAAGGAGGTGAGTTAGTTACAGGTACTGTAGCATGAACACAGTATTAAGAGGTTGCAAGATACCAAATTTCTGACCTCTCAGAAAGCAGCTATAATCACATTTGAATTTGTCCCACAACACAGATAAATATCCCCTTGAAAAGTAAAAAAACAAGCTGTTGTATCCTTTAAGCCTACTTCTGTGGGAAGAAACATTCCGTTTCCACACGCTCAAGACCAAGAAGTTCTCTTATCAGAGAGCAGACTGTAATTCATTACCGAGTAACTATGTTTGACTACAAGTTAAAGGCTAGGTTTGAAGGGTACAAAGTTGACCCTTAATTCTGCTTTAAAAATACAAAGCACTGCATAAGCACTTGAGAAGATCTCTGCTCTGGGGGAACTAAAGGATAGACACCCTGAGGCAAAACTGCTTCTCCAGCACTGAACAGCTGGTCTGTGGCAAAGCCAGAACAGAACCTGCATCTTCTAGGTTCTGTCTCCATATAATAAAAAAGAAAACACTTTCAAGTACATAAAGATCAAACTCTAATAAATATGTTAGTTTAAAGACTAAACTTCTAAATTAGTGAGAAATGCTTATTGTAGAACTTACTGCAGTACATACTTGAGCTTGGGAAATAAATGTTACAATGACCAAGATTTTTCTTACTCTGTCTATAATTTACAGAAATACATTCTGAAAAAGGAATAATCTCATTTTTTGTATGATTGCTTGCTTGATTCAGTCATTATAGTAATTACCAATGTAGGGACTTCACTATAGACTGCATAGCCAAATGTCTTAAAACTAAGAGAACTGCTAACTTGCAGTAATGTGGAACATATTTTAAAATAGCCTTACAGTTTTATACCTTTTTTGTTCCTTTCTGGATTGCATAATGTATGAAATAGTTTCCCAAAAATGCTCCCTCTGACTTGAAAAATGAGCCATCACCAGGATAAATTTCTGTGATGTTTGTCCTACCATGGATAAATCTAAGAGAAATAACAAGATTTTTAACAAGTATTTAAAATGCTGTGTCACTAGACAAGCAAAACAGGCTAGTACACTTGAAGAAAGCACTTAGCAGAAACACATTTCCAACACAACTCTCACATGAGAAACTTTCTACTCTTTCACAAACAGCAGTGTACCAATTATTTCTTTTAACACGGAAGATTAGCATTACCAGGCTTTTTGTTTGCATGTGTGCATGGCAGGTGGAAGTTAAACAAGGTAAGGAAAGCTTTTGTGTGTTGAGGTAAATATCTCACAGGAGCTGCTTATTCCACTGACCACAAAATACAGTGATTCTGAAGAGAAAAATCCGATTTTCTTAGTGGACCAGCACCACCTAGTGTACACAGAGAACTGTCAGACTGAATGATTCCTGAACAACCTGAAGGTCTTCATTTCCACTGCAGCTGTGTGTTTTTCACTGAGATCAATGGTCTTTCACTTGTGATCATACAGTATGTTGGAGCCTAAAATCCATTTAATGACCCAGTTCTGCAACTCTGTGGTTAGATGCCTGGACTTTGGTAATACAAGACTAAGTATGCTAAAAGAAATGAGGTATAGTACTGAAGAGCTGCTAAACATTTTGTTCAGATGAGACGAAAATTTAGGAATTACACTGAGAAAAATGAAGAATACTGGGCAGAAAGATTAAAGCTTTAAAGACCAATTATGCTTTTATCAAAGACTTTTAGATGCTGATAGCAACTGTAGCACTTTCAAAGTTTGTATAACAGATCTGAAAGGGCAATTTAAAGAAAAAAATGTCTTTTTTTTTCCTTAAACCATATGGACAAGGTGATTTGCCAGGAAAACCCACAGTTTAGCTGCCTGCAACATGCGAATTACGTAGGTCACCAAGACAAACGTTTCTAAAGTGTGAAATCTTCAGCATCAGAAGCAGCAATGTAATTTGCAAAGAAACCAAGCAGCACAATTGTCAGTGAAGTCTGTGGGAGCTCCAGCTGTCTGGTAAACCTTTTAAGAAATCAGATAATCAGATCACTTCTTTAAAAGCCTTAAACATGATTTCAGATTGTTTGTTTCAGACGTACCCACTTTCAGACCTGGAATTACACTGTACTAGAAAACTGAAGTCCAATGAACGAACAGCAGAAATGAACAGATGTCTTACATGAAGATTGTGTACAATTTCTCAGAGCGAGAAAAGGACAAAGTAAGACATTTAATTTAATTTTAAAGCTTAATGTCCACACAAATGAAGTCTTCCAAAGGTGAAACACATGATCGTCTACATACCTATAAAAAACACCCTGGCACCATACAATTTGAATTAGCTGAGGGCATGAATACTTTTCAGTATCTTGATTCTGAAAGAAGTCACAGAAAGTCCACCTGTGTATAATACAATAAAAGCTCCAGTAAGTCCGAAGGTCAGGGGTTTTTTCTGTGTGCTGGTAATCATTTCTGTACAAGAACAGATGCGTGTACACCTATTCAAAGGAAAAGGGGCCACATATTTTCAGAGTCCTCAGATTCCTTAGTTATCCACATTAGTTACCAAATTAGTGTTCTCACACCTGCAAAGTTTTGATTATTTTAGTGGTGCTGACAGAGAACATATGCCACTGGCCCAGCTCAGAAGAATTATCTTCTCAAAAATGAAAAAACCCCAAAGCAACCCAAAACCTGTGCTCTTTTTTCAGTATTCTCTTTTTCATTTACATATTTATACAGCATGTCAGAAAATAAAATTTATTTTTTGCTGGACTAATTACTGTATATTAATTACAGTAGGATACAGACTGTTGATTTCACAAATGTCATGTTTCAAGAAGTTCCTAAAAAGAAGGAATACAATAGTAATATTTTTATTTTTATAGCTAGAATTCAGTTATTTTGCTAGAGGCTGGAGTTCCAAATTGCAGAACTGTAAAACATATGTTGACAACTACGAAGTAAACAGCTTAAATTACCTGTGTAAATGTGGGGCTCTGCAGCTGAGTGGCAAAGCTGTAGGTAAACGAGAAACTGTTTCATGTGTTTCGGGGTCTATTAAAACATCACCTTCTATAGCTGTATGGTTGTTTTTCTCACATGTCTTCATTACATTCTTAACAGTATGTAAGTTGTAGCACATCAGTGCCAGCAACAAAGGGTACTTCCATTCTTCTGGGTAGGAGGAAACAGACCAACACTGTGTAACCCATGTGTATTCACAAGAACAATTTGTGTAGAACGAAGGGACTCCATCTCTGTCTTTTTGGTCCTTTGGTTTCGTTGGTTCTCTGCATTCACCTTCAGCACAACCATGTTCATTCTTCTTATTCTCTATTCTCATTTGTTTCGATGACATTTCTGCAACAGAATTTTTACTTGATTTTCCATACTGATGTCTGGTTTGATAGTTGCTGTTCTTCTGAGAGAAGCATAAGGATGCTGCAGATGCCTGGCTGACTTTGCATAAGAACTCCACTGTAAATTCTTGCTGCAATTCTGACAGGTAAAGGTGAGCATAACCATCTACTGATGAAATCTTCACGCTGCCATTGTCCATACATCTTGTCAGATCAACTGTAGCAGGGTCAGGCCATCTAATTTCAAAGATATCACTGAAAAGAATCTAATACAAGATACAAGAAAAAGGATTGGAATGTGCAGCAAGATAAAAATGACCTGCTTCCCAGAAATTACAGTGGATGATTTAAATTTAAATGAATTCAGTCATCCTGCAAGGTGATGTACAGCAAGAAACTTTATTGTGTATTTATTCGCATACATGAACTCAAGAGGAAGCAAAATACCTAACCTTCATATCTGCTTCCTCCTATTCTAACAGAGTTCTATCTAGCAATACTGTTTTAATCTAATATGAATTCATAAACTAGTAGGTACATGGCCAACTGACCAGGTACAACTGCCCACAGACAGTAGGTATTTCTGTTGCCAACTGCTTCTTAAGAGACACTGAAGAGAAAGCCTAAATTATCTTGATCATGTCAGTTATGAGTAGACTCCATGGAAAGCCTACATTAAAATTGTGTACATTAAAACCCCGTGTGCTCTGAAATCCTCTCTTTCTTTATAAAATCTAAATAAGCCTGTAAAATTGCATGTCACATGTATTTAAGTGTTCTTACCAAAATGGAAATTTATTGAAAGTGTTTTGTGGCTAGGTGGGCAATCGTACTTAATCCCACAGCACTGCAGATTAAGTCACGCAGCTATTGCTAGGATGTGGATAAAACATATTTCTGAAGAAGAATTTAAAATATAATAAAGATTTTAGACTTTTACAATACAACATTTGGAAAGTCTCAAAAGAATAGCCTCATCTTACTGCCATGATATTCAAGTACAGATTGCTGCTTCAATTAGCACTTTTGTTCAAAACAAAAAACATTTTCACAGCATATGCCCTTGTGCTACCCCGTCTACAAAAATGAAGACTATTGTCAACAAATTACTCCAAACAAGCACTGCATCTACCTCAACCCCCAGATTAAAGCTTTGCCCAAAGAGAAGACAGAGTTCAGAAAATGCACTAATCGCCTTCTAAAACTATAAACAAGATAGAGAATGCCCTTCTAGCCATCTGCAGAAGTTCTGCCCTAAAATGATGTATTTTTCTTTGTATTGTCCTTATACCTGATCATCACCTAGACAATAGTCCTCGTCTGCTTTCAGCTGAAGACTCCAGGTAAAGCACTGGATCCCAAATAAACACAGAAATGCAAACCCTCTTAAATAAGGTGTAAAAAAAACTTAGCAAATGGGTATTCACACTCCTCATAATTTGTTTTATCTCAACTTAATCAGCCTTGTCTCACTTGACCGACTTTTAATTAGATATGTTTCAGCCCCAATCATACCTTGGCCCAGCACTGGAAAAGCCTAGAGTCCAATAAAAATGAAACACGGCAGCACTAGTGTATTAGTAAGGTGGGAAAGTCTGCTGAAGGTATTTGGGGCACCAAAGATGAAAATTTACCATAAAGAACTGCAAAAGGACCCTATTTTAAAAAAAAAAAAAAAAAAAGTTAAGTGACCAGACAAGGCTGCAGATAAAGATTCAGTGGAGGTAAACATAGTGTGCTATGAATAGGGAAAAGCAATCCTTACTTTACATATAAAAGGATTGGTGAGACCCCACCTGGAGCACTGCATCCAGCTCTGGAGCCCTCAGCACAAGAAGGACATGGACCTGTTGGAGCGGGTCCAGAGGAGGGCAACAAAACTGACCCGAGGGCTGGAGCACCTCTCCTACGAGGACAGGCTGAGAGAGTTGGGGTTGTTCAGCCTGGAGAAGAGAAGGCTGCGGGGAGATCTTAACTGCAGCCTTTTAATACTTAAAGGGGGCTTATGAGAAAGATGGGGACAAACTTTTTAGCAGGGCCTGCTGAGGTAGGACAAGGCGTAATGGTTTTAAACTAAAAGCGGGTAGATTCAGACTAGTAAAAAGAAGAAATTTTTTACGCTGAGGGTGGTGAAACACTGGAACAGGTTGCCCAGAGAGGCGGCAGATGCCCCGTCCCTGGAAACATTCAAGGTCAGGTTGCACGGGGCTCTGAGCAACCTGATCTGGTTGAAGCTGTCCCTGCTCACTGCAGTGGGGTTGGACTAGATGACCTTTAAAGGTCCCTTCCAACCCAAACTACTTGATGATTCTACGGGCTCTGAGCTGACTACCACCACCCAGGAATAAAGATCTTGGTGTTATGATTGAGAGTCCCATAAAAACATATTCTATGTTCAGCAGCAGTTTAAGCACTGTATCAAATGTTTGAAAATTCTAGGAAAGGAACAACAACAGAAGGTATAATCATACTACTGATTATATTCATGGTTAACCTGCATTTTGAATACTGTTTGCAGTTCTCAGCAGGCCACACCACTGACAAGATCCCCCTCATCAAGCTCTTTAGAGATCGTTAGCATGGCCAAAGCAGAGCCTAAGCAAACCGTAGTACTAGCTGGTTTTGAATTCAAGCATAAGCAAAGTAATACAGCATAACATAACTGCAGAAGCGTTCTTGCACCCAGCGGCCCAGTAGAAGTATGGTCACTGCTAGTAACAGGCCACAGGCCTTAGCCTAACTGTGTCTTATGCTACCTGTGCAAGGCCCCAGGCTGGCCCGTCAGGATTGTTACCAGCTTGTTATGAGAACATGCTGAGCAAACTGGAGCTTGATAACTGTTATCTTGTTACGATGGACTGCTGAGGCATCAGAAGTACCAAAGGCCTTGAAAATACAGGGACTGATTGAAAGTGGAGGCCACAAAACAATAAACTGATAGTGAATTACTTAAGAAGTATAATCTCAAGAGCTACAAAAACACTCGCTTTAAGCAAAGCAGCAGCTGATAAACTCAGGGTGAAAAACAAAGAACGACAACAACAACAACAAAAAAACCCAAGCAACAGGATAAGGCACTTGCTGTGGCCTGGGAAAGTTATCCCTCCACATCCTGAAACAGGTAGTCACAGTGGAAGCTTTAAGTTAGACACTGTCTAGAAACCCAGCCATCTTCCAGAAGATGATCCTGGCCTGGGGGAGGGTGGAGGGTTACCCACTGGAGCTAACACAGGGCGTCAGCTCTGTGCTGCTGTACCTTGCAGTGAATGCACAGCATGACTGCTAAGGCCCGAGTGCTGTTAAGCACATAGTGATACTGACTGACAGCGTTTCCAGCAACCAATCATTAGCATGAAGTGTGTTACTAATGAAGTGTCAGTCTAAAAGTTTTAAAACTTAAAACTGGCTTAGCGGTTGTCTTAAGACTCGCACCGCAGGGTGCACACACGCTCGCATGCATTCAGTGGGAACCCCAGAGGGATGCTGATGAGAGTGAAGCTCCTAGGAGGGGCAAATGGGGCCTCTGGAAGGACCTTCAGCCTGGCCTGGGGCAGCGCTCCCAGAGCGACACCCTGCCCCAGTCCTCTCGCAACAGGTACTTCGGCGGGGAAACAACGGGATTCTGAACCCGACAGCCTCTCGGAAAACACTGTCCTATTTCACTGAGTCTTCCCTGAAAGGTTTCAAGTGCAGGAAAGTGACAATACGTACAGCAGCTCATTCTATAACATGTACAAAGGCCTAGGCTTTAGTCTTACTATGAGTAAACTAACTCTTTAGTGTTCTGCTACAAAGGATATGCATAAGTAGAGGACTAAGGAACAGTTGAAACTGTAATTTAAGATGGCAGTATTCTAATCAAGTTGGCAAAGGCATTAGCCAAACTGTAGGTCTTCAAGGCCTGTACTCGTACACCTGCCTGTGATGATACCTAAGCCCACTCTGCCAGGCTGCTCGGGAAGTTTATTTTACAAAAGCATTACACGTGTTAACTCTCACCTTTTTTCTTTCTGGAGGTATAAGACGTGAAGGCAAGTACGGGCGAGAAGAAAACTTGTTCCGGAAATCTAGAGCTCGTAGAATTTGTGCCTATTGAAGGGCAAAGAAAAACAAACCACCACAACCCTGTTGTACCGTCAGTTTTCCTATGCAGCGCTAAAACTTTTAGCTGCCTTCGTCCTCTTTTCTGGAGCAGAGGCTAAGCCCCCCCTCCACGCCACACAGCGGAACAAGGCCTGCGCTCGCCGCGGAGCAGAGGGCAGGGGCCCGCCCCGCTCCCCGCTCCCCGCTCCCCGCTCCCCGCCTGAGGGGACCCCGCCGGCGGCGGCCCTTGCCCCGCCCCGCGGTTCCGGCGCTGCGCCCCGAACCCGCACGCTGACACCGGCACGGCCCTGCCCGCCCCTCCCCGGGGGCCTGGCAGCGCCTGCCCAGCCCGTACCCTGTAGGCGCTGAGGGCGAAGGCGACCCGCTGGCGGGTGCTCGCCGCCGGCTGGAGGGGGTGGGCAGCGGCGGGCAGCGCCGCTTCGTACAGGTACTGGCAGCCGCAAGGAGACAGCAGCAAGCGGGCCCCCTCCGCGTAGTGCACCTCCACCGACTCATCCCCGTACAGCACCATCAGGCTCTCCGCCGCCATCTCCCCGCAGCGCCTCGGCGGGCAAGCGGCAGGAGGCGCCCGCGGCCGCCGCCGCCGCAAGGCGGGAAGCTCCCGGCGGGGTGGGGCGGGGCGGGGGGGAGCGGAGCGGAGCGGAGCGGGGTGTCCCGCCGGGCTCCCATCTCCTCCCTCCCGGCCGCGCCTAGCTTCGTTCGGCGAGGTTATTTTATCTCCCTGCTAGCAGGGGGTCACGGTCCAGACTGGGCTGCCCAGGGAGGGTCGTGGCGGTTCTGTGATTCCCTTGGGCTCAATTAAGGTGAAACGACACCAAGCGATCGATTAAACACGTTATTGAACCTGAACTCGGAAAGCGTTAACGGCAGGCAGCCTGAACCAGGAAAGTGTAACCATAGGCAATGTAGGTTCTAACTGAGATATTTATAAAAGGTAAGGAAAAAGGGGAAAGGAGAAAGAGAGGGGGAGAGAGACATCGCCAGCCTTGGATCGCCGGCTGGGAGAGGCAGGCAGGGAGCCGCAGCAGCATGGAGTCCTCCAAGTTGTGTCTTTTGTAGGCCAGTCCCTGCCTCCAGCCTCACCTTGAGGACTTGGATGGCTCTTGTTCTGGAATGTTCTTCATCGTCTGCAGAGGCGCCATTGTGGGGGGTGGTTGTGAGCCCCTTCCCCAAAAGCACTCTGTATGACCTCTGGCCGCCTGTGGCGAGTTGTAAGGCACATCAGAAGGGGGGACTGCGTGCCCTCCGACATGCCTTCCCGGCTCTGCCAGCCAGCTTCTCACGTGTGGCTCAGCGGTGCTATGCAGACCCCCATCTGTCGCCATGCAGACCTTAACTTGCCTCACCACAGTGTTTGAGACATTAACTCTTTCACTCTCTCACACCACCCCGTGCCTCAGACATTGTATAATCTTTGTCCAGGGTGGTGATTCTCACAGATAGGAGAGAGACAGGATAGAGAAGATACAACTCACGAGATCGCACATTTTACAATTGCAAGGCCGATCATGAAGAACAAAAACCCACAGCCCAAAGCTATAACAATGTTTAAAAGCCACTTGCCTCAACCTGTAAGTCCTACTGAACTTAGGAGAGAGGTGAACCAATATCCAGGTTCCCAGCTGTTAAACTGATCCTACGGCTGCATTGCCTGGAAAAGTTCTCCAGTCTGCTCCAACACCTCTCTCATCTTTCTCGCTTCTTCTAGGGTAGTAGTTGCGTTGTGTATGGTAAGACAGCATTCTCCATCGGTATTACAGGGAATATGTCTTCCACAGTAGGTTTTCTTACAGGTCTTTGTCATCAGCAGACTTTGTGGTATACTGGTCTTCAAAATTTCACAAGACTCATTCCATAGTTTTCCCATGTAGAGTTGTTCAGGATTTGATACAAAGTCCCTCTGATGTCCTCCCATGTGGGGTTTGGATTTGATACATTTCAATTTTTGAGTGCCTCATCTAGTATTTTTGTGAGATTGATATTAATCATTGCAAATTTAAATCCTTCCTCTGCTGACCCAGGGAACGCAACACATATTCCCTGATCAGCTTGATTCCAAATGTGTATGAATCCTTGCATCAATTCCCAGGCCAAATTGGCAGACTTTCCCCATGTTCCCACTATTCCAATAACAAGCAAAATAAGGCAAACTTTACCACCCGTAATGTTATCGCACTTTCTGTGAACTCAAAGTAGGCATACCAGTTCCCTCCCCACAACCACAAAAAGAGTAAGGCCAATCCCTTTACCCCAACAATGGTGGAGAAGAAGCAGGTTTTCCAATCCACCTTTCCCCTATACAAACCAGGCCTAATAGTATCAGGCAACCAATGCAAACAATGACCCACTCAGAAACCAACAACATAAGTTCCCTGGTGGGTTTCTGACAACCTGTAAAACATCTTTTACATCAATAGTTGCTTAAATACCCAGGAACCTTACTTCCGAAGATGGAAGCTCTATCTTCTCTGTTGGAATCTGGAGTTCTAAACTCTCCAGATGAGTGATTATTTTTGTTTGGGTCTGTCTCACTATGTTGGTATCAGGGCTGCCAATCAGTGTATCATAAATATATTGATTTACCTTAACTCCCTTCTCAGGCATAACACGGGAAGCTTCTGCGCCAGTGCGTAGTGGGCGATGGTCGGTGAATGGCAGTATCCCTGAGGAAGGCGTGTAAAAGTAAACTGCACCCCTTCCCAGCTAAAAGCAAAACGATCTGCTTCCTGCAAGGGAACCATAAAATCATGTCTTTTACACCAATTGTTGCTAAAATCACATGGGCTTGTTCTTGTATAGTAGCAATCAGCTCGGCCATGTTAGGCATGGCAGCAGTCAAGGGGCCTATGTTAGCATTTAGGCGCCGATGGTTGTCATTCACCACTTTCCAGTGGGTTTACAGACTGGCCAGACCGGAGAGTTATAAGGTGAGTGAGTTAGGATAATTATTCCCTTTTCCCACAGCTTGGTTATTACAGGGATGATACCCTCCCTTGCCCCTATGATAAGGCATAGAGTTTTACATTAGTTATTTTAGAAGGAGGAAGGGCAGGCGCTGACTGTAAAAGTCTTGCTGAAGCCACAGGGAGTCCAAATTTCCATTCCCTTCCCTTTGAGTCTACCCACGCTTTCCCCTTCAATAAATCCAGTCCTAAAATTTTTGTGGGCAATGAGCCTATTATCATTGTGACTTCAACCAGGGATGTATCTCCTGGCAGCCAGCACTTGACTCGGGCCGTAGGCTGTGACTTAGAATTCCCAAAAACATCTGTGACCCGGTTTTGTTTCTTGTCAGCAACGATTCTGTTGCAGTTGGCAACGTCCATCTGGAGAGCTGACACCTGGGCTCCTGTGTCCACCAAAAATGTGACTGGAGTTTTAAAGGGGCCTAGGGGAAAGGTAATCAGCAAGTCTCCTTTGTCACTTTCCATGAGCCTTCTCAAGTAGGTCCACCCACCATCCCCTGGCTCGTTTATTGGGGATGGTGGAGGGGGTTTCCTGACTTGGGGACACTTAAATCAATCAACACAGTCTCCAGGGGACCAGATGAGGTTACCATTCCGTGTTCCCGGGATTGGAGGGAAAGGTCCTTGGGTTTTGAGGGGGATGGGGTTCCCTTTATTCCCATCCTCTCATCACATTTTCCAACTTGGAGTGGGTAACCTGTCTGTCACCTCCTGGGGGATTCCTTTTGAGATGCCCTCTGCCCATAATGTATATCTTCTATTATCGGGGATTCACATCAGCCTTGTTGGGGGGGGGGGTTTGAAGATTGTGCGGGGGAGCTTTTGTTTCCCCATTCTCTTCCACTTTCCTAAGATCTGCCTTGAATTTGATCTCCCCCTGGCCAGTAAATTGCATTAATTAATTAACTCCTGTACTACTTCCCCCCACGTCATCTCTGGGGGATCTCCCCTTTGCCGGGGTTGGGGTGTTCTCAACTGATCTTGTAGTTGTACTGTGTATAATTTCAAGGCATCAGGTAGTCCCCATAGAAGGGGATGAAACCTTTTGGGGTCTGCCACATATTGCATGGGGGAGGGCTGCTGCAGAACCAGTAATCGATTATGCATCAACTGGAGACACGCAGTTTTCTGTAAGCTCTCTAAAATGTGGTCTGCCATATGCATTTTAATTGAGAAGAGGTCTCCCCTTCCCATGGGATCTAATTTACCTGCCCAATATATGACTCTCTGGGTCAGGGACCAGGGCTCTCTATTATCATTTGTAGTTATAATAACCCCCAGTCCCCAATATCCTCTTGCCTCATCCTCACTCAGCAAGATATGGTCACCCCCAGTAAGAGTTACTGTCCATACATATTTGGTTTCCATTTCTTGGGGTCCCTGGGAATATTTTCCCTGAATTTTAGCCAAATCAGTAGGGGAATAGGGAATAGTATGGGGGTAACTTGTTGAGCTGCTCCTTGACCACCATTTGTAGTCTTGGTCTTAATTGGAGGTCGCATTTTGGCTTCCTTCCTTCCAGAGGAATACATCTCTAGGTCTTTAAGAGGGTCTTTCCCCTACCAGAGTTTGCATCCATACCGTCTACGCTGATTTGGGAACAGGTTTCATCTAATTGCTCCCTTAGTATTCTCTCCCTCTCCAAAGCAGCATGTAGACTTTAGTTAGTCATCCACTCGGCGGTAAGCTCATTGGAGGGACTTCTCGTTTTGTTTTCTAATTGTTCCTGTAAAGCCTTCCCCAGATCTTGAAGGGATTTTATTGCCTCCCCTTCTGCTTGTTGTATGTTTATCCTGCTGTGCTGCCACCAGGGCAGCTCCTAAAACCACACATACCAATGCTTTCCCCTTTCCAAGCCTCAATCTCCATTCCTTAGCCAAGGTGGAGATTCTGTCTGCTACTACTTGTGGATCATGCCAATTATTACAGGCCCAAGTCATACCAGGGGGAGGTCAGGTGTTACAGCCCTCTAATCTTTCCATGAGAGGGGTACAATCTACAGCCGGACCTCCCAGGGAGGCCATAATGAGTATACAATTATAGGGACCAGATCCCTTGTTAGCCCTCTGGGGACTGTCTTCCCTTGTGTATGACTCCTCTCAGACAGGGGCTGTGGTAAAGGCCTGGTCCCAACAATTGCTTTAGCACCGGCAAGGGAATTCTTGTCTGTGATGCTGATTTATATCACAATCCAGACTGGGCTGCCCAGGGAGGGTCGTGGTGGTTCTGTGATTCCCTTGGGCTAAATTAAGGTGAAACGACACCAAGCAATCAATTAAACACTTTATTGATGGTAAACACCAACCTGAACTCGGTAAGTGTTAACAGTAGGCAACCTGAACTAGGAAAGTGTAATGGGAGGCAATGTGGGTCCTAACTGGAATACTTAAAAAGAAGAAAGGAAAAAAAGAGGAGGAGGGGGGAGAGAGAGAGATATCACCACCCTTGGATCCCACAATGTCAGTGGTAAACGTGGCAATCCTCTGGCGATGGGCACACGCGTGTGGCTCCTCAGCTGTGTCTTTTATAGACCAGTTCCCGCCTCTCAATCCCGCCCCCTTGAGGACTTACATAATTTTTGTTCCAGAATGTTCTTCATCTTCTGCGCTGGCACCATTGTTGGGGGAGGTTGCGAGGGGTCTTTCAGGTGATTGTGAGCCCCTTCCCCAAAGGAACCCTGTATGACCTCTGGCTGTATGTGGTGGGTTGTAAGGCACATCAGAAGGTGGGACTGCAGACCCTCTGACATGCCTCCCAGCTCTGCACCAGTCGGCTTCTGACCTGTGGCTCAGTGATGCTATGCAGACCCTCATTTGTTGCTACGAAGACCTTAAACTGTCTCTATGCGGATATTAACTTGCCTCACCACAATGTTTGAGACATCAACATATGTAACTCTTTCAGTCTCTCACAAGCTCTTACAAAGCTTCCTACGTGCAGAGGCCACAAACTTCTCTGATACATTGAACAAAGGTCTCACTTTATGATTTTTCAGTATTTCTGGTGGATGACAAAGCTGATTTTGCAAACATTGATCAGAACTGCTTCATGTATACAATTTCTAGTTCCCAACATTTTTGTACAGGATAACTTGGCATATTTCTTACCTACATGGAAGACATACTGTCTCCACAAGCTGACAGGGTATACGTGTGGAGTCCAACAGCTACTTTACAGAAAAAGAGACACTACAAAAGATGCAAAAATAAAACATGTGGAGTCCCTTGAAGACACTACTACTTTACTATATTGCACAGATGAATGCTTGCTCCTTGGGACTTTGAGTAAATATGTTTTCCACAAGACAGCTGCTTGTAAAGTCATCAGGAAGTCTGACCTGTATTTGGATTAAAAGTTTTGTATGAAAAACAGGCTCAAGATTAGAGAAGGTATGTGAGAAAATAATCTAATCTAATTTTCACTTTTCTAGTTTCTGGATTTTAGTTTAGAGACTTTTAAATGCTAATATAGTTCTTATAACCATATTGCTCTTTGATAGATTTTATTTGTCCAATGAGTATTAAAAGATAATACTCTGCAACTGTGTACTTTAAAGAAAAAAAAAAGGAGTATTAAGTGAAGGGGAGATAGAAGGACCAAAAAATAATCTTCTTTTAAAACCAAAAAGATAAGCTAGTGAAATTATACCAAAGGAAACAAAGCTAGTTAAATTTTATTTTCCAAAACTCCAACCTAAATAAGTATGTTAAATAAACATCCAGAAGTCAGTGCTCACTCTATTAGCAGATGCCCAAGTTACTTAACCAAACAAGTAACAGTGAAATATTAACAGAATTATTTACATGCATATTTACAACACGTGTCCTTTACAGTAGTGAACTTTTGGGAAATATTTCCATTTGTTTTTGGTAAGGGGTTCTACTCAGTCTAACCAGTAACAGATAACAGGAAACAGTACAACTGAGTTTGGCAACAACAACAATGGAGTATCCCAGGAAAACTAACATGATTATATGGGGTCAAAAAAGAGCAGTTGGTTTCAGAATGTTAACATTTATGAAATATATGAATTTACTCCAACTACAAAATTAAATCAAACTCCATAAAATTAGAAAAATGGAGACAGTTACAAGGGTTGCCAGAAGGTTAGACATGTTAGATATATTAATGAAAAAAAAAAATTGAGCACTGCACATATTCTTGAGAATCATGGTTAAAACATAACTATATTTGTATAGTCTGGAAGAACACAACAAGTTAAAGGATAGGTTTTGCTTGTAGAAGTTGCAAATAAGCTTATCTGAACCAAAGATCTTGAAAGCACCCAACTTCCAAAATACTGGTTGCTTTTTCACATATTAGCATGTAACATGTTTATTGCAGGAAGAAAAGCCTGACCTCACCCATATGGGTTTTGGAAAGTGAAGAAAAAGGAAATAAACAAAATTAAAAATGCCACACAAAACAAAGCCTTCACAAACCACCTCTCATGATTGTGATCTAGAGGGGGAAAAAGAAAAAAAAAAAAATCTGTATTTGGAACATACTCTTTTCAGAAAAAAACCACCCCAATATATACTAAAACAAGCAAACAAGCGATTAAATTTAGATCAATTTATTCTTCCCCTTTCTCCCTCAAGTGAAGTTTTATGGGACAGTTCCACATTAAATTTTAATTTCAATTATGGTAATTTTTAAATCATTTTTATTGCAGCCAAAACATTGTTCATATACCTGTACATAAAATAAACTATGATATATACACAACATTTTAAGTTACAGGGCATAAGTTTACAATTTTTGGCAGATTCTGTTAAAGTGGAAATTGTATAACTTTAGTGCTTTGAGAAACTCAAGTTCCTTATTTTGGTACAAATGTTTTATGTTCCCCTGTATTCTAACCATACCTAAAGTGGCTTAATAAACTAACATTAATGTGTAACATCTCACTGTCTTTGCTTGTGTTCTGATTCTAGACAGAACTTTTCATATGCTTCTTCAATTTCTGGATCCATCTCATCATCAATGTCATCAAAATACCTAAAAAAAAAAAATCACCAAAGATACTAAGTTTACATACAGATTTTCACATTTATGTAGATGTCAAGAATAAAACAGAGCTTTATAAATATCAGTTAACTATCACATTTTCTTAAAGGAGATGAAGAGTAAAAAAATCATGGGTACTAGGAAAAACAAATAAACAGAAACCTCAATGCAGTATATACAAATAGCTACAGTGTTTGTCACCATTTGAGATCACTTTATGCTGTCCACAGTTTAAAAGACAGAAATAGTTCCCAGGATGATAGAAATGCAATAATGTAATCCAAGCTTTCCAAAATTTAACAATACATCTGTACTGTTCTAGTTGTAAAAAACATAATTAGCTTCATATTAGCATAATTTTTGGTTGGTCAACATCCTGGTTCAAATACTGCATCAACTGTCTTGGTTGCACACTAGTCAAAAGAATACATTTATATAGAAAAGCTGCATTCCTGTTTGTTGATATATGAAAGAAGGCAACCTTAATTCACCTCCCTATTGCATCTGCATTATATTACCTTCTATTATAAGGTAAACAGTCTTTCAGAAAAGATCTGTCTTACTCAGGTCACAGGAAAGACAGGATCCCATTAATGACAGTAAGTATTGCAGAGAGTGGAGACTACCAGACTGTTTCAAAATAAAGCTGGGAAGTTATGGGCATCACTTCAGCTTTCTTTCTCCCTAAAGTTATTGGGAAGTAATTTGAGTGTTCTTGTTTTCTCCAGGTCCAGCTGGACTGTTCGTCACCATGAACTAGGACAACAAGAGTTGTAGCTTGAACACGATAGTGTACCTAATTCTAAATGGTCTTAAAAAAAAAAAAGAGTCAGCAGCTATTGACTCTCAAAAAGTGTGCATTAGTTTCAGGTGCTTAGTTTATTATCTTCTGTGCCTTAGTTCCAAACAAGGGAATTGGCTTGTCTTATTTGCACAGAGGCCATAAATGGTATGTTTCACACAACACCACAGAAAGTGCCACAGAAGCATATACGGAAAGTATTTTTTCTTCAGCATTATGCATTGAAGAAGCAGTCTATGTATTTATTTTATTTGTTCCTTCTTTCTTGTAGAAGTGTAGACTTGAGAAGGGACTCAATAGAGAGCCCTTCTCCCTGGTGTCAGTTTGAGAAACAGCTGACAGAGGATCAGCATACATTTGTCTAAGCTTTTCTTAAGCCTTCAGCAAAGAAGGTTCTGCAGTCACCTTGCATGAAGGTTGACTCAAGTCTTCCACGTCACTCTTTGGATTTACTGTGTTTTTTAACTGCTGTCTCCATTTTGGATTTAATTTGTTAATTCTGTGGACAGAGGTTCACATGGGTCTTTTTTTCCCTACAGTATGAGCTTGTTGATTTCTGATGACATCTCTAATTTATCTTCCAAAGTTCTTGCCACCCCCCTCGGTTAGGGACAGTCTAAAAGTTTTCTGATTTACTAACAAAAATATCAATCCAGGCCAGAACTCTTATCACAAACACAACACTCAAAATGTTCTTCGGTATCAAATCATGATCTGAAACTCCTCTTTCAACCAGATGAGTACAAAGCTCACAGCAATTTATTTTAGACCATATTTCTTTTGCTGGTTTCCTATTCAATTCTTATAAACCAGTGTCAGGAAGTCAGACTACATTCCCATCTATTGCTTCCCCCTTTGCTACTAGGTTGCTTTTCTTGGTTCTACAGGAATACTGAATAGCCATTTAATTGAGGGAATACTACTTATCCCGAAGAGAGAAACTTAACCACCTCTTCCCTTTGAAAGACTCTGATAATTTTGTAATCATCTCTAGCTGGGATGTGTATGCACATCAGTCAAATGAATTCAGGTTGCCTCACTACCAACACTGGAGGGTCTGGTGTTTCATTTTGTTTGCAAATTTATTTTTTTTTAATGCAGAAAAGAATATGTTTGTACATGTGCGTAACTATCTGAAATTTAATTGCCCTACTCAGTTGGGTAAGTATAAAATGTTTCAAACTTTTGTGATTACAGACCAACTTACACCCAAATACATAACTTCCATTGTAGAGCTAAATAATTACATTATTTAGTTTAATTTTTGTCAATATTGGATTCCTAAGTCTGCAGAAAAAATAACTAGTATTAAAAAAAAAAAGATCACTGAAAAAAGAAAACATACTGATCCCCAGGTCCTGATAGGTCTGTTCCATTTTCTTCATAATCTGGAAACAAATCCTCTCTTTCAAGCAGCTCTTGGTATTTTTCTTGGTAATCTGGCAAAGTAAAAATGAGACTGAGTAATATACAGGACTAGTCCTCTAAATTAACATACATCTATACAGTTTGAAAATAGGCTATTCAATGAAACCATAAATGGCATGAAACACATTATAGAAAAAACTCCTGCTACAGTGTTTTCTCAGGACATCGACCTCTAAGAATGATACCTATCTTCCCAGAGAACTGTAAGGGTGGCCACAGATGTCCTTACCTCAAATGATGTCATGGCACGCTGTGCTCAGATTACAGCAAACAAAGAAATCAAGGAAGAAACAAACCCTTTTGCTACTAACAATGTACAAACAAAAGAAAACTTGAAGATTTCTGGCTTCCTGGAGAGACCAAGTGCTGAGGACTATGGCACAAATTCTTCTGAACAACATGAACTCGAATACATATTCTCCATTTCAAACGTACCTTCTTTTAATGCAGGATAAGGCATGTGTTACACAAAGCCAGGGATTTAGACATAATTTTGTCTTTTAAGTTGTACGAGTTTCAGACATTTGAAGAACAACTTTTTATGTACTCCAACAGGACATAAAATTAACTACAACTTTTTAAAGATGATTGAGAAGACAGGTATACTAAGCTTGTGACGTACCTGGATCTGCTGCAGTGAAAGGAACACCATCAGAAGTATAAAATGTTGGCTCATTCTAAGAATAAAGTTATACAGAAAGTTATATGCATTCAGAGAGACAGCTGTTTGTAGTTTTCAGCAATGTGATTGTCTATGAATCAAATTAACTTCACGTTGAGGAACTGAAGTGTCCATACATTCTTACCATAAAATAGTTTGGGTCATTTTCAGGTGTAGCTTCTGTACGTGGAGAAGTTCCATAAACTCTACCCCAGTTACTTGATCGCAGTTCTACTAGTTTCAGAAGCATATGTTTCACATCTCTGAAAGAGAGAAGCACTACAAAAGTTAGAATGTTTTGTGCTAAGCAAGAAATGGGCTTCTCTTATCTTGCAAATACTAGATAGTTAATGCCCCCCCCCCCCCCAAGCTCTAAAAAGGATAAAATTTGGTCCAGTTTGCAGATAATTTTGAGTTATTTTTTTTCCCCCTGCAAGTCTAGATGCTTTATGTATCAATTATGAGATACTCACTCTCTCCATTTCCTCTGTGGTAAAGTAAGGAGCCCATATGAAACAGAAATTGCTATAGTTTTTATCAAGATACCAAACCTGCAGCACAAGTTGAGGAACAAATCCTTTTCTGATAAAAGGATAGTACTGGGGAAGACAGGAAGATGATCTTCATGGTCCTAACTTCAGCCCTCTTAATCACACTGAAATTTTGCAGTCAACAGTGAGAAGTAATGTCTCCAAATACATTAAATACCACCACCTGTTTCATCCCTAAAATGAAAGAAAATGCTTTCTTCTTTTAAGCAAGTCCATGGAGAAGAGTTTCATTAAGGAATAAATTAATAAAATCTTCAGTTGTTTTCTCTATTAAAATAAGTTTGTGCTTCTGTTGTCTTTAAAGCCTCAGCTTGCACTATCAATTTTCTCTAGTTCCAGAAGGAAAATTTTCCTCATCCTCCCTGGGGGCAGCTCAACTACAACCCACAGATGCTATGAGCTACCTGTTGGCCTCCCTCCATGTAGCAAGAAATCAGGTCACAGTGTCTGAACCCTCTACAGGTTTTTTAGTAAGTGTACAAGAAACTGAGGATGAAGTACAGCAGGATCAGATAGCCTCAGGCACGCAGTTGATAGCAAACTGAGAAGCAGGATACATTAGCCAACCACTCTTTTTTTTTTCCAGACTGCAAACCACAGTACAAAGCATATTCCATTTTGCCTTTACATTTATAGCGATGTGTATATAATTAATACTATTACCTATTTAATACTGTTTGCATGTATTTAATACGGTTAAATTCAGATTTAAAAGTATAAGATATGAGATATCACCACTATTGTCTCTTTATGTGTGTATATATATATATATATTAGAGACTAAAGCACTTATGGAAGACTTAAAGACCTAAAAGGTTTAAAAAAATCATTAGAGGGGAACATGCATCTCTATTAAAAGATAAAATAAAAACATGAGAAAAACCCCCAAAGCTCCCTACCTTCCTCAACTGAAAAATACTTTTTTTTTTTTTTTTTTTTTCACATGGGCAGTCACCCAAGTTTTTAAATGTTTTGGAAGTGTTCACTATTCTGGAAGATTTTTAAGGTGTTCTGTTTAATATAAACACAAAACACTGCACATAAATTTATCTTCTCACCTGCTACAGTTTGCATCCAACACAACATTTTCAATTCTTTGAATCACTTCTTCCATATCATTCTTTCCTTTTTCTTTCCAGGCATCTTCTAAAACTGAGCCTGTCAACTAAAGACAAGGGATTACTATTTTTTTTGTTTTTAAGAAAATTACAAAACTTCAATAAACTGTCAACAGAAGAGATTCTATAACAATTCATAACACTTAGATGCATTTTGTGACTACTGAGGGCTGAAGCTCCCAACTGCCTACATCTTTTTGCTAAACAGATTAACAGACCTTGTAAATAGTTTATTTTAGACTACAGACAGTATGGTAGCCCTATGTCCGATGTTTATGTTACCTAGAAGTTCATAGCCACTTCTGTCCTTTCAGTCTTGAAATATGACTTTGAAACAACTCTTCAGTGACATTTGTCAGATCTTACTTAAGTACATGCTATAAAAAAAGGAGACCTTATTTTTGCAGGTGATGCCACCAGTCACCTGAGAATAACAAATAGTTTAATAAACTTTAGAAACACTTCAGTCAACTCAGCTAGCATCAGACATGCCAGAGAATTTCATCTGGTCATACAGAAGAGGAACCAAGAATTATCTGACCAAGCCAGCCTGAATTTTAATATGTAAAATCTGTGAGGCTGAAGCTACTGCTGAGAGCGCTTTAGCAGCAGACTGTCGAGAACTGCTGTGGATGAAAGCCTTTTCTGTTAAGAATAGGTACTTCATTGCCCAATAATTGCACAGTAGGAGTTAAATAAAAAAAAATTAGTTTGCCACTATGATCAAAGTTACTAGCAATTCCTGATCTACTCAGCATAAATGTTACATGATCCAAAATGCCTGGAATGGCACCTGATGATGCAAAGGAATAAAATGCAAAGATAAAACCAAAATCTTTGCACTTGTTCAGTATTCCGTTTTCTACTGTGATCCTACCTTGATCCTAGATAATTAGATAATAGCACCAAGAAAGTTTAATTAAAAATAAACATACTGCAAAGCAAACAGGTGAAAAACCTGTGTCTATCACTGTATTAAATGGAAAAGACAACAGGAGACATCTGTTGCTTCAGTAGTGAAACCAAGGTTTCATGAGGTAGCCCAATCTAGCTACAGATGTACTCCAACATTTGTAGATAATATAAGACATCAGAAAACACTTGCATTCAAAAAAAGTAGTCTCTGTTCTCTAACACCTTTTAGATTTACAAACATGTCAAAATAATTTAGATCACTGTCTTTTATTTTAGAATGGATGCCGTGAAGTCCAAGAATATCCACAGAAATAGTGAGACCTCCATCTTCTTTGGAGAATGATTATAAAAAACCAGCAGCCCTGGAAAGCTTCCGATTTGTGTACTGCCTTTTTGAAAGGTCCTGCAGTGGGCCTTCCCTCAGGGAAGCACTGCCAACATAAGGATTGACCACAGGAGTAAGTGTGCTTGTTGAAGACAACCTCACGCTTGCTATGAAGCAACCTGCTTAAATATCCAAACTTCAAATGAAGGGTTTAAATTGGAAGATGTAAAACCTCTCCTCCCTATTCTCTATTTACTGTATCAAAAGGAGCTGCCGGAACTGGAATTCAAAATCGAAGAGTCTGAAAAATAGTGGAGTGGGAGGAAGGGGGAAGAATGAGGAAAAAACAACCAACGAACCAACCACAAAAACACAGAAACAGAACTCCTGAAAAATACTCCTTAGCTTTTAACCTTCACTCCTAAAATAAACTGTGTTTTCCCAACTATGAGTATAACCATGGCTCATGAAGATAAGTTTCTCCCTGCACAAAGGCTAACTTTTTTTTTTAAGAAAAAGTAAAACTTAAGAGCAAAGAGGTTTGTTTTCATCATGAAAGAGGAATATATATATTTTTACAGTAGCAATGATGCAGACAATACAGCACGAGACAACTGATATCAAGAACCTTTCGCTGCAAAAAGCGGTAGAGCCTGACTGCTGAGTGTCCTTCAGAACAGAGAACATACCCCAAACCCCACAATTCATTCAAGTTGGTTACAGTTTTCTCGCACACCAGAAGCAGCGAAAGGGGAACTAAAGAGACTGCTTACTGCTTTGTGTGTTGGCTGCAGTTCTGTATGCACACAAATGGCCTCGCATTTTACTTTTAGAGCAGTATGTCACTTTTTTAATTGGCTCAATTTCATAATGGTACGAAGGGAAAAAAGCTTACACTGATGTAATGCATAAAACCCTATAAACACTTTCTCATTTGCAGTTTCCCCCACTGCTCCCAAAGGTAGGAAGGTTAAAAAACTTGATTTTTTTTTTTCTTTTAAAACTGTCTCACCTTCAGCAGTTTCACTGCACATATCAAATTACTGTCCACAGGATTAGAGAACAGTGCATTTAGTAATTCCCGAAGGCCTTCTTGAAGAATTTCTGCCCTTGTTACCTGTCCCTTTGATCCTTTAATCTGCAAAATATATATTAAAAAAAAAACATTTAAAAGACTTAAGTTTTAGAAATTAATGTAGTCACAGTTTCTCTCTTGAATGCTGTATGATTTGGTTTGTGATCAACACAGTTGAGCTCTTTAGTTGGAAGAACATGCCAAATACTGTATTTTAGAAGACAGACTTTGAGTAATATCCTTACAATTCTGACATATACGTAACAATGCATGTCTAGCACTTTGTTTCTTTGCTAATAAACTGCTAAGAAATGCCTGGAAAATGGTCCGCAAAATCCCAAGTTCCCAGAACCCCATGCTCTTTCCCATATTACATTATATAGTCTCTACAGCTGTCATGGCTTACTTCTAGAAGGCACTCTTTATGTAGTTAAAAAATTAGAGAAACTGGTTTAAAAATAAATGGTGTACTCCACAGAACTGGACAACTCCCACTCCCCCAAACCCTTTGCAAATCTTCCTTTTTACTTTAGCAGATTTCAAGGCCCACTTAAGACCAGAAATGGAAGAGTCAGAGAATTTTTTCTTTCCTCATGTAAGCGGAACATTTTTATAGTGTCTGCTTAAATCAAACCATTGAAATAATCCAGTCAAAAATACATTAAGTACACTAAAGCTGTTAGTGAACTTACCGAACTCACAGGTGCAAGAGTCAAAGAAGTTTTGCATGTACGTACACTTTTTTGTACCTATCACAGACACAAAAACCCCCAATCTAAATACAAGATTTCAAGCTTCATGCAGAAGCCAAGGACTCAACCTTCAGAAGAAGTATCTTTAAAGGTCTGCATTTTTAATTGCTCATTTTGAGGATTTCCAAATCTTCCTCAAGTGTTTGATAATAGCTCCTATTAGTGGCTGAATGCTGAGTTACATGGGTTATTGATCCCAGTCTGCTTCTGCTAGGTTGTAACATTTCCTACGTTGGTTAAGTGTAGTCATCTGGGGGTTTTGCCAGGCAAAAGAAGATACCAAAAGCTTCGTTCCAACAGTGGTTTATGGTTGGTTCTTTTTATGAATTCCTAAACTTTTTTTTTTTAATAACCTTTATACACTTCTAGTGCCCTTTTTTGTTTATCTGTTTCTTGGACACACATTATAATGAAACTGTTCTAAAGTTCTTTTACTTTAGTCCCCTCTCCTTTTAGAAAAACACCTCAAATTATATATACTGCATTTCAGTGTTTACCCAAACACAACAAAAAATTAATGAAGAACCACTTGACATGCAACTTTCTCCTTACCTCTAGGTTAAGGTAAAGTTCAGCTAAAAAGAGCACAAAGGCATGAAATTGTTTTCGAGTAGTCTCATCTCCTTTGGTAGCTTCATCTCTGTTTTCGTACTCTGTTCGACACCTGTAAACATTAAAACAAAACCGTATTGTCTGTAGACATCCCAAGATATGTAACATGCTATTTATTTAAGAGAATACTAAGAACTTATGAACTGCATTAAAACTGTTAAATGCTGAATGCTGGGAAGTATGATTTGTGAAGGAAATGAGAGGAGTTCACAAAGACACTGTAGACTTGTGTCCTTTTAGATGAATACATACGACTACACGATTAAGTTTTCAAGCACTGAGATAGCTAAGACAACAAAATGAAATAGAGCAAATTACAATGGGTTAAAATTAAAAGACAGTTACGCAGTTTATATATTAGAATATGGGTCCAGGAAATTTAGCACAGGCAGCCAAATGTCCACAGAAATAAAGTAGATACACTCTGAAAGACATTTCCCCCCTTTCAGGGTGCTGCCCACATTGTCTTAGACACCTTTACATTTACCCAATAAAGAATTTATCTCACCACTTTAAGTAACAGTGATGCATAATTCATGACACCATGCTGAGTGGTGTGGTTAACACTCTTAGAGGGAAGGGATGCCATCCAGAGGGACCTTGACAGGCTGGAGAGGTGGGCCCGTGTGAACCTCATGGAGTTCAACAAGGCCAAGTGCAAGGTCCTGCACATGGGTTGGGGCAATCCCAAACATTGATACAGGCTGGGTGATGAGTGGATTGAGAGCAGCCCAGTGGAAAAAGACTTGGGGTATTGGTGGATGAAAAACTGCGTATGAGCCAGCAATGTGTGCTAAGGACCCACAAAGCCAACCATATCCTGGGCTGCATCAAAAGAAGTGCGACCAGCAGGTCGAGGGAGGTGATTCTGCCCCTCTACTCTGCTCTGGTGAGACCCCACCTGGAGCACTGCATCCAGCTCTGGGGCCCCCAGCACAAGAAGGACATGGACCTGTTGGAGCAAGTCCAGAGGAAGGCCACAAAGATGATCAGGGGGTTGGAGCACCTCCCCTACAAGGACAGGCTGAGATAGTTGGGGTTGTTCAGCCTGGAGAAGAGAAGGCTCTGGGGAGACCCTATAGCAGCCTTCCAGTACTTAAAGGGGGCCCACAGGAAAGGTGGGGAGGCACTCTTTGTCAGGGAGTGTAGTGATAGGGCAAAGGGTAACAGCTTTAAAGTGAAAGATGGTAGAATTAGATCAGGTATTAGGAAGAAATTCTTTACTGTGAGGGTGCTGAGATGTTGGAAGAGGTTGCCCAGAGAAGCTGTGGATGCTCCCTCCCTGGCACTGTGAAAGGCCAGGCTGGATGAGGCTTCAAGCAACCTGGTCTAGAGGAAGGTGTCCCTGCCCGTGGCAGAGGGGTTGGAAATAGATGATCTTTAAGGTCCCTTCCAATCCAAAGCATTCTGTGGTTCATTTGCTCTTTAAGGTAGCTGTAAATCCCTTTTTTGTTTTCCTTTCCTGTTTTTTGTTTTTTTTTTTTTTTTTTTTCTGTATTTGTGCTGTTTTCAGAATACACAGATGGTAACGCCCTGATTCCTAAGAACTCATCAGTGATCGTCAGAAGAATCTCTGTTGGAGGAGTCAAAGCTACCAGCAAAACATACGCTGTGTAAGAATCCATAAAGCATTGTACCCCTTGTTAGGGGTTTCACTGTGTTAACTTTTTTTGTTGATATTAGTTTACAGAGGCATTCAGATTGTATCTTTCTTGTTAAAGCTGCTGTTAATTTTTGTTGTCATGGGGTAGATTGTAATGTATCTGCCCCAAAGTAGACTTCCATGTTTAGGCCTGCTGGGACATGGGGCTCGAACTCCAACAGTGGTAACTTTTAAGAAGATTCTATTGGGCTTGTTCTTGGGCTTGATTTTTCTGAGACTCAAGTTGTAGATCCCGTTTCCTCCATCTGGAGTGATCTGTATTATATCTGCTTGCTTTTATTGCTTTTATAGTAAAGAGAGATAGGCAATGTAGTGTGAACTTAGAATTTGTTCCCATCTCAGAAGAGTCTGATTCTCAGGGTTTGACTCCTTCTTGCACTTCAAGATCATGCGTGTTCAAAAAAAGTGTAGACGTGGCACTCTGGGACATGGTTTAGTGGGCATGATGATGGTGTTGGACTGATGATCTTAGAGATCCTTTCCAACCTTAATGATTCCTAGTTTTACTTTCATTAAAAAATAATCCAGCCACCAAGCCAGGAAACATGAAATTATTACTCTACCCTAAATTGGTTTAGTAGTGGACTTGGTAGTGTTAGGTTAACGGTTGGACTTCATGATCTTAAAGGTCTTTTCCAACGTAAACAATTCTGTGATTCTATGTCAAGGACAGTACATATATGTGCATTTAGTATACTTTTAAAGTTGACTAGCTTTCAAATTTACCTTGTAATCTGGGATCAGTCTAAGATACTCAGTTCAAAAGAGCCTACAGAACTCTGAATGGAGTCCTATCATCATATTTAAAAATATTAAAATATTTTAAAATATATATATTTGTTATCCACTATGTACCTGTGCTTTAATAATCCTCAATCTAAACTTCTATTTGAAATATATACCTCTTTGCACATGATGCTAAGAGTTACATACAAAATAAGAAGACATGTAACCTGAGAAAGTAACAGGCTTAAAATGACATGCTGATACTGACCTTTGAAGTAACAACTGTCGGAAGTTCCCACTTTGTGGACTAATGGTTAGGTGGTGAGACAGATAGTTACACAACCGTGCTCCCAGGTAGGAAAAATTTGGGACAGATGTAGCCTTCCAAAATAAAAGTGGAAAAATAGGTTATTCATAAAACTCATGATTAGGCTATCAGGAAATACCTTTAAAAGCTTTTTTGAAAACTGTGTTTAACAACAGTTGATTAGACAACTGAAGAGCAGAAGATTAATAATTACTGTTTGTCATGTTAATTTTTGTATCTCATCAACACTGTTATATGCATTTCAGCACTTAAAAGTTCATTATACTCTGATTTTGTGGCTTTAAGAAAACAACCACCATTATGCCATGTGTCCTCAACTCTACTTCTCCATTGTGACCTACAACCAAAGAGTGTCTGAAAGTCACGTACAAACTGTTTATACAAAAATCAGCAGTGGACATTAAGACATTCTTTCAAGGACACGCACTCTCTCAAGGAGCAACGAGTACACTAAAACAAAACAAAAAAGTCGCCTTCGTTCAGTCTAAGAGCTATTTACCCCAGAGTCTGTTTTTGGCAATAGAAAATGCCCAGAGAAAGAGTACAAGAACACAGCAAGTAAAGATAAATACTTTCTCCTCCACATGTTCCAGCTATCTGCAGAACAGCAAACTCCTGATTCAGAGGTTAAAACTATATGATTACAGTCAATAGCTCTTGATGAGTCCTTTTTTCTAAAACTGGTCCTGTTATATTGTTGAACATTTACACTTCTGTCATCTAAAAACAGGTGATAGCAATAAAATTCCACAACATAAGTTAAGACATTGTCTGAAAAATATTTTGCTTTAAATCTGATACTTCAAAATTTCAAGGTGGAAAAAAGTAATTGGGAATTTAACAGTGTCTATGTTCAACCTCTCACAGAACTTCATGCAGAACGTCCCCTTATTTTGGCAATTTATTACTGTTCACTTGTTTTGAACTCTCTCCTAACAACACTTGAATTTGTTTCTCAGACACAGCTTCAGTGAAAAGAGGTTCTGTTGTAAATAACTCCATCAGCTGTGCCAAAAAGAAAACAGGGATACTAAGAATTCATCAAACTTGTCCTATGGCTTTATCATCTTTGAACATTCATTTTACATCTTGATCATCTATCAGCACTATAGATGTGCTTGCACACTTCTGCTTCTAACATGTTTGAAAAAAGCATCTTGTCATTAGCATGTCAATGCATTATAGCTAGTTACCTTCTACAGGCAGAGAAAAATATGCACTCAATGTAACTGTACAATGTGCATAATGCCGCTGGAAAAAACTGAAGTGTCTTTAGAAGACACAACAAGTTTATGTAATTAAGATAGTCAAATAGAATTTAGTTTCCAATAAGAGGCATGTGAAATAGCTAACAAGCTTTTTGGTGCCTTGGTTCAATCAGTTGCTTGGACTAGAAGAGGTGCCCCTTTTTTAATAAGGCAAAACACATCACTTTAATTACACATCTCTTTCCTAACAACAAAAAAAAAGACCCACAAAACCCAAACCAAACACACACAAACGCTTCAAACCTCATCTGTATTTTTTAAACTTTATCTTCCTAATTAGTTGGTCTGTATTTGTGGTTGCATCAAATACTGAAACAATGAAATTTTCGGCATTGTGACCTGGCATATCACATGTCACGCAGACCAAAAAAACCACATTACATCTTCTTAATAACCAATCATTACAATGCAGCATCATCTTCCCTGAATTATTGTTGTTGGTAATCCCAGTTTATCTCCCACTCAAAAAAGTCACAATCTAAGCATGAAGGCTAATCTACCAGTACGTATCTTGAGAAGTTTTAGTTGCTGCAACAGGAACAATCCACTATATTAACTATACATCAGTCAAGATTCTTAAGCTATGAAGTCAGAGTGTTCAACTTTTGGAAAACAAGAGAACTGGCACTTCACTCTGTCCAGAGACATAAATGGATTAGGAAGAACAGGGTGAAGTGTATAATTAATCTTTATAGACAGGCTAAGATACCTGACACACAGATGAAAGGAAGACTGTACAGGACTTGGGTTTCCTTCACTTTAGTCTTTTTCCTTCACAAACCTAGCATCTGTAAATGTGCTCAGTTGGGTTAAATTGACATCACTGAAGCAGATGCTTCTAAATACACTTCAGAAATTTTAATTGTTTTGTGATAAGACAGGAAACACAAATACTTGAGTCTCTGCTCAAGACAGAAGAATAATAAGCATAGTTGACTTACAATTGAACACTATCCTATCCTGACATACAACAAAGCTAAAATCAGATGCTTTTGGATACTAGCACAGCTTTTTTGCACTGTTTTTTTTTCCACGTAATTTCAGACTGATAACACCCAATGCTTCTCAGCTGAGGAAGGCACAGCCAACTGTAACACTGGACTTGTTTTTAAACAGGGGGAGATAGGAAAAGGCAACATTAAAAGACTTACATTAAGTAAGAGTCAATGTATTTAACATATGTTAAGTTAAAAATGGGACAAATTCCTCCTTTTTCTTCCAATAACGTTATATGGAATATGTGCATCTTTTTCTAACTAACCTCCATGTGTTCAAATAAAGAATGGGAAAATGATGCTGCCACATACAGCACAGGTAATCTTAACGTCGAACTAAACTGTTCAAAATTAAATGTGCATCAATGCTGTATGGCAACAAAAAGCTTGAGACTCTACAGTTCTGTACAACAACCAACCAGTCACGCAGCTTCTACATACCCCACATTAAAATATTCTGCAACTATCTGCACGTGAAAGGTGAATATGAGCTTGCATTCTTCAAGGTAGAATTTGAAAGCAACCAACCCAGCAAAGTGAGAGATACCCAATGTAATAAATAGCAAGCCCAAAAGACAGTAACAGCAGCTCATTTGCTAAGCAACACAGATTAAGCTGTTTGTTCCAATGGCTCCCCCAATTAGTACAGAGTTCAGCTCAAGGTCTCTGTCCTCATTTCCATGGCCATCAATGGGACTGGACCTTGTTACCATTAGATGAGCTTTCCTTTCCTCCAATTATGCTCTTATGAAATAGGTATATTCCAAATGAAGAAGAAAGCCTGTCAATAAAGAGGCATCTCCCAAAGGGTGATATGTACAGTAGGTATAAATTGAATTTGTTAGAATACCAAGAAATTAGAAGTATCTTAAGTATTATGAAGACTTTTTTGCAGTACATAAGAATGTACAACTCTGACATTGCTTAAGAGTTTCTTCAGTCTCTACTATACAAATACAGCAATTCAAATATAACTCCCTTTAATTAAAGTGCTGTAATTTCAACTCTAGTACGTGACCCAGGAGATCCAAATACACAACAAAGGAATCAGAGTAAATTGGGAAAATTTATCAACCAGGTATCCCACACTTGAGCTACCATTTCAATTTATTGAGCAAAATCTTTCCCTGTAAGTTTCAGTCTAAAAAGAAAAATACAAGCCATTGAAATACTATGTAGACACAATTACAAAACAAGTAATACTGATATGCATGTCTTGGACACTAGGTAACAGAGTCATAACATCCATGTTGTAAGACAGAATGCACAGGCTACCTGCTGATAGACGAGTTCAACAAGTTCTTGTAAACCTTCATCCGCGGCAACCCAGACATTCAGTGTTTCGGCGAACTGCTCTATTTCAGTTTCAAAACAACCTGGTTGCTCAGTGAGGTGGTTTAAGAAGTCTTGCACATATTCTGCCAAAGTCAGATAGCCATCATATCTATCTTCAAAGGAAGAATCCTATAGCAGTGAAAGAATATACCAACTATTTAAAAGGAACCTAAAATAATGCTGTTACACGTATTATCTCCAGAAGTAACCATACAGCCCTTAAGTCTTGAGTCTCTGCATACTTGACAGTGATCTTTACACAGTTCACTTCAACATTTTTAGAGACCATAGACCTCAATGCATCAGAAAGCTCCAGTAGTCCTATCATCTGAAGAACTAGGTTCATAGGGAGTAGGGTCTCCCAGTAAAACACATCAAAAGACAGATTAAAAAGAAAACAGTTTGCCAAGTTGGGTGCCAGATTAACTAACAAACTAGGAAGTAAGTATACCTGTTAAGAATAAACTACCAAACTGAGGCTCAACACCCATTCCTGATGCACACACAAACTGTGCTGCAGATATATGAACTATAGAAGGAAAAATAACTGAAAATTTGAAACAAAGTACTTTGGGCTTACATAGTGTGTATAGTTCTCCAAAATATGCAGAAGGGGGAGAAATTACAGAAATACAATAAATACAGCGTAGTGCTCCCATGTAGAAAGTATAGCCAGGAAAACTAATCTTTTAAAGTCAGCAAATTTGCATCTGTTGGCAATGGATGAAAGGTTATAAGGCATGAAATGACACTATTCAAACAGTATTGCATTAATTTGAAGCTACTGAGGTTAAAAAACAAGACAGTAAGCACACGTGCTCCCTAAAGAAAGGATGAGCTAACACAATACCACTTTATTGGTATTTATGCTCCTGCTGATGGAACAGAATGCTGCTAATTTTGTCCGTTCAGAAATGAATGTCTGTAAAAGTACCTAAAGTCAATACTGTTCTGGATGATTATAATGCTAGTATATGAGGGAACAGCCCAGGAAGCAGCATACTTTGCGATGTCACTAGTAATAACACAGTACAAATAATTCACTTTGTCACACTACACAAAAGATTGTGAAAAGCATCTCCTATAGATATCAGAAGTGCAAGCAGGAGCCTGGAGGGGGACTACTAAAGAAATGACTTATAATTTGCAATTCAAGACATAAAGGTAACATACAGAATATCAGAATTCTCAAGTGATCTACTATTTAACAAGAAAAAGGTTTAAAATCTGTCTACTGTAATGAAAAATCAAGCTAAAAATGATAAAACACTTTTTCTTTACTCAGTAGACATAAATACATTGATAAGGTTTAGAACTATATTCTCCCTCTCCCCACCACCCCTCTCTTAATGAGCAGAGGTTGCTTATTTTCTGTCTTCAGAATGCCTCAGTCTCTCCTCTACAGGGAAGCAACATGGATCCATGAAAGATTTTTATCTGGATATGAACTGTGGAGAAAGACAGATACACACTGCTGAAAAATCAAGTATTGACATGAACTTCATGGGCTGTGAAAAATGTGTGGGGGAAAAAAGTAGATTTTCCAAAATTCTTCAAAGACCCGCATCATAAAGGTACACAACATAAGCTAATGGGGGACACATCAATATAACAAAAGAAAAAATAGAAAGATTTCCTATGATGTTTAATTAAGTAGAATATTTGCCCAGATAATAATACTAAAGACAAAGTTACTTAATGATGCCCATCAGAAATAGGAAAAAAATATGGGTTTAAAGAAATGCTGGCAAATTGTTACTACTCCTAAGAATAAAGCCTTCAACAACCTGATCTGAGTTGGTTTTGCTTTGCGTTGGGGATTGGAACAGAGGAACTTCAGAGGTCCTTTCCAGCCTAAAGTATTTTATGATTCTAATGCTTTAGAGCTTATAAAGCCAAAGAATAAAGGCTAACAGGCCTATGTATAACTTGCAAGTATTGTATTTCTCTAAAAGAAATCAACTTTTACTAGGCAATTTCAAATAGCCCAGTAAAAGTTCTGTACAATAAACTTAAACTATTTTGTTCCACAGAACTCTGGCATTATTGTGCAACAACTGCAGCGTAATCACATACAGCTGAACTAGCATCTCTCCAAACAACCTCTTTGAAAACTCTCCAGCCAGGTTGCAGGGAATGCAATTGCTGTAGCTAATAAAAGAAGCTGCTCTTTCTGACAGTTGTCAGGTTGTTATAAAATACTCATTCAGCAGAGGGGAAGGTATCTTCCTCTCATTCTCACCCGATAAGAATTCAGTCTTGCGCGAGAATGTCCTTGTTTTCGAAGGGGCCCCAATACCATTTGTCTACTGGTGTCCCTGTATTCATACTCCTCTTCCAGTTTTGTAATTAAGAGGCTAAACACAGAGGCTAAACTCTGTACTACGTTCATCTACCTGTATTAAATATGCAACCCCGAAGGCAGTCTAGGTTTTATCAACTATGCCAGGGAACAGAGCAAATGGGAGAGAAAAATGCGTAATTCAAACATTGTAATAGAGTTGTATACTGCTAAATTAGTTACACATGATACTTTAAAAACTAACTAAACTTACCCCAGTAAATTCTAGAAATAAACCACCTGCATTTCTCATTGGCAGATTTTAAGGTTTAACAGAGAAGACAGCACCACATACTGTATCAACTAAAGGAAAACAAAGCAAATCCTTCTTACCATTTTTAAAGAGCAGTTGGCTAACAGGAGGCTCTAGGTTTACACATTCACTACAGATTTATGATTCAAAGCCACGAAAGTCAACTAGAAGTTTCCCATCAATTTCAATGATTTCTCAGTCAAGCCAACACTGTCTAATCCTTCTTTATGTTTGACAGGATAGTGTGGGATAGGATGGGATCCTGGATTATTCACAACAAAAGAGTCACCAATTTAAAGATTATAGATTTGCCTCTCTTCTACTAAGAGTCAGTTCATGAGTTTAAAGACATAACAACGAAAAGGCTAAATAGGTACTAAAACTCCTCTGATTTACATAAAGATAAAGCCCAGTAAGTCTATAGAAAAGATCCATAAGCCAAATCTGCTTTTGGGCTCTGTTTCTGTACATGTGCTATTACTGCCTTCCTATACCTGGTAAGTATTCACAACATTTCCACTTAGGAACTTAGTCATTAATAATTTATCATTTTTTTGATTTCTCCTCAGACTTAGGAACAAGCTTTTTTCCCCTTCAGATTACATACACTCAACAAGTTTACAATAAAGTTTTTGCAAAATTAAGTACAAAGACTGCTGCATATATAAAATCACCTATCCATGCTGTATGAGGTTAATTTGCACCCCTGTGCTTGGCTAAACGTGTAAAACCAACACTGAGGTTGCTTAGCCTCCTTCTGGAATTTAACTGAAATTTAAAAAAAAAAAAAAAAAGATAGCAGGGGTGTGAAGGATTCCACCTAAGATAATATAAATCTCGTTCGAAACACTATGAAGTGAGAACATTATGCCCTTCTGATGGAGTGACAGCCATAGTATTATCATACACCCATGCCAGAGAGCAAGGCTGATGTTTCCTACTTGCAATCCAAACCTAAATCTAGTCACCAATTCTACCGCAGACATCCACAACTTCTGATGGGACGGCCAGCTGTATGCAAACAGAAAAAGCCACAGAGGTCTTTCTTCCCCAAAGTCCTGGAAAAGTTTTTTCTGAAAATTCTAATATGCCTCATATGCTGTACTCCTTAAACTATCTTCAAGGGTAACTGATAGTTTTGAGTATCAGAACTAACTGGAAATTAGCTTTTTTAATAATCAAACGTTAAGGACACACACAGTAATTACAATAATGTACAATCAAACAAGAAATCAACACTTCATTTCTAAAACAATAAATGCTTAATAGCAAAACCACTGTGTATTTTATAAGAGAAATGTAAGTTTTCAGGTCTAAAAACTCCAGGGAACATTATAAATGAAAGCTAAAAAGGATTAGTTTTAAATAAGAAACCCAGAAGTTTCTCAAAACTTTTGTTTTTATTCAAATTTTAAAACTCATGGTCAAAATCTGTGTAATAGTAAGGTGTGCTAAATTTCTTAGTTTTATTGCAAGTGAGCCCAGTTTATGAATTTAATGCAGTCATTAAAGAAAAAAAAACTGCCATAGTGAAGGATGAAAGTCTGAAACACCACTATTCTGTGTCTGGTATATTCTGATTAGATAAAGGTCCCTGCAACATACTTCCAAATAAATGTTCTAGGTTTTGCTAGCATTTTAAGAGGTATTTTTATTAATAGATGAGTCACATTCATAGCCTATTCCTACAACATAGCAACCAGGAACTCCCACATGCTTGTGTGTTTTTGCAAAACAGCTGAAAAGCAACATTGCTGGCCTCAAAACTTTGTAATTATAAGTATGCATCATGTATGCTCTTCCAAATGGCGGGTTTTTTTGGTCTTGAAACTGAAATCCTTTATTTACAGAAAACATGTAACATGTACTGGGGCAAAGTAGTTATTTTTCCTCTAGATTATCCATTCACGGAAGCATGTTCATGTTGGCGTTTTGTTAACAGCTGTCTATCAGCTATGGGGCTTGTATTATCCAGGACAGTAATTCTATTCAGTAAGCTGGCAAAGCTGGTAACATTAAGATAACATCAATTTTACTGGTGAGGAAAAGACTTCAAAACACCAAACCACCATATTTAGCATTCAAATCAAGAATTTTTACTGTAAGTTATTAAAAATCTAGTTGTTTCAGTATAATTGGTTTTTATCACTTGATTGTATTTGTAAAGTAATAGTTCCCACCTGCTTATACATAGTACCAGAGTTTGGCTGCTTGCATAACAAAAGGATATTCCCAAAATTCACATAGATCTTCCCTGGATTAGAATTACTGAAGACAATGGAGTAGAAAACAAGAAGTACCAACTGTTATTACGTGATGCCTCTACAATATTGATCTGAGATCACCCTTAGTCTAGCTGCAAATGTATTTCTTATTAGGAATGCAGGTAGGTAACTGCTAGGAATGAGCCTACCCCTACATTTTTTGCCCTTTGGTGATACGATACCACTGAAGGAATTAAAAGACGCATGATGGTATACTGAGTTAGGCAGTCATGGCCAATCATACCCATGGCACAGTAAATTTAGGAAAGGTAAAGCCTGTGCTCAGAAAAGCTAAAGTTTAAGCTTTCTCCCACACTTGCTTAAAAAACCTGTGAAATCTGCATAAAAGTGCAGCTAAGCCTTCACTTAAAATGCAGTGTAGATGTAACTACAACGGAGGCAGCTGCCAAAAAGACAGCTTACTGTGGTGTTGGGTGTAATCGATGCTTGCTTGTAATCAACAAGGAATGAAAGCAAGCAGCAAAGCTTTAACAAAATATCCCACACTAAAGGCTCTCACGTACACCGTAATATTCAGCCGTTATCACTTAACATTCTGACTGCGACTCTGGAGGTTGTCATCAGAATTTTTGGGATTTCTTCAGCAAATGGAGCATTCAAGTTATCTAATATACAAGATGTCAGGAAAACACTGGCAATTTGCATATAAGTAAATTGGTATATACCAAGAAGAGAAGATAAACACTCACTGTGAAGTTCTGACTGAAGTTCTGGTTGTATCCTGATGGATAAAACTCAGGTGCTTTAGCAGACAACTTTGACGTGACCACAGGAGCCTCAGCCACCTGAGGTTCAGCCACTTCTGGTCCAGAATCAGGAACTGAAACTTTGTCTTGTGATCCAGATGGAATTCCCGTTTGTTGGAGGTGTTCTGAAAAGTTTTCATTAACAGCTTTTCTTAGAAATCGCTAAACTAGTATGTATTCACATAAAGTACACACAGAATAACTCATTTTTTGGACTTTAAATATACTTTAACAACACTAATTTTTAACACTCAAGCTAAGTGTCAAGGACACTTCACTATCATTGTTCTCGTACACCATCTGCAAAACAATCCAATGAAACAGTGCTTTTAAAACAACATTTTTCAAATGTATCTTTATAGACTAGCTCCTAAGTTTATTGAAAACAGAACCTGATACCTACCTGAGAAAGGTAACCAACAGACAATGCTTTGTGTTATTGTTGGGTTAGGTTTATTTTTTGGCAAACCTTTAGGCTGGAGTTCTTCAATAAGGGGAAGGCTAAGATCATCTGCGGGGAGATCAACAGATGGATAAAACGCAGGCACAGATGCGTGGGCACAGAGAGCGGGGCGGGGGGGACACAACACGGACGAAGAGGCATTGCAAGCAGCTGCAATACATCACACCTTTACCTGGCACAGGCTCATAACCCAGAAACATGACCGCTCTCCCGAGGAAAGGTGCAGGTGGCCCTATGCGGCTCATCTCCATGCAGTGCCAAGAGAAGCCAGGCAGGTGCCTGGGGTGCGCAAAGCCCTGGCCCTCAGGCCGCGGTGACCTCTCTGCGCCTAGGTGTGGGGGAGGGAAAAAGGACGCGTCCCCGTGGCCAGGCTGGAGGGAGGTGAGGGGAAGCCCCACGGCTCCAGTCTCAGTGGGACGGCGAAGGGGGTGGGGGGGAGTGGGAGCGACAAGCAAAGCAGGAGCGGAGCGGTGGACGCAAACGAGCGGAGAGAGGCAGGCTCAGGGGGCCGCTCCCCGACACCTTCGACACCGGAGGCCTCCGGAGGGGCGGAGAGGGGGCCGCTGCGCGGCGGCCCGTACCTGAGAATCTGGTGCCCAGCGGCGCCGTCTTCGGAGGCCGCAATGGTTCCTGCTGCGCGAAGAGGCCGCCCGTTTGGTGCTGCTGCTCCTCGGCCAAGACCGAGCTGCGGGAACCGCTGCCCCCAAGGCGGACGCCGCCGCCGCCCTCCGACGCACCCGCGCCGCTGAGGGGAGCGGCGCGGCCCCGGCCCCGGCCCCGGCCGGCACCTGGAGCTCGGTCGAAACTCTCCGACATGCTCAGGCCGGGGCAGCTCAGGCGCTCATGGGAGGGAGCCGGCGAGCGGCGCGCGGGTAGGTTGGGCCGGGGGGGGCGGGCGCATCTCGGCCCCGCCCCGCCCCGCGCCCTTCACTTTCAGTTTCACCCCCTCCGGCAGCGCCACGGTGGTCGCGGCCCGGCGCGGCTGACAGCGCCCCCTCGCGGCCTGGCCGCGCCCGCCGCCATAGCAACCGCGGCGCGGGGCCGCCGGCGGGACGGGGGGGAGCCCGGGCCGCCTGTCGGCGAGAGCCGCCGCCGCCGGAGAGGCCAGGCCGGCCCCCGCGGGCCAGGGGCTCCCGCCCGGCCGCCGGGCCGCGTTGCCAACCTCACGCACTCGGAACTGACGAGTCGGCGCCGCCCCAGCACGGGATCGACTTCCAGCAACCAAGCCGCGTGGGGCTGGTGCGTGTCAGCTGCCGGCTCTAGGGCCGCGGGATGCACCCGAGGCCTTGAGACCTTCCTCGGGGACCAGGACAGCTTGGAAACGGCATTTTCAAAACTAGAAGATTCTCTTGTAATTGCTTCCCTACAGGAACAAACAGCCTGACGTGACCGTAACAGGCCCGAGACTGCACTTGGTAGAAGACCTGTAGCGACGGGTGCATCACGCTGCACTGTGCACGTGCAGCTCTTTCCACAAGAAAGCGGTTTGTGTGGAAAAGCTGCAGCCTAAATTCTAAATTTAAGCCAAGGAAGTTAAGCCTCCAACGTGACAATGTTGTTGTCCCATAAGAGCTATTTAATGTAGAGGTGTTTGTTCGGAATAATGTATTTGCAGGCATAATATATACATGACATGAAAACAAATGCTCTTCTGATTTGATTTTTAAAACCTTCCATGCCAACAGGAACTCACTGAAGGAGACTGCCCATGTAATGCTAATATTATTGCATTAACCGTGAACAATTGGATTCACACATCCATTCACAATTTAATTCACCTATTTTTGTTCATTTTCAGTCCCGAGTCTTGCTCTACTTGCTTTGCAAACTCCAGATCACAGTCTGCTTTCAAGACAAGGAAGGTGATGGAGATCTGGGGCACCCAGCGTACACCTCAGCGGGTCCTGCTGGTGACGTTTGTGTTTTGTCTCCCTCAACAGCCTGGCCTGTGCTGGCCTTGCCACCTGTTCCTTCCACAGCCAAAGTCAAAGGCTGTGTGGTGTTGGGTCAAACTCTGTTCATTGCCCACAAGGGGATGAAAAATATACAAGTATGTATGAAATGTTATAAAAAAATCAAAATAGCACCATCTCGTCTTTAAAAAAAAATCCAATTGTATTGTAAAATGGTGCCTTTAGAAGTTACGTTCCTATTCGGTTTATTACTACATTTTACCATTTTTAATTATTTGTGTGTGTGTGTGTGTAAAATATTTGTTACTTCCCCAAGGCATGAATTCGACAGATTTTTGGTGAGCGACAAAGTTGGCCACACTGTAAAGGTGACACAGTTAAAACTAATTAGGCTCATGGGAAGACTGTTCCCAGGCAACCCTTACTGAAGACTGGTAAACTAACAAATCTATAACTCTGCAACTGAAATGAGAGCAAGCATAGGAGATTTTGATGAGTCTTCAAAAAAAATCAAAAGACCTCCCTTGTGTAAACAATTGTCAAAACTAGATTTAAGCAGTATTCCCAATCCTTTAAAGATGACAAATTAGCTACTAAAATAACTACATTAAAAATATTCAGTGTTATTTTGTTATTTCAGCTCCAGTTTTAAAGCCCATATTGTGACCTCTGGTCACACCTGTAGACTTCACCTTACCAGGAGGAGAATGAAAAGCTTACATTAATGTGAAAAAAAGGAAGTTGAGATTCTCAGTCACTGGTATCAGGATCCTGAGGCTTTAAGAAAATCATAATTATATACTGGCATCACTTTTTAATATGCCAATCTTTCAAGAAAGGAAATCTCATTTTTTAAGGTATACACCTATGAAGAATTAAATGCCTCAGGTTGTCATTACTGAACCAGACGACTTCTCACCTTTGGTCATAAAAGTGAATCCTTTTCACTTAGCAGGTATTCTATATTATTATCTTAATTTAATGACTGTTTGGCACCTACTTACCATTTAGAGTGGAATGTGATCCCAGATCCATCTTTTCGTGACAGATGCACTGCTGAAGTTTGCACGAGAGCAGCTGTGTTAGGTTGGGAACCCAATTTCTCCTCCCCAATGTAGACACTTAAAACAAAAATAATAAAAATCTTTCAGGACATTAAATCCAAAATGACAACCCCCAAATACTACCTACAATAGTCAACCCCTTTAGACAATGCCTAAAATTCTGCTTAGAATGTTCTGTCCTGAGTAGGTGAAGTCATAGAATGATAGAATGCTTTGGGTTGGAAGGGACTTTTAGAGATCATCTAGCCCAACCCCCAATTCCTGTCAATTACTTCAATCCTCTAGCACCAAACAGCAGAACACCTGAGACAGCTAAGCTAGCACGACATATCCTAAGCACTCAATGACTGGATTAAAACTTCCACCAAATGCAGTTATGACCACTTATAAATATCCACTAGAAGAGCTGCCTGCTTTGTCCTATGTGTGTTACCTAATAGTCTAAAACTTAATTCAGAAGCAATACTGCACACACCTGCAGTGCCTGGTGCTGAGAAACCACAAACTGCAGCTTTGTCACTATTCAGAAGCAAGAACTTTTACATGTGGGTTTTTTTTTCTTTTTCTGCTGACAACATATTTCTAATTAGAAAAATGGAGAGGGCTGGTTCTAGCTGTTAAAACTGAATATATTATTAATAATTGGAATTACGCTGATCCCTATCAATACTGACAAGGCACATTGTTGCACTAGTCAACAGTACTGAGGCCCAAACATAAAGGACACATATCAGCACATAAGACGTAACTCTAAACGTAATCTTCCCCACAAATTTATTTAAAACAACGGTAGTCTCCTGAACATCTGGTAATATGGTATCCTATTAATTACTCTCAGAGACTCATGTTTTCAGTGCTTAACTTCACTTCTATTCATCAGTTGTGAGACTGGAAGCTGTGTGACACCTCCGGCATGGCATATTTTACATGAACAGTTACACAGATGTAAATAAATAAATTAAAAAAAAAAAAAGCCTAACTCATACCTAAAAACTACAGATTGTATGAAATAAGACAACATATACAGGCAATGGGCAACCTGGGTTGGCAGGTTGTCCTCTGTGAACTGTCTCTTTAATAGCATGCTCTCTTTATCGATTCATATATTATTTATACAGTCGCCAGAGTTCCTCTTTTTCTGTTTTCCTCCCGCATTGCATCTACCGCTCTAAGTCCAACACATACACCACTCCGCTGCTTTATTACACGTTTCAAGAAACAACGACAGTAACAAAGATACCACCTATATGCCGCGCCGTTTGTCCACGTCGAACAACCACGCTTCAGGAAGACTCTTCGCAAGTCTCTGCCTCGACCTTCGCCTCCTCGCCCCAGTCAGTCACTGGCGGCCCGCCACGGCTGAGGGACGACGGGGCCGGCGGCCGCTCCCGCCCGCCCGCTGCCAGCGCCCAGCGCCTGACGGCTCCGCCAACGGCTTCAGCCCTCACAGCGGTACCTCAGCTTCCCGCGGGAAAGCCCTCGCCGGGGCGGCGGGACCGGGGCTACAGCAGGACCGGAGGTACGGGTACGGGTACCGGTACCGCCGCCGCCGCCGCCCCCGCGGGAGCCGCCCGGCCGCCCCACAGCCGCGCGCGGGCGCCCGAGGCGCGGGCACGAGCGCGAGCCGCCGGCGGCACGCAGGCGCCACGTGACGGACACCCCCCACCGCCCCCTTCCAGGTCGGGGAGGGGGGCGCCGCGTGCGTGACGCCGCCGCTCCCACCTCCGCCTTCCCCGCACTCCTTCCGGGTTGGCGGGCAGGCCCCGCCCCCGGCGGCCCCGCCCCGCCCCGCCGCCCCGCCTAGCCCCAAGGTCGGTCAGTGCCGCGGCGGGGCCGGCGCCGGCGGCACGGCTGGTGGGTGCGGCGGGCCGGGGGGCGCGGGGGCGGCGGTACCGGCACCGGCACCGGCGGCTCCTCCCCCTCCGCCGCCGCCGCTTTCTCTCGGCGCGGCCGTTGCTGAGGGGAAGGCTGCGGTGTCCCGCGCTCGCAGCGCCCGGGAGCGGCGGGGAGGAAGGGCGGCGGGGAGGAAGGACGTGTGGGAGGAAGGACGTGTGGGGAAGGCAGGTGGTGCGGGAAGGGGCCCCCGGGAGCGCTCCCGGGCGGGGAGCGGAGCGGAGAGGTGCCGGCTGCGGGCTTCCCCCCGGGCGGGCGCGATGGCCGCCGGGCGTTTGGGGCGGCGGGGGGCGGCGGGCCCGGGCTGCGGAGGGCGAGCCGCCTGCCCAAGGTCAGTCAGTGGCCGCGGGCTATAAATAGCGGTGGGAGTGAAACGGGGCCGCTGCCTTGTGGGCCGGGCCGGCGGGGAGCTGCGGGCCGCCGCCGTGAGCAGCGACGGGACGGGACGGGACGGCACGGCCTATTTGAGCGCGGCGGCGGTGGCGATTTCGGGCGAAGAACCTTCCCCTCCGCCGGCAGCCCCCTGCTAGCGAGAGTGGCCCGGCTCCCCGCCCGCTCCCCGCTGCCCCGCTTGTCCCACTCCGAGTGCCTGCCGTGGTATGTCTGCCGAGCGCCTGTAAGCTGCTGTCCCGCTGCGGGTAACTCCCTGGGGAGCTGTGGCTGGGCTTGGAATTGTTTGCCTGGTTCCGTGGGGTGCAGGAGGCCCTCGCGTCTCAGAGTTGCTCGTTTAGCGCAACGGCGTGAAGAGGACATGGGCTTGAGTCACAGAAATACAATCTCCAGGTCAACTTGTAACGTCGGTCTGCCCATGGGCTTGTTACTGTGCTTTGACAGTTGCCTTACTCAGCTTGGAAAAAAAAAAAAAAAAAAGTTGATTTTCTTTTCTAGCTGGAAGGAAAAGGTGGGGAGAAATGATCATCTCATGGCTACTGGCAGCTGACCGGACTTAAGCTGCTGAGTTTACATACCTTCTGTGTAGTATCATTAATAATTCTTGCTTTGTTTTTACATGCGCAGCAGGGATCCCATACGTGGAGAGGAGTCTGCTGTGAGGTCTGGGCGAAATGGCGAGCCTTCTGCGCATTGCTGTTAGTGGGTGCTCAACTCCTGTTTTTGGCAATGTGTTACCACCTAAGGTGCATTGTGCAAAGATGCTGTGTTTGCGAATGTTTAGAACCCACCAGATGCTCAGGTCTCAGGCAGCTCCAAAGCCAGGTAAATTGGTTAAACTATTGTAAGTAATCTTTTATTCTGAAACATGAAGATAGCTTGAATTTCTCTTTCAGATATGCGTTAGTACAGACTTAAAATAAAAAGAACACTTAAGTCATGTTAGCAGCTTACTTGAGTCAATCAGTTGCAGTACAATTTTACACTGGTTTTAAAGGGCTTATGCAGAAGCTGTTTGTGTTTATTTTGAATACCTTGGTTCTAGATAGTTTCTAAGGATAGGTGGTCAGAGACACGTACCTTGCTTGAGGGAAGTGTTTAAACAAATGCTTTTCTTAGTTAAAAGCCTGAGTTTCGTGTGAGTTTTGGTTGTGCAACTGTGTGTGTACAGGGGAAAATACAGCTCTCACAAAGTAAGTGTCTGCAAGTGTGACTATATGTGGATGTAATTATCCCATCTAAAAAATCTCTTAACTTTATTCAGGAAAGTCTTACGTTGTACCACCTTGAAGACCTTTTGATCCGCATCTTCATGTGGAGGGTTTGTTGGTATATTTGATCTAATTACATTTTAGTGCAGATAATGGACAGGTTCTGGTATTTTCAGGAAAAGAAAAAAGGGAGGAGGGAATGGGGGCATCCTTGGTTCCAGTTTATGATGTCAGCCTGGTGTATGAAAATCAGAACTGACGTTTTTTGCTCTATCCTATGCTCTGCATAGCCTGACAGCTAGAAGGCTGGAGAATATGTAAAACTCATGGTTTTGCCTATTATCCTGCATGGGTCATGTCTCGCGGAAGGAATTTAGAGACCCTGCTTTAGTGCAGATCTAGGTCTTCTCAGTCTGCGACAGATTAATGTGTAGAGTTAGACTGATTGTACATGTGATGTTCGGTTCTTCCAAACATACATGGTAGGTAACTGCATTAGATATTTTGGAGTATAAGAAAAGTAGTGCTGTTTGTGAACAGAAGTGTCTGGTTGTGAAAACACAGGACATAAGATCAGACGGTATAACTCGGAGAAGCCTTTGTTGCATGGAATTTCTGGCAATACTAACAGTGGCTAGTGCATTTTGGGGGTCCTTTCAAATTGGTGACCCAGTGTTTTGGAGCTTCCGAAGAAATATGATGAGAGGAATATGATGAGAGGAAGAGTTTCTTTACTCTGAGGGCTCCTGATAATGTGTATCGCATGGCTTTTTACCACAGTTGCATGGTGAAACCTGAATTTCTTTGCTCTTACTGACAGCCCAGGGATCTGGGGTCTGTCAGAAGTGATCAGGTAATAGTTTTGCCATTCCATGAATTTGTGATGCTCCAAATTAATTTTTCCATGTTCAATACCTGAATGAAAGAGACATCTGCTTGTCTTGATATAGCAAATTGTCCTTTGGTTGGGAGTGTTAACCTGGGACATAGGAAACTAGGTTCAAAGTTCTTTCTCAAATGTCCCAGGTAAGTGCCCTTGTTTGAGTTTCGAATCAATCTTTGTATTTGACTTTGACCACAAATTTGATAATGAAACTGAAATATCTCTTCAGTCTTACTGAAATCAGTATGCTTGTCTATGTGGGTGTACATTTTCTTGGTTTTAGGAATCACTTTTCAGAAATTTTTCCACAAGGACAGAGGATTCTGATTAGTGTCATGTGTTTAAGCATTCAGTGCTGTCCCTTCAGATCTGTTGTGTGGAAGCCCTTATTTAAGGGCAAATACTATTCATGCAATGCAGTTGTTTAATGCTGAGAATTATAGCTTTGATAAGCCTTTTGGTGTATAGTTAAGCTGTCCTTATAGTTCATTTTGGTAACGTGAGATTTGTCATTCAGTAGAGGACAAATCAAGGATAAAACAGCCATTGAATGACAAATTAGTAGCAGTATTATTGCCTATGTATACTTTTTAAGTGTTCTTGAATCAAAATTTAACAGCACATAAAATAACTTAATTTTATCTTTGATTATAGTGGCACTTAGTAAAATCACTGTAGTACTAAGAAGAGTAAGTTTTCTGAGAAGACTAGTGTCACAGTAATTCTTAAACCTGTAGTTACTACTTCTGTTCTCTCAGATTAGCTTTCATTTAGTCCAGGATGTGTTATGTACAAGAATAACAGTGCTTGAGGAGTGAAGAGATTTGGAGTCAGTTGAAAAGTAAACTTGGAGGGTGGATACTTTTCTTACTGCTATTTATTTTGCTGCTATTTTCTTTGTTTCTTAGAAATGTAGGAATTTTCGTACGGGAGTAAACAAGTATTCCTGTAACCTGTCTCAAATAGTCACTAGCACCAGGTGCTTCAGAAACATGCTAAACTTTCTCAAGTCCTGGGAAAGGTCCTTATGGAATGACTGACTCTGAGGTTTCCAATATACTTCCACATTGGTTTGTCCTACAGCTCTGTGACTTTTACCCCTCTCTATCTTGGGATTTTTAATGTCCTTTTTATTTTGATGCTTCTTTCTTAAAATTTCCTCAGTTTTTGCTAAATCTTAAAGAACTTTTAAACCTGTAACAGTTTATTGTCAATTCTCTAGATAAGTGGTGCATTATTTATAAATCATAGACATTTTCCTTTCATTTCCTTGGGTTTTTTATATCTCCTTGTTTGTGTAAGAAGAGGGATCAGGTGTTTGTTTAATCTCCTGTACTATTGGTTTTTTTTTTTCCCCCTCTTCTTTTTGCTAACATCATACTGCTGTTCTTCGGAATATATACTCATCGTCAGAACAGGTGAGATGGTTTGTTTAAAGCTGATATTAGAGTAACTTAGAAATTAGGCAGGTTATGTATCCTGTTTTCCCATCCCAGTACCTGTGGCATATAGTGAAAACTTCTCCTTTGTCTTTCCTATGAGGCAGTTTCTAATATTTGTTGATACTATTTTGCTACAGACTACTTCCTGAAATCAGGTTAAGGAGATAAAAAGCCTGTATTTTTCTCTGTTTCTCTACATACAATGTTCTGAGTTTTCTTGATAGTTTTGACTTAAGATCTTCTTTAAACATTCAGTTTGTAGATGGAAGTTAAATGGAGAAAATCGCTTTTGTAGTTATTTTTAATGTTTGATTTCTGAAGCTTGGAGATGTAGACTACATACTTACTTTGTTTACTGAAGTTTGAGGTTGTGCTTTGAATATGTCCTCTTTACACAGTTGAGGTTATGTTAAGCGGATGAGAAAGCATGGCTTCTTACTAGCTTTTCTAAATTCTAGTTTACATATGTTCCATACCAAGATTGTATGGCCTGTGAAATTTAATGATTCTACTTTTGATAGTGGCAGAATCCTTTTGGTGTTGATTCTTTGTATCAAAAAAGTACTGTGTATTTCCTGCTCAATGAACAATACATTCAAAATCTTCATGTGACTCAAAAAAGTGCTCAAGGTATGTGTGTATCAGTCTGTTTTTGGAAAATGTTCTTGATGTCATAAAGCAGTAAGTTACTAAAACATACTCAAGGCAATTCTTAGATTAGGTGACGTGGAGGCTTAGAAAGGCAATTCGGAAGCTTCACGCTCTTGTGCAGTTTTAAACCCATGGCAAGGATATCAGATGTGTTTTCTCAAAATAAAACCTAAACCAAGATCCTAAGTTTATAATTCTAGATTTCAACCTTTCAAAACTAACGACTTTGAAAATTGCTGAGTTCAACAAACCAAATCTGTGTTCATAGTATAGCTTCCTTCAAACATAGTATTTATCATACCCTGTCTTGAAATTTTAACATAGATCTTCGCTTTGCAGTTGTAGATGTCTGCTACTTTTTTTTTTGGTGAGCAATGATGTGATAGCTCAGGGTAGTCTGCTTGAAAAATGTCCTATACCTGCTTTAGCTAAAGGCTGGCAAACCAATGTCTGTTTGCTTCTGTATTAATTTGCTTCTATATTCACTGGCTGCTAGAAATTTGATGGTGGGACAGAGGAGAAAAGAAGGTGAGAGGCAAACTTGTTGAATGTTATCTTGTATTTGATTTCCCAAAGCATTGGAGGAGGGCATAGTCTTCAGTATTGGTCTCTGAACATTCTGCTTCCTAAATAAGATGCAAATACTTTCTATCTGAAAAAGATGTAACAATGTGAAAGAAAGAAATGATTCTATGAGGAAACACACTTGGCATGTAGCAAGTGCATATTCCTGTCCCATCCCTCCTAGCCATTTACTCTTCTACTTTGGTACCCCACACAAAAGCACGTGAACAAAAAGAAACCAGAAGCATCAATTGTCGTTTGAACTCGGACCTTAGGAGCTAAAAAAAAAATAAATTTTTTGCTTGAGAAGTGTGTAAGCTTTAGTCAAGTTTCTGTGTGCCTTTAAATTTGCACTCATCTTTCCATTCCCTGTATGCTATAACTTATTCCTTCCTTCCTCTGTATTTGTGGGCTGCAAAGACTTCCAAAGGAGAAGGGGAAGGTAGCACTCTCGTTTTTATTTTCTCAGTGCTTCTTGAAGAACTTTTTGCCTTCTATCCTAGAGCTACTTCCTTTCTGAAATTATGATTGGTCTCTGTTATTCTAACAAATTGCAATTTTGAGGAGGTGCAGGAGATGAGGAGAAAGTTCTCTTCAAATGACAAGGGTATGAGTGACAGCGACAGTTACCATAGCTTTCAAGTGGTTAGTGCTGCTGCAATAGGGGTGCCCTGAGTTGCGTGGTGATGTTTAGTTGTGGTGTATGCTGATGAAGCAAATCTTTGCAAAGCATTGTTACCCTTGGGTCCGCTGTTTTAGAAGTGCATTCTTGCTCCTGTTGCGACTTTATGTTCCTTTAATGCATGTTTTTCTGAATTTGCTTTTTGTCTTGTAATCTAAAGAACTTTAAATGTTCTCCAACATACAAAATATCAAAACACTTGTGTCTTCAAATTATTTGTCACATTTTATTAGTTTAATTTCAAAGAGAAAGCTAAAATAAAAAAAAAAAAAAGGTAAAAATACTTAAAGTAATGCATTACTTTGTCTGGTGATATTTCACTCTGGGTGTGTTCAGTCAGGTTTTTTTAAAGGGTTAGATGACTAACCAGTGCAGGTAGATATTTAAGTACCAGTTCTTAGCAACTCTGTATTGTATTTTCAGAACGTTGTAAGTTGATAGTATCTTGAAAGTTGTTAATCTAAAACATTTTCAGATGTTCAACTTAAAATTTGGACTGTAAGGTGCTTAATTTCATAGATAGATTTAAAAATATGAAAATAGTTGGGTTCCTCAAAGCTCTTACATTATGGTATATTTTTGGCTTTGTTTTGCTTGTTTCTATCCAAAAAAACAGGGAAAAAAGGTGAAAAGGAGGCCTTCCTTGAATGTGCAACACATTACTAGTCTGCTACAATTTTTGTAGCACAATACATAGTATTGATAGCCAAATTAAAAGCAGTTTTGTAATTTAAAACAAGCCTTTCACCCCCTTCCTCCTCCTCTTTTCTTTTTTTTTTTTTTTTGTTTGGGGTTTTTTTGTTGCTTGATCTTTAATATGAGTGATTGCTTAGGCTGCTCAAGTTATATTTCATTAATACATATGTGGCATAGGTGTCTCGTGTATAAATGTCACAATCCAGGTTTAAATTTTAGATAGACATCAGTGAAAGCTGGTGCAGAATTGGGCCTGTGTACTGGACTGCATGCTGTGTAGTGTAATTGCAGCAGTGTGGTAGTTTGATATACAATTATTCTGCTTGAGTCTGTGTATTTATAAATAACGTATTTAAATGCTTGATTGGTTCAGAGAAGTTTAACTCCCAGATACTAGACTGGAAACCCACAAACTGTACATGATCACAGTTAAGGTTTCAAATTACAAACATCTAAGCTAAAACTGGTAAATTACAGCATCTGCAGTTTCCTGGTGTTATTTATTTAGTAGAGCTTTGAACAAGTCAAGGCAAGGACATAACATTGAAGAGAAGTATAATTGAACAAACTAGTAGATGGATATTCCATTATTCTTGAACTGCTCCTGAATTAACATTTTTCATTTCTGTAGCAACTGTTAGAGTACCTTATTGATGTAGTTGTGCCTTTCAATGGACTTTGTGGTATGTAAGTTACATTCATTAATAGTGATCTGAGACAACTGTAGTTTGAAAACATGTTCAGTTAAAATGTAGTTCAGCTGTACTTCAAGCTCATTTATTTATTTCTTCACAATGAAGTTGGGGTGACTAGAGAGGGATTTAAACTCTTCTTATCCCAGGTAGAATATGTTATCACCAGAACACCAAGTATTGTGTAATTGGCATTCTGATTTATACAATCAGAACTGTATAAATTCAGATGGGTATGAACTGCACCAAACACTTGTTACTGCTTGTGTGGCTGATTGTGCTGACCTGCTGATTCCTGAGAGAACAGGGGTCTCTAGCAAGATGGTGTAATTTAAGGAAATGTAAACTACATTGCTAGAAAATACCATTCTGCTTCCTCATCCCTTAGGAGGGAGAATTGCTAAGTGTGACATGTCTGCATGTGTTTGTACAGCGCTGAAGAGTGCCGTTAATTCATTAATCTTTAGTGCAACTAATGCTGTCTCATCTGCCGCTCTTACAGGAATTCCTTATAAACAGCTGACTGTAGGTGTCCCCAAGGAGATATTTGAGAATGAGAAGAGAGTGGCTCTATCACCGGCTGGAGTTCAAGCCTTGGTTAAACAAGGCTTCAATGTTGTGGTGGAATCTGGTGCTGGAGAAGCTTCCAAATTTTCTGATGACCATTACAGAGAAGTTGGAGCAAAGATCCAGGGGACCAAGGAAGTCCTGGCTTCTGATTTGATTGTCAAAGTAATTGCTTTATTAATATATTTCCTATTACATTCTTTTTGGAGAAACATGTAGGTAAATTTTTTCTAATAGTCTGCTGAAAGTTCAGTAAGTAAGTTCCTTTAAATTAATATTTTCCATTCTAAGTTCTGATTCAGTTCTAGTCTGTATTTTTTTGTAGCTCAGGTATACACCTACAGTAATAAACTAATAAATGGCAGCACTGAAAAAAATGAGGATAATTTCTTACCAAGTTTTTAACTACCCTGGAGGAGTTATGTTTTCTAGAGTGAAGTAGACTAGTTCTGGACTCTGATCAGATAATATCTGTGCTCTAAGAAACTTTCACTCCAAAATTGGTAATGTAGAACTCAAGTTACACTTTAGAGAGAGTTGCATGGAATTTTGAAGATGCAAGTTTCTAACTTTTCTCAAATCAGACATCAACAATTCCACAGCAAGGTGTGTTGCAAAAGTATTTGTAACTAGATGAGTTACAACTGATCTGGGAAGACTGCTAAAAGTGACTTTGCTTGAGAAGTATTAGGTTGTGCAGAGTCCTGAAGGAAAAAAGAGAAAGACCTTAAACTTGATGTTGAGGCTTCCTTTAACTGCTGTACTTGAAGTTATTGTGTCACGATTGAACATAGAATTTCTGTGAGCTAGTTTGTGAACAACCCTTTTAAGTAGGTTTCTTTCTGAAGAGAAGTGAGAAACTCAAAATAAGTGAATACAGATCAAGATAAGTATCTGCTGGACTTCATGCTTGAAATTCCCTGTATGTAACGGTGCATTGCAACCTCATTAGTGATTCTTAGCCTGTAGAGCTTAATTGGCACATCTGTTAAGTAATCATTCTGCTTAAAAATGTCTGGTTTTGGGGTAGCTGTCTGTCATAAAAGCCAGTAACTGCAGGTTAGAAGCCATTGCATCTTTCTGAAGGTATGTGCTGACTATTACTGCCCTGTCAGCAGTCCTCCTAGAACTAATTCTAATACATGGACTGCAGCTGAGAAGTGCAGTTACTCAGTTCAGTAGTGTAAACAGCCTTTGATATACTTCCTTCCTTGTGTACTTTGTGGAGGGGAATGGACAGACTGCAAGCGGGGAGAAAAGAAGTGGAGTGTGTTCTGGTTTATTTCCTCTGATTAATTTGGAAACTTCTCTCTTTCTTCAGGTGAGGGCTCCTATATATAACTCAGCTCTAGGTGTACATGAGGCAGATCTTTTTAAGACGGCGGCTACCCTGATTAGTTTTATCTATCCAGCACAAAATCCAGACCTCCTGAAAAAACTCGCAGAAAGAAAAACTACTGTCTTGGCTATGGATCAGGTTCCACGGGTCACCATTGCTCAGGGATATGATGCACTTAGCTCCATGGCCAACATTGCTGGGTACGAATCTTACTTCTTCCTTCCCCCTGACTCTCCCATCCTGCTCCCCCTGCCCCCCCCCCCCCCCCCCCCCCCGGCTGAGTCAGTATAGCTGGATTAAAAGCTATGTAGTTTGATATTCGGTCTGTCTAAAACAATTCTGCATATCTATTTTCACACAGCTGTTTGAAGCAGGATGAAGCTATTGTAGGTGCCAAACAACTTCTTAAGTTTCTTATGGTCAGCTTTGCAGTAGATCAGAGCAAGGCTTAAAAAAAAAAAAAAAACAAAAACCCAAAAACCAACTAAAATTGAAGGCAGTTCTTTAACTTCCTGGACTGCTTTGTCTGGTGTCTTTTTGGTCTGAACTAGGTCAGAGCAGGCCCAAAGATATTCTTAAGACAGCTTGAACACAGATTGTCTGTCATTGGGATCTGATGTTGTTGGGAGCTAACTAACCCAAACAGTGCTCAGTATGAATGCAATTGCCATGGCAGATGTAAACAAAAGACCAAATACTCTCAGACATCTTCGTGCTTTGCGACTGGTATTGTAGCGAATGAAAATGTTGTTGTCGTCAAGCTGACTTCTATTATTAGGTTCTTTATTGCTTTTTTTTTAAATTTTTTTTTTTTACTTTTTACATAGATGATGTCTGTGAGGCTTAATAAGCCTTGGAGAAGGCTGCCAGATTTTGTGGACACCAGCAGTATACATCTACATACATGTTTGGTTACTTCTCTGTGTTTTCATTCTGTGTAACTTTAAATACATTATGAATTTCTGTATTTTAGTAAAGGTATAAAATCTACAAGCTGTATTCCAAATTAGAACTAATTTTATGGCATACAGACCTCCATATGTCCCTACTAGAGATAGGAAAGAGAGTAGAATGGGGATGAACCACAACAGTGTTAGTAAAAATGCAAGAAAATGTTGTTAAGAAAAGACATAATTACACGTTAACCTGCATTTTCAGATAGCTCTACTGTTGTTAACTTGGTGTCCAGCCACTCATTCTCAGATGGCTAAAAACCAGATGGGGCAAAAGAAGTAGCAGTGTTATTTGCCCTAAGACATATAGGTCTGCTGAGTTAGGGTCAGAGTATTTTTTTGAATGTGTGCTTGCTTGTCTAAGTGAGCTTACTGCAAAACTGCTCTGGGTTTTGCAATTGCTTGTTGCTGTTTCCTTCCCTAACAAGCCTCAGGTTACAGCCTTTGAAGGTAGCTTCAAAGACCATGAAGTTAACTTTTGGCAAGTTATGCCTTTATTATTCAGGTAAAGTTTTATTTGAGAGAGTGAATAGTTGTGGACATCCAGTATATTGCAGTCCAAAAATTCTGTCTGGAAATGCATTCCATAATTTAAAAAAAAAAAAGGCAAGAAATATGATCAAAGTCAGACTATTAAACTTGTGCTCAATAGTAAAATATTAAACTTGCTTTATCCTACACGTGCTATAGTCAAATGTTCATCCTTTTGATTGCTGTCATGAATGGAATTGTACTGAGCCTGGGAAAATGCTGATATGTCTTCGTCCTTAATTAACAGTTACAAGGCTGTGGTACTGGCAGCAAATCACTTTGGTCGATTTTTCACGGGTCAGATCACAGCTGCTGGCAAAGTTCCTCCAGCAAAGGTACGTGCAATTAAACAGATACTGTGGCAGAAGAATAGGCGAGTTTCTGACCCCAGCTAACCACTGGTGAAACTGTGTTAAAAGGCTTTTTTCCTGCCTTGAGGCTAGTTCTAGAAACTTTAGAAGTCCCTATAGTTATTCCCACAGCAGTTTTCGTTCACTACCTGTAGTGTTTTTTGGGGAATAATAGAATAATTTGAGTTTTATTTAATTGCTTAGTTTTAAACATCAAACTACCTATGTGTGGGTGGATTTCTTTTTTTTCCAGGTGGGGAAAGGCAAGGAAGCAGTTAAGAAAAGTCAGAGATGTTGGGATTTCTAGTGTGTTGAAGGCTGTGATGGAAAGCATTGCTTGATTGGAATTGCAGGTGGATTGGGTTGAAGAGAAATGAAAGTTGAATTAGGGAAGGAAAAAAAATTAAGGATAAAATTTGTACTTACATAAACTGTTACCTACAGCTGACTTGGCTCTCAGATAAGTGAAGTTAGGAGCTACAGCTTTTAAACTGTTAGATGTATGGGGCAGCTTTACCAAAGTAATTTTGGGATCCGTGTCTTAAGATAACTTGTTTAAGTGGCTGGTTAATGAGACGTATCTGCAGTTGTGAAAGCAGTACAATGCTGCTGCTTTTCTGACCAGCTCTAGTTTTAGTTTATGCTCCAGGCATGATGATGGTATCATCCTAGGTCTTGATCATCGGAGGAGGAGTTGCTGGCCTGGCTTCTGCAGGAGCAGCTAAATCAATGGGTGCAGTGGTTCGTGGATTTGATACTAGGTAGGTGTGTGAAAATGGTAATAGCAATCTTAAATTATATTAAGTAGTTTGTTGCTGTATTACAGTGAAAGCACTCAATACTGCCCTGAATCACAATTATGTTCCTATCACTTTTATGCCATCATTATTCCTCTGATTTTTATACCTCAAAACAACCAAATCTTCCAAAGAGTCTTTCTCATTAAATCGTTCAGAACTATATGAGTAAAAAATTGTTGCTTTATGAAAATGAGAAAGTTAGGGCTTTTTATCTGGAATTTCATGTCTCTGTACTTCTTGGGGACACAGAGAAAATAGTAAAGAAGTAATCTTTATGCTCTAATTTATAGCTTGCTTTGATCCAGGTTCATAGCTGCATACTCTCATTAACCTCTACTCTCCTGATCCTAGAGACCAACTAGGAAGTCTTTGGAGAGACACTTTCAATCTGCTGAAGGAGTGAAAGAGATCAAGTTATTTTATTTATGAAACTCAAGATGAAAGAACAGAAACTGCAGCTGAAGCTACTTTAAATGCTGCTTTCCTTAGGCCTTTTTTATGTTTGGAAGGATTATTTTGTCCCATAGCCATTTTTTTTTTTAGAGGAATAATCTGGGAAAACTACAGAGCACAAACACTTTTCTTCTTATAGCTACAGGGACTGCAAACTTCATTAAATTTTTTCCTATTAAATGACCTTCTTACTGAATTTGTATGGGCTTAATACTGTATTTGCATTAAAATTACTCATACATGTTTGGTTTTGTGCAAAAGTGGCATCTAGTGCTACTTTGCTATATCTAATATGAAAGAATAAAAATTAATGTATCTCCAGATTTATGATGTGCAATAAGAAAAAACTTTCACTGTGGTTTGTTAGAAAATCTGCATATGCCTTAAAACAAACTGGAAAGAGTTTATTTTTCTTCAAAGCATGATCAAAATTTGTCTAAAACTTTTCAGATTTTTTTTAATTCCCTTCTTAAGCACCCTGTATACTTTTATCTTGGCATGCAAGAATGTTTGTGTTAAATATGCTGCATGTTGTCAATGTTCACCTAGCACTGAAATTTAGTTTTGTTATTTACTCTGATATCACATGATGCAAAATAAATTACAGGTTTACAGGATAACTGTAAAAAAAAAAAAAAAACCCAACAAAAAACCAACCAAAACAAAAAACCAAAACCCCAACCCCAAAACACCATGACCACTTCCCCAGCAGCCCCCCAAACCCAATTTTCCCTGTGAAAATAAGATACACTAGTATTTCCTGTTTCACAAAGACCCCAGAAAGACAAGCCACAGGTTGTGTATTTATCAGCCATCATAGCCATCTAAGTTTGGGCTGTAGGTTTACCTAGTCATGACAAGAGAAATGGGTGAGCAAAGTTAGTTAACAGGTAAGCTCCCAGCTTTGAGACTTGTCTTGGAGCAACTCCGCTGACTATATAGGAAACCATAGGCTGTTTTAATTCCTTATCCAAGTATCTTCATTAGGGACCTAAAATCAGTGATACAGGTACTTTTTTCACTAAATACAGAAAGCTGAGGGCTTTAGGTACAGTCTCCTTAATCCTAGAATAAGTTTTACATTTCTTGTCTGAAGACTGCTACTAAAAAGACCAGAAAAGTCATGGTGGATTTTTAAAGTAGTTGTTGTTTCCTCCCTTGCATTTTTCTTTTCCTAGAGCTGCAGCTCTGGAACAGTTCAAGTCTCTTGGTGCTGAGCCTTTGGAAGTCGACTTAAAGGAATCTGGAGAGGGACAAGGTGGTTATGCGAAAGAAATGTCCAAAGAATTTATTGAAGCTGAAATGAAACTCTTTGCCAAGCAGTGCCAAGATGTTGATATTATCATCACTACAGCGCTTATTCCAGGTATGTTTTATGTGCAAGATACTAATTTTCATTTATCTTGTGTAAGTTGGCATGTTTTGGAGCTGTGCCTGCAGCGAAAACATAGGTATTAATGAATGATGTCTGTGTGAGCATGTACCTTTTCTCTTTGCTGGTAAATGCCTGCTTTTAAAGTGTGTGCCTTTTTTTACAGCTTTCGTTCTCATAAACTAGCAGGCTTTGACTCATTGTCATCATGTTTTCTTATTAAACAAGGAGTAGATAGTAATGAAGTAAGAATATGTAATTCCCTTGCATATTTATTGCATCACTGCTACTTCTGCTATGCAGCTTGTGCACTGAAACAAGTCCCGTTGAAACAGTACTGTCTTCTGTAATTGAATCATAGTAAGGTAGAGCTTACGTTTTAGTGCTTTGTATTCCAGTACATCTGTCTTTTAATAACTTAAAGATATGGTGGGGGTTTTTTTGTTTGTTTCTTTGGGGTTTTTTTGTTTTGTTTTGTTATGACTTGAATAGCAAGATTGGATGTTGTCAGGGAGGACAAAATTGGACTTGCCAGCATCTTTGGTAGACTGCCCGTGCATATCTTTTTTATATACTTGGGAGCAAGATGGTCTAGCATCTCTTCTCTCTGCCTGTATAAATAAAACTTGGGTGACATTTCATCCTAGGTACTGGTTACTTGAAAATTTTGCTTACAAAAATATGGTTTAGAGAGAGAGAGAGAGAAGGAGGTTGTAGCGATGTGGGTCTTGGTCTCTTCTCCCAAGTAACTAGCGATAGGACAAGAGGAAATGGGCTCAAGCTGCACCAGGGGAGGTTTAGATTGGATATTAGGAAAGATTTCTTCACAGAAGGGGTAGTCAAGCATTGGAACAGGCTGCCCAGAGAGGTGGTGGAGTCACCGTCCCTGGAAGCGTTCAAAAAATGGGTAGATGTGGCACTTCGGGATATGGTTTAGTCTAGTCTACCCTTAATTGGTTTAGTGTGGACTTGGTAATGTTAGGTTAATGGTTGGACTGGATGATTTTAAAGGTCTTTTCCAACCTAAATGATTCTATGATTCTGTGATAAGGGGAGAACTCATCTCCTCAGCTCTACAGATAAAAAGCCGTATTTTGTGTTTAACCTACTGTGCCTTGTCTTGTCAGGCAAAAAAGCTCCCATCTTGTTTAAGAAGGATATGATTGAATCGATGAAGGAAGGTTCAGTCGTTGTGGATTTAGCTGCAGAAGCAGGGGGAAACATTGAGACTACAAAGCCTGGAGAAATGTATGTTCATAAGGTGAGCATTTTAATCTGCAGATCATTTAAAGTTTGCTTGAATTCACACTGTGTTTTGTAAACGGTATGCTGAAAATAAGTAGCTGATTTTTGCTATTTAGGCTTAAGTAATCCTTTAGATTTGCATTTGGTCACTAGTCATCTCTCTATATATAACAATTTGAAGATTTTTAAAGAAACAGATACCTTTGTATAGCGTTAATTTGGTTGTTAAGTATGGAAGTGTTACTACTTAGACTTCCAGGACCAGTGATTTGTCTCTGCTGAGTTGAGGGTGCGGTTTGATGTCTATTTCATGGTCTACCTAAAGAGACAGCAGCAGCATAGCTTCTTTGACTTGCTCATTGCTACAGAAATTTGGGTGATGAAATTTAAAGTAGCAGATTTCCAAGATTATGTGGTAATGTAGGGACATAATGCTGTTGTTAGGGAAGCCTGCAGGACATACTGCTGCCATGGTTGTCATTAATATAAGCAGGGTTGTGTGTGTATATATCATGAGTCACGCATTGTATTTGGCTTTGTGGTTTTCTAGGGCTTTTGATGCCATTGCTTAAAAACTGAAATTAGAGTATTTCTAGAACAGAAATAAGCAGATGCTTGCATGAGTAATTTATATGGAGTGCTTTTAGTCAGAGGAATATTGCCCCTGGATATAGTGTACTGGCACTGAGCTGTGGAAAAGAGCAGCAGTGCAGAACTATTAGCAGGGTGCCAGAGCATTGCATTAAGAAGCCAGAGTTACTGGAAGCATGCATGGATCTTAGCTGTAAGTTGCAGGAGCAGTGTTTTAACACAAGCCTGCTTGAACATGAAGTGTATGCCAGACTCAACTTCCTGTGCCTTCCAAAAGGTCAAGAGCTTGGTAGCCGTGTATTCTCACATTTGTTCTTTAAACAGTGTGGATATATTGTGTTACATATTTACATAGCTGTGAACCTGGACATATTACTTGCACAGATAGCTAGCTCTGGGGAAGCTCCCTTCACGTCTCTGTCCTATAGAAAGTTGCCTCCAGTGCATGCCCTTCAGAAGGACAGAGAACATGCCAAGCATTGGGCAGGAGAATCTGTTACCTGATTGCTTTAAGAAGCTAAGTTCTGAGAGAATGGTAGGATTTGGAGAGGACAAGTTTGTGCACCAATACATCTTCCTCTCTGTGTAGGCTTGTTGCTAATAGCATTTAAGGTGTTGGATTTGATCATGTTGAATTCTGCCCCAACTTAATAATGTTAGAGCTGCAAGTAACAGTTTTAGCTGGGGCTGAAAACAGAAATAAGTGAAACAGTTCAGTTATATATTTCCATAAGGATATATTGGAAGAGATGCTGCTTCTTCAGAGATTGAACTAATCCTTAATATTCTACTTGAAATTTTTTCAGGGTGTTACACACATTGGCTACACAGACCTGCCTAGCAGAATGGCTACCCAGGCCAGTACTCTGTATTCCAATAATATAATCAAACTCCTAAAGGCTATTAGTCCTGACAAAGAGAACTTCTACTTTGATCCAAAAGATGAATTTGATTATGGGACTCTAGATCATGTTATTAGAGGAACTGTAGTCATGAAGGTAAGTCAGTAAATATTTGTGAGTACATGCTTTTACATTTATCAGTGTTGTTTCTTTAAAATGCATTCAAAGATACTGCATGCATCAATACCTTCAGCTGTGGCTTGATGGACAGTGTGGGCAATGGCGTTTGTATTCAGCTGAATATTCCTCTGTCCATTTTTGTGAAGGGAAGCCTCTTTGCTTTTGTCGTCTTGTCATAGTTAAACAAATACCTAATGTCTACTGTTGAAAAATGGGAAAAAAGATTGAATTTGCATGTTGTATTCATGTGATAAAAGCATAGTTATTTAAAACATGTTTGAAACATTACTGTAGGACCAGAAGAACATTAATCCTTTTTTTTTTTTTTAAATAAATACATGTTTCTGTTTTTGTAAGAGTAACTTCAGAAGAAAATGGTGGTACTAGAATATGCAGGATACTTCAAGCTCTATTAGGAAATAATAAAATAGACACTTAGGGCATGGGCCAGTATGGACTCTCCTCCTGCAAGTATTAGGAAATAATAATTTGCAGTTTAGGTAAGAAGTATTAATTTCTGTTGAGTTTTGCTGCATAATGTTGCCAATATTTTGTAATGCTTATGATATCTACTCTGGAGGACATTTGAATTGACTTCAGCTCTCCCAGAGCGCTGAAGTGGTGTGTACAACTTAGGTCTGACAGCTCCACCAGTTGTTCTTCCAGAGGCCTGGAGAACAGCAAGAACTGTGAGACATCATACTTGGTACCTAGCTGAGATCTGGGTAGGCTCTGATTACAGTTCAGCTCTGTAGCAGATTTTGCTATTTCCAAAACCCTGTTTTATTTTGCATAGATGTTTTCCAGTTAAGGAACTTTACCTCTTTGTTTTGGTTCCTGCTTTCAAGCCTTGTGCTGTGTTTCTGCCAGTTGCTTTTGGGACACTGATACTAAATTTTGTCTGAAAAATGTGTAAAGCAGCGTGGTTAACTTGGTCAGGCTGTTCTCACCATCCAGCCTTGCAAACTTCTGCTGATGCAGAAAAGGAAGATGTTCCTGTGGCATGGCTGTAGGATGTTAAGACTTACCTGAGTTGCAGGATTAAGAAGAGTAGGCTCCTCTAACTATAAAGCATCTGCCATGTTAGGGATAACTGTAAATATCTCTTGTCAGGATGGCAAGGTGATTTTCCCAGCACCTCCACCAAATAACATTCCTCAAGGAGCCCCTGTGAAGCAGAAGACTGTAGCAGAACTGGAAGCAGAAAAAGCAGCTACTATTACACCTTTCAGAAAAACTATGACTAGTGCATCTATATACACAGCAGGTAGGCAACTTCTAGAGCTGGAGAATCTGTGTAGAGTGCTCCTCATTTGGCTAATACTTTTAAGTGACTCCTCATCTTACTCAATTTAATAACTAGTTGGTAGAGCAGTTGATTGCCTGGTGTATCCTAGTACAATATCGATGTAGCGTAATAATTGCTTTCGAGAGGGGAGAATAAAATTTAAGAAATTTAACTGAATATTAATACATTTCAAACAGTGCTGACTCATGCTCTGTACATGTATGTGTATTTGGCTTTATTTAAGTATCAGTAAAATACTTAAAATTCTGAAGGACTCCTGCTAGGGACTGTGCCCATACTTTGCAGCAGAATCAATTCAGTGCCATTGCTTTCTTCAAACGTTAATGTATTCTATGAGACTTAAATGCCCACAATCTGCTGAGGTACTAAGAATAGGACATTTGTCTTGACAAACAAATATTGGCTGCTCTTGTCATTTGGTATTCTGTGTGCATCAGAGCTTCTGCATGAGGTAATTAATAAATTGAATATTCTTAATTTTAACCTCTGTTCTTCATATGCATGCTTTGAGTCTTCCAGGTAGTATCTCAACATGATTGTGACTCCACATTTTTGCCATAGAACAGGAGAGTGACAGGATTCAGTGTTGGTGTAGAAACCTGTCTTTGCTGCTTTGTGTCCATGCATAACAAAAATGTGTGTATCATATTTATGGTTTTATTTTCTATTGTAAAAGAAACACTAGCACCGAAAGAACCTTGTAGTTGACAAAGATGATCCACCTAATCTTGAAAGAAGTCCATGCACAAAACTCCATTGTGCTTTTAGCTCAATACTGGACGGCTCTTGTACAGAGTTTAAATGTAAGAAACCATTGAAGTTATAGAAAAGTTTTGCTGTGCTTTTCTTCTAGGTTTAACTGGCATGTTAGGACTGGGCATTGTAGCTCCTAATACTGCTTTCACACAAATGGTGACGACATTTGGCCTAGCTGGAATAGTGGGGTACCATACAGTATGGGGTGTGACTCCTGCTCTTCACTCTCCACTCATGTCAGTGACTAATGCTATCTCAGGTAAGTAGCTGTCACACAACTGCTTATTTTCTATTTGAAGTAGGCACAGCTCCTTTTACTCAAACTTCAGACAGAAGGTCTGCTGATACACCTTTTAAAATGATAAAGAGTGTAGTACTACTTTGCATGTCTGAGTTTACATAAATAGCAAGGACACCTGAAACATACTCGTTCTGAGAGTATGGTTTTTTCAAGAGAAGGGCGAATGTAGTGCTATGTATTTTTATAAGTAATTTTTCACTATTAACCTGTTTGCTTTAAAGTTTGTTTTACTTGGAGTGCTGCAGTCTCTCCTTTCATAGAACACATCTTTCCTCCCATCTCTTCAAAGTGTTGCCCTGAAAATAATTTGTCTTTCATGTTTTCTGCATTCTTTTTTTCCTCTCCTCAAACTATGTGTTTTGATGGGGGGGGAGGAAAGAAAAAATTCTTAAGTGACCTGTAAGGTTCGTAACTATAAATATGTAAGATTTTATATAGCTCTGTGTATATATGTAACAGGTCATGAGTCTGATCTACTTTGACTGTTAAAAGCAAAGTTTCTTTTATTGAAAACTACTCGGAGGCTGACTCTGTGCTTGAGCCACTGTACTTCAAAACTATATTCATATACTAATTTTTTTCTTTTGAAACATGTTTGTATTGCTGAAGATGACCACGGTTGTCTTTGTTTAAATAGTAATGTGTAGAGTAGGGGTCAAAATTTGAGTTGACTGGTATCTTTTTGGCAGATGAAAGGAAACTTGCTATAGGTATAGAGCCTTTTAAGGTTCAGTAACACTTTTTTCTCTTAAATAGGACTAACTGCTGTTGGTGGGCTGGTATTGATGGGAGGAAACTATCTCCCTGAAAACACTCCTCAAAGTCTAGCAGTGCTTTCAGCCTTTATCTCTTCAGTCAATATTGCAGGTATGAATATATTAGGTTTTCTCCTGAGGGTAACTTTACTTGTGTAATTCTTTTATTTCTTCTACCCCTTTAATTGTATAGATTCCAGAAATACTATTCTGGGAATAGGATCTGAGAGCATCCATCAATAAAGACCCTCCCACCCAGGTTTTCATAGTAGTTATTGTATCTGGTTTACACACCCTGTGGTGTGACCTTTTTTTAGGGAGGCATTTAAATGTGCTTTTTTCTTTTATGGTATCTTTTGTTTGATGATTATATGAAATATCTTCCTGTATATCCCAGCATGGTATTTGTATTTGTCCTTGTATTCCTTTTCCTACTTGAAAAATATATTAATGGCATAGAACAAAATTCTGCTTGCTTGAGCTTCCAAAGTCCCAGCTTCATGAATAAAAAGGATAAGAAAGTGAGCAATGTGACTTACAAATACTGCTTTTTGCTAGAGTAAATAGGGAAAAGGGCACAGTCATAAACTAAGCTGTATCCGGCAGTCAGTGTAGAGTATGGAGACAGAGCAAGTCCTGCAGGCTTTCCAACTGCTCCTTTTATTCCTCCAAAGGTTAAAAAAGACAACAGGATCTCACCATGATTACACCTTTGTTTGTTGGTGGTTTTCCAGATTACTAGCTTTTCAGAGGCTGTATTGGTGTCAGTTGCTGACTTTGTGTGGTAATATGGTTTAACCAAATATTTCTCTTATAGCTTAGCATATGCTTAGTTTCAGAGGTTATTTTTGTAAAACTGTTCCTTTACTTTGGCTAGGTGGGTTTCTAGTTACACAGAGAATGCTGGATATGTTCAAACGTCCCACAGATCCTCCTGAGTACAACTACTTGTACCTACTTCCTGGTGGTGTATTTGTAGGAGGCTATGCAGCTGCTCTCAACGGTGGCTATAATATTGAACAGGTAAGAAGATAACTTTGTGGCTCTTAGCCCACTGTTCACAGCATGGCATGCTTCTTCACTGCTTACTCTGAGGAGTAAATAGCAAATTAGCCATGGTCTTTTCATCAGCTACATATTCCCACAAGGCCAATCTGAAGTTGATTAATGTTAAGCTTGCAATCATACCCCAAATGCTGACTCTGCAAATTTTTAAAAGCTTTGGGTGGGGTTTTTTTCCTGTAAAGCAGCAGGTACTTTGTTATATATTGGAGAGTTTTCCTAAATTACAGCTTAAATATTAGAGTGACTACAGAAATCAGTCTTTGGTTTAAATGTTTCTGGACATTCAGCTTGGCATGACAGTTAAAGAAGGTATGACATCTGGGTGGGATGAGATTTCAGCACAGAGGGATGTACAAGAATTGTACGTATAGCACCTTTTATGGTAAACTTTTGTTTGCATTTGTTTTAGCAGCAAGAAAAATCAATGCGCATTGCCTTCTGTGTTTGGAAAAAGTGAATCCAAACATACCTCTATGCCAGGGGCTTGTAATATATTTGAGTTTTTTCAGTTATCTAGACATGTACAGCTCAGTTCATTTCAGTTTGTCTATACTTTTTGAAAACAGGAGTCAGATGTGCCATAAGTAAATTCTGAAACTATTCCTATAACAAATGGGACAATCTACTTTTGGGTTTGTACTAAAGAAAAACTTGCTTCTGAACTGATGAGGAAAATTGGCTTGACTCACGTTTAGTATTCACAGTGCAGATAAACCAAGGTCATAAAGTGGGGAAGAAGTTCTAATAGATACCACATTTTAATTGGCCAGGATCACATCCTGTACAACAGTTTCTCACAGTCAAGAGGTTTGACTTCAGTTAAGAACTGTGGCTTAACACACATTCTGGAGAAGTCAGCCCTTTTGTGTAATAATCAGAAAGGTTTTTATAATGATTATACACTTCGTCTCCACTTCATGTATGCATACTGATGTTTTTTCTTACTTTAAAGATGATGTATCTGGGCTCAGGCTTATGCTGTGTTGGTGCCCTGGCTGGTCTGTCCACCCAAGGAACAGCTCGTCTTGGAAATGCTTTGGGTATGATTGGTGTTGCAGGAGGTTTAGCAGCGACTCTTGGAGGCCTTAAACCCTCACCTGAATTGTTGGCGCAGATGTCAGGTGCAATGGCACTTGGTGGTACCATAGGTATGTGTGTGATACTATAAACTAAGTATATATGCTCTGTACATGCATTTATGCAAGCTGTATGTACACAAAATATTGTATAGCTCACAGGTGAATTGACTAACTTACATTTATGGTTTGTGTTTGTTATTTTGCAAATACTTGAACAAAGAATCAAAAGTCCCAGGGCTTTTATTAATGCATTAGGATGTGGTAAAGAATGGGGAGACTGGTGGAGAAAGTTCCTGACTGAATGCTGCCCAATTCCCTTTTTCACACTGTTTTTGTCACAGAAAATGCTGAATTTCTCAATATTTAGTGAAGCTTCTAAGAACATGACATGCTTTAATCTTCTCTCAAATTTCCATGATATCCTCATTGCACAAAATACACTTATGCAGCTTTCAGTTAAATACCATAGCAATTTCTAGTGTAGAACAATTCGTTTCCATTGGAACAGGCATGTGTGTGCATGTATTCGTTGTATTCACATTAATTCCTAGCTGCACAGATTGGTTGTGTTTTGTAAAACTTCCTTTCTGTCTTCAACTCTCAATAGGTTTGACGATTGCTAAACGCATCCAGATTACAGATCTGCCTCAGCTAGTGGCTGCTTTCCATAGTTTGGTTGGTTTGGCTGCTGTGCTCACCTGTGTAGCAGAATACATGATTGAATATCCTCACTTCGCTACTGATCCAGCTGCAAACCTCACCAAGGTTGTGGCGTACCTTGGGACGTACATTGGTGGAGTCACTTTCAGTGGCTCTCTTGTTGCTTATGGAAAACTGCAAGGTGAGACCTTCTGTTCAGAATTAAGTATTTGTTAAAAATGTTTTGTTTTTCCCCCAGGGTTTAGCTCTGCCTTTAGACCGCTGTCTAATTGGAAAGAAACTTTGTATTTTGCATCGGGTAAAAGTTTATATGTTAAATTCTTAGGAGTGTACTTTTTTCTTTTTAATCCTGTTTAATTTGTGTACAGCTTCAGTTGTGAAAGGTTTGTTTGCAGTGCTTGGACATACTACTGCTGCTAATTACCAAGTCTTATATAAGCTTCCCTCAGTTCATCTTGTCTAGGAGTAAGTGTTACTTTAGTGTTGTTAAGACACTACTTGACACTGTTTCTCTAATTGATTTTATTGAACACTTATGATCACAACTTTGTATTCCTGAGCAGACATTTTAATTGAAACCTTCGTGTTACTGGACTCAGTGAGCACTGCTAATGTTTATGGGATTTTGTTCTTAGCATTGTAGGCTTCATTTAGGTAGGTAGCTTGTGGTATCAGTTCAGACTGCCTCACTTTAAACCATTCAGTTCACTACTTACCTACTGTGCAAACTCCATGCTCCATAATTCTTACTGTTTTAGTAAATAGGCCTCCTAAATTAAATACTCACTGATTCCTGATTCTTATGCACCTGAAGGTTTCTTTATTGCATTTATTTTTGGTTTTGTAAGCACACAGCTTTTGAGAGACTGAGATAATACCTGTACTAAGAAGTTCCGGCTAAGAGCTTCCTATTACTAATCCTGTTATTAGCTTTGCAATACTTCCTTTGGGAAACATCTGTTTGCTTTCTTCAGTGTTTATGAAACCAGCCATTGAAGGAGGAAGCATGACATGGATGGAAAGCTGTCTTCTCTAATAATCTTTTGAAGGATTTGTCAGTAGTATGTATTTCTGATGTATTTCTGCTAAGTAGTTACTTATTTATTTCTTCTTGGTTATTTTTTTTTTTTCTGTTTTCCATCTTACCCCCTTCACCCCCTCAGTGATTTGTGCGCATGTCCCTGGTGAACTTCACTGCCTGTTTCAGTCCACTCTCCTGTTTTTGGTTCTCCCCTGCCCCCTTGCATTTTCATATCAGCATGATAATAATAAGCTTGTCTATACTATTGAACTAGAGGTAGTAAGTCACACACTTTGACTCCTAGTCCTGAGACCATCAGTTCATTCTTTCCCTTGAATTCAGCTAAATTTAAGTAAGACACTCGGTAAGTAACTACTTACACCAAAAGTAACAGATGACCTTGCGTTATTTTTACTCTTTGTGTTGTTTGGAAAGAAAAAAGCCTAGGGTGAAAATAAATATGTAATTATCTTTTTAATCTGAATCACACTAATACTGAACCCTCTTTTCCCCTCAAGTCTCTGCCAATGTGGGAAGTGTATGTGACTGAGGGTACTGGTGAAATTAAAGCATTTGAAAGCAGGAGCGTTTTATATTTGGGGTTATGTGTGTAGTCATATTTTTCTAAGTACACAGCTTTTGAGAGACTGAGATAATACCTGTACTAAGAAGTTCCAGCTAAAAGCTTCCTATTACAGAGCGTCATATACAACATGCAATGACTTGGGGCCAGAGTGAAACTGTTCTAAAAAAAAAAAAAGGCTTTTTGAGAGGAGAAGAGATTTTTGTGATTATTCTGAAGCACTTCAGCAAGATTAGGAAGTAAAAAGAGTTTAAACAGGAGTATTTGTGAATCTACAGTAAGTTTGAATGTGTTGCAATACTGAGTCAGCACAAGGTCTCAGCTTCAACTGACTTGTTTTAGCTTCTGCCCCTCCCCTTTTCTTTTTTTAATTTTTCTTTCGCTGAGGTATTCAGCCTTCTCTGAAGGCAAGAGAGACTCTCCTGCATGTATGTGTCAATCTTTGAATATGCATTTGATTGCAGGTATCCTGAATTCTGCACCACTGCTCTTGCCTGGTCGACATGCATTGAATGCGGGATTGCTGGCTGCCAGTATTGGTGGAATGGTTCCATACATGATTGATCCTAGTTACACTACGGGAATTACTTGCTTAGGTTCGGTGTCAGCTCTCTCAGCCATAATGGTAAGCTGGGGAATTGTAGGAGGTAAAACAAATTAAACAAGTGATTTGCTCTTCAGCTTTGCAAGTTTCCTCTTCATGATTGTATATCCTGAGTCACAATCGTCATAGTGCCTGTATGCTAACTTGCAGTAGCAAGTAGCAGCTGACTTTCCTAAATCTAGCTGTAAACCAGAACTGTTCCAGAGAACAGGCATGTGTGTATATGATTACTTTCTGCAGCTATGACTTAATGGAGCCTTTTATATGACAAACTGATATTTTAAAAAACTTTTTGGAAAGTTTATCCTTAAAATACTTGAGCACTGGATCTATAGGTTATCATGATAACTTAGTAAGATTACCCATGTGTAACTTGCCCCATACACTCACACCAGCTGTTGTAAAACTTACCCTGAATATTACTATTCTGTAAACTGAGTCTTGCAGTCTGCTCAGTATGAATCATTTAATGGTATAAACAGATCCATGGCCCTGGTAGGATATTTTTGTGGGTAAAAATACGTGACTAAACACAGGATGAGGACAGTGGAGTGCTTTGCTGTCCTCTCTGAAAAGGCAGAATCTCTTAAGTCCAATCCTCAGGCCACAGCTTGATGTCTCCGAAATTGAAAATACTTGCATAGGTTATAAGTAACTTGATATTTATATTTCAGTGCTGCAGGCAGAGTGCCTTCTCTGCGTGTTCTCCTTAGTCATAGCTTATACTGAAGTATTTTCTTTCCTTTTCCAGGGTGTCACTTTAACAGCAGCTATTGGAGGTGCTGACATGCCTGTAGTTATTACTGTCCTGAACAGTTATTCTGGATGGGCTTTGTGTGCTGAGGGCTTCCTACTGAACAACAACTTGCTGACCATTGTTGGTGCACTCATTGGCTCCTCTGGGGCCATCCTCTCTTACATCATGTGTGTGGTAAGAAGTCAGCAGAAATGGTGCTTGTTTTCCGAGTAATGAGAAACTTTATTTAGCATGTTTGCTAGGAAGATAAGCAATTGGAAAACCAAACTGCTAGGTGTTGACGGAGTAGAAAATTCTTCATTGAAACTGTTGGACTAGATGTCAGTCACCTCTCTTTGGTTTGGAGAGATATGTACTTAAAAACCAAGGAAAGCTTTTGCCTTGACTTGGGCATTGAGGATTTGAATCTGGGCTCAAATAGGTATGATTACTTGTGCTCAGCTGTTTTTTTCAGTCATCACTCTTCAATGTTGTTAAATTTAAGATAAATTCAAAATTTATCAGCAGGAGATACTTTAAGTAGTGAGTTTCTTTAAAAAAACCAAAGTTTGGTTTGATTAGAGAGTTAATCTAAAGTTTGGGTTTTTTGAGTGTAGGAAAGTGTGCTGCTTCCTTCAGAGCAGCTACTTCGAAGTACCACGGGGTGGCAGCAGGCTTGCATTAACGTGTTGTTGATACTAATGTCTGTGTCAGGGCAAACTTGAGCTTCAACTCTGTGTAAATCATATTGCATTATTAGTAATGGTCTCCTTTTCTCTGGAACGTTTGTACAGAAGTCTCTTGTTTTCCTGTGTGTCTCTCCTTTTTGTTTTCAAAGATGGAGAGGTAATGACTTAGAGAAAACTGTTCACAGTGCAACAGCTGCCAACCTCCTGATTCTCTGTTGTGTAATTCTGTTTCACTTCTGCTCTTGTGTTCTTGTATGATCAGTGTCGCTGTTCTCCTGTCCTGATGTGTTCCTATGGTCAGCCCTGGCTGTTGTCTTTTACTTCGCCTCTGCTGATAAATAGTGTTGTTACCATGTTAGGAATGTTCAGTATCATTCATGTTCGTCTCTCTTGACGAACAATTTCAGAAAAGCTTAAAAAAGTGTTTTCGTGCAGCTTGATGGAGGTGAGTTCAAAATAACAATCCCAGGTATGAATTTTAAAGAATCTTGTTCGTTCTTGAACATTTTGTATCTCCTTATCAAAAAGAAATCAGACAATGTGGCTCATGGGACATCTTTTATATATAAACATATATACACATATATATTTGTATACAGTCAGCAATTTAGTCCATATCAGTAGAAAGATGATGCCTATGGGCAACGCAGGTATGAGAAGTATGTTCTTCAAGACATGAGAATTTGATCTTTAGTGAAAATATTATCTGTTGGGTATGTATTTACTAATAGGCATATTCATGCTATACCTTCATTTTTCTTTTACTGTCCCTTTCCTTTTTTTAATTTATTTTATTGCTAGCTCCTCTTAGTGCTCACAGAGAGTTTTGAGATACTTATATCTGTTGGTTGGAGGAATCTAGGTAAATAGGAAGCCCGGGGCAGTAATTAGGAAGATAGTTATGCAGACAGAGTGGCTTTACTCTATGTATTTGTCAAATTTCAGGAAGTTTAGTTTTTGAGGTATTAGTCTAGAAATTGTGTGCTGCTTTACATAAGCATAGACAATTAAAGTTGATCAGCCAGTAAAATTAAAATTATTTGGTATAATTTCTACACAATAAGCGGAATAACTTGTTTCTAGCTTAGCATTTTTCTTTTCTGCTTTACTTACTTTGATGGAAATCATTACTTTTAAAAAAAGTGTTATAATCGGGGGATTCAGTATCATTGTCTAAAAGCTGCATTTCAGGAGAAAAAATGCTCAAGAGTTTTAATAAACTCTGTTTTAGGCTGTTGCAACCTGTGCTAATGAAGCAACAGTTTTCCCCCCCTTTCTTTTTTCTTTTTTTTTTTTCCCTTTTCCCCTCTCCCCCCACCTCCAGTATGACTTCCATCCAAAGCAGTATATTTATTGAAGCTTACTTAGTACAGATGAGAAGGTGTTTGTGGAAACATCTTAATGGTTGAAAACTTCTTTTTACAACATTTCCAATTACATTTTGTGATAAAACTGTAGCTTAATCATGCAAAGCCTATCCAGATAATCTCTTAAAGCTTGAGTTGATAAAATTGGCCAACATGTATTCAGATAACCACTTAGTTATTGCACTTGTACCTGCTTGATTTTCTACCCATCCCACTTTTGTACCTATTAGTAGGGTGAGTTAAAGACAAAGAGTTTAACTTCAAAACAAAAAAATCAAAGGCCTGTACCATTCACTCATCCTGTGAATTGTGACTTGTTTTAAAGCACTAACACTTCTTCAGAACACTTGATTGTATTAGCATGTCCTTCTCCCTTTTTTTTCAGAATCAATACTTGAAGATTGCAACTGTAGTATTAGAATCAGTATGCTTAGGGATGGGGAAAATGCTTCAGGTTGAAGAGGAACCATTAATTAGGGTGATGAAACAGAGCACGAGAAGAGACAAACTGTTTTAGTCTTACGAATTGTATGCTGGCCTATCTTCTGTACAAGCTGTGCGGTTTCTGTGGGCACAGTGGAAGGACTTGGGAGTTCTCAGGGATCAAGTGTTTGGTTTTCCCTGGGCTGTAAGCTCCTGGCCAGTATCGCCTGTGTATGCACAGCATAGAGGGCTTTTTGCTGCTGGCTGGATTATCTATGAATGGTGAAGCCTGCACTCTATGCATAAATGTTTGTGGTCTGTGGTGGTAAAGAAGGTGAAAGAGGCTAATAGAAGAGTTTCCACACTGTCCCAGTGCTGAGTAGGTCAGTGCAGCTAACTGCATTGGTTAATTGTTGCTTGATGAGATCTTGGCTCATTTTGAAGCCTTCTGTACTACCCCCTTTTTTTTGCCAGACTTCCCTCCTCTTTCCTCAGCTCTTTGCTGTGGAGCCAGGCCAGGGTACTTCAATCTCATGTTTAAAATTTCTAATAACATTTGAACTTTTTTTCCTTGGGCCTGGTCTTACTGTTGTCTTTTGGTTTACAGAAGTGTGGAAAGTGCTTTGCTTCTAAGCTTAGTGTGTGCCACATCTGAAGAGGGAATTCTTCTGTCTAGGCTGTCTTAAACTAACACTTAACTGCTGTAATATACTAAGTAGTCTGTGCTTGATGGTTTAGTATTGTGATACACATGAAAAGGCAGTGTGTTCTTAGAGGATATGAACTACTGCCTACTGCAGACAGTAGAAAGATACTGATTTCGCTGCATTTGTGTGCCTTCCTTACAGTATCTGAAACAGTGATGATTTGTCAGGATAAACAAAAGTTCTTCTAACATCTTTGCTGTGCTTATTTGCTAGATGATGAATTAAACAGAATGGCACTTCTTCTCAGACTATAGCAGAAAACCTGTGGAGTTGCATGATTTGAAATGTCAGTTGAAAATGGACATTTGGAAGCATACTTTTGTGTGGGTGTTTTCCTCTCACTTGTATGTGTGCCTCTCCAGATCCATTCTTAAATTTTGCTGTGGTTTCTGAGCTAGCACAGCAGATGTATGACACACGTGTTTAATTAAAGAAGCAATTTATCCTGTTCCTTTCCTGCTTCTAAAGTTTTGTTTACTGCAATTATAAGTTTTGCCTACTTCCAGATATTGCCAGATACTGCTTTGGGACCACACTCACAAGGAGACATGCGAGTGAAAGCATTTAGCCGGTGGCTTTTCCTGGCTATCTAACGGAGCCAAATTTTCAGGATGTGTTCTCCTCTTAAAGCTTCTAGTTTAAGATCTCTTGTTCCCCTTTGGTGCTCAGCCAGTAAGTTAATGGCCCCCTTCACTTCATTACAGTTTGTTTTGAGTTAGCATTTGGTTAGTTTTGTGTGGCTACTTAGCTTTGTTGTGTTCTTTCCTGTCTTGATGCTGTAGGAGCTTTGGTTCTGTAGTACCTGCAAGAGCTACGTGGTTTCCATGCTGTCATATAGCAGTTCTACGCTTACTTGTTGAATTGCTCAAGAACTTAAAATATCTTGCAAAAATTGTGTGTGTGCGTATATATATATGTGTGGAAAAAAAAATTCTGTCATCAAATATGCATTCCTTTATATCCTTCCCTTTTAAGAACAAAAAGAGACAGATATTTGCTATTTGTGTTGTTTTGTTCTTTGTCTTGGGGAGATGCTGATGCTCTCTCATCACATGTGTAATGTAATGGGTTACAAGCTGATGTTTGGCTAGTGTTGTGTTAATCTGGGTCTCTGTTTTAAGGAACCTGTTTTAAGATGTTTTGAGTTGTAAGCAGGCAAATCCAGCAGATAAAAACTATTGTCAGGAAGGCTTTAATATTTTCAGAAGTTTTCTTTGTGGACATCTCTCCTTTATTTTTGGATTTTATATTTAGCTGATCAAAAACCTGTTGTCTTTCAGGCTATGAACCGTTCCCTTGCAAATGTGATTCTAGGGGGCTATGGCACCACGTCAACAGCTGGTGGGAAGCCCATGGAAATTACTGGAACCCACACAGAAATCAATGTGGACAATGCAATTGAAATGATAAAGGAAGCCAATAATATTATTATTACTCCAGGTAAGATGCTCTTGACTCGTACAGCAAGATGTTCTGAGGATGTATTATTACACAGCCCCCTCCACCCCCCCAACCAACCAACCAACCAAAAACCCAAACCAAAACAAACAACTGTAGCCCATCTTGCAGTTGCAACATAGCAGCAGCATGTCAAATGTTGACTGGGTCTGCGGGATCTGTGTTTGTTCGCAGGTCAGTCATTGTTCCTCTGTGTAGACATGAATGCAACTTTATTTTTCCTTGTATGTGTCTGTTCAAACTTTTATCCTATTTGTTTAGGTTTTAAATTCTTCAGGACAAAGACTCTCTTTTGTAAATTAAGTTTACAGTTAATTTTGTGTACAACTGTTGTGGTGTGAGTTTCCAGGCACTACCACAGTACCAGTGGTACAAAAAAAAAAAAAAAAAAAAAAAAAAAAATCTGTTAAACAAAATCGTCTCTTTCAGTAACTTATGATTCTCATCTACTCGCTCAATTCTGCATTGTTTTATTTAAAAAAAAAAGGCAGGAAAACATCTAAAACTTAGTATACAACAAATACTGGATTGAAGTAGGAAAAAACCCTGAAAACCAAAACCCTGAAAACCAAAGCCCAACTATTATGTTGGCTGTAGGCTCGTGGTTCAATAGCACATTGCCTGTTAGGAGAGGTCAGGTAGAGAACAGCTCAAGATTTGTTTTTGTTCAACTGAATGGCACAACTATTGCGTTAAATTTATTTTAGCATTGGAATGAGAAGAATGCTAAAAAACAAAGTCGTCTTTCCATTCTGCTTCAGCTTCTAATTTGAGAAGTTACCTTTGTTTCCAACAAAGCTTGCAGACGTCTTTAAGGAGTTTGCCTCTTGCTCCTGTGGTCAAACCTTGAGGAAGCCATTAATAATTTATACTCTGCATTTTCTTCCTGGGCATTACTGCTCTGATGAATTAATTCAGACAGAAAGACTGAAAAGATTATTTGCTGTTAAAAGCCATATTTGACTACTTGCATTATGCAAATCCAAAATTTTGTGGAGGATATGGTGGTGAAGTAACCTGATAGTAGCCTTGTTATCAATTTTTCAGCCTACCTGTCTGAAACGTCCTTTTCTGATAGAGAAAGGAACATGCATTTTTGTGAAGCTGAAATAAGTTACTTGTGTAGTTTGACTGGTCAAACCACTCTGCTGTTAGTGGTCAGGAGACCAAAAAGGTGAGATGAATTACAGCAGTCAGGCTGAAACTCCCCTGGGAATATATGAGTATCTGAGATACTGATGTTTATCTATCTATCTATAATTATCTATCTATATATGAATATAGATATTATTTGTTTGTCTATATTTAATTGTGAGAGCTTCTGCTTGTGTGGGAAGTACACTTATTGTCTGTAACTATTCTGTCTGCACTGAAACAGAAAGATAGCTTACAATTTGGAAATTCTTTCAGGTTATGGTTTGTGTGCAGCAAAAGCTCAGTACCCCATAGCTGATCTGGTGAAGATGTTGAGAGAACAAGGGAAAAATGTTAGGTAAGTACTTTCCGTGACAAAAAGTATTACAGGTTTGTTGGTTTTTGGGTGGGGTTGGTTTTTATTTTTTTCATTCCTTGAAAATCCCCTACAAGTCTGTGTGTTCGTTTAATTTTTCTTTCAGCAGCCATTATTATGCTGAGCTCTCTCTCAGAAGTACTAGCTGGAGCTCCAATCCTATTAACCTATAGCTAAATATCTAGAAAGTTCATGCTTTAGTTTAAAAGGTATTTCTACCTTTTACTTTGGGGAATTAAGATCCCTTACTCCCTTACACTCTTATTAAATTTGTTTTTTGGAAGTAGCTTAACATACCTTAAAGTAACTTTAATGTAGCTTTTTGTATTGTGTTCAAGAGAACAGTTAGCAGCCTTTTCTAAAGGTGGAGGTTGGAGAGCTCTGTGAAAGCAACCACTTTGAGGAAATATGTTACTGTGAGGAGCAATCACAACAGCTGACTGCAGTGCAGGGAAAGCAAGGAGAATGTTTTTTCTTTATGCTTGTTGTCAATGGGGAGAGAGCACAGGCCTAACTGAAGTGCTTTGAATTGCCTCCTAGAGAAACCTCCGTTAAGCGGGATTGTTTACTAGGCTAAATAGCTTTAGGGTTTGGGGTTTTTTTTTAAGTCCTAATTTGCTGAGGAAATGGACCTCCCTGCTTGTGAAACTGTTGGGGAATAGTTAAAGGGGTGCAATGGGAATACTTGAGGCTCCTAGTGGGGAAACGAGAGCCTCTTGCAGTATGGAGAAGTGCTTGCTGGGGTCAGTCTCATATGAAGTGGAAGAGTAGATCAGGTAGCAGCCTCTGCACAAAGAACATGGGACTTACTTCTTTCCTGGGATAACTGACTTGGCATTAATAGAAGTAATGCCTACTACTACACAGCAATGTTTGTATATATATAAAAAAATACAGGTAGTAACATCGAATTCTGATAGGTGTGTTTGAAACAATGCTGAGAAGAATTAATCACACTATAATGATAGATGCCCTTCTTGGGTTAAAATTCCACAGTCTACCTTGCCTATAAAAATTTTGAAGATCTGTTCATTGTGCAACAAAAGAACCTTTCTTGGCTAATGTGATGACAGTGTCGCGTGCTTTTGGCTTCCCTTTCAGTGCTTCTGTTGGGATGAGGTTTTTTTTTTAATCAACCTTGGTGATATAAAAGATTATTGGTTTTGCCTTTTATGTTGGCTTTGCATGGGAGAAATGTGAATGAATCCTTGAAATAACTGGCTTATACTTGAAATTAGTCAATTTCAGGAAGGGATCACTGCAGTGGTTACCTAGTATTTTAATGAAATAAATCTGTATTTACAGTTTGTGGTAATTCAGGCCTTTCATCACTTTGTGGAGCTCCCATGGTGTTCATTGAGTGCAGCTGCTGTCCCTCTGGTTTCAGTAGGCCTGGAGTGCCTCGGGACCCTAGTACGCTCACCATCCAGATGTAGTGACATTCTCACACATCCGCTGTGGAGGGGTGCCAGCATGGACATATGATTGTCATCAATCTGTAATGCCCATACCGTGCCAAGAAAAATTGCGTCTGTCATATGGTATTTTTTTGCTTCATGGCTCACAATTGATCCAGAGGAGCTGTTGTTTTCATTTACTTTGCCTATAGCCATAACATTGTCAGTGAAGAGCGCAGATTATATAACATGATGCATAACCTTTGACTAGGGTTTAAATTTGGAAATATGGGAGAGTTTGGAAACTTCAGACTGTTCTAGTTATTAAATTGCATAGCTAACATCATCGCTTCCTTGAGATGGTCTTGCAGCAGATCACATCTTTAATGCATTAGTAGGGTCACACAGAAAGCTGGATATTGCTGAGCTTTCATTGTAGCTTTCCCTTGTTATGGATGAGTAAAACAACAAAACTTTTCATAGGCTAAATCCTGTAGTCCCCAGAATCCATCGGCCTTGGAGAAGAAATGCTTGTTCTACAACTGGTGGTGTATTTCTGCAAAGTTACAACTAAGTAAACTGTTCAAAGTTCTTGCCTTACCAAAGTTCTTAAGGCACATGCTGTGTTGTTTGTAGGCTCCTAGTTGTGAAATTCTGATTTCTTCTATATAGTTTAATTATATTCTATAGTAATTCTATATATAGATATATAATTATTCTATAGTAGTACACTACAGTTTAAAACTATACATTCTCATAGGTGCATGGGTAATTGGTGTTGTCCATGTCCATATCAAGTTAGCTACTTTAGCTGTTGCCACCACATGACTTTTGTAAGACTTTTTCTATCAGTGTGGTTTTTTTCCTGCATAGTAAGAAATTCTTGATAACAAAAATGTATTGCAAGGTGAAAGGACTATTAAAATTGTGCTTTGTATAGACTTTCTCAACCTAACTCATAATTAAATATGATGGTTTTCTGGTAGCTCTCATAGTTGAAAGAAATGCAGATTACCAGATTACTTGTTAATATGTTAGTGTCTTTGGGGATTTTTTTTAACCTCACTTTTATAGGTGGATATCTTGAAGGACTTGGATTTCTGCCTTCTCATTTTGGAGAATGTAATTACTTTTGAGCACATGGAAACATGGGTTTCTTACATTTTTGAAAATGCGATACCATGGATTTAGTGTTGGACCTGCATTTTTTTATTTTTATTGTTACCTCTATGGCTGAGCTGTAGTCAAATGTATTTAGGGTTCTGTGGTGGGTTTTTTCCCTCCATTGTTCTAATTGCTTGTAATAGAACATGTGGATGGGTACCACTTACACATTTATCTACAACTTAGTAAAAAACCTGATTAACTTCAGTTGTTTAATTCTGTCAATTTACAGTCATCATTCTTTGTTACTCTACAAGAAAATCTAGAAGAATTTTAAAGGATGAGCTGTTAAGACGCTGTCCCAATCAATCTTAACATACTGCGTAGCTCAGGTGTGCATAAGATGGAAATTACTGTCACTGCTGAATGGCAGCATGACACCAATGTGCATTGATGCAGGGTTCTAGGAAGATCCAGTATGGTTACTGGGAAGACACTAAGTGTGTACATGTGTGTCAGTTCTCAGTTTGTTTCTTATAGTCAAATTAACTGGGTGGGTTCTGAGTTATTAACGCTGTAGATGAAGGGACAAATGGAGTCCAACAGATCTGTTAGCTCAAGTGCCGTATTGGTGTAGCTGGAGAGAACTAGCAAACCTTGCTGTACCTGATCTCCTTCTGCAAGGATGCAGCTATTGCTGTGTGCTCCTGGGTGGTGTATTGTAGGTATGTCATTGGTTCCATATGGGTCAGCTCAGCTCTGGGTGACCTTACTAGGTCAGTTTGTGATGCTTTGTCGAGGCAGGCTCTTCTTTCTTCCCTGCAGTTGTGTTCTTGCATTGAGCTAAGGTCCATGCCATGTATTTGGACCTTGCCCCTGCACTGATAAACCATAGTGGTTGGAAATAGGGAGCCAGTACCAACTGTCACTTAAATATACTTAATTTAACTAATTTAATTCAGTTTAAATTTAACTCACCTGACCCCAGCAGAGCTACTGAGCTTAGTCCATGCTGAAGTACTGTTTCTGGGGACATGTTGTTGCCTCAGGCATGACACCAGGCCCAAGCAAGCTAAGCTTGCTATGTGCTTTGATGCTAGTAATCTACATAGTCATCTATAATGTGTGATGAAAGCGTTATACTGTGATACTTTCAAGTTGTGCTATACTGCAGCTGTTGTTATATCGCAGGATTCAAGCTGTGGAATATCTGAATGATGCACTTCTCGGTCCGTCTTGTCCCTCCCCTCCCCCCACTACCTTGAATAACAGGTTATTGTCTGTACTAAAAATGGAGATGGAGAGGTGTCAAAACACAAAGTGAATGGGGGGAGGGGAAGAGGAGGTAAGGCAAAACCCTTGGCAAATTATTCTCTGTATATACAGCTTTTGAAGTGTTGAGTAAGCTAAATGAGGCACCAGGCAGATGTTACTTAGTTACATCACTCTGTCCAGCTTTGGCGTAATGACAGGAATCCTGTCTTTACATGGATGAAGTGATCTTGAAACACTTCTGTATTGGGCTAGGTAGGTGCTATTCTTTCAGTATTGATTACATGAATGTTATCTAGCCAGTTGTAATAAGGATAGATGCTGACTTTGAGCTGTATAAAAAGTAATTTCCATTCTGAGATTTTTCAGTAATTTTTCATGCGATAGTTGTCTTGTTCACACTACTATAATTAACTTCATACTACTTCAACCTTTTTTTCCCCCGAATTTAAATGCTTTCTGTGCTGAAAGTGCTGTCCTAAATAGGATGTGTATGTTGGGAGTTTTAGATTTTTAGTCTAAATTTAAAATAAAATGTTGCACTCTCTGTATTACAAGAAAAGGTTCAAAATAGGAACTAATTTTTCAGTGTGCTGTGTTGTCTTTCTAAAGCTAAAAAGTATCCAGAAGAGGCTGATTAAAAAGGCTGGGTAGCCTTGCATGGAACTCACACTGTTTAGGTGTGAAGTCTTAGTAGCAAGGAGATGCATGCTCACTTCAGTGTATTTGACAATTGGAGGTGATAAGCAAACCCCGCATCACACAGTCAGGGTCAAGAGAAAAAAATTCTGGTGAATGCTGTGTTTCTGAACTATTCTGAACTACCAGAATAAAGTTCAAGTCGGACACAGCATGATTGTGAATCTTTGTAATGGGTAAAGTATATGTAGACTGAAAAAAAAAACGCAACCAACCTAAGGGAGTTCTGGCATAACTGATATTAAAAGCACATCAAAGTAACTTACCAATTTTTCACTTCAGTACATTTTTACCATAAAACATGTCTCCCTTTTAAAATCATTCATGTTTTGAATTTTTGAATATGAATGAGGTTCATATTTTGAACATCTAGGAGAACATATGTGACAAAATATTTCTGCTGTAACACATGTAGCTTTGAAGAAGTGCTGCTGTTGAGAGTCAGGAGCAAGATGCACAGCTTTTATTAGGCATGTTGTGAGCCATCAAGGATTTTAGCTATCTCTTTTCCAGGCTTACCTGAATTTTGCTTTCAATTAGACAGGCTAATTTCACTCCAGATATATGTAGATCTTACCTTGTGAAATAGTGAAAGACTTAGAGAGGCACATATTTTCAATGATGCTTTTTGATACACTTGTACATCCAGTTTCAAGAGGTACTGGCAGGCTACTGTCATATTTGGTTAACAGGCTCTTAGAAGCAGACTTCTGGGAGTCACTTCAATATTTGTCCAAAAAACTTTTGTATGAGCAGTTTTCTCAAACTCTGTGAGTACGCAGTATGTGGTTTCAAGCAGAGTCTGTCAGAAGTCTTTAACTACTGATGGCTGATGCCATAACTCTTCCTGAACAAAGATAAATTTGTCCCTTTCTTTTCTTTTCTTTTCTTCTTTCTTTTGCCTCCTGCCAGGAACAGTGAAGTCAAAGGTGAAATTCATTCTCTTGGCAGCTTAAATTTTGGCTTTCCAGCCCTTGAAATAAGATTGTGTGTATATAGTGTTTAATAGAAACCTCACGAGTATTTTGGTTTGTGTATTGCCAAAACAGCTCTGGTCACAAAGACACTCAAATAATTTTATTAGAAACAAAAGAGAATTTTGTTGGAAAATCTATTTTCACTGCCAGAGGAGTGATGGGTTTTCTCAAGTACTTCAGAATAAGAGTTCTCCTACTGTACTGTAAGTGATTGAATTTGGTACACTTTAGGACTAGCTGCAGTACTACACATGGCTTATATTACTGAGTGGTGTGAAACATAAACTGTTAATGTTTTGTGCTGTGTATTTGCTCTCCTTTTTCTGATTTTAGGTATTAGCCTTTGCAACAGGATCCTAAATATTTAGAATACAATCTGTTCTCTTTGCTTCTTTAAAAGCATTTCTTTTAAAGATTAGCTTTTATCCTGCTGTTTGACCTAGAGCTTAAAATTGTGGTATATCTACTATTATGTGGATTAATCATATGTCCTTAATTTTGTTTCTGGAGTTCCAATTGTCTCATCTTTGCATTGTCTTAATGTTGTCTTGCTGATGGAGTGCTTAGTTGCCCTTTTAAGGATGTATTTGTACAGTGTTAAATTCACAAGTGATCTGTGTTGATTGGACTGTGACTTGTGGACCATCAGTGACATGTTATCCACTTCCATTGCAGTGGAGTTGAAAATAGAAATATGTGACAATCCCTTTGTCATGGCAAGTTGATTTATCAGTCTTTCCATCCTTTCTGAAGAAGTCTGAAGTCCTTCTATTGCATTCCTGACTTGCTTGGTTTCTGCTCAGAAATTTCTGTTCAGAAATCCAAGAATTTACAGTTTTCTCCTGGATGTTTTTGTCTATTCCAAAGTACAAGTAGACTTCCTTATTAAACGTTTAACTTCAGCTATATACAACATTCATCTGAGGCCTTTCTGGTGTGCTTGAGTCAGCATTACATTTGGTGATAGCTCCAGAGCTGGGAAGGCAGAAAATGCAAAGGATAGTAGACATTGATCTGCCCAGTTCATTCAGGGCCAGTACATAGGCAGAAGAGTATAATCTGCCTACAAGAAATAGATTTGCTTCTAACCAAAATATGTCTTTGGGAGTTGCAGCTAAACTTGTTAACATCTTCATTCTGAATTTTGTCAGGTTTTTACTCTTACAGAACTGCATGCGTGCCTTAACACCTCGCACCGCCACCCTGTGTGTATCTGAATTTTTAGTAACTCATAAGCAGTGTATTTTCTCCAAGTTGGTTCTGAGCTGTTCTGAAAAACTTTTCTTAAACTGTTACACTTAAACAGGTATAGCTTCTTAGCTCCCCACCTTCTCGCTCCCCCACCATTTTTTTTTTCCCATCCTAAGATCAATCATGACAAGAAAATGGCATGTTAACCTAATTCAGCAAAGGATTGTCTTGTGCTTGAAGTAGAGTTCCTGCTAATTTTTCTGTTGGGAGTATTAGACTGTAGTAACTGTGCATACTCTAGAGATACCTGAGTCAATAAGGTCATTTCCGAAGGGCATTTCTAGGTCTAGGAGTGGTTTTGCTTCAGGAAGGCTGCACAGTCTTTTGGCCTTCTCATGAACAGTGTTACATTGTGGCCAGTTCATTTGCTCTGTGGTGCTTTCATTTTTCAGTGATGTAAGGGACCTGCGAAGCATGTTAATGTGGGTGGTGGTTTTGCGGCAAGAAGACTTATTCATAAAAAACTAAAGGTGTCTGTCACAAGGTTATAAATATGGTACTGCTTGGAAGGTGAATGCAAGTGCTTGCTGTGTGTGATGTGGTCTAGGCTGATGATTGTAGCCAGTCAAAATGGTAAAATAGTCCTATTATTCAGAAGTAATTGAAGAAAAGCTTGCTGGTATAAGCTGTTGCTGGGTGGAAAATTTACTCTCTTGGTCCGTCTTATAGTGATGTGTTCCCAGACATTTCTGGCCAGAAGTTCCTTCCATGTTGTCAGTACAAGTGTCCAACAGGCTCTCCAAAGCTACTTCGCAGGTGTAACAACTTTCTGAAAGAGTGTTCCTATGATGGAAGGATTGAAAATGTATTCCTATCTTGTTTAGTTTTACTGGGAAATGAGCATATTCTTTTGCATACCTGTGGCATCAGTCATCCTTTTAACTTTGCAGAAAAGGAACAGCTACTCTCCAGGTGAAGAGTCAAATTTACACACCTTGTTCCCTTTCCCACCCACTCAGTTCCCTGAAACACTGGAAAAGTAATTACGATACTGTTAAGGTTTAACCATTTCTTTTTATTAATTCATATGTGTGCTTATACTTAAGAACTTCTCAGCCTTGTAGGTCACAGGTGGCAATTTTACTGTATAAAACAGAGTGGTCTGTATGTATTAATGGGGTTGGACTTTCTTTCCTGTTAGGTTTGGTATTCACCCTGTGGCTGGCCGTATGCCTGGTCAGCTGAACGTACTTCTAGCAGAAGCTGGTGTTCCCTATGATATTGTACTGGAAATGGATGAGATCAATGAAGACTTCCCAGGTTAGCAATGCAAGCTACAAATTCCCAGTAGATTGGATTTGATCTTGTCAATTTTTATTTGATTCCGTTTTTACATTGAACAAGGATTTCAAAAATAGAGTATTTCAGTCAGGCCATTCAGCTTCTCCTCGTGCCTGTTGTGATACCACTGTAGAGGAGCAGAGGTCTTTCTCTTGCAATCTGAGTGCTCTCCCAGCTGATGGCAAGTGAGCACAGAGGAATACAAGAAAGAGCCTGACTCAGAAGCAGAAAACTGAGAAGCAGAGAGTACAGGCAGGTAAAGCAAAGGGAAATATTGAATGCAAGAGTACAGAAAAGAGTAGATATTGAAGGAGGTTAAAAAGGAAGTTAAATAGGCCTGTGAAACTTGTTTCTTCCAGAACCAAGAGAACAGTTTTCTTAATTGCTTATAGCTGTGAAATAAATGACAAATTCTGTGTCTTTTACCACTGTTATACTGTTCCATACAGGAAAACTACTGTTACTTCTTTAGGTCAGGTGCTGTGGATGACTTGACCCTGTCATGTCTTGCAAACCAGTATAGCATTGTACAGACAACTTCTTGCTTTCTTCTCTATTTAAAAATCAGAAAGTTGCTGGTAAAAGGTTTTTCGAAAGACTATTTAGAGGAAAAGCCAGGCACAAAGATATTTGAAGGTGATGATACTATATGTGTATGAAACCGTATTTAAATATCAAAGGATTTAACTTTCGTGTGGCAGAGTGGTCTAACGAGTCCCTTGGAATGGGGTTGCCGATGCTTGCGGTCTGCTGGAGGTAGTTGCTAGTACACTTGGACTCTCACATATAACTTGCCTGATAAGTTTGTAAAATATTTGTGAATGAAGTCCCCATAAATGTTTGTAGAGTACTTATCACACGGGGTTCTTAACGCCTCAAGATCAGATTTAACACAGAAATGTACATCAGCCTCGGTGTACAGGTTTCAGATAATTTTTCATAATTTTTATTTTCTTTGTCTTTCTGCAGAAACTGACTTGGTCCTAGTAATTGGTGCAAATGATACAGTTAATTCAGCGGCTCAGGAAGATCCGAACTCTATCATAGCTGGAATGCCAGTTCTTGAGGTCTGGAAGTCCAAACAGGTGAGATTAACAGAGCTGCTACCTTAGGTAGCATGCTTTTAAAAAAGGGGGTTTGTAGGAAAAGCTAACAAGATTCTCCTACTCTTGTGGTTTCCATGAGAAGCTTTTCTACTAGGTGTCCAAAAAAACAGTCAGTACTTTGCAAGTGTGATACGCTGTTCATGATTTTATAATCATCTTTAGTAAGACTAATGATGACTGCAGTAGAAAAGACCAATGAAAAGACCAAGTAGAAAAGACCAATGAAAGTACTTCTACTAAAAAATGTGGTTAGAATAAACAGTGTTCTGCTCACATCTGCAGCCCTGAAGCATTTCTGGACAAATACCTGCTTTTTTAAGTTTATAGGAAATTTGATTGACAATTTTAATATTGAGGTGGAAATAAAAAAATGAATAATATGCTTAAATTAAAAAAAAAAACAAAACAAAACAAACAATGAGCAGTTGGGTTGAGTAGAGAGCTTCGTCTGTCCAGATTGAACTGACAGTTTAGTTACCTCACCAGTTTTGCTCTTTGAAAGCAACATCATCTGATCTAAAGTACATATACTTGAGTTCCCTTGATCTGAAATCTTTGGCCTCTTGTTCTGAACCCAGTCTCAGGCTCAGTGTTTCTGTGGGTTAGCCATTCAAGTACTCAGAGTCATAGGGACATGTATTTATCAGTGTTTTGTGCATAGCTATGTGTTGCAATTTGAGAAATAAACGTGTATGTGGTTAAAGTTGGTAAAGCTTCACAGTTTCTCTGCTGAAGGTGCTGTGGTTAACTAATTTGACATTTAATAGCTAAAACTGTCTGAAATTTATTTTAGGATTTTTTTTTTTTTTAAATTCAATGTATGAAATAATACAGAGTGATAGTCTGTAGCAGTACCAGAGAGCATTGCACCAAGTATTGATGTGAACGCTCATCTGAATTGTGTTGCTGTCAGGGAACTGGGTTCTTAAAAGAGTTGAAAAATAAAAAAGCTTTAAAAACATTCTGTGTTGTAATCATCAGTGCCCATCTTGTTTTGACTTGATGACATGGAGTAAAGTAAAAGCATATGCATGTGTAGTGTCCACAGTCTCTTCATTTGACATGTAATACTGTGTTTAACAACAAAATGTTTCTGAAACTGGTCCGGATATCTATTTGTCTGCTATATTAAAATTTGAAATACAGTTTTGTAACAGTGAGGACCCCTGTTTTGGCCAGGGATCTCTCTTCCTCTCCCTTTGTGGAAGTTGGGTTTGTGTTGTCTTTGTTTGAGGTGGGGATGGTGGCTGGTTTTTGCTGTTTCAGACATGAACTCTTTATATGCAGGTCATTGTAATGAAGAGATCTTTGGGAGTCGGTTATGCAGCGGTGGACAATCCAATCTTCTACAAACCAAATACTGCCATGTTGTTGGGAGATGCTAAGAAGACTTGTGATGCCCTGCAGGCCAAAGTCAGGGAATCGTATCAAAGCTAAATACTGATTTATATTCCACTCACGGTTGCAACTACGGTTTTGTTACAGAGGCCATGGAAAACGAGTTAGAAGAATCTTTTACTGTCACAAAGCAGCCAGCATTTGGAGAAGACTGCATTGACTCCTAGGAGATGTAGATCAGTCAGGGAATGTAGGCTTTTATGAAAGGATGGGCACATTAGCCCTTCAAACTAAATCTCCCATGAGGCAATGCATTAAAGAACAAAAATGTGCTTTTTAAGGTTAACATTGAGCTGTTAGAAGCAGGAACTAATAACTCATGGTCATCTTTAAGTAGTTATTTGCTCCCTCTTCCTAACTGTCTGTACTTCTGTCATGGAAATTCACTAAAAAATACTGTGCCAAAATTGTATCCTGTCTTATCAAAGCTGTTCTTTGGCCAGTATGGACAAAACAACTATTTATTTCATCAAAACTTAAAGCAAAATTACAAACAGATGCAAGCAGATGCAAGTAGATGCTTACATGATTTGAGATTCTAAGCATAGCGTTCTATTATATCTCTGTAAAAAATTGAACTGTTTCTTTTGTGGATTATATGGATGGTGTGAATCAGAAACATTTTAGGAAAGTTACTTTTCTTTAAAATACAGTTCCACTTTTTTCTAGTGCCCACTTAAATTACGTAAAATGAAACACAGGATTTCAGGGACCTACTAAGTGATCTTCAAGACTGACAAGGAAATGTACACTTACTTCCACTGCTTAAATGTTTTAAGCAGCTGCTAAATTCTTCATCTTTTCTAGTTGTTGCCTTTTTAAGTGTCGGAGGAAAAATATGGTCCAGTTCTGCACAGGCAGAACATCTTTCGTATCTGATCTGTTCACAGAATTTGGACCACGGTGTTTCAATTTATGTTCACTTAGACTTTTAACTGTATTTGTTACTTAAAATTTAGTGATGCTTTCTTAATTAACATTTTTGTGATGCTGGAAAAGGCACTTTTGAACATATTTAAGATGCTGGAGTTTATTAGAATTTTTCTAAATAAATAGGCTATTGTTTGGACAGCACAGAAACATACCAAACTTAAAATCCAGTGTTTTGATTATTTGACTTCTTCATAATCTAATTAAAAGTACTGTTAAATCCCCATAATAAGTTCAGCAAAGAATTAAATTAAATTATGACATAGATTGCTGTTTTGTTTTTATTATGTTAAGTGGACTTGAGTGGAACTCAAATATTTGCCTAATAAAATGAATTTATCATGTTTCCATAATGATGTAGCAAATGTCCATGGTGACGAAGGCTAAATAGAAATAGCTGTACTTGTGTTAGAAAGCATTCATATCTGGGGAAGACAAACTATTATGAAGTAAGTCTTGAAATTAATCTTGACTGATAGAACAAACATTTTTTTATTACACCATGTATAGAGACCTTGTATAAAATATAGTATTTCTACTTAGCTACCTCTGTTTTTATGTGAAGATCACTTAAAACACAGACTTCGAACAGGTAATGCATTAAGCAATGTAACAATGTATGAAAGAAGTTGCCCTTTTTGCAAATCTCTTTTATATAATTTGAAATAAAAATTATCATGTAAGCATTATATGTTGTACGCTGCAGGAAAAGACTTGTAATGAAATTTTAATTTAAAACATCATGGCAGCTGTATTTGAATGTAGCATGTATGGCCTCTTGATTTCATTGTATTCAATTTTTCTTTTAGGTCTGCAAAAAATAGGAGGTAAATGGGAGAAGGGGAAAGACAAGGAAATAATCCTCTCTCTCTCTCTCCCTACCCCTCCCAGCTAAGCAAAAAGGGGATTTGAAGGGATTTAACATCCCAAAGTGTTAATTTTTGTCTTGTCAAACTTGAAGTATCTTAACTGCGGTATGCAACGTGTCTCTGCTTATAAGTAGCTAATATAAGACTTAGCTTTTCCTTTGTATTTGGAAAAAACCTCATACTGTTATGTTGAATCAGAGGTACCAGTGTTACCCTTAAAACTGTGCTTTACCATGGAACAGCAGGTAATTGTTGAAGTGCTAATAAAAAGTTGATTATTTTTCTTTATTGATCACTGTCTCTTTTCTCTCCTGTTGTGTTTCCTGAGTAGGTAAGTAGTCTGAGATTCTTTCTGGGAGTTAGAAGATCAAAATGCCACCAAAGGATGTTGAGATTGAAGAATGTAGTAAAAAAAGAATCATAGTGAAATATGCATAATCTTTTTTTTTTTTTTTTTTTTTTTTTTTTAATTTGAATGGTTCTTTAAAATATTCACTCTAGGTATGACTGATGTCACCTGACCTTAGCAACTTCACTATGAGCTCTTCTGGTAAATGAAGAGGGTTAGATAACTTCTGAGAGCAGTTGATCCCAATATGTGTTGCCTTTTTGACTTAACACACAAAAAAAAAAAAAAAAAAGGTAAGAATGAACTTGAGTACTTCATTTTCCATTGGCTGAGGTGCGAGATTAATCCTATCCCTTTGAGCCTGATACCATGTAAGTTTGCTTCAGCTCTTAGTTATTTAGTTCTAAAGAACTGAAGTTGATTGTTGTGATGATTTCAGTTTCTACCTTCCAAGTGAATGATGAATGAATAATTTTAGCCATGTGATAGTCTGTTCAATTATACCATTGCACAAGTCTGACACATAACTTTCATGTTTTCTTCAAGCTTTGGCCAAGCTGAGATGTGAGGTCTCTTTCAGAGGCTGCAGCCTGGTGTTGATTCATGAGGTAACCTCTCTTTCCTCTTGATTGAGCAGCGCACCTGGGAGGCATATACCCACAGTATATGGATTGGTAGTCTGACAAATGATAAAGCCATAGCCTATGTCCTTTTGTGGATCTGATTGCTAGTTTGAAGAGTTTGCTCTCTCTACCCCATCTCCAGCTGCTTATTATCTCCAAGAGCTATTTACTCTAGCATACCTCAGGCAGGCTATGAAAATCTGTTCTCATCAGAACATGGCAAAGCAATGCAGCAAGAACAAAAGGAGAGGATGGGGGACACTGATCTCTCTTCAGCTGGTGGAGCTTTTCCAGTTTGCAGTGTGTGTCCATGGTCATGAGGCACCTTGGATCTTTTTTTAATACAAGTTGTTGCACTACTAAAGTTACAGAGGAATTTAGTTTGAAAGGATCTTCTGGAGATAATTTTGTCCAGTCCCCTCCTGCAAACAGATCCAGTTTGATCAGATTGCTCTAGGCTTTGACTTGAACATCTCCTGGGTGGAGATTCCACAGCCTTTCTGTTCCCCTATTCCAATGTTTGATTGTTCCCATTGTGAACAATTTTTTTTTTAATATTGAATTGGAATTTCCTTTGCTGCAACTTGTGTGCATTACCTAGCCTAATCCTGTTACTGTGGCCCTCTGAGAATAGTCTGTTTTCACCACAAAACAACAGGAAGATTCTGCCCTTATCCTTCTAAGGCTGACAAACCCAGTTAGTTCTGTTTCTCCTTGTATGTGTGTGAATGATGGCTCCTGGTTTGGCTCACTTTGGTATGTTAGTGGTTTCTTGTACTGGACATGCGAATCCAGGCACAGTCACACAAGTATAAAGTGCAGGGGAATCATCACTTCCCTTACCTGCTGGCTATATGCTTAGTGATGCAGCCCAATATGCAGTTTGCCTTTGCTGTAAGGTTGTGCTGCTGTTTCAAGTTTCATGATGGTCTAGTGGGACCACCTTTTTGTTTTCTGCAGAGCTGTTTTCTGTCTAGTCAGCCCCCACTCTGTACTGTTGTATGGAATTACTCCATCCTGAGTAATGGACTTCACATTTGCCTTGAAGCTTAATAAGATTCCCGTCAACCTGTTTCTTAGCCTGCTGAGGTCCCTCTGGCAGTCATGCCCTCCAGTATATAATTTGTTCCTGCAATCTGCTAAAATCTGTGAGCTTGTGAGTGGCTTTCCTTCCCATTGTCCAGGTCAGTAATAAAGACCATAAAGAGTGTTGACTTCAGTACTGGTCCTCTCATGAATGCTACTGGTACTTCACCACTAGGTGGACTTCATACTGTGATCACAACCATTTGAGTCTGGTGGACCAGCTAGTTTTCCACCTAGTCGATATTCCACTTATGCAAACTGTATGTCACTAATGTGCCTGGATACAGTGGGGAAACCTTGTCAAAGGCCTTGCTAAAAATCAAGGTATGCAGCATCCGTTGCTCTTCCTGCGTCCACAGGGTCGGCCATCTCACTGTAGAAGGCAGTCAGGTTAGCCAGGCATGATTTGCCTGTGGTAAAATCGTGCTGTTTGTAGTCACCTAGTTCCCAGTGGAGTTGGCTATGCAACCCTCCCAGGGCTAAGGTTAGGCTGCCTGGCTTATTGTTTCCCTGTCCTCCACCTTGCCTTTCTTGAGCCAGTGACTTATTACTTAGATCAGAAATTAAATTCTACCTTTTAAAAGCTGCTGTTTGTAGCAAATACGCTTTACTTTCAGTCCTGGAAAGTATGAAGTTTTGTTTTGTGCTGGTAAATTGCCTTTAACTTCTTATAAGCAGGGGAATTTCACTGATTACAAGATGACGAGTTTGCAGTTATGTGATCTATTAATCCATCAACCTGTTTCTCAGGCTCTTGCTTTAGTCTGGAATTTTAGAAACCATATCATAATCTAATGAGTCATACATGTCCTGCTATGTCAGTTCCTCATAGCAAGCATCTAATCCTGTTCTATTCAAATAGGGAAATTGGGGACTGAACCTACTTTGGCATTTTACTTTGAATAAAATGCTGGCTTTTGGAGTGAATCAGAGTTTTTTCCACTTATTAATTTTTGGCTTCTGTTGCAGAGCAGTCTTGGAGCACACAAACTTGGATTCTTTTGAAGCCAAACTAGAAGATGCATTAGAGCCATGAATGACGATTCAGTCTGCAGGACCAGATTAGAGGTAGTCCAGAGTAAACACCCTCAAACACATAGGAGTGGATTTCATATCCTCAGCACTGAGTGCCTTGTTTGCCAGGTTTGATTCTGTTGTGCCAAAATAATTGCTAAGGTAGACTGCCAGATGTGCAGAGCATAAGAGAGAGATTAGAGGGTGTGTGTAATTCACTTTCTTCCATTCTAGGGCTTAATTATTTGTAATAAATTAACTTAAAATTTAATTCAGAAAACCGCCCCAAAACAAAAAAGCTTTTTTGCTCCTCTAGCACATGTATGCTTTTGTGTAAGCTTCCAAATTCTGCAGGAAAACTTTACAGGACACCTGGGTACTCTGTTCTGTACCTAAGTAGTGCAGTTCAAATACTCATTTCGTAAGACTTGCAATGACTATTGTTCCAGCAGTATCACTAGTGTGGGGTGTTTTTAAAAAAAAAAAAATTATGAATGTTAATGACTCACGTAATCCAACTGCTCTGTAGCTACCCAGAGGATATAATACATTAACTGCATTAGACTAATGTGATACATGGTTCTTCATGAAGGGAAGATATGTACTACACATTTTCATAAATGGGCTTGATATTCAAAGCTCCAAGTTCACAAAAGGTGATGTTTTGAAGTAGCAAAAACAGTCCTATAACATTAATTAAAGGTATTACTGGGAAATTAAGAGACTAATTTATAGTCCTTATTCCAGGGCGATCATAATGACTTCTAAGGAAATAACCTTTTCTCCAGTTGCAAAGATACTGAGAAAAGTTAGCTAATGAGAAGAGGGTGAAAGGCAAAAAGTGTTAGAGGAAACATAACTATTCTGCTTTCTCTATTTCACTTTTGCCTGGAGGCAGACTTTTCCCTGAGAATGAGGGGGATCATACTCTTCAGCTGAACATATGCATAGATAGTTTGTGTTCTTTCCTTAATGACAGTTGATCAGTCTTACTTTTCCCCATATACTCCCAAAACTGCACATAGCCCTGTACATGACTCTGAAACCTGGCACTCCCAATTTTCTGCACAGCATGTACAAATTATAAATTAATAGCCAGTTTTACTCACCTGTTAGAGAAAGGGCTCTCTGAATTCTACATTGCTAATTCTTAAATTCACACCCTTTTTTGAACTCTCTAGGTTGTACTTCTGCAAAGCAATTTCAGTTAGACAAGGATATGGAAAATAACTATTAAACCTTATTTACCAAGTACAGCTGTCTTTGGAATATTATGTGAACAGGAGGTACAAAATATGTCTGTTACACACTTTGAAAATAGCGTCAAAGTGGGTCAGACAAGATGGGGAAGAAATTGTATGTCAAATAAAGTAGTCATGCTACACAGATCAGACCTTTATTTCACAGGTAAGTATAGCTTTGAAAATAAGATTATACATGATGCAGTTCTGTTAGATGTGCTGAATATGACATTTACTAACAGTGTGATGTTTTGCAATTGGGCGTGAGACTAGGAAGAGGCCCTATGTGTCTCTTCACCTTCTTTTCCTGTCCCTTGTTGACAAAACCCATAAAACTGCTTATTATCCAAACCTTTCCCTATTAAAGGAACAAAGTAACAAAGGAACTGGAGGACAGAAGGGCTGAGGGGGTTTCACACTCGGCAGTAAGTATCTTCTGAAAGAAGATTGCAGTTAACTCTAGCACAGCATGAAATTAGGTTATTCTATTACATGGTCAGTCTAACCCATAATTTAAAAAATCCCTAGCAGAATGGAAACTAACAGCTATTGAACATAAAAAGCTCAAGCAGATGTTAAAACTGTCTCATGCAGTAATAACTAGCAGTTGCTCATTCTCCATATTAAAATATTGCAGATGTGGATAGGTAAAACCATTTGGTTTTCTGATTTTACATTCTCAGGAGCTCATTGTTGTCATAGGCCAGGGTATAATGAACTTAAGTTTTCAAGTGTTTTATGGTGGATTTGTTAATGTGCGGACACAACACAGGAAGTTGGCTCTTCTCTAATTTATAAGTGTATCAACAATCCTTATTTTTCATCAGCATTCTGTCCCCAGACATATCCATTGAATGTTAGTTTAGTGAACCATATAATTTGAGGTGACCTAATTATATTTGAATTTTAAAACCAGAGAAGTATAATCAGCATAGTGCAATGTACTAAGTATTGTTATAATTTTCATGTTACATTCCTGACATTGACTTCTTTTCTTAAACTTTCAGAGATACCATAAACCACTCTTTCTACCTGGTCAATTAGATCTGTGAACAGTGTTAAAGTTAGCCATGGAACTGCTGAATTTTGTCTGTAGACCTCAGAACCCTTTTTCTTGTGCAGGGCGATGGAGCAAGAGTAGGTATCTGTTGCCTTTTTACCTACTCATGCCTTTTTTGGTTTGTGTGAAATCATCATGGTATTTGGTGTTGAAATGCTAACTCTTGCTGAGGCATCTAATTTCTGTTGTCCTCCTCTGGAGGTAGTCACCTTTTTGCATTTTTTTGTGGAGTTGATCTTACAGGAATCCATACAGTAGCCCCAGCCTTACTGTCTTGTATCTATAAATCTGTTAGCAAGCTAGGAGAGGCAGCTTCCCATCTCTGCTGTAGACTGACCATTGCGGTTGGTCCTAAAATGTTACTCTGCTGCTCTAACATCTGTTTTCAAGTACAAACCTGCTCATTTTTCTTTACTGTGAGGGTGGTGGGACACTGGAAGAGGTTGCCCAGAGAAGTTGTGGATGCCCACTCCCTGGAAGTGTTCAAGGCCAGGTTCGATGGAGCTTTGAAAAACCTGATCTAGTCGAAGGTGTCCCTGCCCATGGAAGGGGGTTGGAACTATATGATCTTTAAGTTCCCTTCCAACCCAAACCATTCTGTGGTTCATTTGCTGTTTAAGGTAGCTGTAAATCCCATACATTCATTAAAGATCTGAATAGAGTGAATATGGCCTGAATGGGAGATGATATCAATGAGAAACTTCAGTTTAATTTGGAAACATACCCTAGTGTATTACTTTCAGATTACCGTAGTCCTCATGTTAGACACATGTTGCAATTCCTCAGATTTATTAAAATGGATTTTATTAAAAGGTTGAGCAAAACTGTGTTGGGATGAAGCTGAGGTCACAGTGAAGACCAAAATACAGTGCAAAGAGCTCAGTGTAACAAGTGGTGTAAAATTGGAGGTAAAAAGACTTGCATTGGTTGTCCTGCAGGTGTTCTGGGTTGGTCTCCCTGATGAATTGCAGTGTACCCCTGCACTGTACCCCTCAGAAGGAGGCATCTGAAGTTTTATGTCCTTCATTGACGACACGACAAATGAGAAAATTTTCAAGAGGAGGTGAGTTTGACTTCAGTAACAATCAATTCTCTTTCATTCTATTCAGGGACCAGCTCTGTGGCTTTGGACTGAACAGCTAAGTCTCAGTGTTTGAACGGATGTGATATTCCTCCATCTCAGAAAATGTACAATGAATTACAAACAGCAACCATTTTTTAAATAAGTAGTAGTCTTAGCAACACATTGTTTCTGTGCATGCATTCTTCTCAAAATAATTGACTTTAAAATTGTCAGCTCGTAAAAAGAAAAAGAAGAAAGCTGGATCTTTTACCAACCAGAACCTGGAACACATACAGTCTCCAGGCTTCTCCTGTGTTGGTTTTATGTTTGTTAGGCGATACTCTACCAACCATTAGTTTTCAATAAACCTGTAGCGAAGCCTTCCATGGATAAGATAACTTCTCGCTGCAAGTAGCCGTAAAAGCATTTTAGCCTACTTGTCTCTTTAATTCAGAAACAAGCTCTAGTATTTGGAAGATATGTCTTTGAAATGTCTTGTCAGAACCATTCCTGCAGACAATGCTTTTTTCCTCAAAAAAATGTTGGTGAGACGCAAAAGTAAGTATTTGAGCCTTAGTTTTCAACCAGTATCTTTTTTTATTTTGTCTTCAAAATACACTGACTTGACTCTCAGCCAGGCTTACCTAATAATATATTAGGTTAGGACAGGGAAGTAGCTCAGGTTTTGATCAGTTTGACATTAAGTTTACCATACGTGAAGACTTATGTTCTTTGCAGGAAATACCGAAGCATTCTGCCAGAGTTTAAATTCATTAATATTTTTCCATTTCCAAGCAGAGGTACTATCAACTGCCTTTTGTCTGTTTAACTCCAAAAATTGCTTCCCTCATGGCTTTTACTTTTAAGAATAGTTGTAATTGGTTTGGGAATTACTCTGATGAACTTGCAATATAAGTTGTATTGGGTTCATTTTGTGGGTGAAAATGAGTTTTGGTTATTTTCTTAATTGTCTGCATTTTGTGTTAGAGGAGGTGGCCATGGTTAATAGGAATGGAGACATGGAAAAGAATTATCATAGTTGCAAGCATTAAATTGTGTTGAATACAAAGGTAACGGGAAGGGAACAGAGACAAATAGGATTTGGGCATCTAAAGCAGCTTTTTTTTGTATATTAAAGTTTCATCAAAATAAAGACACAAGAAGATACTTTATCCAGCCTGCATCTGGTGCTATATCCACAATCAGTGCTCCTAATAGGAATTATTTGTGATTTATGCCAGTATTCACAGGCTGTCAAAATAGAGGCATTTAAGAAATGTAAATGTTGAAATTTTTATCTTTGAAATGTGAAATTCGTGTTTTCTGATTAAAGTATAGATAAAACAAGCCATTTTGCCCTCATTGGATTGTATTTCTTGTGTAGAAAATATTTTTTTGGGGCCTAAAATAAGGAATGGTTGAAAAGAAAGCCCCATAAAAAACAATATGATTCAGACCTTTGTGTCCCAGGGAAGGTTTGATATCCTGAGAAGGGGAGTCCCAGTTTGCCTCATGACTGCCCTGTGACAGTAATACCTCTACTTTGCAAGAGGAGTTAGGATCTTTGTCACCCCAAGCACTATGTAAGTGTTCAGGATAGAATCATAGAATTGTTTAGGTTGGCAAAGACCTTTAATGTTGAGTCCAACCATTAACCTAACGCTGCCAAGTCCACCACTAAACCATGTCCCTAAGCACCACATCTACACATCTTTCAAATACCTCCAGGGATGGTGACTCCACCACTTCCCTGGGCAGCCTGTTCCAATACTTGACAGCCCTTTCGAAGAAATTTTTCCTAATATCCAATCTAAACCTCCCCTGGCACAACTTGAGGCCATTTCCTTTTGTCCTATTGCTTGCTATTTGGGAGAAGAGACCAACACCCACCTCGCTACAACGTCTTTTCAGGTAGTTGTAGAGAGCGATAGGATCTCCCCTCAGCCTCCTCTTCTCCAGGGTAAACAACCCCAGTTGTGCTCTAGACCCTTCACCAGCTTTGTTGCCCTTCTTTGGACACGCTCCAGCACCTCAGTGTCTTTTGTGTAGTGAGAGGCCCAAAACTGAACACAGTATTCAAGGCACAGCCTCACCAGTGCCAAGAGCAGGGGGACGATCACTTCCCTTGTCCTGCTGGCCATGCTATTTCTGATACAAGCCAGGATGCTGTTGGCCTTTTTGGCCACCTGGGCACACTGCTGGCTCATCTTCAGTGGGCTGTCGACCAACACCCCCACGTCCTTTTCTGCTGGGCAGCTTTCCAGCCACTCTTCCCTAGGCCTGTGGCGTTGCATGGGGTTGTTGTGACCCAAATGCAGGACCCAACACTTCATACAACTGGCCTCAGCCCATCGGTCCAGCCTGTCCAGATCCCTCTGTAGAGCCTTCCTACCCTCAAGCAGCTCAACACTCCTGCTTAACTAGGTGTCATCTGCAGACTTACTGAGGGTGCACTCGATCCCCTTGTCCAGATCATTGATAAAGGTATGAAACAGAACTGGCCCCAGTCCTGAGCCCTGGGGAACACCACTTGTGACCGGCCACCGACTGGATTTAACTCCATTCACCACAACTCTTTGGGCCTGGCCCTCCAGCCGGTGTTTTACTCAGCGATGTGGAATATGAGTTGTCACAAAATAAGCACAAAATAATCTTTTAAGGCTAAGGTTTTGCCATCATTTATTAAAGTCCATCCTGTAAGAATAAATACTGTTGAGGTCCAAACAGTGGGGGTAAAGGTCTGTTTGTACGTGTGTTGGTGTATGTAAATGTGAGTTGTCAAAATACAGGTTTCAGCTGACATTATCTCTACAAACACATTTTGCTTGAATATCTAAGACTTTTACATACACTCCTGCCTGGTTGCACATTTAGAGATTTGTTTTGAAAGCTTGTTCCAGAAATGTCAGTTAGCTCTCTTTGGCTTAGCTTGTGTTCACGTTACCACTGAGAAATAATCCTCGTGCAGAATGTGCAATGGAGCAGCTATGATATTGTCTTCTGAAAAATACCTTTGGTTGTTGGTTGTTGCTATTGTTTGGTGGCCTGTTGTTGTCATAACAGACTAAAAATGAAAGGGAGAGTTGACATTTTTTATTAGGCAACTGATGTAGTTGCTAAAAGAATAGACACATTTTTCAGACCTCATTTTCTTCTAGTTGGAAATGGCCTTGCACTCAGCTTCAAAGGGTGTGTTAGCCTGAAAGCTTGTCTGGTTCTTTTCCCAGCTATATTATTTGGTCTTACGTTATTTCTTCTTACAAAACTTGTTTTCTGTGGTATGTCAGGCACACCTGTACCTTCTAACATTTCTTATTGCTATGGGATCTAAAATTATTAAATATTAATGTGGTATGAAAGCTATCTGGTGTGGTTTTCTGGCATTTATTCTTAAATGACTTTGCCCATTTTTCTTTAGCTGCAATGTTTGTTAACCTTCTCATTTTAAATCCTACAGTCTTGAAAATTCTTAGGTAAGAATTTAAAATAGAATGTACATGTTACTATTAACACAGCAAAAACCAGAAACATCTTACTGTAACTAAGCTGCAGCAAATATACGAAGTTGTGCATGCATGGTGAACAGGTATAGAGGATATTTCAAGGTAGAAAAAAGGACAAAGTTTTTTAAATACTACATTGTGTTTTCTAGCATTTGATGTCCTTCAGAGTATGGTACTTGATTTGAATATTTTATGAAATACTTCTTCAAAATCAAGTAAAACAATTCCAGTCTGTTACAGAATTACATATTTTATAGCATTCTCTTATTACTTAACTGGATTCCAGTCTGTATCTTGCTCATCAATAACAAAATAATATAAAGTAAATGCCAACTATCCCAAAGCTGTTTGGTAATCATGCAATGTATTCATTCTAGCAGTTGTCATGACACAAATGGTCAGTGGCTGCCTTTTGATGGGACCCAAGCTTCTTTTCTGTGCTGTGTCCTTTTTCAGTAAGATCTGATATCAGTTGTAAGAACAACAGCAACGTCTGGTAAGTCCCTGAAGCTGTGACTGGGCCTTATGCTTGAGACTGTTGTAGGAGACCTCCCGTTTTCTTGGGATTGCTCCAGAGTGTCCAGGTTGGAGGTCTGTCCATCCCCATCTTCTCTGGTGTATAAATTCTGCCCATGTGATATTATTGTGAGAAGTATTCAGTAAAAACAGATTAAGGAGATGATTTCCTAGGTCTTTTTGTAACATTATCTATGCTGAGACAGTTGGTATGGAAATGCTTGATTTTTGAGGTCATGAAAATCACGTTGAATGTAGTTTGTAAGTATGGAAGTGCCTTTGGATATCAGATATTTGTAACAATATTACCCAGGCAAAATGCCGCTTCTGTGTTCCCTTTCCCAGTCCTAGCAGAGCCTTGTTGGGATTTTTCAGACACAATTTCTAAATACACCTGCTCAATTCAGCTGTTAGTATGTGCTTTTTGAGAGTATTCTATGCAGCACTTTGAGATTTGATGTATATCACAGACAGCAAATTTTGTGGGAGTACCTTTAGGAAATCGATTTTCATTTTGGTTTTTTGAGGATTAAAACAAGCTGCAACATAAATGGCTTTGTGATCAAATGCCACTGCAAACCTGAACATCAAAATCCTCATTTAAATGTGATCTGGGCTTCCTGTCTACCTCCCTAATCCTTGTGTTATTCTCCCTTGTGATTTTTTAGTGAGGCTCCTGAAGAAGTTTTCCTCAGACAGAAAAACTGGAGGAAACAGGGAGCAGAAGAAGGAAACAAGAAAGATATGGATGCTGGAGCACCTGGCTTGAGAGTTGAATAGTAATTGACTGTACCAGCCACTGGATGTCACTTGTTCCACATAAATGTATGTAAGAAGTTAGTATTCTGGCGTCAGAGAAAATAGTTTGCATGTCTGTTGTGAACATGGAAATGGTGCCTAGGTGAATATGGGCAGCAGAGTATTTCTTTCTCTGCCTTGTGCTTTTTCATCTGAAATTTAAAAGAGCTTAATTTGAAGTGACATCTTGTTACCTTGGAGCGCAAGGTGCTTGTAGCTGACTTTTGTCTATGTTACCCTGTAATGCTTCTTAAGTGGCATTTAGATGTTGGCTTTTCCTGTAATGTGTAACTATGAGACAGCCATCAGGAAGGTCCTATTTCTGCCACTACTATGCTGTTCTCCATCACCTCTGTAGCATTAGCTTGCACCATAAGTTTGAGTCAACAGAAACATGGTTTTCACAACAGTGCTTTTGGTCTTCTGTACATTTGTAGGCTCGTCTTAAAGACGAAAAAGTAGGCATAGAGAAATATACATCAAAGACAGAAGAAGGAAAGATGCAGCCAAAAAAAAAAAAGAGAAAAGGCGGAAAGGAACACAACCCAAGAGGAAGTGTTCTCTTCTTGAGGTAGTGACCATTCACTGCAGAATATCTAACTAAGGAAATGCACATCTTGAAAAAAATGTGTGGGCAATGTCAACACCAGTCAAATTCTAACTGTTCTTCTGTGTATTGACATATGTAGTTACACTTGGTGTGGTCATGTATTCTGCAAACAGAATTGTGCATACATATACAGCCTGTCTGTTATGTTAGTCCTAACAGGAGCATCTGACAGCATTATCAAAGGACTGGAATAAAAGGAAGAAGGGTCTTCGCTTGACTAAGACACAGAGAACTGTGGTAAGTCTTTTTCAGTTATGAGTCAATGCATATACAGGTAACCCTCAGCCAGAGCACACTGTCCCATCATTTCTTTTCTGTTCCTGGCTAAATTTTCATCTTTCTAGTCAGTATGTAAAATAATAAAATATAAATAATGTACTAAATATCTTAACAAAAACAAAAGAAAATACATAAAATAAATATAAAGCATATAAAATGCAAAAAATAAGCAAAATATATATCACATATGTCCTAATGAATGAGCTTAATATCATTGCCATCTTTACAATATTAATAATATTACTACTTCCTGTAGTGTCAGAACATTCTTTTCTACTGAAATGCTTCCTGTCTAGTTGTCAGCTCTTAAAATTTTACTGGTATTTAGGATGTAGATTGACATCTTGTCCTTAGTGAAGTGAGGCCTACTTCTTCCAATGACTTCAGGTTGAGCCGTTTTTTCCCATGTGTACTGAGTTGTTCTGAAGTGGTATGGCATTCTTGCAAAAAAAAAAAACAAACCCAAAAAATCCCAGACCTGTCCCCTGTAGTGTGACAAACAACATTTTTGAAAATCATCCAGTGAAAAATCAGTTCTGATTTTTATTTCTAACCAAAACTTTTTGTTTAAAATGAAGACACATGTTGTATCTTACAAAATTCTGTGCCGTTGACTTCGAAGAATAGAAGTTCATGTGTGGATCCAATCTAAAAACCAGCAATTATTGTTAACAATTTTGCTCCTACTTGTCATTCTCCTGAAACTTATGACATAAACACTTAAGTGATAGTGCCTTTGCAGGGTATGTTAATACATTTTTATATATGTTTGTATTTGTAAATTTTTATTGTTTCACCTGTTTATGCTAAATTGCTATCCTAAAGGTATATTTTCTGCTCTGGAAAACTTTTTAGTTTTTATAGTAATATCTCATTAGTGTATTTAAAACTGAAATAGTCTTTTTTTCCCTTCTAGTTGTGTTTTCATCATCTGATGTCATCTGCTGTTAAAACTCAAGTAAGGGTTACTGCATGGTAGGATCTCAGGTAGTTGCTGGTTACCAACTCTGCAGGCTTTTTCATTAAAGAATGGTGTCTTTCCAAGAGTCTTTTAGTCAATCTGAGTGTTTTCATGTCTGGTTTTTGATCACGTCTTCTGTAAAAAATGTTTTGTCTGTTCAGTTCTGCTCTATCTTAAAACTCTACAGTGAAGGTTTCAGTCCCAGTTTTTCATTACTCTCTATAGTATTAATTTCTTAACAGCAAAGGCTGCCTCTGTCTGGTTATTATAAAACCATATTATATACAAATGGAGACAATTGAGCTTGTTTACTCTTAATTACATACAATTCAAGCACTGTATAATACAAACCTTTGCTAATTTTGTTTTAACAGTTAAACATATTGGTCAAATTTGGTAAATGATGCCCTGAAGGGCCGTGCTACAGATTACAAGAGCTGAAGCAGTTTGTCTTGTGAAATATAGCTGCTTTCTGGCGCTGAATATTTTAATTAAAAATATGAGTGGAGCTTTTGTAATCACACACATATGAGGAACGGAAAAATGCAAAGAAATACAAAATTCACCTTTAACTTGTTGTTGTGCACTTCAACAAAATTTTTTTTCTTGTAACAGCTATACCATGAAATTTCAAATGTTCCCAATAGAATTCTGATGAGGAAGGAGACAGCTATTTCCACCATGGCTGTTCATGGAGGTAAGCTTTCATATGCTAGGTCTCCATCCCAGTTTTCAGAAGAAGCCATACTCACAGTTCATCTCTTCCTATTGCGACTCCACTAGTATTTGACTGGTGTTTTGTTTCACATTTGAGGAGGGCAGAGGGCTGCTGCAGGTAGACAGTAGTATGTATTATGGCTTCATGTCCTGTTTCCCCATTGGCCTTCTGTCCGCTGAGCAGTGCAGATTCTACCACAACAAAGTGATTCCAAGTAGTTTTATTTTGGGGTTTTTGTGCCACTTTCTACTTCCCATGATGAAGAATGCCAAGAAGAGCAAAGAGAAGGTGTCAGGGTTAGTGTGTTACGGGGTTTCCACCTCTCCCTTTCTTTGCCTGATAACTAAGTGAAGGAGACCTCGCTGGGTTTTTTTTATTAATTTATTTGTCTAGGAGTCCTATGGTCTTTTTATTTTGAGAACTTACCTAGCTCTAAATTACAGATGAGTAGACACAAGCAGATTAATCTTAGGTTGCTTGCTTAGCTTGAATAGTATCAGCTTCTTCTGAAGGAGCCTACAAATTTCATAGAACTTCTCCTGCGTCTGATATACAAGAACATACTTTAAGGAAACATTTGCTAGCTTTAAATTCATGATATGTGAAGTCACGAAGAGTGGTATCCAACAGAAACCCATGTGTATAATGGTACCAAAAGTACAGCAGATTCTTAGGGCAGTGGTACATTAATCATACAAGAGCCCAGTGCTGTAAATTTTACTGTAGTCAGGTTACAGGCACTGTAAGTGATGAAATGAAACAGTACCTACTAGAGTTCCTCTTCATGCAAACATTTCAAACAAGCTGAGGCAGAATGAATAATGCATGCATTAGTGTTCTGCAGGGTGATATAGTCATTAATTCTTTTAAAGTGTATGGTGGACCTACTTGTGAATCATGAGAAAAGACTAAGTAGTTCCAACCTGCTGAGTGTCAAAATCTATCTAAAAATGATAGAAAAAGTCATTTAGGCTGTGTTTAGTTCATTCTTTTGAAAACTTGTATGCCTGCATACTTTAGGCTCCTGGTAGGCTATAAATGAAAACCGTTTTTTCCTTTCTTGTACAGCAAATAATGAAACAGTCCTGCCACTCACAACTCACAAAATAAGTAGAGAGAAAAAAATCCAGGTAAAATAGTGTAGATAGAAGTCATTTTCTCCAAAGAAAATAGGCAAGAAGACATGACTTTTTCTGGTAAGTGGTGAAATGACTTGTGGTGTAACAGTGGGTACATTTATGCTCCATGCTAACACCCAGGAGAGGCCTGGGTTCCATGTCCTGATAGACTCGCCATTAAATTGGAAAAAAAGTCTTCATCTGGAGTCGGAGCATTTGCCGTCTGAGTCTTAAAATGATCCAGGTTGGTGAGATGACCATAGCTTAGTATATAAGGTAACTTCTTGCCTGAGCTGAGCAGAGTTCTTTTCTCCCCACCTTTCTCCCTCCAGTGAGGCAGGTTTTGGCATCAACTCTGTGACTTTTGTGTGAATGACCCCTTTCCAGCAGAAAACCTTTATGACTCTGGGCTCAACAGAGGAGGTCCAGCTGAGAGTTTCAGCCTGGCAGTAACATATGATGTTAACATGGCCAACACGCTACTGCATACTGGTAGTCCATGGCTGAACAGCATGTAACGCTAGACTTGCATGCTGCATCTCCAGAAGCACAGACCTCCTGTGGTTTGAGCTCAAAAGGAATTTCTCTCTGGGTAGCGGCTATGGTTTGGAGAGGTTTCATTCCTCCCCAGGTCAGCCGATAGCAAAGGACACATTTGCACGCAATTTGCAGAAGGCAGGCATTCCTTCTGGTGAAACTGCGTAATAGACACTCAAACGAATACATTTCAATAGACAAAGTCATGTGTAGTGTTTTCTGTAATTAGAAAATATTTATATGACTAATCTCTTAGGAAATGGGGAAAAAAATATCAATTTTCCCACACTTTGAGCTCTAGAATGTGACCTCAATAGGAGACTTACCTCTGCCAGCAGATTTCTTTTCATGAGCAGTACTTTTTGGTTTGACATTTGAAACTTGTGCTGAAACCACTGAGGTCAAAAGGTAGAATTAATTTTTTTTTTTTTTTTAAAGGAACAGGTATGTGTCACCATACAGAAGGTAAAGAGATGGAGCCTTTTTGCCTTTCAAAAAGTTACTTGTTTCACTTGAAGTTTTGCAGAAGAAAAAGTTATTTACACACTGGGCAAATATATTCTGTTTATCTGCCAAGACAATTCTTGCCCCATAATAATTCCTTCTGAAGAAACAAATGTCCCTTTTCACATTACAGCTATGTACAGTTTACATGAATTTTTCCAGGACTCCACTTTAGAAAAACTGCAGTAACACTTACATGTTTTTCTTTTCCCTCATGTAAGCTGTGACCTTTTTTATCATGGTCCCATGCTTATACAAGCCAAAGCACTAGGAGGTGATAACCTGTAGGTGTTATGAAAAGTACTCGGCTGAACAGGAGCACTGCGAAGTTTGTCAGAAAAAATAAAGTTTTACCACATCAGTGTTAGAAGGGCAGACCAGAACAGGAATTAGGGGCTCAGGCTTGAGGCGAATGTGGGACTACCTGATCCGTGAAATACATCCAGCCTTGACTATGTTTCTCTTCTTTTGGGTCCCCCCCTAACAAAGTTGAGAGGCCTATTATGCTTGAAGCAAATCTCCTAACATTTATTGTACCAAGAATTCTCTTACTTCCTACCAATGAATTCTTTAAATAAAATCTTAACTACCCCCCCAGCTGAAAAAAAACCCCAAACCACCAGCTCCTTCTGAACAGAGGTTATGATGCGTCTTTGTTAGATTCCTTTAGCTTGGTGGTGTGTCCAAGGGTTACCAGGAAGATGTGGAGGTAGGGGTGGATGCACGTACAGACCATCCTCCAACCTGATGGCTGAAGGTGTTGCTAATTCTCTCAACACCTGATCTGTACTCTTTCTTCTGTTGTCCCTCATTTAGAGATGAAGAATTAGCAACAGGTAACCAAATTCAAGAGCAGTCCAATCCAAATCCTAAGTAACCCATTTAGCTACTACCTTATACTAGAAGTGCTTAATCTCTTAAGAGGCTGCATTTTTTATATAAAAATCTGACCCTATCTATTTTTTTCAATGTTAAAATCAACACCTATCTCCTTATGAGGGTGCCGTGCCTGGGCTGAGTGATGCCTGGTTCTCCTGGGAATCAAGTCCACTGGGAATTCTTCCAGGACGCTTAACCCCTGGGGCCCAGTGAAAGCACTGGATTCCCCCAGAAATACAATTATAGAGATGCCTTTTTTTTTTTTGAACAGGATTGGCACACACAGCGCCCCCAGATAGCATGTAGAAAATAGCATACTCCTTCAAGCACAGGCTCTGGAAGCAGAGGCTGCAAGCCATGAAGAGACATCTGCCTCCTCAGATGACTAATACATGTCTCCAAGGAATTCCCTAAACCGTGGACTTAAAAAACATCTATAATTTTTTCCGATTTTTAATTAATCTTGAATCTTTAACAGTAACAGTCACAGACTTCTAGAAAAGGGGTGGATGAATTTGAGTTGGGAGGAGGGAGTTGAATCCTCTTCTTTGGTAAGTGTAGTGCTGTAATCCCATTTATTGCTTCTGCTAGCTCTGTCTGTAGCTTCCCCAAACTGATTTTGCACAGATAAGTGTCTATAAGGCAAACCCTGGGACAGGTTAAAGCCTCTCAAGGGACCAGGCTAGAGAAACACCAGCCTGGAAGTTGGACTTCAACTTTTTAAGTACTTTCTAGCCATACCGGTGCCTATAAGTATAAATTCATCCAGTGGTAGGCTGGATTTAGTGCTATAAAAATCTTCCTTCAAGTTCTAAGCTGTAGCCATTTGCCCAAGGTAACTCAGTGTGTGGTGCAGCAGGCAAGAGGGCTTACTTATGCTATGTCCTCCTCGGGTGCCTTGCACTAGGACCCTATAGCTCTGCAATGATTCTTCTTTAATACTTCACTGTGCAGAGCTCCGGGCAGGAGGTTTGTTTATCACTGCTGGTTGCCTAAAGGGCCTACGTTCATTTCCTCCCAGAGTAACAGAGCCCTCCTGCCAATTTGGATGGTTGCAGTGGGTGCTGAAGGCAGTTTCTGAGGCTGCAGCACATGACCAAGGAAAGCGCCTCAGGCGTCCCTTGCTACCCATCCTTCCAGGGGCAGAGCTCTCTGGCCGTGACCAGTGATCACAATAAAGCTGTAATTGCTGGACTAACATCCCACAGGTGCATCGCCTCCATGAAGAATTCTCAATAAAACCCAAGAAGCATTTTTTTTTTAACTCATAACTGCGCAGATATTCCCAATTGCAAATCTTTAAAATATTTTGCGTATCGCTAGGATTAAGCATTATTTGCTTCGAGTCACCCATGCCTTGGAGGTTAGCAGCTACTGATTTGCTTTTACTCTTGGTAGTACCTTATTTTGTTGAAAAACTATTTTTTTTCTTGCTAACAGGTCCCTCTTCTATTGGAGCTGATGTATTATGTCATTCACAAAAGATTTGTGACATTATTTATGTGACATATAAGATGTCAGTGACAGAAAACCTTTATAGGTGTTAGCTATGGAGATTAATATTATCTTGATAAGCTGCTTTTTCTAAACACATCATGGAATTTGCAACTTTCTTGTGTTGTCCAATAGCAAGGACAACAAGCAAGATGCAAATAGACAGAAATTAAATGTGCAACACAGTAAGTTCAAATGGAGTTGTTTCCTGTAACAAATATGCATCATCTTATAAACATATTTCCTTTTCTTCTGGAGAAGAATTCGGTCAGTATTTCCTGTATTTTAATACTCTTGACTTATTTGTTTTGATTGGTCGTAGGAAAAGTAGATACACCTTTGGCTAGTGGAAATGGAAGCTATATTACTGTTTTCATTACCAATTGTAACTTCAGTGTTAGGACAAAGGCATATATTTTCTTTTAAATTGCTATTGGTTACCAGGTTGAAAGTGCTGTAATAAAAACTAGTATCTGTATGGTGTGTGATTGATCTAAGATAAAGCATTAAAAATGAAAATTCAAAAAATATTTTAGTTTTTTTATTTCCCTTACATTTTTCTCTGCATAAGCAGTGAGAGCAGGCTAGTGTGTTGGGCTTCTAAAAATCTATTTGGTTTCACTTACTAGCTTCTATAGAGTGACACGTTTCTTAGAAATGCAACAACATTAGGGGCCTCTTAAAATATGAACTGCTTTTTTTGCTGAGACAGTTTAAAATCATCTTAAATTTTGTATTAGCTTCATGTTTTTGTTTATATAGTTTTTAGTAAATCCAGAATTTAGGCCTAAGTTATCCTGACACCATACCTTTAAGAAAATGTCAGCATATAGTAAGCACTCTGGATACACTTTAAATTTTATTATTGTAGAGGGGGTTTTGGGGAGAGGGGGAGGCAGGGGGGATGTTGGACAATTCAGAGCAAAGGGGAAGAAAACCTAACAAATTCTTGGGTACTGTCCAATTCCTGAGCTAAGCCATGAACTCCGTATTTGGCTTGAAATAAGGAATTTTCTCCTCAACAGCTGTCCCTGGAGTCAATATAAACTGTTCTAAAATATTTAGTTACCAGCAGAGAGATACAGGAGACACTAAAACAAACTGTTGTGAAGCACCGGCCATTGTAAGGGAGCCCTGATTCATAGATTGTACTGTACATTGCATAATGGTGCAGCTATTCCCCTACATGTTTTCAATGTTATGGCATGTTACGTAATAAGAGGGCTTCCAAGGCACCTAAGTAGTTCTTTTGGGAGGAATGACACAGAGATCAATAAGGCTGTTTGTAAGGAAAGAATGCAGATCCAGGCATGATGATAGAGGCTGAATTATCTTTCCTTTATTCCTTAGAAGACATTTAAAAAGAATATGGTGTTCACCTCTTTGCCTGTCTTTGTGCTTTTTAAAGACTTACTGCTCTAATAAATGATGATTTTTGGAAACAATACTTCCTGACAATGAAGAAAGCCAAAAATACCTTAAAACCTAACTGGAGCATTAGAAAAAAAAGTATCCTTTGAGTAAAATTTTACCATTTTGAATGAACTGTATTCAATCAAAGTCCCGAAACACTACTTTAAATGAAGCCTTAGGAAAGACATTACTTTTCTTCTTTCATTTATGAATCATCATAAAAGCAGGCTAAAAAGCTATTTGTAAAATGCTGCTTGACTCCTCAGCTGCTGAACTGAAACCATATGCTAATTCATTGTATGCAACTGAATAATGAACCAAGACCTACTTTAGGTTGTATATATATACTGCTACAAAAGCAGCAACCTTACTGTATATTTAAAAAAAATATAAAAGAGAGTGCATGCAAATAAAGAATGTCACATAGATATATAAACCAGAACTGGCTGGAGTAAGGGGTCTGTGGAGCTGTATCTTCTCTTATGGAACATTTTGCAGTCTGCTGAGAACCCTGCGTATTTTATTATCATCATGGGTGATGACCATTGTTGACATCTGAAGTATTGACAAAGAAGGTTTGGATGTAACTTGTGCAAAGAAAGTACTATCAGACTGCATCACAGGACAGAATGGTCTTTTCAGGATTGCTCCCTTCAAAGGCCGTTCAAAAGGATGCAATAAAACGGGTTTATTTTGTACTGAAATGCAACAATTGGCAAGAGTCATCTTGCCACTACATCAGAAGATCAAACCTGTCTTGGGATTGAATGTGGTACAACATCAAGAGGTTGAAACTAGAGTCTTTAGCTCACAGGTATTAAATTAAGATCACTGGCAGTGAACTCATTCATGTTTTGGATGTTGGTTGTTTCAAATGTGGTTAACCTCATTCAGTTAAAGTAAAACTGGGGACTGTTCATACTATTAGTAGAAGGAGCACAGCACAAAAAAACCCCTTAGCATTTGCTCAGCTCGGGAGAACAGAGAAGGTATGGGAACAGAGAATGGGAAGAGGATGGTAAGGGTAGTGAAAGGAAAAAAGACAAAAAAAGTAAATAGGTAAACATATGCAATATGTAAGAATGCAAATAACTGGGTTCTGAAAAGATGAGGATTTTTCTTGTATTGTCCATAGTATTTGGGGACTGAGCCATGCACAATAAAAATTAAATTGTATGTTTTCTAAACTGAGGCAAGACTTGGTGTTAGATTTCTGTACAAAATTGCTGTCTTCCTCAGTAGAACTGTTGTCATGAATGAAAGACAGTATCATCTTAAAATTATACTGAGACATGGGAACCAATTTTTTACATAAGTTTGGATGTCTGGTTTGAGATGTAATAACTTTTTAATGGAAAGAAACCATTTTCTAGGGACAGTCTTCAAGAATAGTTTTCTCTAAGCTGTGGCACTGGTTGAGACAGCTAGCGTGTGCAGTCTGGATACTTACCTCTTCCCAGTAGCCAACTGGCGTATTCCTCCAGCAGGCTAGTAGAGAGCCCGCGCTAATGTTAACAGTATTTAATTGAATCTCTTTTGAACACCATTTAATTTATTCTTTAGGTAGAGTGTCAAGGGTTGGAGGGCCAAAGACAGTTTTTCTACAAGAGGCAGGAGTGAAAGGCATCAGTGTGCAAGTGGCCAATAAGCTGCTGGAAGCAAAGGTAAATAAATCAATGCTCCCATTTGCACTCTTACCTATAGATTACCTTAGCTGTCCTAGGCTGATAAGCCATTCAAGTTTGGGATGGATGTAGAACTGAAACGTGTGTTCATGCTGCTGCTGAAAACCATGCTAGAAATCAGAAAACTGAAGTTAGGACACTTTAAATTCATACAATTGCCTCTATGTGGTAACCCGTAAATGAAGTCCATTCTCTGGGGATAAATGAACCTTTTGTGTGCATATTCTTCCAGTAAAGCACTGATACTTGCTGCGTTTTTTTGCATGATCTGGTTCCCCGTAAGAATCTATGTAGCATGAGAATATCCAAGTCTTTGGATATTTTGACTGAAGTCTTCTTGCGGAGTAGATTGTCTTCAAGTTTTATTTTGCATAATGCAAAATGGGTTGTTGACACTTGATGAATAATAACAAATACTAATTTAAATATTCTAATCTTCATTTAAAAATGATTAATTTTCTGTTCTGAGACGTTCTGAAGTCAGAGTTTTAATTTAAATACATTATGTAGCATTTAACTTTTCTGTACAAAGTTTAAAATTAATGTGTGGTTTTCAAGTTTCCGACAATTGTTGATTAGTTTCTTTACAGAACCTCTGCAATGAAAGCAGTTGTTTAAAACTGTCACTCTGCAGTCTCCAGTAAATCACATGTTATTTCTGTGAATTTTACTGAACATACCCCTACAAATAAAAATTAACTCACAGCTCTCAAATGTTGATAATTCATATCTGCTGAAATAACTGATTTTATAAAAATATTCATTAGAATGTATACTTGGCACTTGGGTACAATTTGCACTCAATATGAAAACAGGTTTATAAGTTTTAATGTCACAAAATTTATGATACCCATAACCTTTCATTTCTGTGAAGGTAAAAACTTGAGTTTTAAAATTGTTCACTGTTAGAAATGATCTGGAAGGAATTTTGCTTCAGACTCAAGAAAAACGTTTTATAGGATGGTTAGGGGGATTTTTGTATCTCTAAGGGGGACAGTACTGCGTCCATAAGCATCAAGGTCTTAAGTAGATCTAGTTTACCTTCATTTAGTCCCAAGTTTGCTCTGTGCTAGTAAGATATATATCGCTATATTAGTAAAATTGTTCACATAGCTCCTGGCTGTGGCCCAAGCCAGCTGGTACATTCACAGAGGAGACCTGGCCCTGAGATCATCCAGGAGCCTTTCCCAGGAGCTGGTTGGGATGCTCCTGCCCTGTTTTCATGGGTGAATGGGGAAGGGACACGTGGTGTCTTCTATGTGTGGCCGGTTGGTCTCAGGGCCAGCAAACAGTCCTGGGCCGGCTGTGAAAATAAGCAAAGCATCTAGCTAGCAAGGCTGAACTGACGACTCTCTCTTATCAGGGAAATCTTCTGTGGGCAAGAACAATTTATCAGTACCTTCTGGAAAAACATTGAATGGGAATTTTTGTTATGCCCCAGAAAAAACGTGCACAGTGCTTTAGCAGAGAAGTATGTTCAGCAGAGATCTATCTACTCCTTAGCAGCCTGTCTTCTCCTTGCTCTGCCCAAAGCCGCCTCTCTGAGAAACTGCGATGTATCTTTTCCTTGCTCTTCTGGGCCTTATTTCACCACTGACATGAGCTGGAGCTGTTTCTTTGCAGGTTGTGGAGACTTAACATACCCCAGCATGTTACCCTGCAGAGTCTCCCCATAAACTCAGGTGGACAGTCAGCTCCATTTATCTCTCCAGCAGACATACTGTCTCTTCAGTAGCTTGTCCTAGTGAAAAATGTGGTGTCTCACCCACTTTTCATCCCTTTCGGAAGAAAGAGGGGACAAAACATTCCTCAAATCCTCTGACAGCGGTACTGTAGCCAGAAAAATAATGTATAACCATGAATTTAGTCCATAAAATATTTAAGGTGAATTCTAAGTTTTTTTCTTCTGGGCTCGATTTCATATTAATGTGTGCCAAAATCAGGTCCTGCAGCACAGTCTACTGATGAATTCAGTCTCCCAGAGAGGTGGGTCCCCAGGGCATCGATTACTTGACTTAATATATTTGGCATCCAGTACATCCATCTGAAATTCATAATCTCCAGGACTAAAAGGTCAAAAAAACATTTGGAAACAACTGACAAAGGCATTTTCTTGTTGTTATTGTTTCTGGGATTAACATGGAGACATTTGTCTTCTTGCAAACATTCATTCGAAGTGTTCTGTGATTACATCTCTAGTCCAAAACTTCTTGTGAAGAAACTAGTATCACTTCACTAGACCTTAAAATGGAGACTATCTATGGCCATACCACCTTCTTTTGGAATCTTGCCAAATCTGACAGGCTAAGTAGGGTAGGGCATGTTGGGAAACTTCTGAGGAGAGGTTGTAGTTGAACCTACAAGCAATCCACAAGACAATTTTTGTCATAGCCTTCCTGGCCTTGCGCTTAGTTTTTCATGCAGCTTCTTGTTTCTCAGTATGAGCGAGGGAGTGTCTGGCCACATGCCCAAGTTCAGCTGCCAGGTTTTTGGGGCGCTGAGTGGTGTGGCAGACTGCTTTGGGTCGGCGCTACCCTTGTCCTTATCGCAGCATCATATGGTAGGCATTGTGTAAGCTAGTTGTGAGGCTTTAATTGAGTGGTTCCCCAAATTATGGGGCCTGGGGCTATCCTGAGCCATTGCCTAGTGGTGTGGTTCTCTGTCTCTCAGCTACATACGCTCTGCTTCCAGGAACCTGCATGAGGACCTCAGTCGGGGAGCACAAGTGTGTTCATCATCCTCTTGCTTGCACTCCTATGGGCTGTAAATACAGCTTTATGGGACTTCAGGGACTCCCTTTGGCATAGAAGCTAAGAGTGATCATGTGTCTCCACTGGGTCTACAAAGTTGGCTGTTGTTTCAAATCTGTTGCTTTGTGCCTCAGTTTCCCACTGATTATAAATGTCATGTCCTTGTCTCAGAGAGAAGCTTTGAGAACAAATGTATGAATGAGTGTGATATTTCAGAGTGCCATTGCAACAGAGGCTGTCAGTGTATTTTCTTTTTTTATGTGGCAAGTGTAAGATTTCAGGTGTCCTTTATTAATTTCCTGGCTTTTAAGTGTTTCAGTTTGTAAATGATGTGATAAGTAAGTACACTGTCATTTAGCAATATTGACTGTTTTAATGTAAAACTCATTTTCCCCATTAATAAAAACATCACTTTGGACCCAGTAAGATTTTGTGGAAAGCCAGTTAGTTCTTATATTTGTTGTATGTTACCCACCAAATGATGTCTGTCTGTAGTTTTCCAGTTTTTGAAATGATGATTCTTTTCCCCCACCACCAATATGGCCTAAATTTTGTTAAATAAAAAATTTGAGTCTGTCTGTGTTTGTGTTTTCTCAGGCTCTTTTAATGCCTCAGGGAATAATTTATAGGGCTGTAATTTTGTGGGTTACTGTGTTATAACCATTTATAAATGGCTCCTCAGGGCACTAAAAGGGCCAAGAAAATGTAAATACAAACACAAAACAGAAACAAATACCTGCAACATGAAGAAAACTACAAGGAGAGAGACCATATGGCCTAACAATTCAGCTCCACTTAATGGCTCCATTCACCTCCTATTGAAGTAAAACCATGTTTTACTACTGACCGCAGTGAAAGAAAAATTGAATGTTAAAACCTCACCTGCAACATGACAATCACATAACTGTGTTTAATAATATCCATACTCATTTATTTATTTTTTTTTAATATTGGGCTGCAGTTCTTTACTACCAAATATAACTCCTTATTCCCCCTTCCCTCCGAATTTAATAATGAATATTTTCAAATACTCCTGTAGCTTTAGGCTTGGCCGATTAATAAGGTCTTTATGACATTTTATATTGCACTAGTTAAAGGGAACTGTTGGCCGGGACCCCTGATGGGAGCCAGGCGCTGTGGGTGTGGTCAGTTTTTACTGGAGAGATATGTGCTCCAGTGGGGAGGAATGGGAGCTTTTCTGGGCTGAGCTGCCCTGTGGAAGCATACACATTATTGGCAAGAGCATCCAAACATCCGTTATGGGCAAAACGTCTCTACTCACGGTATTTTTATTTAATTTATGTCCAGTTAACATCAACTTCTGATCACTGATTTGGGTACAGAGAAAAAAGAGACCATCAGCAATCAAAAAGCACTTGAGCCAAACACTTTTCCCTCCCTCTTTCCCAGGCCCAACTTCCCCTGTGTTTGCTGGGGGTTAAACTCAGTCCGTCCCAGTTACTCCAGTCAGGTGATGGGTGACATAGGAGGTCTGGGGTTGTGTGCATAACTGTTTTTTCTGCCGCTCTCTTTGCTTATTTATTTTGTTCTGCTGCACTTCGCTTCTTACTGCTTTTCCTCAGCTCCTATTTGCTTCTCATTAATTTTCTCTGCTGCTCTTTGCTTCTTCAGGTTTTCTTGCTATGCTGTTTCTTAGTGCCTTTCCTCCGATGTGGGTTGCCTGTGGGCCATAGTCACTCAGAGGTGTCCCCATCTTTGCGTGGATCCCCTGTGGGCTGCAGTGCCCTGGGGGTGGCCTTGCCTACAGCGTGGGTCCCCTGCGGGCTGCCGTCCCACAGGGGTGTCCCTGCTGCAACATGGGTCACCTCTAGGCCACTGTCCTGTGGGGAACTGTAGGATATTTACAATACCTATGTGAGCATCTTGCTCTGCATCACACCTTGTGGAGCTTGTTTCTCTTCATTGTGAAGTGAAAATTTCTGATGTGATTCTAATTCCTCTGGAATAAGGTTCCTGAATATACCTGAAAAGGTACTCCTCTGCTCTTTAATTCTGCACTGTTAAAAAGGAGTACACCACAAATACATATAGTGTATATACACACCCTACAGACTGTGAGGTACTCTGAGAGTGCGGCCATATGTCTCATTTGAAGAGATGATGCCTTTTCCTTTATTGTGTGATAACTTTTGTGAATAACTACCTGCAAAGGCATTATGGGCCAAATCACGGGCAGTAATCCTGCACAAGACTAGCTTTCTGGCTTCATAAAGACAATATTGCACAAGCTAAGCTCTGTGATTTAATGATGTAGGACAGTGCTTTTCTATAAGAAGTCTGTGAAAGACAGCTAATGAAATCAAGGCTTTGCTCAGCTTATGTTTACTATGCAAGCCTCCCACCTCCTCTGCAGAAATGTTGAAGATCCAGAAATAGAAAAAGCCAACAATCACTGTTTTGGGCCATTCCTGCTCACATAAATCTATTATGAGTTTTGCCAATAAATCTATTCGAATTGGGACAGGAGGCTGTATGAAAATATTTAATGTGGCTGAGACAAACAATCCTACCTTCTTCCCACCAGAGGAAACTTTTACTAAATGGTAAGAAAATGAAAAGAAGTGATGTAATCAGGAAGCTTTTTCAACCACACTGATGGTTTGCAGAAGGGTAGGTGCCATACAAACAGTGCTGCATGAGCCTTGCAACCTCCTGGCAGGGAAGTCAGTTCTGAATGAAATATTCTTGCCAAATGCACCCTGTCATGTTTTCCATCAGTAGAGCTGGATATTTGTGTATAATTCCTGTGGGATTGGAGGATGGTAATGTATACACACAGAAAAAGTTCAATTTCAAGTAGCTGCTAACATCCAGTAAACAATATGTTCCAAATTCCTTTCAAGGCTCCTAGCGCACTGATTTTTTTTCTAAACGCTGCCATTCTCTGTGATGTTCAAGACTATTGGTGAGAAGTCTTCATAACTATAAAAAGAAAAGTATTGGATACAAAATATTTCATATTGAAGGTGCAACAAACAGTGTGCCTTCCTCCTAGCCACAGCCCTCTATTTTCACTGTGGCCATCACCATGGCACTTCAGCAAAAAAAGATTCCAGGCTACTCCAAAGCTGTGCGCCTCCACGCAATTTCACTGTTTGATAATACCAGATGGTCTTGCTAAAGTTCATTTTTATCATCATAAAATGGGGAGATTCTGGACCTTTATACTATGGGACTTTATGACCAAGGCAGGCAGTACACACAAAGCTGCTGTTGGTAATGAAAAGGCACTGAGTGGCAGAGACGCTCTCAGAAGAATTTGAGATGCACCTGTGAGTTCACTGACTTTTTAAAAAGGAAATAAAACCCCTGCTCAGGGTTTTTGCAAAGCATCACATGCATGTATTTGTGTTTATGCACGCTCATAATAAGCAGAACCTTTGCTTGGCCACATGGCAGCATTGCAATCCCTATCGTCAACACTGAGGTTACAAAAGAAAATTCCTCTGAGTTTAGCCCACAGTTTGTTTCTTCACACAGCACAGGCCATAAACATCAGCTGTTGCAGCTCATCCAGACTGAATTCCCTTTCAGCCTGAAGGGTGCGTGGATGCATGCATACAGCCCTCGCTGCTCTCAGACAGCCTCTTGCACACTTGCCATTACTGCTGTCAAGTGAAGGAAGCTGCTTGGGCTTCATTTAAAGAGGAAGAGGTGCGATGGGCCATACTTGAGAGCTGGCATATTTATCCAAAAGCTTATGCGGTGCTTCCGGATAGTCAATAAACAAACTTCAAAAATCATGAGGGTAGCTTCAAAATCATGACTCAGCATGTCATAAAATGTACGATGCTTTGCCTTTGGGCTTTGAACTTTTAGACATGAGGGATGTGTATCTTTAAACCTTAGCGCAGGAGACTTCATTTGGTACCCAGGCCACCTAACTTGTGGCTTCATTTTAACCACATCAGGGCAGTACTCTAGGATCAGATGACACCAAACTGGGTGGGAGTGTCGATCTGCTGGAGGGTAGGATGGCCCTGCAGAGGGACCTGGACAGGCTGGACCGATGGCCCAAGGCCAACTGTATGAGGTTTAACAAGGCCAAGTGTCGGGTCCTGCACTTCGGACACAACAACCCCATGCAACGCTACAGGCTTGGGGAGGAGTGGCTGGAAAGCTGCCTGTCCGAAAAGGACCTGGGGGTGTTGGTAGACAGCCGGCTGAACATGAGCCAGCAGTGTGCCCAGGTGGCCAAGAAAGCCAACAGCATCCTGGCTTGTATCAGGAATGCTGTGGCCAGCAGGAGCAGGGAGGTGATTGTCCCCCTGTACTTGGCACTGGTGAGGCCGCACCTGGAATACTGTGTTCAGTTTTGGGCCCCTCAACACAAGAAAGACATTGAGGTGCTGGAGCGTGTCCAGAAAAGGGCAACAAGGCTGGTGAAGGGTCTGGAGCACAGGTCTTATGAGGAGCAGCTGACGGAACTGGGGTTGTTTAGTCTGGAGAAGAGGAGGCTGAGGGGAGACCTTATCGCTCTCTACAACTGCGTGAAAGGAGGTTGTAGTGAGGTGGGTGTTGGTCTCTTCTCCCAAGTAGTTAGTGATAGGACGAGAGGAAATGGGCTTAAGCTGCGCCAGGGGAGGTTTAGGTTGGAAATTAGGAAAAATTTCTTTACGGAAAGGGTGGTCAAGAATTGGAACAGGCTGCCCAGACAGGTGGTGGAGTCACCATCCCTGCAAGTGTTCAAAAAACGGGTAGATGTGGCACTTTCGGGACATGGTTTAGTCTAGTCTACCCTTGATTGGTTTAGAGTGGACTTGGTAGTGTAGGTTAATGGTTGGACTGGATGATCTTAAAGGTCTTTTCCAACCTAAACGATTCTATGATTCTATGATTCTATGATCCCTTTCTCATCAAGGGAGAGAAAGAAGTGTCTTTGGAGGCCTGTAGAGGGAGATCCTATCTGCTTAAATTCTGCAGGAAGGATGGATTCTTTGGGTGCTTTAGGGTTTCCACACCAGTTGAGTGCTTAAGGTAAGCAATGAATGCTCCTGCTTGAAAGCAGCAAACTGAGGTTCTTCATGAACTGGGATTTTAAGAAAAATACTATGTACTGGAATATTGTTGATAAAATCCCATGCCCTAGAATAGGGCAGATGAGAACAACAGTACAGTTTTGTTGGGATTACTTAGGGCCTTTAAATGCCTACAGCTGCAAATAGACTTTCCTTACCTTCTTGTTACCTTCTTCCTTAATCACAAATTATGATTAAAAGGTTTGTTATATTATAATGAAATGATACTAACTGTCAAGCCACAAACTGTACCCCAGAAGCAGCTGAATACATGGCTACTCTGTGTTTATAAGTTGATTTTCCAATACATTCTCAAAGAGCAAATGATGCACTGGTTTGGAACGTTGCACTGTTTCTATAGGGAGAAGCAAGATGGCTACTGACTGCACCAGTCACACTGGATTGTGCTCATTCACGCATATCTGGGTAATCTTGCTATTGTGAGTCTTACAGAGAGCTTGCTAGGAATTTGCAGTGGAGTTGTTTCCAGTCCTTACAAGGTTATCATGCCCTTATGCAAATAAAACAGGAACTTGGGAGTCTTCTGACTCCTGCAGGCTAATATTCTTAGGTACTTCTACCCCCTGCCTGGAGGCTGAAATGATATTTTTAATCATCATTTGTGATTATGCGGTGAATGTGTGTGACAGAGGTTGAGTTTAGCTAACAACAGAGAGTAAAGGTAAGAAACAAAATTTTCCCATCAGTTGTTAACAGAAATAGATCAACCTTGAGGTCTGTGAGTGTCGATAAATACTTATTTATTTTTTTGTTTCTCTGGCAGAAATATTCATAGGATGAAAATTAATCATTTGCATTGCGTTACTGCTTTCAGTCGCTGACTATCTGGGCGATGCTGGAGTTAAGCGCCTCAGCTGTTAGTCTCTAGCTTTCAAATAAGAAACAATTTCAGTAAAGGGGATACAATTTACTCTGTAAAAGCTGTCATTGTAATGTTAGCTACTATATCACTGCTAATGTTGTTTACTGTCCCATGAACAGCTAAAGCCCATAACATTTTTCCTCTGTGTCACACCTCCAAGGACTTCATCCTTTGACTTTGTGCAGGACTTCAAACACAGAAGTAACAAGCAGGCTCCAAACAGGGTGACATTTCACTAAGCTGGAGAAGAACTTATTTTGAACTTCACTAGTAAAAACTGAATTTATATTCTAACTGATGAAAGGTGTTGCCTTGCCCTAAATAAGCTGTGAACTGAAGGAAAGAAAAATTGCCACATTCTAAAATATGGAATCCATCTTTGTGACCTGTGAGCAGGAAGATTCATCATGCTGGTAGTTTTATTTGTTGTGCAAGTGGTCTAGCTTCTATTGACAAGATAACAAGAGTGCCTAAACATGATTCCAGCACTACTGGTTAGATATAGCCATAAATGGTGATTTGTGAATCAGCTTTAATAGGTGTGATAAAACTTTGGATTTCAACAGGGCCTGTTATCTAAGCCAGAAGACTTACAAATATTAATTGAGCTCATACAACGTTCTTGTGAAGTCAGTATAGTAAATATAGCGATATTAAGTTTATAAGAAAGATTATCTGAAATGTTAAGCAACTTTCCAAAGGTCATACAGTAACCCAGCACCTGACCTGGAAGTACAGCTCTCAATTTAATGCTCTAAGCCATTAGGCTGCACTAGATTACAGTTCACTGAAACTGTAAATGAACTCAGAGCAGTCCTAATGTGGACGGAAATGATCCTTAATGTCTTCTGTCAGCAAATTACAAGGCAGCAGGTCAGCTACACTGGAACTTACCAGAGAATTTGATGCTGGAGCAGTTGGATTTAATAATGCAACTAATTATACTTCATGTGGCATTATATGAGAGGGTTCTCCGGCACAGATGTAAATGACATGTTTGTTTTGAGAGTAGGAGAATCCCATCTTGGGAAAGCCAGCTGAGTATTCTGGCCTGACTTTGAAGCCTTTGATGAGAGAAGCATGTCTGGTCTAATCTCTGAGTGACAGGTTCATAAATGCACACAGTACAGTTGATACACTAATGGCCATATTATGCTCTGCTGATTTTCTTTGCCCTGCTCATTCAATTTCTTTAGAGGCATCCAGAGATGAAAGAGAAAAATGTACAGTATGTTGTAAAGACCAGAAAGAGTTTTTGTTTGCAAACTCTCTTGTTATCAAGCAAAGCATTAGAAATGTACAGCAGTTCCTGTAACTTAAAGAGGCCATGTAGTATGAAAGAATACCAGTCTTTTAGATGAAAACCTGTCAGTGTCCATGGGAGGTAAATGTAAATTAGTGAAGATACAATGTCACTGAGAACTGCAGGCTTCTGGCTTTGCTCACATTGCTGATCACATCTGTGGAAATCATTTGCTATCAGTTATGAGTCCCTCTCCTGCTTTATGTCATGATGTGACTTACAAGCAGAAAAACAACTGGCTTCACTTCTTCCAGAGTAGGATGAAGCAAGTCTTCAGCAAGTGCAAACTGATGGTAAAAACAAGGGTTGCTGTGATGCTGTGTCTCTTACTGATAACTGTCGCAGCTGCACTGAAGCTCTGGGTAGCTGGGACAAAAATCAGGGTAGCCTATGAACTGTGTGAATGTAAAGCAGTGCTTTTGACTGGCTCTCTGAGTGAAGGCCACTGATTTTCTGTGCATCCAGCAGGATAGAAAAATATATTTCTGTAGCCATTAACAACAGCTGGTATAGAACTTTACCAAGTCCATCATAAAAAAAAATGTTTGGAATCTTTGTTTATTCTGCTTCAAAATCAAGTAATTTCATAACAATACTTTCATTTCATGCCCCATTGGAAAAATATCTCTCTTAAAGTAAAGATCTCTGAGTTTAATTCTTTGTATATGCTTTCCTCTTCAAAAGACAAAGTAAAAATGTTAGTCTTGCATTCATAGGCAAGATGTTCTTGCCAGTTTTATAGACATAAAGCCCTTAATCTTTCCATTAATAATAATAATAAAAAGTTCATTAGAGCCTGGGTTGCAAGAAAATTATATAGCTCTTGTAGCTATAATTTTCTCATTTTCAAATGTGCTCTCTGGTGTCAAAAGCTTAACTACATTAATTCAGGGATACGTCATGGTGTGGAAAAGGGCACTGAGCTGGGATGCTGGGGTTTATTCCCAGCAGTGCCACTCTCCTGTTTGGTGGCCCATGGTGAGTGACTTTCAAGTATGTCAAGTATGATGTTTAGTATGTCTGAATGCTCCCTGCCCTTTGCCCACACAGAGTCTATGCACCCTCTCCCCCACACTGGAAAAAAATGGAATTCTATCTTGATTAGGCATTAAGAGGCGTTCAAAGAATGAACAATAAAGATTATTTGTGCATGTTGATAGTGAAAAGTAAGACAACAGGTAGCAATCCACTTATGCTCTAAGCTCCCCTCTCTCCCTCTGTGTTCCTCTTCTCTCTCTCTCCCCCAACTCCCCCAAGTGTAAAAGGGACAAGAAAGGCTCTGAATAACAGCTCTGCTCTCCCCTGTGACCTCAGTGGGAACTGAAAATCTGAAAATACAGCTCATAGCTAATAATGGATTTGGAAGCTGACTCCTGTTACTGAAAACGCACTGCTCCTCCTCAGCCCTTCCTCCAGATTGGACATATCTGTTAACTGCCCAAGGGAGCTGCATTATTCTTTGATTTGGGTGTCTGGAAAACCTTCACCTTAGTGTAATACCGCATGACTCTCAGATTTGCAGCCTGTTCTTTTTTACATGCTGTTGTGCCCATAAATGCTCATTGAATATTTGCTCTTTGCTGTTTGTTGTAACTGTCCTCAAAAGTACCATCTGGCAAATATATTCAGTTATAAATCTAAAGGATTATTACAGCACTGTAAAATTGCCTTCAGCTGACTAGGTCAGAGCAGTAGATAAGTTGTGACGATTTTTACATGTATTTTCTGTTGGACAACTGTATACTTTGGATTCTTGTTGCAAAAAGTCCAAACACATGCAGAAAAAAATGCGTATGGATTAGTTAATATTTATGTGATCCCTTTGTGCTGTTTCATCGACCTGTTTAGGTGATTACATGCATGGTGTGGTCCTAATGATGTGAAAGGCACTCTGTTCTTCAGTGCAGACTGTCCTTACATGCACTCTATATGTTTCGATGATCTGCCTTTGGATCTGTCTTGCTAGCAAAACATTTGGTCCATTTCTTCATGCTTTTAGGAAGTCAGCTGGATAACAAACAGCTTGCGTTGCTTGATGCTCCTGCCCCCTCAGTGAACTTGACGCCTTAGCCAAGTGACATTTAATTTCCAGTCAGTGGAGAAAGATGAGAACTGGACACAGGACACCACACAGTTTTGTTCTCGTCCTTAGGCTCTCTCTGGTCTCTAGGCCAATAGATAGTGGGATTGCAGTAAGACTGGTGTACGTCAGGCGCAGGGCCTCAGAGACATTCCTGGCAACCTAAGGAATGGATCATCCTAATGGACGTTGAAGATCCTTTTAATCATTGGTAGGCAGCATGTCATGACTGTTAAAAGCTGTTTTGTGGATGGCGTATGAGAAAACAGAGTAGCTTTCTCAGAGCTCTGATTATGCCAAGCAATTAATCATTGAGCTGATATAACTGAAAGTGTTTAGTAATTTGGCCTAATTTGCATAAGTCATAAATTGACATAGTAAGTTATAAAAGAGAGTAAGACACTGTGTGCCCCAAACTACTTTGTTCAGACAGATACTTTATTGGTGCAGCTCAGTTCGTAAACTAAAATAATGCAACACCTTCTTCGCATGTTGTAATTACAAAAGTTCCATTGATAGCAAAGAAAGAAAAAAATGGACGTTCAGGCACAGACAGATGAGCACCTTTACAGACAAAAAGTAACAGAGGTGGATGGAACCCTGAAAGAAAGAGAGCAAGAAATAGCATTCAAAAGGAAAATATCTTTTAGTAGTATATACTTGCTTTATAGGAGACTGAGCTGGGAAACAAAGACAAAAATCCTAAATCCTGCTGTGTATCTGTCTTTAAGGTTGCAGACATCAAAGCCCTAATTACAAGTCCTGCGCTGTTCTTAATATGTTCTCAGAGAATGTGCAGTAACAGCTTAGAAAATAAGGGAATAGGGAGGTTTCAGAGGGTTATTTCTTTCATACAAGGCAAGGTAATGGCTTTGCTTACAAAACAGGTGATGTGTAATTTGCTTCAATTGATCATTGTCTCACTTTTGTGATACAGTTTTCTAACTGAAGTGAGAAGCATGTCTAATACTGTCAGGTAGAACCATTAATAAGAGAAAATACGAGAGTGCTTTGTTTTTAGAACTTAATTAGACTTATAATTAAGCCATCAGTAAGACAAAAAATAAGAGAAACAAGAGTATTACCTTGTGCCAGAGGAAAGTTTAGTAGCATGACAGAAAAGTTAACAAGATGGAATAAAATGTTTGAAGGGATACACAGAAGATATAAAATAAAGGAATAATTACTATCAAGAGGATTGGCATAACCATCAGTGCATGCTGTTCCTTATACCCTGAACAGAACGCCAGAGCTTGTCATTGATTGTAATAGAAACAGAGGCTGGGTCCTTCAAGGGAGCTGACTCTGCAAAAACTAACAAACTAGAAGGCTCTGTGAAACAGAGAACGAGGAAAAATAATGCAGAGCAAGGAGGAGATACCAGCCATGGAATCAAACATTAAATGTGGAGGAGAAATTGGATTATTACATACTGAGGTTGAGAGTGTAAAAGATAAGAAAAGCAATACTGGCAAGTGAAATGAATACTCTGAGACTAAGATAATAGAATTTCCAGCAGAATGGGTAGCACGTGAGAGATGAGAAGTCAGTAAAGGAAGGAGAAGGGCCTCTCAGAGCAGCCTGGATTAATTTACTGCCAGAAAAGTTAGAAATTGCTAAAATCTCTTCTAAATCTGTGCACCTGCAAAAGGAATTCAGCACAAATAAAGAATCTAGCAAACTATGGGCCACTTGAAATATGTAAAAATGCTCCTGACTCCTGAAGTGATGTAATTGTTAGCCTGTAGGTTCAGTGAGAAAGAGGAATTGACTTCCTTTGAATGAAGACCTAGCTTGGAGGCAGAATGCTACGGTGAAACCCTTTCCTCCCTGTGAGAGTGGATCTTCAATGACCAAATAAGTTTGATTGAACTCCTGGGTTTTAGGTACTGGGCAGCCTAGTGCTGTGCCTCAGGACTCTGACAACTCTTGGGCAGTAAACTCCATCTGCATAGAGAGTTTGGGTCTTCCAGAGGCTTCGCTGACAATAGATGAAGTCTCTGGTTCCCAACACCATGCTGCTCAGATGTATTTCCAGAGAGCCTACCTGGTGGTGGAGCTCTTGTTTCTACTCTTTAGGGATAAAGTAGCGGGCAGGCGAGCAACTTGGGCTTAGCCAAGCCACAATCACTTTTACTCTGGAAAACACTAGACAGTTACAAAACAACATCCTGTACGTACCCTCCTCCCCCGCTTAGTGTGATCTCATCTCTCCTGGGAGTCCTGGTTTGGACAACATCTTTCCTGCCTTTTCATCAGGCATGTGGTAGTGGTTTGGCCTTTTTACTCACATGATCAACTTTTATCATGGTCTCTGTCATTCTTTTGTTAACAAACTTCAACTGGGAGCAGCCTAGTTTGCATACTCCCCACCCTCCACGGGCTTCTTTACACAATCTGTCAAAGCAATGACCTTAGTGGTAGAAAGCCCCTTTTTCCAGTAAAGAAAGATGATTAGACACCAATGGATCTTGACTGCTCTTTCATTGTTAATCCAGTCTGAGCTCTCCATATGCCAGCATGAGTGTTGTCAATATTCAGAGGAGTGAGCTTGAGGCTCAGTTGGTCAGTGGAGACATTGCAAAGCAAGGATCTGCATAAAAGGTATGTCAAAATGGCATTTCCCAAAGGAGGAGTCATTCCTGTGAAATGTGGACAGTTCCAAGTGCAGAAGTCCGCTTCCAGCCTGTATATAAAAGAGGACGAACCTGGATATTTCAGTGCAAGTATTGCACACTGGTACAGCATGAAGTTTTGTCCCTACAACCCACCTGTTTTAGCCTTTCCAGACAATAAAATTAGTGCTTACACACTTGCAGCTTCCTGATGTATTTACAAGTAGTGCTAGTCAACTGCTAACCCACTTCACACCATTCTGGTGCTTTCCAAGTCAGTGGACAGGCTGATGAGCTCTCATGTTCTCCAGAGACCATACTTTTGCTTGCAGGGACTGTCTTGTAAATCTTTCCTCTATTGACCTTTTTCATCTCAGTTTGACTTCTTTTCTTTTAAAATGTTAATTTTGTAGCTAACTGAAAATCTCTTAGATTGTCTTGATCCAGATCATCGTGAAGATGAATTTGCATCACACAGAAGCACTGCCAATATGTTTGGCTTTAGCTGAGATCCTTGCTGTCTGTTTGAGCAGTGAGGCCAAGGATTTAATTTATCAATTTTTTTGTTACCTCTCCCATGCTTTGGTCTCTACTCAATGGAGGACTCCATCCAATGCTAAGTCTGATGCTGTTTTCAAGCAGCCTAACATGCTTTGGTATCTACTCAATGGAGGACTCTATCCAATGCTAAATCTGACATTGTTTTCAAGCAGCCTAACACTTGCATCAAAGAAGAAAGGGGGGGAAAAACCCACTTAAAATGTTCTTTCAGTTTTCACTTGTAAACAGCCCTATGGGAGTAATTTACTGTGATCATCCAAACATGCTATTTTGCAGTAATATTTTAGAACTCTACTGCAGAATTGGTAAATAGAGGATTAAACTTTCCTAAGTTGAGCCGAATGGACCAAGGCTGGAAATCGAGAATGGGTCGATACAGATGAAGGTGATGGAGAGGGTGACAGGTGAACATCTTTCCCCCATAGTGTTAGTTTACTTGTTACCAACTGCTGTGCTTTCACAGAGGAACGTTTCATAAAATGTGTGATTCCAGTGGGAAAAAAAAATCCAAACAGTGTTTTGCCATCTTTTATTTTTTGGCTTTGTGGGGAGTGCTGTCTGCTAGAAGGGACATAGGAATTGTTTAGGTACTGTGCTGTCTCAGTACACAGAAAACACTGCCTTCTTTCTTCTAAGTTGGTGAAAAAGCTGCAGTAATGATGGTCATGTCTGGTAGGAAATAAATAAATAAATAAATACTTATTTCATATTTGGAGAGCTATCCATACTTTTGTGTCCTAATACTTCAGAATTTTTTTCTCCCTGTCTTTTCAAACAAGCCGTGGAGGCTTCTTTTAGCCGCATGCCGCATTATGGATATTTGAGATTAAACTGACCGCAGTGGAAAGAACAGCTGATAGTGGGGAAAGAGCATTATAAATCACTCCTGTCTCTAAATCAGTTTTGTCTTAGACATATTTTTGTCTCTATTAAATTGATTCTAGTGCCATTCATGACTAGCCCCTGAGTTTGGTAATTTTCCACGGTGAAAGCTAAGATGGATAACTTTTTAATAGCTGTAGGAAAACAAAAATTATTCCATTGCACACATCTGGATGAACTGAAATCCAGCTTTGCAGGCAATCCATTCTCTCTACTGCTATTTTGAGAAATAATCATGCTGTCTTATTTAGGATTATTTTAAATACTCTGGGCTTATTTGCAAGAAATATTATTTCCTGATTTATAACTCTTGCAGCCCTATTGACTTATATGGAGAGCGAGACAGTGTCAGTCTCATTGCCATTCTCAAAGCTATGTAAATAGCAGCTGTCAGTACAAACAAGACTGGAAAGGACCTTCCTTTGGAGGCCATGCATGAAGTCTGGCTGTTTACTTACTGTTGGAAGGAAAGTGGCTAATGTGTTCCTTGCAGGCACTGATCCAAAGCTGGTCTGTCACGACAAGGCATCTCTGTCTCGGAGCATTTGGAGGGATGCTTGATCCAGGAGTGCATTTTAGAGTATAAACTCATGCCTGGAGTAACCCTGCTGAAGGCAGCAGAGCTGTTCCGGGAAGCTGAGCTCTTTTTGCCATATATACAGTCTTTGTTGTGTGGGTTATGTAGATAGCAGAAAGTTGGAAACTGGAGGATCACAGGCTGCTTGTGTGGTGCACTGTAAAAAGATGTAATTCCGTGATGTACAGTATTGGACCCAATTTCCGACTAGAAAGCACAACTGGATTACCTCATTAGAAAATATAGCCAGCTGGCTCAGCATTTTGGTCTTATAGAAACTCTTGTAAGATTGTTGTTTCAGTCTGAGACGAATTGCATACTTCTAATTAACAAGATAGGAGATGGGAGCGTTGCGTAAGTGATAGTATCAAACCATGGCAGCGCTGCATAGAGGAGAGGAGATGATACTGATGTCTTACCCAGGAAGCCATCTGTGAAACAGATCTGGTAGAGTCAGAAAGCATGGAAGATGCCTGAGAAGGCAGTGAAAGCTGGATTTTATTCACAGCTCCTTTGGCAGGAGGTGTGTTCTGAGGGAAAGCAGAGAATTAAAGGTATATTTTTTTTTTTAAACAAGCTCCTCACTGGTAAAAAAAGTATGTTAGAAGTTGACTGGATATTCAAAGGAGAGATGAAACAAGGGAAAGAAAAAAGCTGATTTATTTAAATAACAAATTATTTTAGTTACCCCTTTGATGCACATAGTTGCCAAAAGGTCACCATAAATATAGTGGTAGCTCCCAGTGTTGACAACATTTTGTGTTTTTGTAACGTATTATATAGTGCATAGTATTGGTAGGAGGAATGTTTATATCTTGGTCCAGGCTATATATAGAGCTGGATGCAGCCACATACTGCTAGAGGGAAAGAGGTGGAGTATGAAGCAGTGTTGCAAAAGTTGATAGTCCAACGCCTGCACAGACAAGAATCACTGTTGAGAGGAAAGTGGCTGCTCTTGCAAAGTAATCCACAGGCCTGCGTGTGAGACTTCAAAGTTACAGTGCTTTGTCTCATCTTCTTTTTCATATGTTGCCAGGATTTGCTTTCCTGTTCCAAAGCACTCTGCTTGGCAAGCGCTCTGTTCGATTTTGGCAGAGCATTTCTTCCTCAGGGCTTCTACCAATATGAGTGCATACACTGCTTGCTACTATTCCTACCCTTATCCATAGAAGTTCCAGCTAGGTTAAAGGCAAGGTGGAAAGGAAGAGGAAAATCACGCGTAGACTTTTTACCTAAAGAGCAGTCATACCACAGGCTAGGTACAAGCTAGTACTCAGATGCAGACATCTGTGCCAATATGCTTCTGACAGGGCAAAGGTTTGCTAGAATAATCCCTCCTCTACCTCTCCACTATTGCTAGTCCTGCAAATGCGCTAAAACAATACAGAATCAACAAGATGTCGGGTAAAGATGTGAAAGGGAAACTATAGATTTTGCTGAATTCTTCCATTTTGGAATCTCTCTCAAAAGAAATTGTCTCCGAACCTTGTAGGTTTATTTTCTGCCATTTGCAAGTCCCCATCATTGTTACCAGCTTATCTGTAGGTGGATGGGAGCCAGTGAGCTTCCCCTTTCCTTCTAGTTCTGTGGTTGAAGGCAGTCCTCCTAGGGGGTGTGTGTTCTTCAGTGTATGTGTTTTGTTCTTCATCATTTGCTGGGTGCGCTATTCTCTGCAATGTGGAATCATAGAATGCTTTGTGTTGGAAGGGATCTTTAGAGGTCATCTAGCCCAACCTCCCTGCAGTGAGCTGGTCTGCAAGTGCACATTGTTGGCTCATGTCCAGCTTTTCATCCACCAGTACCCCCAAGTCCTTCTCGGCAGGACTGCTCTCAATCCCTTCAGCCCCCAGCCTGTATTGATATTGGGGGTTGCCCTGTCCCTGGGTGCAGGACCTTGCACTTGGCCTTGCTGAACCTCATGAGGTTCACACAGGCCTACCTCTCCAGCTTGTCCAGGTCCCTTTGGATGACATCTTGTCCTTCTGGCATGTCAACCGCACCACTCAGCTTGGTGTCATCTGCAAACTTGCTGAGGGTGCACTCTGTCAATGTCATTGATGAAGATATTAAACAGCACTGGTCCCAGTATGGACCCCTGAGGGATGCCACTTGTCACCGGTCTCCCTTTGGACATCAAGCCGTTGACCACTACCTTCTGGATGCGACCATCCAGCCAATTCCTTGTCCACCAAACAGTCCACCCATCAAATCCGTATATCCCCAATTCAGAGAGAATCATAGAATCATAGAATCATCTAGGTTGGAAAAGACCTTTAAGATCATCCAGTCCAACCATTAACCTACACTACCAAGCCCACTCTAGACTAATCAAGGGTAGACCAGACTAAACCATATCCCGAAGTGCCACATCTACCCGTTTTTTAAACGCCTCCAGGGATGGTGACTCCACCACCTCTCTGGGCAGCCTGTTCCAATGCCTGACCACCCTTTCCGTAAAGAAATTTTTCCTAATTTCCAGTCTAAACCTCCCCTGGCGCAGCTTAAGCCCATTTCCTCTTGTCCTATCGCTAACTACTTGGGAGAAGAGACCAACACCCACCTCACTACAACCTCCTTTCAGGTAGTTGTAGAGAGCGATAAGGTCTCCCCTCAGCCTCCTCTTCTCCAGGCTAAACAACCCCAGTTCCGTCAGCTGCTCCTCATAAGGCCTGTGCTCCAGACCCTTCACCAGCTTCGTTGCCCTTTTCTGGACATGCTCCAGCACCTCAATGTCTTTCTGTTATTGAGGGGCCCAAAACTGGACCCAGTATTCGAGGTGCGGCCTCACCAGCACCGAATACAGGGGGACAATCACCTCCCTGCTCCTGCTGGCCACAGCATTCCTGATACAAGCCAGGATGCTGTTGGCCTTCTTGGCCACCTGGGCACACTGCTGGCTCATGTTCAGCCGGCTATCTACTAACACCCCCAGGTCCTTTTCGGCCAGGCAGCTTTCCAGCCACTCCTCCCCAAGCCTGTAGCGTTGCATGGGGTTGTTGTGACCGAAGTGCAGGACCCGGCACTTGGCCTTGTTGAACCTCATACAGTTGGCCACGGCCCATCGATCCAGCCTGTCCAGGTCCCTCTGCAGGGCCCTCCTACCCTCGAGCAGATCGACACTCCCACCCAATTTGGTGTCGTCTGCAAACTTACTGAGGGTGCACTCGATCCCCTAAGGATGCTGTGGGGGACTGTGTTGAAGGCTTTACAGAAGTCCAAGTAGATGACCTCTGTTGCTTTTCCCTTGTCCACTGATGCAGTCACTCCTTCATAGAAAGCCACTAGGTTGGTCAGGCAGGACTTGCCTCTGGTGAAGCTGTCCTGGCTGCTGTCTCAAATCACCTCCCTGTCCTCCATGTGCTTGAGCATATCTTCTAGGAGGATCTGTTCCACGATCTTCCCAGGCACAGAGGTGAGGCTGACAGGTCAATAGTTCCCAGGGTCCTCCTTTCTTCCCTTTTTAAAAATGGGCACAACGTCTCCCTTCTTCCAGTCACCAGGGACCTCACCTGACTGCCATGACTTTTCAAATATCATGGAGAGTGGCTTGGCAACTACATCGGCCAATTCCCTCATGACTCTGGGATGCATCTCATCAGGTCCCATAGATTTGTGTACATTCACGCTCCTCAGGTGGTCCCGAACCTGATCTTCCCTTACAGTGGGAGGGACTTAATCCTCTTGGTCCTCATCTTGCGGTCCATCGACTCAGGAGGGGTGAGGAGAGAGGTTGCTGGTGAAGACTGACGCAAAGAAGTTGTTGAGTACCTCAGCCTTCTCCTTGTCTGTTGATACTAGGTCAGCATTCTTGTTCATCAGGGGAGTATGCTTTCTATAACCTTCCTTTTTTGGTTGACATACCTGTAGAAGCCCTTCTTGTTATTCTTTACATGCCTTGCCAAATTCAGCTCCAGCCGCACCTTGGCCTTCCTGACCCCCTCCCTACACAACTGGGCAGCTTCCCTGTACTCTTCCCATGACACCTGTCCCTGCTTCCACTGCCTGTGCAGTTCCCTCTTGCTCTGTAGTTTGACCAGCAGGTCTCGACTCAGCCATGCTGGTCTCTTCCCTTCCTTGCCTGATTTCTTGCACCCGGGAACTGAGAACTCTGACGCTCTATGGAAGGAGTCCTTGAAGACCTGCCAGCTCTGTTCCATTCCCCTGTCCCTGAGGACTGTTTCCCAGGGGGTCCTTCTGACTAGCTCCTTGAGGAGCTGGAGTTTTGCTCTCCTAAAATTCAGGGTCCTGACTATACTCCTCACTTTTCCCATATCCCTCAGGAGTGTGAACTCCACCAATGCATGATCACTGCAGCCCAGGCTGCCTCCAATCTTGACGTCACTGATGAGCTCACTTGCATTGGTGACCATCAGGTCCAGTATTGCATCCCCTCGGGTAGGGGTGTCTATTACCTGGCTTAGGAAGTTATCCTCAATGCATTCCAGGAATCTCCTGGATTGCCTACAGCTTGCCGTGTTACTTTTCCAGCAAATGTCAGGGTGGTTGAAGTCCCCCAGTAGGACGAGGGTCTGCAAGCATGAAGCCTTCCGGAGCTGAAGGAAGAGGGCTTCGTCAGCAGGCTCCCCTTGATCAGGCGGCCTGTAGTAGACACCAACCACAAGGTTTCCCATGTTTCCTCTGTCTCTGATCCTTACCCATAAGCTTTTGACCTGCTTGTGGCTATTCTTCAGGCACAGCTCTTCGCACTGTATAGATTTCTTTATGTAGAGGGCAACGCCTCCACCCCTCCTTCCTCACTTGTCCCTTCTGAACAGTCTGTAGCCATCGATAGCCACCTTCCAGTCATGGGATTTGTCCCACCAAGTTTCAGTAATGGCAATCAGGTCATAGCTTTCTAGAAGCACAGTAGCTTCCAGCTCCTCCTGTTTGTTCCCCATGCTGTGTGCATTCATGTAGAGGCATTTCATCTGGGCTGTTGGCTGTGTCACCTTCTTCGTGGAACACCCCTTGTTTCCCTTGAGGTGTTTCACGGAGGTTTTCTTGTTGGCTTCTACTATCTCAGGAGCCCCCAGCTCATCTCCACAAGACTTTGACTGTGCTGCAGTGTTCGCAGCACGCCTCTGGGCAACAGGCTGAGGACTTATACTAGCACTCTGTCCCTCTAACCATTGTGTACTATCCCACAGCTTGTCACAGGCAAGCCTGGTATGTTCCCCCTTCCCCTTCACATCTAGTTTAAAGCCCTGTCAATATGACCCGCAAGCTCCTGAGCAAAGACCCTCTTTCCCCTTTGAGAAAGGTGGCTCCCATTTGATGCCTTGTGCTGTGTGGGCCATCCCATTGTCAAAAAACCCGAAGTTGTGACAGTGGCACCAGCCACGGAGCCATGTATTAATAGATTGGGTCTGCCTGTTCCTTCCAATGTCACCACCCACAACTGTAAGGAGGGAGGAAAAAGTAACCTGTGCCCCAGATTTTCTCACTAATGTCCCAAGGCCCTGAAGTCTCTTTGAATCGACCTTGGGCTATGTACAGCAACTTCGTCACCACCCACATGGAAGAGCAGTAATGGGTAGTAGTCTGAGGGCTGCACCAGCCTGGGAAGTCTCCTAGTGATATCTCTGATATGGGCTCTGCAGAGGCAGCAGACTTTCCTATGAGGAAGGTCTGCCTGGCATATTGGACCCTCCGTTCCCCTCAGAAGGGAGTGTCCTACAACTGTGACCTTTCTTTTCTTCCTTGTGGATCTGATAGTAATTTGGGGGGTAGGTCTTTCTGGTCTTGGCAACTCCTCTGGTGTAGATGGATCCCATCATCCACTGACTGGTCCTCCACATCTAGAGCCTCATACCTATTGTGCAGAGGCACTTGCAGAGTCGTGGTGGGCAAGGAAAGGGTTCGCTTGCTGCCCCGATTGTGGACTTGTTTCCACTCACTGCTTCCCTTTAAGACCCTGTCAACATCCTGGTAGGGAGAGGATACTGGAACCCTTTGATCACTGGCTTCTTCTGGTGGCTGTCCCTGTTCAGGTTTGTACCTGCAGAGGTACATATTGTATAGTTTCCTTTTTCTTTTAGAATTTGAAAATCTAAATAGCCTTAATACCTGATCTCTCCACACCTGTAAACTTCCATAATTTCTTTTGCTTTATTGATTTTATTGGTTTCCTTTTTCTGGCATAAAATGATCTCTGTGTTGTATGTTCTATGTATAAAATTATTAACAAAAGTCTTCATGGACCTTTCTTTTCCACATCCCTAAGCAACTTCTTCTTAAACAATTTTAGTGTTCTTTAGATGATGACAGCATTCTTAAGAAGGAAAAAATACATAAGGATTGAAAGAGGAAAAGATGTGGGCACCAGTGTGGAACAGGAGGAGGAAAACAATTAGAAAGTAAAGAGGTCATAAGGAATTAATTTGGAAAAAGAAGTAAATTAAAATACTTTTAAAAAGTAGACTGGAAGCTGAGGACAGACCTTTGTGAGGAGGTAAGGGTTTATGCAGGGAAAGACTGGCAAAACCTCACAACGTTATTCTGAGTTAGATTTAGGAACCAAAACCAAAACTTTCACACAGTCACAATCTGCAGAGTACATATCTTGCTCTTCATAGCTTTCCTTTCAAACTGTTACAGGAGTTATTCTTACCAAAGTAAATTCTCCTGTTGGCTTCAGCTGGGCTGTATGAGTGAATAATGGGCTTGCAAGATCAGACCTATGTCAATGGAACTGGAAGAAATGTTTCCTCATTAAGCTTCTATCAAGGAGTTTTGCAACCTGTTCTGGAATTAAATGAGGCCTGAGACTGCTTTTTAGTCTTCAGTGTAGACTTAGGAACAGGATCAGGCTATATAGGCTAAAGCTGTTAGTTATCTTGTAGATAATTTTCATGGTAGCTTTGCTAGGTTTTAGGTTCCTGTTCTTATGAAGGGTTCTCTAACATCCTTTCTGCTGCATGTTGCTTTTAGGTCCAAATTCTTAGAGCTGCTGCTGCTCCTGACTTCTGTAGAAGCAATGGGGTAATGACAATTTTTAAAGATTCTTAGCCAAAGGCAGGCTGTTTCTAGACATATGCAGCTCCTAGAGGGAGCAACAGGGAAGGAAATTGAACAACATTCATAGAGAGGGGGTTGAAGGAAAGGAGAAATAAATAGTTCCTGCAATAACTACTAGGCTCTCAGTAAAAATTCAGCCTGGGTTGTTGAAATCTAAAATTATTGCTATGAATGTGAATGAGAACTTAGTGGGCTCATGTGGGAGTCCCACCTAGCAGTCTTCATTCAGAGGCCAAATTAGAGAATAGACCTTGTGTTGGCAGTTTACTGTATTTGTGATGTTGTTCTGTATTTGCTCCGTGGATAAAGAAGACATTCCATCCTTGGTGGCTGTCAAACCAGGCCTTTTAATGAGTACTAGATATCTATGTTGCAAAGTAGCTTTAGATCATGAAGAGGATCTTCACAACTTTACCATTCACAGACTGAGAAGAAGAAAGTGATGTGTGGCTCTTCATTTTTGTCTGAAATAGTGTCATCACAAAGATACACCCTAGTTGCAATATAAGCATCTCTCAATGGGGTTTGAAAGTGTGTCACAAAGAGGTCAGTAAACTATTGCAGGGTAACTGGAAGGAATGAGTTTACCTGTTCCAAAACGTAGTTAGAAAGCAGTAGTAACACAAGCAATGGTGACCCTGTCATTATAAAAAATATATATTGATATATATATTTTGGTTTTACCATCTCTCTTTAGCACTAGTGCCAACAGAGCGTGGTCTCAGTCGATTAAGGCTTACTCTTAAATGAGTAGGCCAGAACCAAGCATCTTTGGTATTCATCAATAATGGTGGAGCCAGTTTGGACTCCTCTATCAGGTCCTTATAATGTGTCAAAAAAATTTCCAGGTTAAACTTAATTTTGGGATCAGGTCAGGACCTGAAATCAGATTTTTTGCATCACCCATGTTTAATTAAACTTAGTATAGATTAGAAATGAGTGCTCTCATCATGACCTGCCTGCTTTGGTTTACTTTATGAAATCTGAACAAATCAGACACAAGGTAGTCAAGGCTTAAGTGTAATCCTTCAGTGGTAATCATTTCAATTTCCCATTCCATCTATTAACAGAAGTTCTCTCCTAAAAGAAGCAGGCAAACAAGCTGCAATTTAGGATCATTACCTCAATGCTAATAAAAGTCCTGATGTACTGCATGTGCAACCCGTAAATATCGGTCAGCTAAGTGGTCACCATCTGTTCTGTTACCTTCACAGTAAATAATCACTGTTGCAGCATTTAAATCAAAAACATGCTTAGAAATCTCTGTGCTCATTATAAGACAGAGTTCAGTTCAGCTCATCACACTGTTTCAAAATAGGTCTTCATCATTTTCCATCTGGGAATATTACAAGCAAGTAACGTAACAGGTGTGTACACACTTGGGGCATCTAAGAACATTTTTAATCCTCAAGAGTATTTCTGCTTATGCTAGTTAGACTTCCCATAGTATTTCATACAACCAGTAATGATGAACTATTTGGTAATTGTGCCAGTGCCAGAAAGAAATGCAGCAGCCTTTCTATGGATTGCACAGGGACTCGGTTCGGGCTTAGTCAGCTCAGACTGAGAACCATGCAGTTTACATAGGGTGCATTTAGTGGTTTAATATTGGTATTAGCTTAGTCGCTGCCATCCTAATATGACTTCATTATCTCATTTGTACAGTCCTGCCAGTAACTGGATATCTAACCTTATACTGGAGGAGACAGAAGTTATTTCTTTAAACCCACTTCCAATTTTCCAGTAATTTTTTGATTTTTGACCAGTTTGAAATGTTTAGGAATATGTAATTGGAAATGAATGGTTAAGATTATAAAATGATTGTGCTTTCAGTGCTGCAGTGTTTTTAGTGAATTAGCCTCAGTGTTTACAAGAGACTTGCAAAGTTAAACCTACAGAGCTTTAAAGTGAATTGCACCGTTTGTATAATTCTCTGAGGAGGAAAATGTTTTTGCAAAGTTCTTGGCACAACTTTCTTTGAAATTGTGAGAGCCTTTTATTTACCAAACAGTGTACATTGTTAAAAGTAAAATTTCCCTGGTGCTCTAAATTTTGACCCAGTTAATCTTTCAGGAGTGCTGAAAACAGGGCTTTAATTAGCAACTTTATCAGTTAACCCAGTCACTCATCCCAGTGCTTATCTGATACTGTGTCCATGCAGGCACTTGGGGACATCAGAAAAAGGCCGACTTGTCAGTGGGACAGTTGAGAAGACCTCAGTGGCAGGGGGAAGAAAAGAGACCACAGAAATGGATGGCATTAAATGGAATATGATACAAACCCAAAAGGAATTATCTGACCACAGTAGCTTAGGACAGGCGTGGATTTCTCCTGTGTTTCTCCTTGATCTTTTCTGGTATGTCACCCACTAGAATAGAGGGGAAGCCAGCAGTCCCTTGCAGTGTGAATGTAGGGTCTGGTGTGATTGAAGTCCTTTGCTGGGGAGGTGCTGACTGAGCTGAGAATAAAACCGTGCTGATGCTGTCGTCGCAGGAGCAGCCAGCTCAAGCCAGCGTGGGGCTCTCGGCCAAGGCGCTCATTAAGCTCTTTTGCTGTCTTCAGCAACAAAGATTTAGTGAGCAATCTGCTCTCCCTGCTTGCCTCTATTTTTTCTGTTTTCCGTTTAAGGGAAAGAGGGTGTGTGTATATATGAGTGCAGTTGAGGGGGTGACATTGGTGTTAGAGAGAGTGGACTGAAAATTGTACATGCTTGCCTGTAAAGGGAACTGGGAAGAGTGATGGATGAAGACTTTCTGGTGGATGGCCAGAGTAGAGGAAACAAACCCATGCTGATTTGTCTTGGGGACAAAAAGGGAAGGCATCTTGTTTCCTTAGGGTGAGTCTGTCATCACAGGCCTCTTCTAGCAGAAACAGGCTTGTGCTCCAGTTCGTGCAGCACTCAATCATTAGCAGTAATTGTTGTGCGAGTACTTCAGTCTGTGCCTGTTGGACTCTGTGAGCAGTCAAGCAGGGCTTATCCTGTGGCTCTAGAGGCCATGGCTGGTCCTTTGAAACAATTAAGTAACAATTCCCAAGGGCTTAAGGGGAAATTAAAAAATAAGCCTAGTCAAAAGAACTTAGGTGATCTGCTTCAGGTACTCCTGCTCACTAATAAACATGGAAAATAAAAAATAAAATCAGAAAATAAACATAGAAATATAGACCAAATTGCAAAGAATGAAGGCTATTTCGAAAAAAAAAATTTGGGAGAGAGCTGGGCTTTCATTTTATTCTTCACCTTACTTCATTTGCATTTGTGAAGTGGTCTGTAATGCTTCTTGTGCTCAGTTTAGTCTTTCACATGGCATCATTTGTGGTTCAGAATTCTTACTCACCTCATTTTTTTCCCTAAACAAAGATGTACCATTCATGTAGTTCTAAAACTGTCTTGTCAGCAAAAAATCTGTAGCTCTCACCAATGCAAGGAAGTCTGACATTAGAAACATGCATCGCTTTGCTATCTTAAGATGAACCCATTAGCATGTGGCTGAAGAGTAAGTTTGAGAGAGAGAAATCACGTTAAGAGGACAGAATGACTACCTGGTGCCAAGAAGATATTTTATGCTTGCTCAAGCGGTTCTGATGAGTTGATAGCTGAAATGTTTATGCTTTTATTCACATAGATAGCATACTAAAGAAGTCTATTTTAAACAACAGATAATCCAAGTGGTGCAGTTAGTTTGTGATGTAATTTCGGCTGGTGTTCTAGGGCTTGCAGAGTTTGCTCCTGCTCGTATTGACTTCTAGCTGGGCCCTGCAAAGCTAGGCACTTGACTTCTTTCCAGCCTGAAAACAAAGGCAGAAAACAAAAAGCAGGAAGACATGTACTGGCTGTAAATTTTCTGCTCCTGCTGACGCAGAATACAAATGCAAAGCATCATAATGATTTTCACTCCACTGCTAAAATGTGTAAAGTCACGAAGAGTTCTGTTTATAAATAGAAAATCTGGGTCAGAGGAATGTCTAAGTGTGTAACTCTGTGATATACAGAGCAGCAGCTTCACTCTGGGGGATCCTTCAGACCGCATTTCTTAATTTTTCTTACGTACTGTCACCTTCTTCAAACTACCATACTCGCTACCTTTGATTGCTCGTTTCCCCCAACAGCACTTTTCTTGCTTTTCTCATTCTTTCTCTGGAAAAAGGGAATAGTCTTGCCACTACATTATCCTTTAAAAAAAGAAAACTACATTTTTCCCCCTTGCCTGCATCACTTAATATCCCCAGCATCAGATCTTGGCTGCCTATTGAGATCAATGGTTTATGTGTCCAGTCTTACATTCTTAGTCTTTTCCTCCACTTTATTGTAATCCTAGAATGTGTAAGGGGCTTTTTAACATAGAGGCTACATAAAAAGTGCCTAGATACTTCTTGCAGTCTCTGGGCATTTTCACCTTTCTGTGGAGGGGTATTTATTTTGATCTAGCTTCTGACACATTCAGAAGGTGCAGTAAACCAGAGTAGTCAAAATAAAGCAAGCAGAAACGGAACAATAAAATATTTATTTGACATCTGTTTATCCTATCCTTAACCACTTTCTTCCTTTCTCACAAATGCTCTCCCCCTGGTAATCGTAGGTTAGTAGGTCATTATGATAATTTCTAGATATATGTAACTGTCCAGACTATTCCAAAACCACAAGAGGCTGGTCCAGCTTCTTGTATTTGCTGCCATTGAGGGAACCTTTTGTTGATGAGCTTCCCAGGCAAGCAAATTCCAAGTATCTTGGAGAAAAGCTAGTTGAAAAATTAAGGTATGTAAACTTTTCAATCTTTTTCTCCAAAGGAGTGACATTTTACCAAGCTACTTGGTAGTTTCTGTGATAGATTATCTAGCTAGTATTATGACAGCTCATCAGTTTGCATCATTTATGTCTGTTCATTGCTGTTAGTATGTGCCACCTCTGTTTTGGATTGCTCATGACATCCTAGGATTTTGGCTTCTTGGTACCGTGTGTCTGAGTCTTACTCTGGGTCTTTTTTAGTTTGATCTCTTCTGTGACACAGAGCTACAGCCATTTTTTATTCTGTCCCATTCAGAGACCTGCTGCTGAAATTCTAAGGAGTGGATATGTATTAACAGTGATAGCACACTCAGAGCAAGGGAAGGGAATAAAGTAATTCAGTCCATTCCCGGTTTATGTCATTCATGAAAGATATATGCCTAACTGTTCTTAAATGCTCCCATGATGCTAATACCACAACTTCCCCAGGCAACTGATCGACAGTGGTTAGTACTAGAAGGTTTATCCTAATAACTTCTCAAATATGCCTTGTGGCATTCCTTCTCCTACTGACCTTCCTAGCAGCAGCCTAGATGCCAGATGACTCTCATTCTGTTTTCCAAAAGTTTTCTCTTATCTAAGCTAAACAGTCCCAGGGTCTTTCAATCACTTCTTCCAAGTTACATTTTTTAGATGTCTCTTTACCATTGCAGACCTCCTCTGGATTTTTCCTTCATCTGGCCCATGTATCTTTGCAAGTGATTGAGCCAATGTTCCAGCTGAGGCCTTACCACAATGGAAAGACTATTTTGTGTCTTCTGCAGGCTAAACTGCTGTTTAAATGCCTCAAACTGCAATCTGTCTTTTCTCAGCATGATATTTTTGACTGATGTGAAGCTTGTGATCTGCTACCTGTTGCTCACAGTCCTGTATTTTTAAAGTGGATAATCCTTCCCTGAGACCATTGTCACTCCCTTGTCCATTGTATTGTTTTTTATACCATTTCTCCAAATTGGCAAGATCATATTGGATTCTATCGCATCCCTCAAGCTTGATCTTAGCCATAAATTTGAAAAAGAGTTTCTTTCATCCTCCAGGTCAATAATTATAGTATCAGCCTCAGGACAGACTCATTCATAAGGCTCAATCCAGCCTTTCTTATTAATTGTCAGCTTTTTGATATCATGTGCCTGTGCACATTTTTCTTACTAGTTGTGCTCCCACGTTTTAGTCACTTTTTTTCAGACTAGGCCTGATCAAATGGTGATCTGTGATCTGGTCATATCTGTTAGGATTTATTAGATCAGGCATAAGATTTTGAAAAACAGTCTGTGTTGGTCCAGTGGACTATATGGCTGGAAATGAACGTGGCAGATGGCTTTGCACTGTCCGAGAATATAATTGGAAGCAGTGTCAACAAACAGCCTTGCTGAAGTTAAGACAGACAACACCTCTGCTTTTTCCCAATCTAAACAATCTCATACCCATCACAGAAAAAAATTAGATGGGAACTTGACTGGTGTTTCTTGGCTGTTGCTTGTCTCCTTATTTCTTCCAGGTGCTTGCAAACTGTTACATTCATGATATTTGCCAGGTTTTTTTCTTTTTTTTTTTTTTTCCTGGAAAGTGAAGTTAATCTGACTAGTCTAAAATTCTCTGATTCCTTTTTTCCCCTGTATTTTAAGGATAGACATAATGTTTCCTATTTCTGGAACCTCATTGATCCCTGCAGGCTTTAAAAGGTTATCGGAAACTGTGATGAGTGCTCCAGGCAGGTCTTCAAGTTTTCTAGGACTAGATTTGAAATCCAGAGTATTTGAGATAATTTTTCTAATGACTCTCTGGTACTAATTCTGATAGTGTAAGCATGACTGAGCCTTTTAGAAAAATCTGAAACAAAGTAAGCATTACATGCTATGATCTATGGTATATTCAGTATCTTCTGTGTTTCTCCTTAGGCAGCAAGCCAATATTTATCCTGGTTATCCTCTGACTCCTAATGGATTTGTAGAACCAATGTGATAGTTTCTTTTCAGCTCACATGTGAGCTGTAGTTTTACTTCATTTTGTGTGTGCACCATAATGGCTTGTCCATATGTATTTAGGTTCCTTTACGTTCCTCCCAAATACTCTCAGTTTTCACTTTCTATAGACTCCTTTTTGTGTGCAACTTTTTTTTGTTTGAAGTCAATAAACACCTTCTGATGTACTAACAATAATTTTCTTTGACAATTCCTTGAAATCTATTGCTAGATTTCACTATTTTCAATGAAACAGAACCATGAAAATTATCTGATAATGGTCAAAGCTAGTTAACAGCCTCTGGGGTTCCCAGACTAAAAGCAAAACTCATTATCAAGAAAATATTAAAAGTAACACACAGAGAACAGTTAGACCTCATGACAGTATTGCCACAGTCCTTCAGCTAAGTGTAGTGTCTACACTCTTTATACCCCATAGACACACACACCCCACTTCTACCACAGAGCTGTGGTGGTGGTGGTGGGTGTTGGCTTTGTTTTTCCCCACATGGGAAATATTATGCAGTCAGTCTTTATATAACAAACTTTCTCACTGAATTTCTGGTTCTCAGAAATTCTTTATACTTTAATTTTTTATATTAAGAAAATAGAAAGCACTAATTTCTTTATAAGTAAAGCGTACAAAATTGCGGTTACATTACGAGTGAAACTAGAAGAGAGAATTTATTACCCAGTCTTTGAGTGCTGGCTAATCAAAGTCTTAACCTCTTTTGACTGTGAAAATTCCAGATCATGGCTCTATTAAGATAAAAAATAGTTTTTGTCTTTACTCCAGCAGGGCCAAGATTTTACCTAGAAAAGTATTCTTGCTATCTTTCCACACTGTGCTTCCTAGCTGAGAATGATCCCAGCTGTTGTGATTCTAGCAACAGAAATCACTGCTTTTTCATTTCAGCCAGAGAACACTTTTTCCATTGTTATGTTGGTAAATAATGCATATTGCTCACCACTTGTCCTGGTTTCGGCTGGGATAGAGTTAATTTTCTTCCTAGCAGCAGGCATAGTGCTGTGTTTTGGATTTAGGATGAGAAGAATGTTGATAACACACTGATGTTTTTAGTTGTTGCTAAGTACTGCTTATGCTAGTCAAGGACTCTTCAGCTTCCCATGCTCTGCCAGGTGCACAAGAAAATGGGAGGGGGCACAGGCAGAATAGTTGACCCAAACTGGCCAAAGGGCTATTCCATACCATATGAAATCATGCTCAGTATATAAACTGGTGGGGGTTGGCCGGGGAGCAGCGATTGCTGCTTGGGAACTGTCTGGGTATTGTTTGGCAGGTGGTGAAAAAATTGTGTTGTACATCACTTGCTTTGTATATTATTGTTGTTGTTGTTGTTGTTGTTATTATTTTGTTATTATTATCATTACTATTTTACTTTATTTCAATTATTAAACTGTTCTTATCTCAACCCAGGAGTGTTTCTTGCTCTTATTCCTCCAATTCTCTCCCCCATCCCGTCGGGGTAGGGGGAGTGAGCGAGCGGCTGCGTGGTGCTTAGTTGCCAGCTGGGGCTAAACCACACCACCACTGAAGGCAATGGTTTATGAAAGCCACAAGGATAAAATAAGCACAGGTTCCTTTATGTTCCTCCCAAATACTCTCAGTTTTCAGTTTCTATGGCTCCTTTTTGTGTGCAACTTTTTTTTGTTTGAAGTCAATAAACACCTTCTGATTTACTAACAATAATTTTCTTTGACAATTCCTTGAAATCTATTGCTAGATTTCACTATTTTCAATGAAACAGAACCATGAAAATTATCTGATATTATCTGGTTGTTGCAGAGCTTCAGTCTCCTTCTCCAAAATACTTCTGACTTGCATAAAAACATTTGTCCCATCAAGTATGCCAGTGTTTTCAGACACTTTCCATGGTTTTCTGTCTTTTCTTAAAAAAGCAGACTTTTTTACGTTCACTCACATGCATACACTAGGTCACTTTACCATCAAGTATGTCACAGCCCTTCCATTTTCAGTGTAGCATAGGCATTGTGTGAAGAAACTTAAATATGTAGGAGTGATAAAATGAATGAGGAGAAATATATGAAAAAATACAGAGGGAGCAGAACCAGAAAGACAATAAAACAGGGTAGAAAGATTTTGATTCCACATTATTGCAGAAAATTGTCTGTTCTGTCAGACAAACTGTCAAGGATAGCTCCTGGAAAGAGGAAATTTCTGTCTTAGAAATGGCAATACAGTCAGTAACCAAGTGGCCTCCAAGGAGTCCCACAAGCCAACAGGACTTAATTTTGGCAGAGTGGTGCTCTTAAAACTTTAGGTGAGTGTGGAGCATTGTGGTTTTTTCTGCCTCTGATGCAGCACTTACTTGTGTGTCTCTCCCAGATGTACAGCATTGCAAGTGGAATTATTTAGGGTTTCATCATATGTGATTAATTCTTCTGGGCTTTCCTGTCTAACCACATGGAGATTATTACCCATGTACTCTTTTTTCAAAACCCATCTACGTACAATCTTTTTATGGAATAAGAACAAAAGAGAGCATAGCCTCATAGTGCTTTTTTTCTTCTTACAAATACAAGATATTTGATAATTTATTTCTAAGTATATTTCATTTGCATGTACTGCTCCTTTGTCAAGTCCTGAGGGCTTGTGACAAGCTCTGTATGTAGACTGTATTTCCACAGGATGCAGAGAAGCAAAGCGGCATGGCAGATCTTTCATTCTAGTGCTTGAAGTAATCTGCTGTGGGATGGTACCTCTGAGAGCAAAGAAAGAAACGTCACCGATCATGATTTAACATCTTCAAATTCTTCCCAGTAGAAATTCTTGACACTTACTCGCTCCTTCTTACCTCTGTCTCATGTCTGTTTTAAAGAGTTTCTTCCAGAAGAGACCAGGAAAAACATAACTGTAAAGATACAGATATAAAAGTAAAAGATAACATGCTGTTATGTTTTTTTAACAAATAGGTTGCTATGAGTGACTTGGAAACTGGAGGTTGTGTGAAATTCATGCGTCCAAAGAAAATGCGTGGCAAGATGCTTCAGCACCATGGCATGGATAATTGCACACCACTTATTTTGGTGCTGGAAGCTGCACCAAATATAACTGTGATGTGGTATGCAATCTCCACAAAACAAATTTAACTTGAAAACTTAAAGTCATCTTGAAAGACTTGGCTCATGGTTAACAGCTCAAAAAACCTCAGCTGATCATTACTATGAAAGAAATACTTAAGACGGTTCAGTCTATTTATATATAATCCTGATTGTCAGACCTCCTGGGACATCTAAGGCAAGAAGGAAGAGAACATTGTCAGACTGCCATCTGAAAAATACAATATCTTCTCCCTTCTGAGAGCCCTTGCATTATAATTATTGCCTTTTCTCACTGAACACTGAATTTAGACTGTTTTGGGCTCAACTCATGTCTCTTTGGGGAGTGATGGTTGTTGCAGAGCTTCAGTCTCCTTTTCCAAAATACTTCTGACTTGCGTAAAAACATTTGTCCTATCAAGTATGCCAGTGTTTTCAGACACTTTCCGTGGTTTTCTGTCTTTTCTTACAAAAGCAGACTTTTTTACATTCACTGACATGCATACACTGGGTCAAGTGCATTACCTTAATACCATATCTTCAGCCCTTACCTGATTATTGCTTGTATCATCAGCTAGATGAGAAAAGAAAAAAGCCCTACACTTTTTCTGTGTCTGGATGATATTATAAATAATTAAAACAGTCTACTTCATTTCTTACACAAGTCATATCAGATTTTAGGAGTGAAATTCCAGTTTTCTTTCCTTATCTTCTGGATTCAGCGCAAAATAAGGCAAGTTAATCACTTTTCCATATTTAGGATGTCCAAGAGACACTGGACTACCGTGCCTTGGCAGCTTCTTTCTGTTTGATAAATATATAAATCCATAGTCTGCTGTGTAATTTAGAGTGCTCCCCATCCCGGCACATTCCTTCTCTTCCTGCACTGAACTACCTGAGACACTTTTATGAATCATGTATCTTAACGTTTAAAACAGGCTTTCAACTGATTGTGATTAAGAATCAGGTAATAAAGTGCAGATTTTTCTAGGCAGCTTATCTGAATCTGTATGCATTTTTATCATGGGATTTTACTGGGAAAGCCATTTAGAGGTGTATGTACAAAATGTGTGGTAGAAATTCTTGAGTTCCTTTCCAAGCAGAGAATAGATTAGACCAATGTGTGTTGTGAGTGGGCATGATCTGTGCTTTCACTCATCCAACTGATCACAACTCAGTAGTGTAGCTCAAATCGCAGATATGCAAAAATACTTGATGAACTAAGCATCTCAATTCAGTGAATATCAAGTAAGTTCAGTGAAAATGATCTATTCACAAATGCATGATAAGTAGAGAAGGAGCTTAAAACTCATGGAATTACTCATTTGTAGCAAATTAATCACTCAGTATGAGATGTGGTCCACTTCCAACCAGAAGGAGCACTGTCCTTGGTAAAGACAAGATACTGAATTGCACATATTCCATTATTACATCTATCTCCTGCTTTGTAAGATACTTCCTGTAACTTGCTGTAAAACTTTAGAGTAACCCCCCCAGATATGTGTATTTATTAAGTTCCATTTCTCCTTTTATTTGTAAATATTTACAGAGTATTTCTACATAAGTGTAAATGGTGGAATTAGTTGATTCATTGATCATTCTGTCAGAACAAAATAAAATCCTCTCTGAACATATTGAAGCTTAGAAACTAAGTCCCATATTTAATTTGTGGGAAACCAATGCCAATCTAGTGCCTCTTTCAAGGTGCACTGAACTTAAATAAAAAGACAAAGCCAGTTTGGACCAGACCCACATTCCCTAAATGGTCCCTTTAGCAGTTAATGACCTGCTACGCCACCTGGACGCTCACAAGTCTATGGGGCCGGATGGGATCCACCCAAGAGTACTGAGGGAGCTGGCGGAGGAGCTCGCCAAGCCACTTTCCATCATCTATCAGCAGTCCTGGTTAACAGGGGAGGTCCCTGATGACTGGAGGCTTGCCAATGTGACGCCCATCTACAAGAACGGCCGGAAGGAGGACCCGGGGAACTACAGGCCTGTCAGCCTGACCTCGGTGCCGGGGAAGATTATGGAGAGGTTCATCTTGAGCGAACTCCACAGGCAAGTACAGGTCAACCAGGGGATCAGACCCAGCCAGCATGGGTTTACGAAAGGCAGGTCCTGCTTGACCAACCTGATCTCCTTCTATGACCTGGTGACCTGCCTGGTGGATGATGGAAAGGCTGTGGATGTCATCTACCTGGACTTTAGCAAAGCTTTTGACACCGTCTCGCATAATATCCTCCTCGGGAAGCTGGCAGCTCATGGCTTGGACAGGCATACTCTTCGCTGGGTAAAGAACTGGTTGGGTGGCCGAGCCCAGAGAGTAGTTGTAGATGGAGTTAAGTCCAGTTGGCAGCCGGTCACGAGCGGTGTTCCCCAGGGCTCTGTTTTAGGGCCAGTCTTGTTCAATATCTTTATCAATGATCTGGATGAGGGGATCGAGTGTGCCCTCAGTAAGTTTGCAGACGACACCAAATTGGGTGGGAGTGTGTCGATCTGCTCGAGGGTAGGAGGGCCCTGCAGAGGGACCTGGACAGGCTGGATCGATGGGCCGTGGCCAACTGTATGAGGTTCAACAAGGCCAAGTGCCGGGTCCTGCACTTCGGTCACAACAACCCCATGCAACGCTACAGGCTTGGGGAGGAGTGGCTGGAAAGCTGCCTGGCCGAAAAGGACCTGGGGGTGTTAGTAGATAGCCGGCTGAACATGAGCCAGCAGTGTGCCCAGGTGGCCAAGAAGGCCAACAGCATCCTGGCTTGTATCAGGAATGCTGTGGCCAGCAGGAGCAGGGAGGTGATTGTCCCCCTGTATTCGGCGCTGGTGAGGCCGCACCTCGAATACTGGGTCCAGTTTTGGGCCCCTCAATAACAGAAAGACATTGAGGTGCTGGAGCATGTCCAGAAAAGGGCAACGAAGCTGGTGAAGGGTCTGGAGCACAGGCCTTATGAGGAGCAGCTGACGGAACTGGGGTTGTTTAGCCTGGAGAAGAGGAGGCTGAGGGGAGACCTTATCGCTCTCTACAACTACCTGAAAGGAGGTTGTAGTGAGGTGGGTGTTGGTCTCTTCTCCCAAGTAGTTAGCGATAGGACGAGAGGAAATGGGCTCAAGCTGCGCCAGGGGAGGTTTAGGCTGGAAATTAGGAAAAATTTCTTTACGGAAAGGGTGGTCAAGAATTGGAACAGGCTGCCCAGACAGGTGGTGGAGTCACCATCCCTGCAAGTGTTCAAAAAACGGGTAGATGTGGCACTTTGGGACATGGTTTAGTCTAGTCTACCCTTGATTGGTTTAGGTGGGCTTGGTAGTGTAGGTTAATGGTTGGACTGGATGATCCTAAAGGTCTTTTCCAACCTAAACAATTCTATGATTCTATGATTCTATGATTCTATGGCAATCCTTAAGATTAATCATAACGGCTCTGTTTACATTGGAGCAGCCCAAAGGTTGAACTGGAGACTAAATTCACTGCCTGTCATAGTATTTGGCAGTAGGAGCAAGTCTAGGAAGTAGGATTTGTCTCTGAATGAATTCAGAAAGCCTATGGAAAAATCTTAGGTGAATGAGAAGGCCAAACCCCTTCAAAAAAAGAATACTATAGTTAGCACATACACAAAAGGATGTGCAGGTATTCAGATGATCATTTCAGGCCTGCTTCAGTCTCCACTGAAATGGCTTTTTTTTCTGAGTTCAGTGCATTTTGGTAAGTCTACTCTTTTATCCAACTAGTATAGCTTCAAGTATGAAGCTGGGTTTCAAAGCAACTAGCTGCTGTTTTCTGCTCATCCAGCTGTGTCTAATGTTGATCATAGCATGTTCCCAAATACACAGGACGACACTATTCTCCACAGCAGTGCATTAATGGACCTTTGGGGATCAAAGGGATCCTCTTCAGTGTGCCCTGGTGAGGCTTTCCTTTGCCTCTGAGGTTTTGACTTGCACCTGCAAATGCCCCTCGGCTGTGAACATGTGTTGCGGTTTAGCCCCAGCTGGCAACTAAGCACCACGCAGCCGCTCGCTCACTCCCCCTACCCTGACGGGATGGGGGAGAGAATTGGAGGAATAAGAGCAAGAAACACTCCTGGGTTGAGATAAGAACAGTTTAATAATTGAAATAAAGTAAAATAGTAATGATAATAATAACAATATAATAATGATAATAACAATATACACAATGCAATTGTGTATGTATTATTATATAATATTGTATATTATAATTGTGATGCACAATGCAATTGCTCACCACCCACTGACCAATACCCAGACAGTTCCCGAGCAACGATCGCTGCTCCCTGGCCAACCCCCACCAGTTTATATACTGAGCATGATGTCATATGGTATGGAATAGCCCTTTGGCCAGTTTGGGTCAACTATTCTGCCTGTGCCCCCTCCCATTTTCTTGTGCACCTGGCAGAGCATGGGAAGCTGAAAAGTCTTTGACTAGCATAAGCAGTACTTAGCAACAACTAAAAACATCAGCGTGTTATCAACATTCTTCTACTAAATCCAAAACACAGCACTATGCCTGCTGCTAGGAAGAAAATTAACTCTATCCCAGCCGAAACCAGGACAACATGACAAATCAAATATGCTCCTGAATCCTCCCTGACATGAAACACGCTGTGCGTATGGGTGCCCAGGCCACAAATGCAACTTCTGTGGCTGTGACAGGCTCTGGGGCGAAAGGTCAAAGATCAGCATTTGAAAACAGGTTTCTCAGTGTTCTTACTTTACAATTCTTACGTGTGACAAGCAGCAATGTGATTTGAAAAGAAAAGGAGGAGACTGCGCTTGCACATCTGACCTTCCTCCTCTAAAATCATGGTCCCAGCATATAGATGTGCCCATAAGGGAATTAGTTTTCCTGTCTTCCCTGCTTGGAGGCAGAAGGCACACAAATGTGGGGAGAGCCCTGGCTCCCACCCTGGGGCTGTAAAACAGCTTATGTAGCTATTTCACGAGCAAGTCATATGGCACCTAATTCACAAATGTGAAAAAAGTGTAGAAGTTCAGGGAATGGAGAAAGCTTTTAGGAAGGGAAAGCAGCAAAGATAGATCACATAACAGCCTAAATATGTGACATATCCTTAGATAAAGCTGAAACTACAGCCAACAACTTGCGGGAGTCTGCCAGGGAGTAGGTGCCATGACTAGCAGATATGCTTCCTCTGCTTGGTGCCTCAGTAGTGCTGACTGTTGAGATCAGAAGTGCTCAAGAGGACCAAGAGAAATGGGTCAGTAAAGCCAAAGAAATCATATTTCATTGCTCAGAAGAGTGCTTATTGGTGCTTATTTTCCTTTAAAAAAAAGCTGTTAGTGTCATGTTTTCAGCTCTGACTGCACCAGACTTCCACATTAGCAAGTGCAAGTGATGATTAACCCTGGTTCAGCAGAGCACTCAGGCAGAGCTTAACCTCAGTTCTTAATGCAGTTGAGTTTAATACCACCTAACAAAATTCAGTAAGTACTTTGTTGGAGCGTGTCTTTGTACGATGTACACAGTGCACCTCAAATTATGTTTTTCTTGGCCTTTAGAAGTATAAATTTAGATGTTTAGAATTTAGATATTTAGACTTTAGAATATCCACAAAATATCAGTCACTAGTGCTGTGTAAATATTCAGCTGTTTACAGTAAGTGACCTAAATGTCCGTGCTTGATCTTGCAATTAGTTGTGCCTGGGGCTTTGTTACTCTAAAATACGAAAAAGACATTGGTTTTAAGGTAAACAAACTCCTGATGCCCAGTTAGAATATACAGAAGACTACTTTGATTACTTCTTGTCCTAAGCTATTGGATAAGTGTTAAAAGAATTACTCAGCTATAGTTATGGTAGCAAATTTTCAATCACTTTTCTTTTGTTATAAGCACTATGAAAATATTAAATAATTTTGAAAAAAGCTTGAAACTACACAATTAGTGTTAGTTATACCACTTGCTTTGTTGAATTGTAAATTTTATCCAACAACATATGCCTGTGGAACCTCATTTAATTTTTTTTTTTAATTGATAAGTAGTTGAAGTGCAGACCTTGGAGTGCAGGCATGGATGAAACCTTTTTCATCCAAGAATCTCAAGTACTGTTAAATGAAATTACACCTCTGAATCAAGTCCTTTTGATGCAAATGGTAACATTCCCATGCTACAGGTAGATAAGATGACATATCTGTAGATGTAAGTGGTCTGCTGAAAGTCACAAAGCAAATGACTGGCAAGGAACCAGAAGTGTGGGTCTCGGGGTTTCGCTATATACATATGCACCATATAGTTCTATCCAAGATCTAGAGTACAAAATATAAGCCTCTTATTGTTATAAAAATTATTTGAAATATGGTGGGGTTTCTTATAGATTTATTACTTACATTGCAGTAGTGCTGATCCATTTTACTGGGTAAAGTGTACCTAAAAAAAATACAATCCCTGTGCTGAGAAGAGACATAATAAAGTTATGCTGTGTCTTTTGCTGTGCAGTTCAAGGGCATTATTCTGATCTTTTTACTCTGATCTTTTTACGTTTTAAACCTTGAAAGCGTACCATTTTGAACTGAATAATGATTATGGGCAAAGTGTCACAACATGCATATGTTGTATTTCCAAGGTGCCTTATCTAGGAATAATCCTTTTACATTTTTCCTCCAGTGCCAGGACACCATAACGCACAAGCAGTGCGCTATAAATATATCTTTCGCTGGGCTCCCTTCATTCTTTTGTTTAACAAAAAGTGGTTTCCATCATTTGCAAGGTAAACTATAAAAACTCCCTGCTAATGCTATCTGACACAGTACTGAAAAGTGAGCTGCAATATTTCAGCAGAGGGCTCTTGCTTTGTACATTTGTCTCACAGAATCCCGAAACATTAAGGGGATCTTTACAAGGAGAGGAAAAAAAAAAAGTAGTAGCCAACAACTCAAAGACATACCTTATCTGAATAGTGTTATTGTGAAGAGAATAGACTTGTGAACAAAAGATGGAAATTACAGAAACAGGAATCGGATATCACAGGTCGAGAATAAGAATGGCGAATAGAATATGGGGCAAAAGACTCAAAGCCTGAGTGACAGCTCAAAGACAAGATGGGATTTCATACATTTTCTAAACATTGCTTCTGTGCTCCCTTCAAAGAAATTTTCAAATCCCAGCTGGCTTTCCTAATTAAAGAACAGTGAGTGTTCTATAGATAGGAAAGGTGTGTGTGTAAGTAGGAAGGGGCTGGATCGTGTTTACCCTCTTCTCACTATGATCAGTTCTATTTGAAAGTATGTGAATCTTTGGGGATGTAAAGCTTGAAACTGAATAGTTTAAAGTTAAGCATTGCAGATTTTTTTGGGGGGGCAGGAGGGGTGAAGAGGAAGAAAAAAAAAGAAATGTGTGTGGAAACAGACTGAGGTCTTGCAAATTGATGACATAACAACTCTTGTCTGATACTATAGTCCAGTATAGGTGCTCTGAAGCATGTTTTCTTCTGTTGGTTCCTCTCAGGGTTTAGTCCCTTGAAATGATACTCTCTTGGAGAAGGGACAGAAATGTTTTGGGGGAGTTTGACATTGAGTTGCTATTCATTTGACAAAACCTTCTAGGTCAGTCATCTCTGAAAGAGCAATATATTTTGCACAGAACATTTTTCTTTTAACCTCTCAGTTGCTCATTTAGTTATTATTAATTTGGATTATTTATTCAGGTTTACACAATATCACAGTCAAGCGATGACTGGTATGTTATGGAAGTTGAGGAAACAGGGAGATGAACAAGAACTACATGAGCAAAACATACCGGATTTATATCAAATGAAGTGGTATGTAATCGTAATGGGAAAAAAGTAGTGGAATAAATTAAATCCTTTTTGTGTTACAGTATTTTGTTGCACTATGTTATCTATGTCCTCCTATGAGACTCAGAATATCTAAAAAATTAAATCCCAAAGCATTTTCAGACTGAAAAGCAAAAGCAGACAATGAGGCAGGGAGAAGCAAAATAAACTTTTCAAGATGGCAGGTTCTGGTATGAGTAGTAGGAAGACAACAGATAATAAATTAGTTGTAGAAAGTGGTGGAGCGAAATGGTATGGAGGAATGGCAACATGTAGGACCCAATGAACGTAGCTTAAAACTATTGTAAATATTGCTAAATGGAAACTGAAATTGTCTGATCCAGGGTAACACATGGTTACAACTTTTTTTTGTTAAAACCAGCATATCAGAATAGGCAGCAATATTCCTCATGTGCTGCTATCTGGTGAACTATGACTGGAGCAAATACTGGGAGGACTTTTGTGGTTGAGACAGTGGGAGGATATAGGTATAGGGGTGAACAAATGCTGAGGAATAGTTTGGAATCAGAAAGGCAAACAGGAAAAAGATTCAAGGTTAAGGGAGATGCAAAAATCACACATGGTTGAAACAAATGCTTGACTTTCACAGCCAGCATTCATTAGAAGGGTCCGTTGAAGTATATATGGCAATGAATCTGAAAAAGGGAGAGTGATGAAGGGAAAGAGTTGAGGAAGGCTGTCCCATTTCATCATATTGTTCCTCTGTTTTCAGAGCTGCTCTGAAAATATTTTCCCTAGTTATTCTATTGCTCTCTCTTCTTAACTATTTACAAAATTTACAGTTGTTTTATTTATCTTGTAATGCATTTGGAGTGATATTATATATGGAACATGTTATCTAAGAAAAGTTATACTGCATATTTATAAATTCTTTGATGACACAGAGCCAAATTCCACCAATATATAAACAGGTGCAACTCAGTTTTAGGTCTACAGTATTTGTACTCATTTATATCAAGATTGAAATTGGTCCAGAATATATCTGTAAATATCTATGCCTTTTTCTTGTGGACCCAGTCCTCATGCATCACTAACCTAATACACTTCTGTTTTTACAATGATTATACAAATTTCTGCTTCATTTTAACAAAAGCTTGGGGTAGCAAATAAACCACAGAGCCTAATAAAATCCAACTTTCAGGCAAACCCTCTTGTATATAAAATTGAAGAGTACAAAGTGCCAAGGGCTTGTATTAGTACCATCCATTTTGTTAGCATTTTTCTAATTTATCTTGCGTTACAAACCCTCAGAGCACTATGTCTATTGTAAATATTTAAGCATTACTGTTGACATAAAGATAATACTGACAAATTGCATTAACATTTCTGCTGAGGATTACTGACCATGTGCAGTACAGAACAACTTTAACACCCACACCAAGCCCTGCGCTCATGCCAAACTCTGTTTAGTCTACAATACGGCAGTGTCCCTCAAATGAATTTTTAGCTTTGATTTACACAAAACTTGAAACAACCTTTCTTGGATCAATTAATTGTTTGACTTTCCTAATACATTTCCATTTTAACTAGATTATGTCTGTATTGCAGGACAAGTAATGGGTGCAAGATGTTAGTGCTCTCAATGGGTGGGTGCCTGTGTGCACATGTGCATGGTGCCATTGCTCTTGCTCCAAGTTAGTATCTTCTGTGTTTTGAGTATCAGGCTACAGTGTAGATGGTTGCTCATATCTGCCTGCATTTGCAATAACACCTGGGTGTGCATAGTTAAAAATATGGAGAGGCTCTTCGATGTGTTGCTTTGTCTTCCAAGTACAAAGCTTCTGTAGCAATCTTCTCCCTACTGACAAAGCACATACTGCACAGAAGTAAAGAATCTGGGCAGAAGAAGTTTGAAATCGTTTACTCCAGCAGTGTGGTATTTACATGCTGTAGTTCGCAATTTGCTTTTGGCACTTGCAGCCAAGAATCTCCCAAAATTGCAAGAAATTTTTGTTCTTGTCCTTGCATGTTACATTTACCCTCACATAATTTGCATCTTGGACATCACCAACATATTCTGATTTGAAGAGGGTTTTAAGGCATTCATATATAACCTCGATTCACAAAAAAAATTTGAAACCCAAGCCATTTTGAGCTTTGTAACAGTCAAGGAGTGCATGTTAAAATTTCTCTACTTGAGGAATTGGCTGGGAACATAATGAAGTGCAATATTTCTTATGTGTAGCTAGAATTCAAGCATGAGTTAATACCAAGCCCTGTTTTCTTAATTCTGGGCTGTGGAAACACTAACAGAACTGGTATGGATCAGGACGCCACGTTGCAATTTGGTTACACAGCATCATCCTTACTTGCCTCAGTATCAAATTCCCCACGTTGCTTCATTATGTTGATGAGAGATTTCCAAAATGTGTTTTGCTATGAGGCAACTAAAACAATCCTTTTCACATGATTTCCTTTCTTCAACTGACAGACAATATTTTCCACACTTACAATGTCTCCAATTATTATGCCAATAACAGTACTCCTAATAACTAAAAGATGTTTTACAGAGGGGGGTTAAAATGCTTTTCCTAGCTTTATAGGTGGGGAGACCCAGGCACAAAGTAAGGATTTGACCTGCTATGCTGCCTGCCTATCTGGCTAGTGGCCTAACAAGGACACAAGTCTTCTCCAGCCCCTAGTCATAATCCTAAACCCAGAGAGAAGTAAACCCTAAGACATGAAACCTGGAGAAACTTGAGCCTGAAACCACTGTGCTTTCTTGAGCAATGAAAGCAAACTGAAATTCTGAAGAAACAGGCATTGGTAAACATGGTATCTGAGATGCTTGTCCTAGGTAAAAATGATGCCGCTGTCTTTGTTAAAACAAAGTTGAAAGAGCCAGACAAACCTCTGTCATATCCAGCTGGATTTGTACATGGGACTTCTTTTCACACAAACTTGGAGGCAGCGTTAGAGCTTGAATCAGAAAGTTGTTGGCCACTCATCTGGTGAGATGAGTGCTTGTGGGCCTGCAAGACTAGTACCCAAGGCTTAACATAAGCTGCAAGGTGAAAATTCATGTGCCAGTCCAGAAATCAGAAGTAGCTCAAGTGGAGTATGTAAAGACCTACTACGGCAGTTACAGCTAGCTCATGTGATTTAAACAAGTTTCTATATATTGCATTATCCAGTATCAGCAATGGAGATTTCACAACTTTTGACCTTAATTTGCTTGGCTACCGGATTCTCCTGGTACCTGCTGGAAATCATAGCCCTTGTTTTAAGAAAGGACTGTGGTGCTGGAGAGGCCTTAGCACAGGACTATGAGAACAAATGAAATTTGCTTTCAGGCCTGAAGAAAGATGAATTTCTCTAGTGTAGAGAGAAGCAGACCTGATTAGGATAATTTTACTCTTAACAGTATAAAGACAGTGCTAGTAAGATACCAGATGGTTTGTTAGAGCTAGTTATAACTGTGTTGATCTGGAATTCAGTTTGCAAGAGCAGTGTGTTTCTCTACATTTAGCAAAGCAATAGGGGAATACAGCTTAAGAGTAATAGAGCATCCTGCCTGTCAGAAGTAAATACCTAGAGCTTAGGCATTTTACATCCTACCTAAATCTCTGCCCATGGAACTATTGTAGCACCTGAGCTCTTTACAACCTTGACATGTGTCTGTCCTCAGTACAGCCCTGCAAAGCTGGCAAATAAAGAACTAAACAAAGACACACTAGAAGAAATTATATATCCTTAGCCCTACAAAATATCAATGATACGGTAAGATCTAACTGCCAGCTTTTAACAGGAAATATTAAAAACTAACCCTAGTCTAAGTGATCAGTTTTATAGTTTCTTTACTTCAACCATCATTTGTTTCAGTTAATTATCTTCTTTGCTACGTCATGTGTCCCTGTCCCTTCTGCTCTTACTTTTCTCCCCCTCCTTTGCAATTCTATTGCCTCCCTCCCTTAAAAACAACAATTTACCCTTCCTTTTTTTCCTCACCTGGGTGTACTAAATTCTTTCTTTGTGTTTGGATATAGATTAGAGTATAACGAGTATGTTCTCTTTCTAGTTGAGTCTTCGCATAGCTCTCCCTTTAGACATCTTCCCTTACAGTAGTGGTAGCCTCCTACTTAGAATGAATTGAGTTCTCAAGATCTGTTTCTATTTCTTTCTGAAATCACTGCTTAACACTGCAGGGGTCTTATTCTAGCTAGGAGTCTGAGGGATCTTTTCATAGCTAGTGAAAGATTTTCAGAGATATTTGCATCATGAAGTGTTAAGATTATACAAAATGAAACATATTTTTAGATATGTCATCCTTTCCCATATACCATGGTTCTTCTCTTGGAAAAGGGCTGGCTAGGAAAGCTTGCATCTCTGACAGTGTCCTTCCTGTGGAGAGGCAAAGGCAAAGGTTATGGCTTCTGGGGAAATACTGTGTTAGCAGGAGGTGTCTTTAATAATCTTTACTAGGATCAAGGATTATTGTGGGTCTAAACTGGTACTTTAATTGGTGACTGAAGACAGGAAGTAATGAACTTGGTATCAACATTTATGAGTAGTATTTAAGTGCCTGGGAGGAACTGAGTGCATAGTTCTGCAGAACTACTGCAGCAGAAGGTGGAGACATTAAAAAAAAAAAAAATCCTTTAGTTAGGAAAAAATGTAAACCACTTAAAAATGTGGAAAGATAACCTGAAACAGTTATCCAGTCAGAGGGAGGGAGCTAGAGTGGGTGTTGGTCCGGAGTTAGCTGGTTGTGTAATGTAAATTAGACTTTTCCACTGAAGTTTTGTCATGTCTTTTGCTGCCTCAATGACACAATGCATATGAAGGAGGCACTGCTGAGTCTCAAAGAATTGTTTACAGACATGAAAGAGCCCATTACCTATTGCTGCTTTGCTGAGGCTTACAACAGCATCTAACAAACAAACAACGGCGAACTCCTTTACAGCATTCACAGATTGTCTTATTACTCAGTTTGTGGTTATCATGCATAAACCTATACACCAGAACACACTGGTGGAATAGGGCTGTGTACAGACTGATGTCAAAAAGGGGGGCCAACATAACCCCTCTGCCAGTAAGGTGCTATGATTACAACTGAAATATCACCTGGGCAATTCTCTGCACCAAATGGTACTGATGGGAGGGGGAACTCAGCATTAAGGAGGGCTGCTGTGGAAATGGAGCACAGACATTTTTCTTGAAGAATTAAGTATTTAAAATACAACTAAACTTGAAGGAGGAGAAACTGTGGTGACCTTATGCATGAACATATGTAGAGATGGACACATCAACAATACAGAGGAATTATTTACAATGGCTTAGCAATAGGAAAGTTAGCTAAGAACAGTAGGAGAGATTTTAGAGTAGGAAACCTCCTGGCCGTGAGAGCTATTAGCCGTGGAATAATCCTCCTGGGGAGGAGCAGAGACTCTGCCCCATGGAAAATGAAAAGCCAGACCGGATAAAATGGTGGTAGAAATACAAAAGGGGTTATGCTCCTGCAATGAAAAGCGGTTAGAACAGAGGAGCCTGTAGGTTATTATTTGCAGATCCTATGATTACTGAAACGATTGATAGCTTTCCTCTGCCCCCACAAAATGGCACCCTGCTGCTCCTTTTGGACAGTGGGATAAAACTGACCCTTTCTGCACAGGAGGGAGGCTCAGATACGTGTACAAAGTCACTCTGCCTGGATTAATGCCCAACCATATTTTCGTTGTTGTTGGAGTTTTTTTGTTTTTAAGCCCAAAGGCAGACTTCTGCTTCCCCTACCCCGCCTACCCCAGCTTAACTGGATGGGTTGTACATTTCAGAGGTTTACAGCCTGGCGCGGCTATTGAGACTCTTGAAGCTTTTGACTAGATCCGTCATATTTTCAGAGAAATGCTGGCTTTCAGGCAGCTTCCTCAAATAATTCAACAAATTCTGGATCTAACCATGCCATTCTGAAAACTGAGTGGTTATAAATCAGGGCTGAACTTGCCAGAATGCTTTGAGACTCAGCAGGGGGAAAAAAGATGTTACAATAAATGGAGCATCTCATTTTGGTTTGAAACACAGACAATTAACATTCTCTGATTTTGTAAAACTTGCTCGCAAATATATGGGCAATGTTAAAATTTGCTGACCCGGAGGAGAAATTCTATATAGCCTTGTGTTTCTGCATTTTATAATTCTTGATGCATGGCCATTCAGCATATCCTTTAGAGATGTGTAAGTCTATGAAAATGGAACTGAGGCTTCCTCATACTCAACTGATAAATGTATAAACCACAAGTTGTGTGAATTTTTTTAATTAACAAAATTTTAGATACTATAGGGTGGGAATAAAGCTACACTTGCATCCTGGTAAATCAGCCCTTTCTGGGGCAGAAAGTGTCTATCTGAAACCGCACACACATTCCCAGCAAGTAATCCACTTGCAGGAAGAGTAAATTCTCTTCAGAGATTCACTTTTAGTGTGATTCTTGTTTGAGAGAGCTCCTTTAGGCTTGTTTTTACTGAAAGTAAGAGATTCATGCATGCATAGTATTTTCAGAGCATACAACAAGTGTTTAAAATGCACTTGCATGTTGCAACAAATGGGAATCTCCAGACCCTCATTTTATTGTTATACACATCTTAAAATGCATTAATGTGGAGTGGCTCAAATCATCACTATCTTTCTCCATTGCACACAATGAGATCTTCCCCCCCTGCCAATTATTGTAAAATTATGCTAGGAGGCAGAGTATGCTCTTTTCAGTTCAGAAATCTCTGAAGAAAGAAGCAGGATGAGGGGAAATACTTTCTCTGTCGTTTGGGAGAACAGAAATCATTGCCCATTTTCTTAAAAAAATGCATTAAAAAAAAAAAAAGAGGAAGATGAAACCATCTTTTCATCCTAGTGTAATTGGGAGTTCCCTGCTCTTTGTCTAGATGAGTAGAATTTTAAGCCAGTACCAGAAACAAAGGCCAAACAGCAAGAGCTAGGTTACAATCTTTGGATGCACAAAAGCCAGTTTAACCTACTTTTCATAGCTGATATGAGAGATCTCTGTGACTCAGATTTTCTTCCTTCTATTGCTTCGTGAAAAAAAGCACTGGCGGGTAAAAAAAGTTTTGGAGACCTAGAGCCAAACACAATCAGTGGGTTGCCAAGAGAATAAAATTAGCAAGAATGCTGCAGGCTAAAAGTCCTAGAATCCAAACCCAGAACGTGCCTGTCAGCACTGTGTGCTTTCACCCTTTTGTTTTCAGGGGTGTGAGAGTTGCTAGGGATGGAAGGAACAACATTTTGGCAAGCAGGGAAGTGTCACGAATGCAGGTTTGTGAATCCTGCTGATTACGTCAATTCATTGTGAATGAGTGACTTTACACAGTTTGATTTAGTAGCAGTTTAGAATTTACTTGTAGCAAATCGCCAGATTTGATTGTAATATTTTAATAGCACTCAGTCATCAGTGATTAACAAAGTGATTAGACAAAATTGATCAAAACAGTGACTTAGTTACAGATTCGAAGATGGCAAGGTTCACTCTATTACTACATGGAAGTGCATAAAGGAAAATTAAATTACACTGAGTTGAATGATTCACAAAGGGATTGTGTGTGTAGGGGATAAGGAGGACCCTCCCGTTCAGTAACGAGGTTCAGAATAGACCCCCTTGCTTCCTAAACTCCTTCTCAGAGAGGAGTCTAGGTGCAGCTAGGGCCACTCTTAGTCTCAGACTTGGTCAACAGTTTATAGGAATAAGGATAATGCAGCAGTATAAGACTCACTTTGAAATTAAATCGTACATCTACAGACTACTAAAACTGATTCATACATGCCTACACACAAACATGGATACATATATAAACATGGTATACCCATTAAAAATTCCCCTTGAATTCAGTGAAATACTCACGTCTAATGTCTTGGCATTTCTCAACGGGCAAGGGTTGAGCCTCGAGGAGTGAAGGGTTTCAGCCCAGGCTCCACTGTTGGTCCTCAGCAATGGATTTCTGGTTGCAGCAAACTTTCACAGTTTGCTGGCTCTGAGAGGCGTCTCGCTCAGAGGGAGATGCTCGTGCAGCCCACGGCAGTCCAGGAGAGCTCAAAGGGCCTCACTTAGGACTGCTGTTTATAGGATTGTGAGATGATTGACTTTAATCACCAGTAAATTTCCATCTGAGCCACAATTTGGGTCGGTAGTTGCTGGAATTCCAGTAATGATGATACCGCTCTGTTCCAAGGCTGTAAGGGGTAGCTGTTTGTTCTTGCTCTCCTTGTTAGCCATAATATGAAGATTCTGATAAGGACAGGACCACTCTTTGCTTGAGCCATGTAGGAGTTTCTGGTACAATTAAGGGGTGCTTAACTGACTAACTCGCTACACAAAGGCCGCAGCCTGGAGTTCCTGAGGTCGTAAAGTGGTTGACAAGAAAGAGGAATAAGAGCGGGGGATGCACCACCACAGGAAGTACCTATAGCAAGAAGTAAAAATGAGGAAGATGTGTGTGTCAGGTGTGTGTGGCAGGCTGCCAAACAGGTTGTTCCGTTTCCTCCTTTTTGGACTGAATTTGATGAGATGGAGTCTTCTTACAGTTCTGGGCACAGAGGTGCAGTTCCAGGTTGTGGGGCATGGAGGAGTCCCTGTCAGACCTCTCCCTTCCCTGCTCCAGTGACTGAGACAATATTGCATGTGACATACCAACAATAAGCAATAGGAAGATACGTGGTTGTACAGGCTACTTCCAGGAACTGCTGAATTCCCCAGTGTCCTGAATTAAAGGCTCACAAGCATTTCAGAACAAAAGAAACTGCTTTGACCCGCCAATTGCCTGAGATGTGACCCTTGGGAGCGTAGACATCTTAGCTGTAATTTATTTAATTTGCTGTAATCTGTGTGCTTTGTGAATGAAAACAAATGCACAAAGTACTATAAAAGCACTGCAAGCCCCAACAGCCTCAAAAAAGACCCTCACATAATCAAGCTACACACAGACGAGAGTCCTAGAGAGGGAGGGATACTGAATCTTCAGGAGATTTATGACCATTAGGAAGCATTTGGGGGGCAAACCAGGGAGTTGCTTGAGGGAAGTCTGGGAATATGTGCCTTGTGCACGTAAGGGCAGCTGAGGGCAGCAGCAGAGGGGTGAGAGGAGCATGTGTCCATGCAGCACATGTGGGCAGGGGCAAGAGAGTGGACAGTGTCGGTCCCACTAACCCTGGTCCTGCCTGCTCCCTGCCTGCAGAGCTTGAGAGCCCTACAGGGCTGTGACATGGCCCAGAGATTTTAGCAGTGGTGGTGTTTTCAAGCTGGGCAGGCTGGGATGGGTATCAAACAGGTATGAGAGAAATGCCTCAGGGCTTGGCAAGTCCAGTGTGAAGATCACCTGCCAGCCTAAGAAGCAGGTATGGGTCTTATCAAAGTATAAAGCTAATTAGAAAGAGCCAAAGTACCACCTGAGAAAAAGTGAAGGGAATCTAACACCTGGGAAGTACAGAGAGCGAGAAAGTTCACGAGTAAGTTTTGAGGGAAAACAGATACCAAGGTGGAAAAACAGTGATTTAAAAAAAAAATTAGGCAAAGAAGAAATATTGAAAAAGCATTTGAAAAAACAGTGAACAGTCCGAAAACTGTCCATTTCCTAATAAGTAAAAATCCTCATATGTGCATGCCCTTGCAAATATTTTTTCTTCTTTTTTTCCTGTTCCCATAGCCACAGGAAACAAAGGATTCAGTATGTGCAAATATGGACCAGGAGCTTTGCAGTTCTTCTGAAGCAAAGAACCTTCTTTTTGTCCTTAAAAGATTTTGTAGGTTCTGAATCTTTCTGAACAGACACTTGCAGATTTTAGGAGGGCTCTTAGAAAAATGCCTGTAAGATGTGGAAGTAAAACAAAGGCCATGTGAAAAATACTTGTAAGCCAACAAAGGGTTCCTCAGTGCTGAATAGGTTTTGTTTATAAAAGCCATTACAGCAAAGTCCTGTGTCCTATGCAGAGTTAAAGTTCCTTTGTTCCTTTAGTTGTTCCTTCCTTGTCCATAAAATAAAGCTGAGTTGAAACCTCTATAATTTATATGTAAAACTAGAACTTCATCCTGGGCTGTAGTGTTGTCTGGGCTTGACTAGAATCTTATTTCTGCCTTAGAGCCAAAGAATCCCTAAAGCAAATATAAATGGAAAATAATAGACAAACTCAGCATTGTGGTTATGTATTTACTAGCAAATGCAGCCATCTTTTGTTTGGAAATGGACAGGAGTCAAAATTACAGACCTTTAAGTTGTAGGCTGCAGACAAAAAAATGTGTCTACTCATAGACTTTTTACATGATCTCACTTCAGTGGCACTTTGTTAATCACTGTGGGTTATGTCCTCATCTCTGTCCAGTCACAGAGGATGTTGTTAAGTTGTTGGCTCAAACTAGACAATTACGTTTTTCAGTGTGGAGGCCACCTTTGAGGACCAGGTGAAGACTTGTATGAAGGCCAGTCTGGCCTCCTGCGTAACACTGCTTCTACATTATGTTGGAACTGAGCCACTTTAGAAATCAGAAAGTGAATGTAATAGTGTCTTTGATGTGATGGTCCTGCTGCCCATCCTGTTGTCTTTCCCTTTGTGATCATATCTGGCTATGGGTTATGTCTGTCCTCAAAGGAAAATATTTTCCTTAAGATAAGAAAACAGTCACACTCATCTGTAGTAATCAGCAGCGCAAAATGCGCATCATTCAGCCTGATTTACATTATTTCCCTCTGTTAGTTATCTGTTAATAGCAAAAAAATTTTCCCCTTGTAAACATAGTAGTCCACAAAGAATACCAGCAGAATAAGAAAAAAAATAGCAGTGAAGTCTGTGCAGACATAGATTCTGAGTCCTTATGTGTGTCCTCCATCTAAAAATGTTAAATGTAGGCACTGAATAAAAGTGAAAAAGAAGCATAAATGTAATTTCTGGGTTTAAAGTGTAATAACATTTCATAAATATTCATTTCTATGTTCCTTTTCAGTGAACATTATAACCCCTCTGAAACGTACATTTCACTTTCCATTTTCCTGTTTCATTTACATCCTTGTTGTAACATTTCCCAATATCTTTGTCTCTTTGGTTTTTTTTTTCTGAGCTCTAATAGTTTTTCTATTTATGAACACAGCTGTGTAAGTGTATATTGTCAGCTGCAGTCAGGGGGTCAGTTAGTCAAAGTTATAGAACGGATTGATTATTCAAAGCTGGAATTTTTTTTAAACAAACGAATTTTTGGATAAAAGGAAATCTAATTTTATAAGAATATTTCTGGGGGTTCTATCTTATTTACTGCTGATTATTAGTTGATATATATTATTACTATAAAAATAGGTATAGGTGTGGCTTCTTTCTAAACTGCTTTCAGATCACATTTGCTCAGAATCAAAGATTTTTTTTTCCTACTGCCAATCCTTCACATCCAAGCTGGAATCTAAAAGCCAGGCTGCCTCTCACATGCTTGCCAGTCATAATTGCTCTGTGTTTGCAAATTAGGTGACAGTGCTGTTGCTGATGCACAAGGATGGCCCCAGTCCAGCTCCCTGTTCCATGCTGTAATTGGCTTTGCAGTGCTAACAGAAGTGAAACATTCCTTTTGTCAGAAAAAGCAGGAGCTACTTCTCAAAGACACACAAGGAGCAGACAGATTCTGGAGGAATGTGACATTTCTACAGAGTTGTTTTTTTGGAGTGCAACTCCCACATTAAAAAAAACCCAGGGAAAAGTTCGGAACAGCTCTGCCCTAAAGGACACGTTATAAGGGGACTTAGCCCCTTTGCCATTTCTTTTTTTTTAAAAAAAACCCAAACCACAAACAAATTGAATTCTTTCACTAGAGAGAGGTCTGTTGGAGCATATTGCCTCTCCCTGCAATGCAAGCTGCCTTTTATAGGAAACACAAAGTATTTCCTCCAAAGTAGTTTACGGAAATGTTTCTTCATATTTATGATTCAGCCTCCACAGAAACACATGGGGAGGGAGTAGGGATGGTGGCTTTGGGTGGGCTTGCAGTGCCACACCTGCAAGAAACCTCAGGAGGCACCAGCTGGGAGAGATGGGGGAAGGACTGAGGTTTTCACCTTCAGATTATTGACAAAAGTGGGCAATAGAAGTGTTGGTGGCTCTCTCACCTTGGTGGCTTTCTCACCTTGTTCACCAGCAGAGGAACTTACTCTGTCTGCTGGAGGATAGGGACGTGGGGATCACAATATTATCTCAGCCTTCAGTATGCCAGTAGGCAATGAATTTCACTCTGTTCTTGCAGCCAATAGTTTTTTGTATGTGCGCAAAATGTTCTTTACAGATTTAGAAGGTGTCTGGACTTGGACAATCAACCACTGTCTTTAAAATGATTGGTAACCCTAGCTGTGTTAGTACCATTTCTAATCTAAACTTCAGCATGAAGGTCGGGAGCCACAACTCCTTCCTTGGTATTTTCCTTCTGTCCTATCTCACCTTCCCATCAGCATTATGGCTTTAATATCTGGTATTCTCTCCTCATGATGACACTTAGACACCATGGTCGAGTCCCTGCTCCTTTTCAATAAGTCTCTTGCTGCAAGGTAACTAACTGCTCCTCTCCTGATAAATATTTCTGTTGCTCAGATCTATAACCTTGGACTCATCCTGAAAACATCGCAGCCAGATTTCATTCCATTCTCTACCAAATTATATACCAGCTCACTCTTGTTATTTCTTTGTTTAGACTTTATGAGGAGTGTTGTTAGTGCTGTGAAGTCTTCCTCTGCTTTCTGCTTCTCAAAAAAGAGGCCTTTCTCTGTGTTTTCCAGGGGAGCTTGTCCCCATAATCCAGCACCTGGATGTGGTCAATCTGCCAGAAAGCTTTGTGGGAGTATGGGGGCACACGCCAGTCTCTAGGTTCTTCAGACATCATGGGGTGCAACTGTACTGGGACTATGAGCATATACTATTTGCTTTGGACACATTGTGTAAGGAGAGATGATGTATCCTCTTAGATGTCCCTCTGACACCAGACAGACTTGGGGCCAAAAGCAATAGAAGTTTTACTCTGACAAAGCAAAAGGTAAAGCCCTTGTTTTATAAAACTATAGCAAGGTTCTAAAAAAGGATACTGTTCTGTAATGTAGACAATAAAATGCAATTCTAAGTCACAATTAATGGCAAGGCTCCTTCTCAGTTTTTCTGCTATTTTTCACTTTAAAGTATATGCAAGATGTGAGACCCAAAGGACTACTTACACGTCAGCATCCTGATGTCTTCCTTTGGTATTAGACCCTGGACTACTGTAGGTGACCAGTGGTCTTGTCTGTTTTCTTGGTCTGTGGGCAGCCCCCTCTGAACTCATGTTTCTCCATTCACTGACATGGATTATGAGAAATCTTTTTTCTACTCATTGTAGTGCAATTTAGTATTTACATCAGATGTTTGTCTTAGGTGACGTATTGACTTTTTTCAAAATAGTAATATTTTTTACTCCAGTTAGTATTGAATCATAGAATCATAGAATCGTTTAGGTTGGAAAAGACCTTTAAGATCATCCAGTCCAACCATTAACCTGCACTACCAAGTCCACTCTAAACCAATCAAGGGTAGACTAGGCTAAACCATGTCCCAAAATGCCACATCTACCTGTTTTTTGAACACTTGCAGGGATGGTGACTCCACCACCTGTCTGGGCAGCCTGTTCCAATTCTTGACCACCCTTTCCGTAAAGAAATTTTTCCTAATTTCCAACCTAAACCTCCCCTGGCATTAATGTTAAATAAACATTTATTTAAAATGTTTGGTGCTGTTTTTTAACCAGAAAGTCATACTGCATTAAGCTGCATTTATGTTCAGAGAAAAGTAGCCAAAATATTTAATGTTTAATCTTACCATTTTTAGATTTTTTGGTCTCCTGTAAGAATGAAATTTGGTTTGTTTTTCAAGGTCCATTATCCTACAACAATATTGACTGTCTGATATATTTCTCCTTCAAGATTTTTTAAAACATTGACTTACATGTAACTTAGAATCATAGAATCATTTAGGTTGGAAAAGACCTCTAACACCATTGAGGCAAACCGTAAACCTAACACTGCCAAGTCCACCACTAAACCATGTTCCATAAGTGCCACATCTACACATCTTTCAAATACCTCCAGAGATGGTGAGTCCACCACTTCCTTGGGCAGCCTGTTCCAATGACAGGGCTTGAAGACCCTTTCAGTGAAGAAATTTTTCCTAATTTCCAACCTAAACCTCCCCTGGTGTAACATGAGGCCCTTTCCTCCTGTCCTGTCACTTCTTACTCGGGAGAAGGGACTGACAACCACCTCACTACAACATCCTGTCAAGTAGTTTGAAAGAGTGATAAGGTCTTCCCTCAACCTCCTTTTCTCCAGGCTAAACAACCCCAGTTCCCTCAGCCACTCCTCAAAAGACTTGTGCTCTAAACCCTTCACCAGCTTTACTGCCCTTCTTTGGACACACTCCAGCACCATAATGTCTTTCTTGGAGTGAGGGGCCCAAAACTGAACACAGTAGTCAAGGTGTGGCCTCACCAGTGCCAAGCACAAAGGGACAATCGCTTCCCTTGTTCTGCTGGCCACACTATTTCTGATACAAGTCAGGATGCTGTTGGCCTTGGCCACCTGGGCACACTGCTGGCTCATAGTCAGCTGGCTGTCAACCAACACCCCCAAGTACTTTTCCACTGGGCAGCTTTCCAGCCACTCTTCCCCAAGCCTGTAGCATTACATGGGGTTGTTGTGACTCAAGCAGATCAACACTCCCACCCAGCTTGGTGTCATCTGCAAACTTACTGAGGGTGTACTCGATCCCCTCGTCCAGATCATTGATAAAGATACGAAGCAGAACTGGCCCCAATCCTGAGCCCTGGGGAACACCACTTCTGTCCGGCCACCCACTGGGGTTAATTCCATTCACCACAACTCTTCAGGCCTGGCCATTCAGACAGTTTTTTACCCACTGAAGAGTACGCCCGTCCAACCCATGAGCAGCCAGTTTCTCCAGGAGAATGCTGTGGGAAATGGTGCCAAAGGCTTTACTAATGTCCGGGGAAACAACATCCACAGTTTTCTCTCATCTGCTCAGTGGGTCATCTTGTCATAGAAGGAGATCAGGTTAGCCAAGCAGGACTTGCCTTTCATAAACCCATGCTGGCTGGGCCTGGTCACCTGGTTGTCCTGTGTGTTAGCACTCAAGATGATCTGCTCCATAAACTTCTCTGGCACTGAGGTCAGACTGGCAGGCCTGTAGTTCCCTGGATCCTCCTTCTGGCCCTTCTTGTCACATTTGCTAACTTTCAGTCAACTGGGACCTCCACAATGTCATGGTTTAAGCCCAGCCAGCAGCTAAACACCACACAGCTGCTCGCTCACTCCCCGCTGCTGGGATGGGGGAAGAGAAGTGAGGGTGAAAGTGGGAAAACTCTTGGGTTGAGATAAAGACAGTTTAATAGGTAAAGCAAAAGCCACGCACGCAAACAAAGCAAAACAAGGAATTCATTCACTCCTTCCCATTGGCAGTCAGGCATTCAGTCATCTCCAGGAAAGCAGGGCTCCATCACATGTAATGTTACTTGGGAAGACAAACACCATAACTCTGAACATCACTCCCTTTCCTTCTTCTTCCCCCAGCTTTATATGCTGAGCATGATGTCTTATGGTATGGACTATGCCTTTGGTCAGTTTGGATCAACTATCTTGGCTGTGCCTCCTCCCAGTTTCTTGTGCACCTGGCAGAGCATGGGAAGCTGAAAAAGTCCTTGACTAGTGTAAGCACTACCTAACAACAACTAAAACAACAGTGTGTTATCAGCATTATTCTCCTACTAAATCCAAAACACAGCACTATGCCAGCTACTAGGAAGAAAATTAACTCTATCCCAGCCAAAACCAGGACACCCAGTTAGCCAGGACTGTTGATAAATACTGGAAAGTGGCTTGGTGAGCACTTCTGCCAGCTCCCTCAGTACCCTTGGGTTGATCCCATCCGGCCCCACAGACCTGTGTGTGTGCCTAAGTGTTGTAGCAGGTCTCTAACCATTTCCTCTTGGATTATGGGGGCTTCATTCTGCTCCTCGTCTCTGTCTTCCAGCTCAGGGGGCTGGGTACCTAGAGAACAACTGGTCTTACTCTTAAAGACTGAGGCAAAGGTGGCATTAGGTACCTCAGCCTTTTCCTCAGCCTTTGCCACTGTGTTTCACCCCGCATCCAATAAAGGATGGAGATTCTCCTTAGCCCTCCTCTTGTTGCTAAAGTATTTATAGAAGCATTTTTATTGTCTTTTACAGCAGCAGCCAGATTAAATTCTAGCTGGGCTTTGGCCCTACTACTTTTCTCCCTGCATAACCTCACAAGATCCTTGTAGTCCTCCTGAGTGGCCTGCCCCTTCTTCCAAAAGGTCATAAACTCTGTTTTTTTCCCTGACTTCCAGCCAAAGCTCTGTGTTCAGCCAGGCCAGTCATCTTCCCCGCTGCCTCATCTTTTGGCACGTCAGGACAGCCTGCTTCTGCACCTTTAAGATTTCCTTCTTGAAGAATGTCCAGCCCTCCTGGACTCCTTTGCCCCTCAGGACTGCCTCCCAAGGGACTCTCTTAACCGGGCTCCTAAACAGGCCAACTAGAACCGCCAAGGTAGCGGTTCTGCTGACACCCCTCCTTACTTCTCTGAGAATCGAAAGCTCTATCGCTTTGTGACCGCTGTGCCCAAGATGACCTCCAACCACCACATCACCCACAAGTCCTTCTCTGTTTGCAAACAACCGGTCCAGCGGGGCACCTTCCCTAGTTGGCTCCCTCACCAGCTGTGTCAGGAAGCCATCTTCCACACGCTACAGGAACCTCCAAGACTGTTTCCTCTCTGCTGTACTCTATTTCCAGCAGACATCTGGTAAGTTGAAGTCCCCCACAAGAACAAGGGCTAGCGATCATGAGACTTCTCCCAGCTGCTTATAGAATAGTTTGTCTGCCTCTTTATCCTGGTTGGGTGGTCTGTAACAGACTCACACCAGGACATCTGCCTTGTTGGCCTTCCCCCTGGTTCCTACCCATAAACACAAGACCCTTTCATCACCATCATTAAGCTCTAGACAATCAAAACACTCCCTAACACACAGGGCTCTCCCACCACCTCTCCTTCCTTGCCTATCCCTTCTGAAGGGTTTGTAGCCATCCATTGCAGCACTCCAGTTGTGCGAGCCATCCCACCAGGTTTCCGTAACTGCAATTACATCCTGGTTTTCCAGTTGCACAGCAGCTTCCAATTTCTCCTGTTTGTTGCCCATGCTGTGTACATTAATGTAGATGCACTTCAGTTGGGCTACTGATACTGCCACCTTTTTTGGGAGAGAAGCCCTAATTCCTACATGACTGTTCTTAGGTGCTTCCATGGTTTCTAACAGATCAAAACCCCTTACATCTTTGCTGCCACATGGCTCTCCATGCCCTGCCTCCACTGAGATGGCAGACCAAAGGACCTTGCTAGCACACTGTCCCTCTAACATTGGCATGCAACACCCAGGCTTATCCCTTGCAAACCTGGTTTTATCCTTTTCCCCCTTCAAATCTAGTTTAAAGCTCTTTCAATGAGCCCTGCTAACTCCTGTACAAAGATCCTTTCCCTGCCTTTGAGACAGGTGTACTCCATCTGTTGCAAGTAGGCCTGGTGTCATGTAGACTGACCCATGATCAAAAACCCCAAAATTCTGCTGGTGACACCAGGGTGGCAGCCAGGAATTGATCTGCTGGGTCTCCCTCTTTCTTCCATCATCATTCCCTGCAACTGGAAGGATAGAGAACACTACTTGTGCTCCTGATCCCTTAAACAGTTGTCCCAAAGCCCTAAAGCCTCTCTTTATTGTCCTTGTACTTCTTATTGCAACCTCATTGCTGCCTACATGAAAAATCAATAATGGATAATTATCTGAGGGCCGTACCAGGTTTTCTTGTCACATCTTTAACCCAGGCCCCAGGGAGGCATCAGACTTGAAATAACATTGAAATAACTGAAGTGATGTGATTTTACTTGAGATGGACATTCTAATTGGCCTATTTCTATTGTACAGCACATCCTTTCTAATATTGACGGCATCTTAGCACTCCTTCTGGCTCTGAACATCTCAGCCAGCACTCCTAGGACATGCAGACTCAAATTATCCAGGCTTATGGATTTTAAGATGCTTATTTCTAACAGACATTGTGTTTGACACTTCCCCTTGTTACTTCTAGAAAGTCCACTGTCAATCTGATGTGATATAAGTATGTAAACCCGTTACTTTCCAAATGCAGAACAGAAAGAATTTATTGTCTGGATTTGTATTTGTTGATTCTTCTTTGTCCTTATAAATTACTTTATCATTTGCATCTACTGAAGAGCTAAAGTATTGTTATATTTTTGAACTGCCATGTTAAATAACATCCCACCAAATCCTCCTCATTATCCATATTACTTCAGACAGAAATCATAGAATCATAGAATCATAGAATCGTTTAGGTTGGAAAAGACCTTTAAGATCATCCAGTCCAACCATTAACCTACGCTACCAAGTCCACTCTAAACCAATCAAGGGTAGACTAGACTAAACCATGTCCCAAAGTGCCACATCTACCCGTTTTTTTGAACACTTGCAGGGATGGTGACTCCACCACCTCTCTGGGCAGCCTGTTCCAATTCTTGACCACCCTTTCCGTAAAGAAATTTTTCCTAATTTCCAACCTAAACCTCCCCTGGCGCAGCTTAAGCCCATTTCCTCTCGTCCTATCACTAACTACTTGGGAGAAGAGACCAACACCCACCTCACTACAACCTCCTTTCACGCAGTTGTAGAGAGCGATAAGGTCTCCCCTCAGCCTCCTCTTCTCCAGACTAAACAATCCCAGTTCCGTCAGCTGCTCCTCATAAGACCTGTGCTCCAGACCCTTCACCAGCCTTGTTGCCCTTTTCTGGACACGCTCCAGCACCTCAATGTCTTTCTTGTGTTGAGGGGCCCAAAACTGAACACAGTATTCGAGGTGCGGCCTCACCAGCGCCGAGTACAGGGGAACAATCACCTCCCTGCTCCTGCTGGCCACAGCATTCCTGATACAAGCCAGGATGCTGTTGGCTTTCTTGGCCACCTGGCACACTGCTGGCTCATGTTCAGCCGGCTGTCTAACAACACCCCCAGGTCCTTTTCGGCCAGGCAGCTTTCCAGCCACTCTTCCCCAAGCGAAATGTTTATAATGCTTCTGATGAGTCTCTAAGATCTACTGTATACTGATGACTAGCTATTCATTCTTTTGACTTCTTTTTACTCTTTTCACCTTACAGTTATACTGAGATGTTTTTAGACAAATATGTCCTTTACGTTGTGAAAAATGAACCTTCTTTCTTTATCATAGGTTAGTCTTTCAAGCATTGTGGTGCTATCTCATGTTTTCCTGTTTAAGTATCTTCTTATCACTGTTTTCCAAAATTTTCCTAGTTTGGAAAGTAAGCCTTTTGTGGCAGAATATCTGTAACAGATATTAACTAAATTTTATTCTTCTCAAGAAATCTTGTCTTTGTCATACTGAATGCAGTTGAATCAATTATGTCTCTGGTTCCCCGATAATCAGGGTCTGTTCCCAATAGGCTGGGTAGAAGAGGCCACCCTGTCTCAGAAGCAGGGAATAATGTGTGAACTCAAGATCTCATTCAAGGCCATAGAAATGCCATGGCCCATGCTTTTCCTAGTCTCTCTGCCTAGGTTCCCATCTGTGAAAGGGGGATAATGCCATTTCTCTTCATTACAAGCCTTTGGTGAATATATGCTAAAGAATGGGCAACCTGTTTAGTTGGGTCAACATATATGGAAAAGTGACAATCTCAGGATAGAATCAGAAAAATATTTGAATGTGAAGAGCATTTTCTATTGTTTGTCTTATCCTGAACAAATAGCTGTATAGTTGTGGCAAGTCTTTGTCTTGGATGGCTTGTTACATATGTGAAAGTGTGTTCCTTGTTTGGATATATTATCAGTTTACTTTGTGCTTGAGCTTATACTTTAATAGGTCAAGTATATAAAGAGATATTTGGAGATCAACAGGATGAGCAGGGAGTGATAGCTTGACTCTCCTATCTTGTGCACTTAAATTGTAAATAACTTCACCAAAGCACGTGCAGTTTAACTCATGTAAAAATCATGTTTCATAGGAAAATGAAGCTCTCCAGTGTTTGCATTAATATTTGCAAAACAAGCACTTCTGCTTTCTTTTTATGCACGTCATTTCCTCCCACGTGCTGGTTTGTTTCTCTTTTTGTAGGTCTAGGATGGAAAATGCAGGAAATTATCTGATTATCAGATCAGCTGGAGTAAGTGAAGTGTAGTGTCATTAGAAATGTTTGAATATAAAAACTTAAGGACTTGCCCATGAAATGGATGAACATTTAGGAGACATTATCAGTCGGCCCTTGGAAAGTCCTGCAGAGACATCACAGGCTTCTTAGCAGAGGTAACTCCCAACATGTCTCAGTGTAGAACAGTCTGGTGTTTTCTCTCACCCACTCTATCTTGCTCTGTTATTTTTTCTACACTTCCAAGACAACTGTAATTGCAGTTAATCTATTGTACAAAATGTACTATTTCAGGACAAGGTTTTTTCCATTTTGGGCATAGTACATTGCTAACTCGTCATTTATTTGCAGTTAATCCAAAAATCCTCTCACCCCACCCATATTTTGATGAAGTAGTGGCTGCTCAGATGTCCTCAGTGGGCAAAATAAGTCTGTGATGCATAAATTCAGAATGATGACTTTTGTCTGTGTTTACAGAAATGTCTGAAAGGACAATGGGAAGAAAAGACTGAAGTGCTACTGTTGAAGTGTGGAGTGAGAGGGAGGGAGGGAGGTTGTTACCACTTCTGCTGGATTCAAAGCTCTGTCCTTCTTTACTATCCTGATGCTGGGCTGTAGTGCAATTGAGGTCTCACTCTATGAATGGGTAAGACCTCATTCCTTAGCACTCTTGCGTGATGGTTGTCTTGAAGAAAAACGCTCCTTCAGGGTTTCTGTGTATGAAGAAAGTTTGCTTTTGAAAAGTGTTGAACACTGCCTGAGTCTTCAGTGAGTATTTAAAAAAAACCCAGGGAGTTTGCGACTGGAAGAGACAAGTTCTGTATGTAATTTGAGACAAATATCTTGTCATTTGAAGCTTTTTATGCTTTTTAGTTTACCACAGGATGCTACAAGAAATTTCCTTCAGTGACTAGGAGCACATCCAAGACACAGCCAGGCCTTAGCAGGTGTTTGCCACATGCTGTTGTGATGGCTAGGGTTAGTTGGGTAACAGTGAGCAAACATCTGTCTTGTATTATTCATACAGACTTCATTTCAATTCATATCAATGTTCCTATCACTATGTGACGGTTAATTTGGTTCTCCAAAGTTCAGTATGAGGGCTGGTGGTAATGTATCCAGTAAATGTGTCTTTCTGTGCAGGGACGCAGTTTCTTCCCAACAGTGATGACAGGACTTCCCAGGTCATCTGAACATGAAGAAAGGAAACTTTCCCAATCAGCATGTGTGAAGGTTGTTTCCTAACAATTTTTTATTCTGGCTATATAAAGCAAATAAATCTTCAAAACGTATCTTACCCAAAAGCAAAGTTTCCCACAGTAAACTCCAACGGGAAATTAAAATATCAGGAAACAATGTTTATTTTCTAATGTTTTGCCAGCTGCAGAACAGAGTCCAATAAGCAGAACAGACCTGGCCTGTTTGGTTGTTTCCTCTCTTGTGGCCAGAGTGCTCTTGCTAGTCCTCTCCCAGTCCTCTTTTAGGCTATTTATTCTCCCCTACATACTGACAAACAGAAATCCAGGCAAGAAAAATATGTAGGACATATTTCCTGGTGTTTCCTTGGCCTTTAGAAAGGACAAACCAGCTGAGGTTACAAAGAGTGTAAACCTGTTATTTATGTAGTAAAGAGCAGTGTGATGCAGAAAAGGTAAACCCTGAGGAAAAGTTGCCATATGACAAAAAATTTAGGCCACTGTCAGGACATAACTCCATTTCCACAGACTTTCTTCTCTGGCTCTTTCCATGGCTTATTTCATCTCTCTTCTGGGAACTGCTCTGGAGTCTGCTCTTTGAGATGTGTTGAGAAAGCAAAGGACATTAGCTGTTGGGCTTTTGTTTACTTAGGTGGGATTTTTTGTCCTAAGACATGACTCAAGATTTTAAAATAAACTTATTGATCTGAATTAAGATGAAAGGGTGAAATCTAAAAAGTGTACAAAGCCATTCAGAAAAATTTACTGTTATAAATCAAAACATTTCTGTAATTTTAGAGCATTTTGTTGCATTTGTCTTTCCACCCAAACAGGGTGAGGAAGTCAACAAAATGTTCTCTAAACAACTGGACGAAGTCTCTGTATCACAAACCTTGTTTACTGAGGAGAATAACTTCCCTAACATCCACTGAAAGGGCAACATGGCAAGATGCAACCAGTTGAGAAGACTTTTGGAGAGTGCAAATTGAAACTTCTTGATAAAGATAATTAATGGGCTGGCTAACCAAGGGTGAGGCACAGTTTGATCTCCTATTCAGTAACAGAGAAGATGTGGTTGGGAACATGATAATCAGTGTCAGCCTTGGCTGTAGCAACCCTGAACTAGTGGAGGTCAAGAACCTGAAGGGAGTGAGGAAAATGAGTAGCAGACTTCATCTCATTCAGAAGACTGGTAGGTGGGATCCCATGAGACAGCTCTGAAGGGCAAAGGAGATAAAGAAATCTTGCAGGTCTTTAAGGATAGTATCATCCAAGCTTTTTTTCTTATACTCAGGAAAAAACACAGGAGTAAAATGCAAAGTCATGCATTGCGAGTCATACCTGGGAAAGCAGAGCACCTACCAGCTTCCTGGGCAGCAGCTCTGCAGATAAGTCCCCAGGGCTTTGGGAGAGACAGTAAGCTGCACAGGAGTGGGCCACCTGTGAGGCTGGCAGCAGTGAAAGCCAGCACCGTCCAGTGCTGTATGAACAAGGGCACAGCCAGGAGATGGAGGGAAGTGATTATTCCTCTCAACTTGGCATGTCTTGGATCACACCTAGACACTGTGTCCTCTGGTTTGGTCTCCCCAGTCCGAGGAATACATTGCCAAACTTGATGGAGCCCAGCAGAGGGCCACCAGGATTCTCAGAGGCTGGAGCACCTGCCCTGTGGGGGAAGCCTGAGAGATGGGGCTGCTTCAGCCTGGAGAAGGCTCAGAGCAGCCTTCCTCTACTTATAGGCGGGTTATTGAGAAGGCAAGGCCAGGATCTCTGCCACTGTGTGTAGCAGTAGGACAGGAGACAACAGGCATAAGCTGAAACAAGAGAAGTCCAGACTCGATTTAAAGGGAAAATATTTCCACATGGGGACAGTCCAGAGTGGAGTAGGTTGCCCAGAGAGGCTATGCATTCTGCCTCCTTGGAGCTTTTCAAAATCAGGCCTCCTCAGCGATGCTGCTTTGAGCAGGTTGTTGCACTGGGGACCTCCTCAGGTTCTTTCCAACCTGCATATGATTCTATGACTTCTATGCTTACAGTTATCAGAACAGAGAAACTGTTCTCTATTTTGAACAGAGAAACTGTAATTTTTAAAGAAAATATCAAAAGAAGTTTTTTCAACATTTCTTTTTTTTTCCCCTACATTTTTTTCCCAGATGCGTGTGATAGCCTGGCTTTGAAGGCTCAGTTTTCTGGGAGACAAAATGTTTTATTGAAATATAGCTAACTACCTCTACTTCGGCAATTGCATTTCACCCTCTATCTCATGTAAAACTAAAGGAAAGGTTGTTGCAAATACAATTTTTGTTTTTTACACAGCTTTTGTTAGCAGCAAGTTAAGATTTATCAATATTTTTGAGATAGATCACACTATTACATTGTATAATTCTTAACAACACTTAAGCATCAGCGAATTTGAAACAGTGATTTGATGGAATCTGTTATAATCAAGACAGCGACTTAAAGATTTGAGAATGGCAAGGTTCACTCTATTACTTACATAGAAGAAGTACACAAAGGAGAATTCAGCTACACAGAGGGATCGTGGGTGCAGGGGATAAGGGGGACCCTCCCGTCGAGTCACGAGATTCAGAATAGACCTCCTTGCTTTCTAAACTCCTTTTAGAGAGGAGTCTAGGTGTGGCTAGGTCCAATCTTAGACTCAGACTTGGTCAACCGTTTATGTGAGTAGGGATAGTATATAGGGATATATATATGTCGCCAAATTACACATACACACACGCACACACCAAGGTTAACCTGTGATCAAAATTTCCCTTTTCGCGAGTTTTGTGAATTACTCACTTTTATGTGCCAGCATTCATCAACGGACGGTCGGTGAACCTCACGAAGTCAGTTCTTTGAGTCCTCATGAAATCAATGCACAATCCTTTAATCCTCGCGAAATCTAGCGACAATTCTTCAATCCTCACGAAATCTATGCACAATCCTTCAATCCTGGTGAAATCTACGGACAATTCTTCAATCCTCACGAAATCTACCCTGAGAGGCATCCCAGCTCAGGGGGAGATACTGGGTCACACAGCCTGTGTGGTCCTGGAGAGCTCAAAGAAGTCTCCCTCTTGGATCGCTATTTATAGGATCTCGAGATGATTTGCTTTGGTCAGTAATTTACATTCTGGCCACAATTTGTGCTGAGTGGTTCTGATGTACCATTCAGGCGGCAGATAGCCCAGGTGTGGACAGAGATTGCCTGATGCCCAAGTCGTTATGACCAAGATAACAACACAATAGGGCTTTTCCTGAGGTGATAGGCTTATGCCAAGATCTCAGGGTGGTCCTGATGTACCATTCAGCCATTCAGGCAGCAGATAGCCCAGGTGTGGACAGAGATTGCCTGACGCCGAAGTCGTTATGCTCAAGATAACAACACAATAGGGGTTTTCCTGGGATCTCAGAACGGGCAGGGGGGAGGGGAGGAGAGGGGGTGTGGCAGGGGCTGTACTACCACAAAGGTTCAGGATGACATTAGGTCACTATGAAGGAAAGGCTTCATTAGCAAAAAAGACCTTTGTGATAGGTGCTCAGTTGGCAGACTTCCCTCTCCTGCCCTTCCTCTGCTAAAGTCCATACTTGTTCACCTGCCAGTCATACTGAGTTTTTGACCCCACTTTATCATACAACAGAAGATGAAAGTGATTGGAAGCTAATGGGAGTTCTGTTTATGGGCAGACCCTTGATTCTTCTCTGATTTTTAATATCAGATCATGATATTAAATTGTCTGTACGCTTAAACAGATGAGCCAACTGAAGATGCTATCGTAGCTGTTGAACACTGGGGATTGAGAAAAAGTAACTTGTGTTACTTTGAGTAATTTTGACAGAAATTTAGTGTGCTTTTTACTACTTTGGTATCTAGCACCCACTACCTTTTCTGAAAATTAATACATTCTGAAAATTAATAAATTCTGAAAATTAATTCACAACATCATTTTTGTGAATATTCTCAGCCAAAGGCACGTTAAGCCCAACAAGATATTTTTAGCATTTTATCCAGAACCAGTCGTGAGCTAGTTGTAAAAGTTGTTCATGAAACAAGTTGTTGTGGTGACAGATTATGTTTGCAGCCATCTGCTTTTCTTCTGTGTCCTGAATTGGACAAGAAAAATACGTAACAAGGGAGTCAAACTACAGTAGATGACATAACACTCATTGCAAATGAAGTTTTTTGACACAATCAGAGTGTTTGGAAATGACCTAGCCTTATGAGCTGTTGCAGATACATCTCATGTGGTTTGAAATCCCCTTCCCCACATCAGCTACTGGGTTATATGGGATAGATCTTTGATGACAGACTAGGCAACAAGAAACATGCATGATAGACTTTCATACCAGACCTGTGTGGCCTTAGTCAATTGCTTTGATTTGAAATAATTTTTTTTTTTTTCCTCTAAAGGTTAGTAAGGATTCTGTTATTTATTTGGGGACCTGACAATGACAATAATTGATGATTTGCTGAAAATGAGCAGTAGCTTTCATGCATAAATATTTTCAAGGGCTTGTCAAAATTGTAAACTTTCTTCAAGAAAATATTTGGCCAGAGAAGTTACATAGAGCCTGCAGCACATAGACAATCTGGTGATGGGTAGTTGTAAGTGAGAACAGATTATTAAGACAAGTCTGTAATCAGATGGTGGAGATGTCAGAACTGCTTAAGATTTAAATAGGTCAACAAAACAATAATTCTGTATTGCAGTTTTGATTTGGTTCAGTGCCGAACCCTGGTGATTAGAAAATAAGGCACACTGAAATTAATCTTAAAACCTTCCATGCTATGAGCATGAGTCACATCATCTGCATGGAACTTACAGTATTCATGATAAAACTAAAATATTTTATAACCTATGTAAATCAAACAGAAATTATTTTAAATGAACCATTTATTTCTAGATATTTTTTGAGGTCTTAAACTTTTCTGAAATTCCCTTTAAAAATTTGAGACAGTATTATTTCTATATTATCTTTTTATTTTCTCATGTTAGTCTTATAATTTCAGGTGTATTCCATAAAACACAACCTTTTGCTTATTTAAATCTTCATGTGCTAATGGCATGGAAATTTAGTTCAGTCTTTCTTTGTTCATGATCCTAAATGACTGTGTTCAAACCACACTCCATCATCAACGATATATATTGCTTTCCTGGAAATGATACTGTTTATCATTGGCATTTTTTTGACATGATATTTTTGAAATGATACTATACAAATGTGGATAACTCAGTAATGCCAACTAACTGTTGCCTTAAGTCACATCTTTTCTCTAGTTAGGTAGTGTAAACATATACCTTAAATTCTGCTTTGTTATGATACCAAGAAAAGGGAAACCAGCCAAACAAGAAGTGGAGCATAGCCATCTTGATTGTTGGGCTGCTGATATACTGAGACTATTGAGCATTTTGCCATTTGTGTCTTTAAATTCCTTTCCTTTCCTCCTCTTGTCTCACACTGCAAGGATAGGGACTGCTTTCTTGTTAAAGGACCATACAGTTCCCAGCAAAATGGGGCTTTGGTCCATGGCTGGGGCTCCTAAACATTATGGTTATAGAAATTAAAATAGATATTTGCAATCAGAGAAACTGTGTGGTGTTTTGGAGACAAATATAGTTGGATCGTGTGCAGAAGTTTGTGTCTTTGTTCCAAAGAAGTGGTACGTATAAATAAATAGTAATTCCACTGAAGTCTACTGTATATATAAAGAGTAATTCGGTTCAAATCCATGAAGTCACACCAGTGTAAAACATTTTATTTACATGCTCCTTCTTTGGTGGTCACCTAAAATACTGACCATATTCCACCACATCTTTTCCATAAAAAAGGCCAGAAAAAGAATTCCTCCAAATTTTACATTGGATCAAAAGCTCATAAAGCAGCCTACCTTGGAAGAATTAGCAAACTGTTCCACTAACATGTATTGTTTAGAGCAATCAGTCTCTGTGATCTTCATTGTCTGTCATAGAAACAGGCCAGCTATCATTTTTTTTTACAGTTTCACAACACGATAGTTGTGATGAGCCATCTTGCTTCAGAAAACATGTGGACAATGATTTTGTGTTGATTAGTGATGATTGCTTTTTATGGTTGACTTCACAGGTTGGTGATTTTTGGCTTTAATGTCAAAACAAACAGCAGTTTTGGAGAAATTATTTTAATTTCTTACCTTTATCATAACCACCTGATGCTCCCAGTCATCCAGATTCTGGAGGCTTGTGATTTTTGGTGAGGAAAGTAAAGGACACTTAATCCTGGATGTAGATACCCAAGAAAATGTCTTGGTTGAATTAATTTGATGCAACTATTTTGAGATCAATGGAAACCTCTGCTTTTTAATCAGGGAAGAAAAGTGATATGTGTCTTTTAAAGTACTCTGTTTCACATCTCATAGGAAAGGCAGTCAACAAAGTAAAATGTAATGGTTGGGGTTTTTTTTTTGCTTGGTATCTTTCACTGTCATGGCTGTGCTTTGCAGCAGATGCAGTCAAAGGCATTCTACTGCATTTGAGCCTTCCAGCTTCCTTGGGCTTCTCATCTGAGAAGGTTTTAAAATATCTCAAGAACTCTTTTTGCTCTTGGAAACTTCTGTACTAACAATGTAAAGTAGCAGATGTTTCAGAAATCCACAAAGCAGGGTTGCTCTGGACTGTGCATGAGATGGTGGCAGAACAGACAATAGTAACTTTTTTCCCTTTGGCCATGCAGTATCGATTATTTTAATAAACTTCAGGTATTCTCAGTGTCTTTCGTGTTTTAAGCAGTAGCTTTATAACTAGAAGTACCTAGGAGTTCAGTTAGGGTGTATCATTATCTTGGTCTGAATGAGACCCTGCAACATTGTTTTCTTACTCCAGCCACTAAAAGCACTTTGTACCTTATGCCAGTTTATATGGATTACTGCTTAGCTCCTTAAAATAACAAACCTTTCATAACCCTGAGTCTAACTGAAGGTTTAGACAGCGGCATAACAAGAGTATTGGGCAGAACAGACTGTGGAAGGAATGTCTTAAATATAGCACAATGACTTTCTGTTAGGCTATCAAACCATGATTACTGAAATCTAAGTCAACACATGACAGATAATTTAGCTCTTTTTTCTTTGGCTTTTCCATTTAGTGGCTCTCAAAGCAGTGAGAGATGTGCATTAACAAATTACCGGGGCAAACTGCTCATCTACCAATGTCTGGATACTGGTGCAAAATATCAGCCTATCTGAGGGATTTTGGAGAGCATTTTGACCCTCACTAGTTCATGGATCAGATAAAAAAAAATAACTGAGGGCTACCTTTCCCTCCTTACACTAGCGATGTCTTGCAGGACTGCATTTTAGGACTCAGACCATAGATTACAAACAAACATACTTCTAAGAGTTATTTCAGATAATTTATACTTGCTACTTTCTTAAGGAAAACCAGGCAGAATTTTCTCTACTAGCAATAATTCCTAGCTTCCCTGAGTCAATGACCTTTATTTCACTCCCAGAGGAGGAAATGGGGATGCTTACTAATATCCAGTGGTCTAAAAAGAAACTTTCTTTCTCTCTTTCATAAGAGTTGTTTCCTCCCTGCCTTTCCAAATACTGACAGCTGTTTCTGGTAGATGATTGTTTCAAGTACATGCAGTGTTATATATGGTGCTAAAGGGGTATAGATTTTGCTGACTGTCACACTTCTTATAGAAGAAAGAGGCTACAGAAATACCTGCTTGGCATGGTCTTTGTCTGAAATACCATGTAAGAACCTTTTCACTCTCATACAGGCTGGATCTGAAATATTAGAATTTAGTCATCTCTGACCTAATGTCTGTGTATGGAAATAAGGAGAAAAAAATTTTCATTAGTTCAGTTTATTATGTGAAACACTGGGACATCCTCTTACTTCCTGTCTTTTACCAAAAACCTAAGAATAACTGAAGGACATGTCAAGACTGCTGTCAGACCAGAGAACATGCTGTGGTTCTCCCCTTTTCAATGCATCCAGGTTTTCATGCTTGGAAATCATAGAATGGGGAGAGGTGGCACAAGTAGGAATATGCTGAGAATCCACCTGGCCTCAGGAACTGGAAGTGCACTGGCTCTGATATGCTGTCATGAGTCACGCTGACACTTGTGTGAGAAAACCTCACGTTTGTGTGTACAGACCAGCTTTGCAGGCATTTTCTAGGCTGTGCTTTCTGCAAATGTTTTCCATTGATCATTGCTTCCCCCAAGTTCAACTCTTAATCAATCTTACCCACTGATGCTGTTGCCAGAATCCTTCCAGAAAGCCAAAAATTAGGACAGCAGCATAGTCATAGTTCAGCAGACTTCAATGAACTGGAAAAGAAGTAGCTAATAAAATTAATTACGGAATGATCTTATCCTGTATTGCAATAGTATTCACAGTGCTAGTGGATGTTGCATCAAGAGAGGCTTTGGAAGATACACAATTTATCGCTATAAGTCCGGTCACGTTCAGTGCACTGAACTATCACGATTACGGATTCACAAATAATGTAGGCACCTTTTGTCTAGTCGTGCTGCATGAACTATCATGGCCACACTTAAAGCATCTGGTCGCGTTCAATGACCACTATCACGGCTAGACCAATAAATCAAAGCAATTTATTAAAGCAACAGACACACAGGTTCTTTGGATTACCGGTGATAAATTCACTGACTGCAAGGCACATGCAAATACCAAAGCTTTGGACAATACAGATGCATCAAAAGACATAAAAGTGACTCTATAGAGGTTTCTAAGTTTCCCGGGGAGGCACTTGGTATAACCAAGTGTTAGATTCTTACCCGAAGGCGTCCCGATGAGGGGGGAAGAGAAGCTCAGCCCGTCGACTGATCCCAGAGGTCAGAGTAGTACACGGTGGTATTCTCCCCAACATCCCCTCTCTCTTTAGGCTAATTTGTATTATTTTTTTACCTTTCAGGTGGAGCTTGAGGGACTCTAGTCATACATACTTTGTTACGATTGGTGTAAAGTTTTCTCGCTTCGTTTTAAAGGTATAGGCTCAGAAAAATTCAGAGCGCAGGCTCAGTGAGGAGTGGTCTCACCTTGGAGGAGGGTAGGTTTTGGGATGGGAGTGTGTTTTGATATTATAATGACATTATAATGAGTAAAGGTTACTAAAGGACAGCATTTTGTCAACCTCATGATAGTTTGTTGCCTCTGGGTATCACTCATGCAGCTTATCAGTGCCATGGTGCCCCGCGAGTTCCCTTATCACAGGGCTTGGCCGTGATGTCTCCACACCACTCCACCCCCTGGGCAGTTCCTCTTAGAATCAGCACACCAGGCTCCCCTGGGTTGCGACATCCAAGATTACAGGCTTGGGGAACTTCCTGTGGAATCAATTCCAGCTGCATAACACCCGGATTGCTTCTTCAAATGCTGTGCCTTTCTTGAAATCGTAAATCTAAGTCTATTGTCCAAGTCACCTCCAGCAATTACTCCACAGTGGAGACTGGCATTCAGCAAGGCTTGCAATTCAACACAACTTCAGTTTCATAGTTGACCAACTTCTAAAGTTGTTTATTGCTGTTCACATCATTGTTATGCCACATGAATTCCCTTTCATCTCTAGGTTCAGGTTTTGGATAGACTTTCTTCTGGATACATTTCAAAGCCAGTAAGCCAAGTGCTTATAGTGCTGAAGAGGTTAGTCATAGCTTAGTCCAACTTCTGAACAATGATTAAGTTTATGATTTCTGAAATGTTTATGTGAGCTGTGTCTTGTATTGTTTATTACTGTTGTTGACACTAACACGTATGGTCCAGATGACAGAATAAGATCTGCATTTGAGATTATGTGGTGTATTGTAAACTCAACTTTGCAGATGTACTTCTAACTAATCAAAGACAGAGGAATTGCTTTGAGTCACATGTTGGAAAGTTAATAGGGATGTTTAACGCAGCTCTTCCATTTCCAACTTGGAGAAGGTGACAGACACAAATAACTGGAGGCTTAGTGAGATTTCTGAAGCTACTAACAAGCTCCCTTCTTTGAAAAACCTTAAGTGCAGCTGAAAGAGAACTCTACAAATTATTTACAAAATAAAATAGTAATTAATACCTGCTGGTGGGAGCAGACTTAATAAATACTGAGTGTTCTGAAAAGTGACCTAAACTAATTCCCTCACAAGAGTCCGATGAAATACAATAAATATGTGACTACTCCCACGTTGCAGCTGAGGAAAAAGATGTAGACTTTCATATCATGGGGACATGACTAAGCCTGGAGCCTTGTTACCACAATTTCCCTCTTAGTCTGCAGGGACAGCTAGATTCTTCCAGAAAGTTTGTCACTTCTTTAGGGGCCAAACCACACACTTCTCCAAAGAGGAGCACCCTTCATCCCTACTGACTTCTGAGAAAACTGGTCTGAACCAAGTATCTTGGATTTGTGTTAAAAACACCAGAGAGGTGGGGTTTTAACACTTGTTCAGGTGCCTAAATTTTTACTTAGAAGTTGGCATCAGACAAGCAAGTCATTTTTAGTAAAAACCTGTCAGAAGGTACTGGCAGGGCCCAAATGTAGTGCTCCCATTCAGCCAAGAAGGCCTCAGGGCAGGAAAGAAAATTTGAGTCTGTTCTTGAGTTTTCACTACTTCTCCTATGTCCAGTTCATTCACACTTTCTGTTGGGACTGCCTTCCTTGACATTTGCATTTAGTTGCAATTTAATTGTTATTTAATTTTGAGTTTTGCTTACATGATCACAATAGTCTTGTTAGCCAACTGCTAATGGCATTGGGTAGGAGCATGGCCTTGTGAATGGTGATGAAGGATCATTTCATCTGGGTCTGTAACAATAACAACAACAGCAGCAATAACAACAACAACAACAGTGTCAAGGTAGTATTGTACCTCAGCTGGTATCATAGACTTGGAATCTGAATCTATTCTATTGACCTTCATGATTTTACTTGATTTGAAATAACTCAACCAATAGCTATATTACACTAGAAAATAAATAATTTTTAGGATGAATGAGGGGAGACAGGGATAGTTTTTCTCTGAGAAGTACCAACAAAGAAGTAAGTAGACTGGATTTCTGGAAAAGGTTAGGATCTGCAGTATGGAGTGACTGTGGTACCAGACTTGAGAGGTTTCATCTCTGGTTTCCTGTGCAGCTTTTCTTTGTTCTTATCTTTGTTGGGTGGCTGCTGGATGTCCTCTGCACAGACAGGTGACCTATGCCCATCTCCCTTTTTTTGCTATTTCCATGGGCAGGGAACCGTTTAGACTTCCTGGATCATAGAATCATAGAATCATAGAATGCTTTGGGTTGGAAGGGACCGATGTTCTACAAATTACAATTTCATTAGGCTCCTCTGTCCTTTTATTGTCCTCCTGAAAATGATTTATCTGTGATAACATCTGATGTGATTTAGCACAAAGAACATTGCATCTTTTTTATGTAAAATATTTAATCTCTTTAGCTGTACTAAGTGATTTGCACAGGAGAAACTCTTCCTGTTTTGTACTTATCTTTCAGCTCTCTCTAGAAATGATATACTTACAATGTCAATGCTTTTTTAATGAGCAAAGTGGTCTGCATGCCTTTGTTCTGGTGTTACAATAGATAGTCTTTTCATGATGGCATACGATGTGAGTAATTTTTGTTTATGAACCACATTGCTTTTCAATAAATTGCAAATGCAGTTTATACAGAAATAAACCACAGCCTAATTACCTACAAATGTGGTGCAGCCTTGTTTCTTCTGGTTTTCGTTATTACTGTAGTATTGATAAACCATTAAGGAACAAAAAGGAGCACTGTTTTTTCTTAATAGTTAACACAAGTTTTACAAGTGTTTATGTGAAAAGAAGTAGGTGTTATGAATGATCAAACAAAATAAATCTCAGTAGCAAAAGCCCCCAAAAGCCAAATGGATACTTTTTGTCCACACTCAAAGATTTTGATTCATGAATGCTTTAACGTTGTTATTCAGAAATCACCAAATATCTCCAGGTGCTAATATATTTATGATATTTAGTTTCACCACAGTAAACATAGCAACTAGAACTTCATTTGGATTTCATCTGTATTGTTTGAAATATGATGTTGTTAAACGGGGTCACATTTCACCATTTGTATTTACATGTTTCCCCTCTAATATAAAATTGAATTATACAATCAGGCTATGTGAAACACATTGTTTTAGTACCAAAACATTTCTCTAATCTCCTTTGCTGTTTAGTATGATTCGCTTTGTAAATATTTACAAGTTTGTTTCTAAAAGCAAGAATTTTAAATGAGGTAGGAAAGACAAACACAACAAAAGCAACAAATCAGGAAAGTATTTTTTCTTGGCTACAGACTGATTGGCTTCAGAGGCTGATGAGTATTGCAACATAGCAGTTGCACAGAGGTGGGGGTTCCCTTTATTTTTCCTCCACAACAGCTATGACTGTATGCACCAGACTTTTGTGTCTTCATCAGCTCATCTTTACATTTAACTACATTCTACAGTAGCTCTTTGTAGCCACACTAGAACAGCGGAGCTCAGATGTTACCCCAAACTTCTCCATCATTTAAATTCAAATACACTGACCTTTAAGCGACAGTTTGTAGTCCCGTTTCAAGAGAAGCCTTATGTAGTGATTTTTGAACCAAGTTATCTAGAAAAGAGTTTTATTTATTCATGTGTTTACAGTTTGATTTCTATCACTTTTCATTAAAGTTGCATTGTGATGTATTTAACAAGACTGGTTTTCATGCAGAAGTTACTTATTATGTTAAAAATCTAGCCAGAAATGTCTACAGAGATTCTTCTGAAGGAGAACAGGAGAAACTTTCATCATGATAACATACCATCTAGCATGTAAACAAGCACTAGGAACTGGGACTGGCCAAGAGGATAAAACTGAGCAGGCTTTATTTGATCTGAAAGAGACAGAAACTGTATGTGAGATAAACAGGAGAAAGACCTGGAGAACTGCAGAAAGGACTTGTTGGCACTGGGAGAGCATGGAAGTCTTTCACTGAAATAGGGATGTGGCTGCACAGAGCTGGGTGAATGTTGCTTATAAATATTTATTTGACTCAAAGGTGCAAACTTCACTCTGACTGATTCCCTTTTCTCTCTTTATTGCACACATGTTATGAGTAAAACTTTATTTGAAGAAGTATCCTTGGAGATGGAATCCATCAGTGTGTGGTGGATTTACCCATGCAGTCATATAGGAATTATATGCAAACCCATTTTGAAAACTCTTCATTTGTTTCAGGATCGTGCAATCAAAAGAATGATGATGGTAAAATCATATAAATCACACAACCAAGCCCACTGAATTCTGCACAGGATAACCTCAAGACTCCTAGCATGGCTATTACTTAATAAGCAAAAGAGATGGCATCAACACTTCACAGACGTTTTAAAATTGAATAATTGACAGTAATTAATAATGGAAAAATGGCTAAAGTCTTTAAAATTTTTTTTTATCCTACAGGAGAAACAACTCCTCCTGGATGGCACTGCAGCCTTTTATTTTCTGTGCCTGCCTGTGTACTAAACTATGACTTTTTAATGGCAACTTTACAGCAGCCATCTCAGCCTTTCATCTACTGCGCTCTTTTCTGCTAGCAGCTCCTGTCTCTCAGGAAGCATATGTGATGCAAAGTCTTTCTCGTTTACGGGTGAGCTGAGTTGCTGTAACATTAGTCTTACATTTTAGCTAAAACTTACAGCAGCACTTGGTCTATTTTTACACTCTTGACTAGCGTCTTCAACCTAGTTTTCTGAAGATCCCTCTCTGCTACTCCACCCCACTGTGTTTTGCAGGGCTGAACCTTAAAGCCTGGCTGTGCGACTTTCTCAGCCAAGCGGCTCTGCTTGTATATGTTTTATTTCTTGACAGTCTGCTGGAGATAGCGTCTGGGGTGCAATCCTAGGCTGTTTATTTAGTTTAAGGCTGGTTATTTTCTTGATTTGTTTTACTTAGTGATTTTGTCTGACAAAATGACAAGATGGTAGCGAGTGTTTCTTCAGGCAGAAACAGCTGCCTGATGTCACCTTTTAGGGTGGTTAATTTTGTAAACAGGATCCCAGCTGCTCTGGTGCTGGGTGCTATGAAAATTAAATTTCTTCTAAACTGCTAGATGCACATTCGCAAATACAGAGATATCCAGCTGGTCATCAGCTCCCTTGTAGTAGAAAACTAAATCGCCTTCCACCTCCCCATCACCAGCCTCTTAATTCTCCTCCTATTAACCTTATTTAGACCTTTTTTCAGGGAATGCTTGTGTGAACCACTGTGTAAACTAACAGATCCAGGAGGTCACCGTATTCAATCGATGTTAGACCAAAAAAGCTCTTGGCTCTTAAAACTCAGATATGCACACTTTAGGCCCATCAACAGGTGAGTGCTTGGGTGAAAGCTTCAGGCAAAAATATATCAGATTTAATGCTTGCCATGAGGTTGTAGAATCCTCCACATCCTTCTTGGTTTAAGTACAGTTACATCAGGTATAGCTGATGCTCCTATAGCAATAGACTAAATGATCTGTCTTTCAGTCCTGTTATCTAGGATTCATCTTTGCTGTTTAAAGAAATTATCCCAGAAAAGCTGGTGGGAGAGTATTCTTAAATTGCTCTCTCAATATCTGCTTTCTCAAGTGTCTGATAGGTTCTTAAACACACTCAGAACTGTTAAATTCCAGCACTTGGAGATTACCAATATGGTCTCAGCTCAATCTGGAGTACAGGTTTTCTTAGGTTGTTCTTCCTTAACCTCTTACATAACCACATTAAAGCATATAAAGATACAAATGTGTTGACAGTAGTCTCAGAGGCCAAGATCTGCTGACCTGGGATGTCTTCCTAGTGATATGGTTCTCAGATAACTGGCATAGAGCCAAATGTGACAATATGGGAAGAGGTAAACATACACATTCCTTGTACAGAGAAACCCATGGGGGATATACTGAACTTAAGTTTGTATAAACAGAAGTAGCTAAGAGGATAAAATAAATGCAAAGAATATTGCATGCTCCCCAAGATATCATATGCTCCCAAGAAGAGACTTGGAAGCAGCAGGCAGGCTACCTTTAGGGTTGCCTTGAAAGTATGCATGTGGCAAATCTGGCAAATTGTCCACAAAGGTGGAGCTGCTGTTGGGACAGGAGTGGAGGCACACTAGGAACACTAGAAGGACAAGCTCCAACACCCCATGGTGAAACAGAGGGAGGCTGTTTAGGTACTAAATATGAAATTATAGAAATCATTAAATCTAGACCTATATGAGTTCAGTGAAAGGAAAGACAGATGACTCTGGCCATTGTGCTTGGATGTGTGGACAGGTAACACGGCTCAAGTTTGAAGAAATGATTAGGAGTTAATTTTTGGCTATGCTATTTTCATTAAATACCACTAACTACCTCATAGCTTTAGATTTCTCATTCAGTGATGCAAAACTAGATGGTGGCTGATGAAGGGAACACCTCAGAAGAACATGGCAGAGCAAACTACCCTCCTCCTGTTTACCTGGAAGGTGCCGTGCCTAGAGGTTAGGCATGGTGCGGCTGGGCGATCCTTCCTAATACCCACACTATGTTCTGCCGACTCTATAGAGAAAACTGTGGCAGAGTCCAAGTCCATCAGGTCCCTATTCATACCAGTTATGGCCATTTAGGAACACAGAGAAGGACAGATTTAGTTTTCACATGCTCCACCATGTGCTGACCAAAAAGGAGGAAAGTTGGAACTGGTGATCACTGAGGCAACAGAAGGACAGGCAACTTCTTGTCTTGTTCACATCTTTTTCATTTTCCTGAGGAAAAAACTTTGCTCTAAGATCTGCTGATCCTATCTCCATTTTGACATTCTGCTCTCTGCGTATACATGGGAACATCACTGTAAATATGAAGGTCATGTACGGAAGCCAACAAAAAGCAGAATGTTGCAATGGCTCAAGAAGGATCATTTTGGGGGGTTACTACCAGGATATTTTCGTATTTCACAGTCAATATGAAAAGAAAAATTGTTACAGCTTTGTTTAGGTATAAACGTTCTTTTGCTGAAATAAATAAAATTATCTCATTTTCTGTAGGCCAGATTAGTATTGTTTTCAAGCACTGAGTCTGAATAAACAGCAGACTGTTCTCATTCAGAGGTGAAATCATAAATTGTTTTCCCCCCTTAAATGTCCCCGGACTTTTTGAAATGACATCACCTGCACATTCATCAAAGCTCTGTATTTGGCATATTTTTTCTGGTTTGGCAAAAATTAAGCAATGACTTGAATATGGTCCAATTTGTAGAAAAAAATTACTTTAAAAAAATACATGTGTTTTAAATTTGTTTTGGAGGCTTAGTAGCATAAAAGGGTTTATGCCATTATTTCCATACTTCTTTCCCCCCCTCAATTTTTTTGGAAGGCGGATTGTGTAGGATCAGAAATGTTTTCTTATTGAGCAATCTGCAAATCAAGAAAATAAACTGCCCAGAAATGTCTGTGTTTTCCCGATAACCTTGTTTGGGGGAAAGAATGTTTGCTTGGGCCATGCTGTGGTTTCTGCCTGGTGGGTGGGTCGGCTGTGCTCAGAGCGTCCCTCCAAGCAGTTCTTGAGCAGATCATGGCTGAGAGTCCTATGCAAACACCCATGCAGCAGGCAAGAGGTGTTTCCTAGGTGCAGCATCAGACACAGTTCACAGTGCTCAGCTTTATAGCTGAGTTTAAACCCGCCTGCCCTTGGCAAAAGGCAATAGCTTGAGTCTCAGGGGCTGCTATTGGAATGAGTGGTCTCACCTGAATCCTGCTGAGGGTGGGAAGGATCCACTGGCTCAGCAGGCGTTAGACATACGCCTCAGTGCAGGTAGAGAGGCTGGCATGCATTTAAGTGTCTTGGTGGTTTGGCCACAAGCATGAGGGGCATGCCTATCCATTTGTCTGCTGGGGCAGCTGTCTGCCAGTGTGGAAGAGTAGCCGTGTCCCTGCTGACCAAGTCATGGCAGTGCCCTGGTGTCACGCTAGCAGGAGGATTTCCCTGGAGCAGCAGCAGGACCTCCCTGGAAGCCCTTCTGTCTGCCTGGAGGAATCCCCTCTAGCTGGCAGGGTCTGCAGATAGGAGTCCCGTCCTCTACCTTCTGGCGTCAGTGAAGGGAAGTACCAAACAATTCACTACCCTAAATAAATATCTAGATTAACTTTTGGGTGCCAATATAGCTTAACATGGGAAAAGTCCAAACTTCACTACTCAGTTTTTCTTGGTAATTAGATAATAAACATAAGCTTTTACTTCTGCCGATTACTTTTTAGTTTGTGTAACACTACTGGACAATAGGAGACAGACTGTGGGCAAGTAACATTCCTGTACTAAATTAATTAAGGAGACCAGGCTGGAATTATGTAATCTTCATTCCTCAAAACTGAGAGCTTGGTAAAATAATTAATTCTTTTCATAGCAGCTTTAGATTGGACCCAGAAGGCCAGCTTATTGCTGGAGTTAATGAAAACAATATTGTTGCTCTGTACTCCTGTTTAAAGTCAGAAGGCTAAAAGCTGTGGACTCACTGGACCACATTTTTCTTCTTGCTTAGACTCCATAACATAAGAACTGTTGCAGTGGATCTGAGCAAAAGCCAAACTAGCAAAGCCTTATCTCTGGTAGTGACCAGTACTTCATGTTTAAGACGACCATAAGAAACAGAGTGTGCTAAGAAAGCTCTTTCCTTCCGTATTTTTATACTGCTCTTAGCTGAAGCTTGGGCCCAAGTTTAGGCTTTGTCAAGGCTGCATAGGCAGTAGAGTTTAATAGCTACCTGCAGAGCTGCCTTTAGCATCTCAGTAACCCCATGGGCTTCACTGGATTTACTCCTGCTTCTGGAGAGGGATGCCTTGGCTGCATGTAACTGCAGTGATACCAGTTTACTGTTGGGTTGGCTGAACCAGCTTTTCACTAGTCAGTTCCCTGACTAGAGCTTAGAGTGGCCTTCACCACTACTTGTGTGGGAGAACACATGGGTACATTGCCATTAAGTGATTAAAAAGCCAAACCAGTATTTTTAAAAGAAGACATTGGCACACATGGCTATCTTCATATTTAGGTACTTGCTTATTCTTTTTTAGGCCTTTATATCCCTGGGCATTGAGATCTGCACGTGCTTTTGTGATAATCTGGAAAGCTCTTGCATCAGAGAAGCCCCGTCTGGTGTCTGGCAGTGAGTTAACATTACTCCAGCTTTGGGTGTTTGTACCTCTCTTTCTTCTGCTTCTCTTCATTTTTCTTTGGGTTGGGGAGGAGAAATCAGCTTCAGACATTTGACTTACTAGAGCTGAAGTTCCAGGGAGTGACACAAAGCGTCTTTAAGACTGTAGCTGGTAAGCATGTTTTGAATTAGACTCTTTCTCTGTGGCCAGTATTCCCAGAGTGTTGCATTTCAGAGAGCAAATACCCAGGATAGATGATAGACCCCTGGCTGAATTATGTCCTTTGACAAGAGAAGGTTGTTAATTAATGGTGAGAAGTAAGACTCTATTAAAAATAATGTCTGGTGGGCTTCATGGCTGAACTGGAGAAGCCAAAATGACATTTTGCTTTTGAGGATGAAATTCATATACCTGTAACTTGGCTACATCTTTCACTCATGTTTGCTGTTCTTATTAATTTTTATTTGTATGTTGTAATCAGATTGACTTCTGCATAAATACTTTCTTCTAATTGTATTTGCACAAGATAAGGTTTCATTCCAGTGGGTTGTCGGACAGCGACATGTTGGACCATGTACGCTGGCAATCTTTCTGCATGTTGAATAGGACAAATCAGGCACCTGCTATTTCCCATATAGATAACTATACAAAAAATAAAGTTTGTTCTTCCTGTGGGAGAAGGACTAACAGTGAATTTATGTGGCAGAGACACTGCCAATAGTATAGCCAGAAAGTACTGCTTTTTGTCTATTGCTCCACAATAGTGGAGAGCTTCATAAGAAGCATTTATGCAGATGTCAGACAGTACTTGCTTATTACAGGAAATTTCTCAAATAACTGGAAGAAGTTACAAATATACTTGTCCTGTGAATTTATCAAAAATTTTAAATAAAATCTGACACATTACTTTAGAGCTGACATCAGCTTTTTTTTTTTTTTTAAGTGTTATGTTGCCTATTTTAGAACTGGACAGTAAGTGACATGGACATTTGGAACAGATTATTAAAAGGAGGCCACTGGTCAATTTTAAACATACTAATCGTGGTTACATTTCGTAAAAACAAACTATGATTCTTGTTCTCAGCAGAAAATATGAGGAAAGTGCTAAGACATGTGGTGTTAGTGATTTCACAAACCTCATATTAAATTTAAAAAATGAGAAGCACAAGGGGAACATGGAAAAAAGTAAGTGCATAATGAGCAGAGGACACAGAAGCAGTGCTAGCTGGCACTGCAGCCACTGAGAAAAGTGGGCCAAGAAATAACTGGGAGTGAAAAAAAGGACATTTGGCAAATATGAATCCTGGTGGAGGAAAAGCAAGGACATATGGCATGAAGCAGTTGTCAGAATCTAAACTCAGATGAGTAGGGAAGAAAAGAAATTGAAGGGGTAAATGGTGTGTCTGAAAGGGACTCTCATGATGGAGGACTGAACTAGGAAGGAGCGAATACTTAGGGTACAGTGTAGTCCTGATATAACAGGAACAATTAGATCATTAATTAACTCCTTGTCTTTTGTCTTTATTCTTTTTTATGTGTTTTTAAACCTCATTTATACATTTACTAAAACAGTTTTTATTTTTTAAATGAAACACATGCTTTCTAAAGCAAAAATTTAGGAGTAATATTGGACTGTAGCAGTGTTTTGTAGTAGACCTTATACTTCATGAGTTCATTTGTCCCTTCTTTGAGATGTTGTTTGTTAATCTTTCATTTCTGTCTTTTGCCTTCTGCATTTGCCAGTCCCACTGGGAGAATCCAGAGATGCTGGGAGTAACACCTTAGGTTTTGTCTTGTCCCCTACGCCTTCCCCTGATTTTACAGTCTGATGAAGCATAGATGCAGTCTCTTTTACAAGGTCTAAGTTTCTAACATGAAATCAAAGACTAAATAGGGAAAATGGCTAGTAAGTGAGGAAACTGTGATTTTGTGACCATCACTTTGTCAGAAAGCTCTGCTTCTGAAAAACATTTGTGTGTGATTGCCTGTCATCTGGCCACCCTTGTTCTCTTTTCTCTATGTGCCTACAAAAGAAAAATGGTCTGAGTATAAGTCTGAGTTAGTTGCTAGTAAATTGCACCCTGTCAAAACTCAGGTCCTAGAGAGGTGTCTATCTCATGGGCTACTGCTGCAGTGACAGCAGCAACAGTAAGCTTGCTGTCTTGTTAAGCCATCTCTTGGTTCCTTGCTTCACTCTGATGTGGCTGTTGACTATTTGGAAACTTTGCTGCAGATCATTCAAAAAAGAAGAAACAGCTTCTTAAATCTGTGTGAAAGCTCCAACCTTGAAAGCTAAATATTCAGAAAATTTTGGGTTAAACAGGCTACAGCAGAAAGCTCTGTTCCTACTGTAACCAGAACTCCTTTGACATTAGAGAAGCCACAAGGAATTAGAGAGTGGTCATTCCCTGAGGAAATGCCAAAAAAAGGATGTCTAGCTCCTGTATGTACCTCTGAAACTCCTAAATATCCCTCATAAAACGTATGTCCGTTACATCCATCAACAGTCCACTGATGTACTGATGTCAGGTTGAATCCTGAGACTCCAAATGAAGGAAAACTTTGCAGTAACAAGCATCTGACCAAGAAGAAATCCCAAGATTTGGACCACAGCAGGATCCTGCCAGTAGCTCAGTAAATAAAAAGTGCAGCAGAAGCAGTAACTCTTCATAGTGAATTGAGAAGGCACCAAAGCTGCCCAGTAGCTAGCAGTGAAGACATCATTAAATGTAACCACAGTAGCTAAAAGCTGAGATGATGCCAATTACGTAACCACAGTATCCACAGTAGCTAGCGAGCAAGGCAGCACCAGTAACGCAGCCTCTGTTCCAGTCATGCTGATGTCTTTTGATTGCCTGTTGACATGAACTACAAGAAAACCAGACAGATTTGGAGTTTCTTAAATAGCCTGTTACCTGTATTGACAGTACAGATGTGCACATCCATGTCCTTCCTCAGCCACTGAGGAATGGTGCTTACAACATATATAGCCTGAGGTGCAATACAGGACTGCATATGTATAGAAATACAATGTGAGTTTTACTGCTTAAAGTCAAAATTCATGTATTTAAGAGAAAATGGTTAGTTAAACTTTTTTCTCCCTCTTATATTCAAATAGCATAATTGCTTCCATTACAAACAAACAGAATGCATTCAATATATTCTATGATCCATAGCTACAGAAAATAATTCACTCATTTATTGACTTGTTCTCAGTATGGATACTACAGTAGAAACTGCATCTGTTATGATTTCAAACAGAGCTATATCAAGATCATCTTTGGAGAGGTGTAAAATCAAACAGCAAGGTCAAAACATGTCTCATCAATATGTTCTCATGAGCTTTTAAGATTCAATATTGAGTAAACTCATTAACAACTTAAAGTAATACTTAAGCACAAACAGAATTAGAATTCATCTTTAACCATCCTGTTGCCTTTTCAGGCTGACATATACATACATGCATTTGCCTTATTAAGGATTTAAAAGCTGATTGTTTATGATATCAAAATATTGCAAGTAACAATTCTTATTTAGTTGAAAGGAAGTCTTAAGTTTTTGCGGGAGTAGGTTTGACTTTGGCTAACAAAACAATTATATAAAATACTGAAATGTAGGGAGGATTAATCTCTATTATGGGTTGCTGAGATGAGAAGAATGCTTTGCCTAGAAAAAGCCAGAGCAAAAGAGCAGGAGACTAAAAGAAGGAGCTGGGAAAGAAAGTTTTGAAGGATATTTCATTCACTGAAAAACATAGATACAGGTTCAGTCAGAATGACTTGAGAATTCATGCAAGTTAGGGAATAATTTTGGTTGAAAATTTGTTACTTTTTTTTCTGTAAAAGCTACATGTTTAATTTCAAAGGTTTCCAAATGAGATGTTTTACTGTTTCTCTTTGGAAAGACGCTTTGTTTTGAAATTTGCTTGTAAAATTTTAAAACTAAAAACCCAGAATAGAAGTCCTTTTATTTTTTTCTCAGAGAGGGGGTTTGCTTAAAGGAAAAGAAAACTTCTTTTCTATTTTGAGCTGCTTCAGATTTACTTTGAATTGTTTTGTCCAGTTTGACCAGGGAAGTGAAGAGTCAGCTTGTCACACAGCTCAGCCTCTGAGAGATCAGGAGTGGGTATTGTACTTGTTCTACAATATCATGACAAGGAATACGATAAGAAAAGAAAAAAGACTGTAGTAGAAGTACACCAGCTATTTTTGTTTCATGATGTGTGACTTTGTTAAGGCTATTTCTTCAACCAATATTATTTTGTATCCTGGTTTGATTTGTGACTGAACATACACTTTTCTTACATAAAACTGTTATGTCATGTGAAATGTGTGTGCTATAATAAATACCTTATAATGAAATCTGACAAGACTGATTGAAAAAGCAACAGTTCAAAATGAGTTTGAGAAAGTAATTCTGACCAAGATGTCTTATTTTGCTGGTTTGAATGCTCTGATTGAAACCGTCTGTGAAGCAACAGCCTTTGCGTGATAGGCCCAGACACAAATTAATAAGACGGCAGTGTGTTGACCTACTAAGAAAAAAGCACAACAACCCAATAACTACAAACAGACGCAGTTATTCTACTGCTTTGTTAAAAAATCCCCCTCTCCCACCCAAACTGTTGTGCAGTGGCTTCTTTTGACTGTATGTAAATTCCCCTGTGAAAATGTACACCTCCCCATACAATCCCACCTGTGAATGATTGCACCCATTAACCCTGAGGTTGTATTTTCTCCTAGTAGTTCACCAAAAGGGGCGTTTTTTTCTGGGTTTTTTTTGGTTTTAAACAGCTTGGTGGTTATATTATATAAACTAAACTGGATGTAAGGGAGCCTGATCCCAAGGACCAGATCTTTAGAGGTATACAGCAGTTCTCTTCTGTTGGAGACCTCTGATTGCTATTATTTTCTGCATCAGAATTATGTCATGCAACAAGTCAAGGTTAACACATTGGTCCTGTAACTTGAATAAAATTACCAAGACATTGTAAGGACCCTGTACCCTCAAGAAGTAAGTGAAATATACTTTTTATGTGACTAACAGAAAATCTTTTATAGCATTAGAGTAGCTGTTAATCTGTTTCTAGTGTGCCTGTGACAGAAGAACCTAATATTGCCTTTGTCTTTGCATGAGAGGTTACAAGCCTGCTGTCAACGATATGGACACTCCGGCACTCTGGATGACGTGTTTGGCAATTTATTCCACTGAACTTGAACAATGTTTTTTTCATTATCCCTGTGTTTTACTAAAGTTTTGTGTAACATTGCCTAATCTGTCTCCTAATGATATTTACAGCAGACAGGGTATATCTGAAATGCCTTTTTCCAAGATAGCTGAACACCTGGATAGTATCAATCTTTTAACAGAAATTCAGTTTTTTTAACTCTTTTGTTACTAGCTGTTATTTGAAAAAACTAATTGTCAATATCAGGACAATTAGACTACACACATAAAGGGCCATGAGAGCTTCCAAGAACTGTTTTTGTAAGCTGTATACTCACAGTACAGGGAATCAAATAAAATGGTTTCAGGATTTCAACTATTAATCTCATTGTCAAATAGTCTATTCAATTTATGAAGTATTTTTGTCACTTTCTAAATTCCAAATTCGATTGGACTAATAGTTTCCATATTGAAGGTAATTTCAGTATAAATAATATAAACAAAGTAGGCATTTTCCCATGAAAAGAACAACAACAGCAAAAAAAGTTGAAAAACGTCCATCAGGCATGATGGAAATGGGAAGATGCAGTCCCTCTCCAAACGTGGAGGTCATGCAACCAAGTGCCTGTTCCACATGGGACAGTACGTGCCAAACTGGTTGGTGCTCAACAACAAGACTCAAGATGCCAGTAAATATTAGACTAAAACGGTCCAGTTGTCTGAGTCCTGTGAGTGATATGTGGGTTAATATAGTGTGTTTTCTATTCTATTTAAAAAACTTCACCAGATTTTAAATACTATATAAGGCTATAGTAAGAGGCTATATGATTTGAGATACCTGCCTCCTGGAAATACATTTGGGAAGACTGCTGGAGACAATAGGCTTTAATGTGCTCTTAGAGAATTATGCACTCAGGATTTCAGTTACATTCATTCATGTTATGTATAGGAAAAAATGTAATGTAGAAAAAAGAGTTTTAAAATACATTGTATGATTCAGTAATTTCCTAGTCTTTAATGAGATGTAGTTGATCAGTTCTAATTAAAAAAAAACCCCAAACATTACAGGAAAGTAAATAAAGCAAGAACAAAAATAATTCCTTTTCAATATTTTTTAAGCTCTTTTTCAGTTCGACAGTTGCTGTAAATCCCAGAAGTGCTTTCATTTCAGCAAAAAGATTTCAGATAACAAATAGCATGTACTGTATGTTGGAATATATGTTACTACACAAACTGAAGATACTGTTACTGCTGTTACTGCAGCAGTAGCCCATGAGATAGAGCTACATTAACTCATCTATCACACTCATCCATGACATTGTTGATATGCATTCAAATCCTTTCTCTGGCTTGGATGACAGATTTTGGTCCTGGACCTCCCATATTTTATGACATGGTCTGTGTCTCTGAATTGGTAAACAATGTTTAGACTCCCATGGTGAAGATGTTTTACTTCTCTGATGTTACATAAGAATTGGTTGGGCCAGAAGGAGCGTGGTAGTGACTCTGTTTATGGTGGTGATGCAGAGACCCAACATTGAAATATCTTCCCAAGTGGAGCAGTGAGAGGGTTTGGAGTGGACTCACCTGCATCTCAGATGCTCTTCTGTCTAAGTGGAGAATTAGCTCCTTTTTAAGGTAACACCTGATTTGATTTAAACTGCCTTACACCAGGAAACAGTTAACTTCTGAGAACATGTATGCAGGTTGCAAGGTTAAATGTGTAGCCTCTTGAGGAAGGTGAAGCCTAGAAATGCATTTCTTTGCATTCTTAACTTAGCTCCTTCTTCAGTGCAGGAATTTCAGTTTTGTGTTCAATTCTCACCATTCCTGCTTTAACTGGGTGATGCTGTGATGCAAATCCTAAAGCCAACCTGACAACTGAATCTCACTGACAGCTTTTGAAATGTCTTTCATTTCACAGAAACTAAATTTTTGACAAGCTCCAGTGATAAACACACCAGAGCTCTCAGCAGCATCTGCCCATCACCATCCAGCTCTTCCCTTCCTGTCACTTGTGACTGAAAACTTTCACAGGCAATGAGTATAGTGAAGTGTCAGTGGTTTTTATTTATAGCTGACAAGCCTTACCTCCAGCTTCAGTGGGGTTTCAGCACAGGATCATAGGATCATAGGATAATTCAAGTTGGAAGACTTAAAGTTAACTGCAAGCTTAAATTCTTTGTTGACTGTAAGCCTTTAGCATGTATATGTTGGTGTCTAAACAGTCTTCTGTGGTACCAAGTGACTCACAAACACATATTAAAAATCTCAGCTTCCCACATGACCACCATGTTACAGAGCAGAAAGGCAAGGTCTGGAGAATTTATGAGAGTGGCTCAGATAACACAGGAAGCCATAACTAGAATGTAGCTCCTGACTTTTAATGAAATTGACTCTTGACTCTGCTTTTGTCATGGTAATTTCTACCACCCATGGGAAAATGAGAACATGGATTTCCTGATCACCGAATACACCAAACACATTTTTGATTATGTAGCACTGTTAAAAATATTTGTTTCTAGTTTAGGTTAAATAGTCACAAATGAAGGGATGATTTAAGGGTCATTTGCTTTTAATTTCTTGGGGACACATATGTTTTTTTAAATTGGTATACAGATAATTTTAATCAAAAAAATCCAAATTAGATTCAAACAAATAAAAATATTCTAGCACGGGGAAGTATGGGGAGATCTTTTAGCTAGGCAAAATGTGTTTATCTCTGCAGAAAGTCTGGCCAACATAGCAGGACTAATGTATGTTCTAAGTTAGAATGGTGGTGTGACATTTTTCATGACACAAGTAAGCATTACATACGCATTATATGACAGTTGAAATATGGTGCTTCTAGCAGTCCGGTATTTCTACTTCTGGCAATAGGTTGACATTAACCAAGACAGGAAAATACATCTTCCTGTATATTCCAGGCTGTTTTATCTAAATTTTAATTTGGCCTGAGTCCAGGACTCAGTTTATGACCTCTGATGAACTCACACTATGAAGTAGAAAAGACACAAATTTCATACACATAGTCTTACCCATTTCCCTTCTATTATATTATTTCTCACTGTTGCTGTAACTTTCCATGCTTGTATTAACATTACAATTTATTGGCAATGTAGTTTAATCACTTGTTTTTATTAACAATTAATTGATATTGGAAACCTATGCTCCAGGGACACTTATAAATGGAAATTTTAGTTTTAATAACTAGGAAAAAATAACAGTGTGTAAGTTGAACTCTTTTTATGTGGCATATTTTGTAGGGGGTTTTCCTTTCACGTCTCATCAACTGCTAGTCAAAAAGTATTTTATAACATCAATAAAATGTAAGTGGAGAATATCTGATGACAGGAATATTATTTTCCTAAACCATAAGCTAAACTTAGTGTTTTAATATTATCACTTATGGTGGGTACATTAAGATACCTTATGCCTTTTTCATTTGCATGCTAAACTTTATTTTTTCTAGTCCCTCTTATTATTAAAATAAGATTTCTGTTTAATTTAATCCAAAGGAGTATTTTTTAAAATTACCTGAGAGAGCTATTAAACCACAGTAGTAGAGTTTATCTGAGTTAGCTGAGACACCTATTCTAAATCAGCATTTTTCAACAGTGAGGTGGTAACTTCTCTGGGGAGAATTAAGCCTTGTAATAGAGACTCAAGAAGGACCTAGGAAAATGAAAAGAATCTTATTAGGTCTTTTTCTTCTGGCACCTACAACAGGCTGAACTATTTATTGAATATCCTGTAAGCACCCTTCTGCATCCCAAGTGCAAGAGAACACCTGGCTAGCTGCTGTGCGCTTCCTGGGGTGAGTGAAGAGCAGGCTTGGCCAGTGGGGTAATTGCTCTTTCAGTTCTTGACTGGGATGACCACCTCCTCTACTCTGCATGGTGGAGGGAGACCTGGAGATGAGAGTAGGACTGTACAAAGGCCTGGGAACTGGCAGGGGCCTTGGGGTTTTGGTAGTATGTTGAAAATAGCCCTGTGCTCTGATCAGCCAAGCTGGACATTCACACAGCCACTGTGGCACATGAGTCTCATTCACTGCACTAGAAATGGGGATCATTTTCATTTTATGTCTTCTCCATCTGCTGGCATAGATAACTGTAAAGATGGTTCAAAATATTGGCAGACACTACTTCAATACTTTCTCAGTTATGGCATGTCCCTTCTCTGTCATACAATCTAGCATTCAGTAGGGTCTTCTGTCTCACTGCTGTGAAAGTAGAAAATTCTTTGGACATAGACAACCCATACCATTTCCCTGTCAACTTACCAATAACCTTAAGATCTATTTGTGTGTAAATTCATGTTATTTCTTCCAAAGCTGCTGCTGGGCAAATATCCCTTTGAATTTCATATATATATTGCACTACAAATATAGTGGGCTTTGGTAGGTCCCTCACAGGCTTCCTTAAATAAACAGAGCCTGGTTTTTGATTGGAAACTTGGATAGCTTGCAAGAAATTTTTCTGACTCGTAAGGACTGTATTATTTCTGATCCATAGATACCAGGTTTGTATCTATTCTGCAAGCCCCTCTGCATCTTCTATGTTACTGCCTATGAAACAAACAAACAAAATATCTGGGTGCATATATTTCCCTGAATGTTTGCTTAGATAAATTAGTTTCATAATTTATGCAATATGAGGAATTTTTATAGGCTCTTTATCAGGTGATACTACTGCCAAAGGTTTAAAGAGGAGTTGTCTGCCTATGGTAGTGTTCAAGAAATAAATGTATTTTATGCTGAAAATCTTTTTTAATGACTTCTGGATTATTGGCTGAGTAAGACATTGGAGGCCAGAGGCTATTTTACCCTGTGGGCAAACAGTGAAAATAAGGGCTCCTTGCCCTTGACGTTCCCAAGCTAGAGGCAAACAAGGACAGAAGTACTCATTTAAGCACTGGAAGCAGCATGCTTAACAATGGAAGGGGAAAAATGGATGCATCAATGTAATTAAAATAGATTAAACAGACATGGAATCTATTAGTCATGGAAAAATCCCAGCTTCCAGCTCTTGAGGAGACAGTTTCTGGAAGGCTATTTTTGTGATATGATTGACTTTAAAATGGAATCCACAATGCTTTGAGAATTATCTGGAGGCAAGACCAGCAAATTCCAACATTTTCTGAGATGCCCAGCTACTTGGGAGCTACTGTGGTTGCCTTCCCTTTTGCAAGCTAAGAAAAAAGGCAGTGCCCTGTTTTCTTTTGCATCTGGCATGAGAGTAGCAGGGACATGCAGGTTGGGTAAGGTGTAGAGGAAGAAAATGGAATAGGCCAGATGAGACTAGAAAAGTAGCAAGAAATCTAAAATTGCAAGTACAGCTGATCGAGACAAGTACAGATCTACCCTCATACCTATGGGGTGATGTGAGCTTGGTGACTGTGCAGCTTCCTCTATCCCTGCCATATAGTCAGTGTTGCATCTGCTCCTACCCGAGCTCTTAAGTCAGGTTGCTCCCTCCAAGTCAGCTCCTCTATCCATCATATCACCCGTTTACTTGGGACTTATAGGAGCAGTGGAAGATTGATCTTAATGAATTTTTCCACTGGGAAATGGTTTCCTCTTCTATGGCTGCAGGTGTATTGAAGTAGTAATAATAATAATAATGCTTGTGCATGAAGAGCTTGACTTTTCTCTGATTAGAAAGTCTCATCCTCATCAGAGTTTTGAGAAATTTTATAACCTGTTGTATGTGTGGTGCTTCATGAACAGAGTTTATGTTCATTGATTACATGATGCAAGGAAACAGATGCGTTTTATAAACAGTTTTAACACTTTCGAAAGGAGCAAAATACTTTGAACACAATGAAAATATCAGCCATTACAAGTCCAAGTCAATGCACTAAATTAATATCATATTGTTCCCTGTGTGAAAAATAAGAGGCCTGATTCTGAAGCAAGTGATTTAAATATTTCACTAGTGTAACTCTCTTGACCTTAAGAGAATTGCATGAGATTCATGTGTGACAAAAATATGCTTAAAGTTGAATGATATTTTTACTTGCGTGATGAGAAAGACTGGGGGAGACGAAACCCTTTATGAAGCTGATACATTTTTCAGGCATCTTAGGACAAGCAGCAAAATTTAAAAGCAGAGATGTTTATTATAATGTTTCCAATCTTAAGTTGCAGGGTCCTACCAAAAGGCTTTGAAACTGTCAACATGGACCCTTATAAGTTTATTACTTGCCTATGAACTGGCATGTGTTTTAGATTTGTTAGAGGAAGTTTTCTAATGTACACTTTCAGTGTTTCTCTACTGTAAACAACTCTTAAATACAGAAAGTTGTACTGTGAGCCAAGCTGGACTTTTACTGGTCACCAGGGTCAACTGCAGAACCAACTCTGACCTCCAATCTCTGACTCCAATTAGTCACAGAACTAATTTATTTTTCATTTTCCAGGCCATTTGTCTTCTTGGAAACCACAGTGACTTATATGATTACAAGAGTTGCACTTGGGAAAAATAATTGTAGTGTGTCTGTCTGTATTTGGTTTTAACACGTGTTCATACCAGTGATATATACATTACAAAAGGTGCTAGTTTATTTGAATTAGAAGACTTGGTGGCTCTGTTAGTGTTTGTGTCTGGAATATGTTCTTTTCAGGATGAATGTGGTTTGATTTTGATCTTTTTATGGTTTTCTAAGCATAGGTACATAGATATACTGGAGCACATGTCAGGTTGTCATGTTCTAGCTATTTGGTCAAATTTTCTACTGCTCTATATTGTGAACAGCACTGCAGGAATTTTTTAAGGATGCAGTGTCTCTGAACTTGCACTGAAGTTAAATGTGGCTAACTGTCCAGTGAAAAAAGTTTTCTTTGTGCCTATTGGAGTTACAATAGTCGTATGATTTCCAGAATTTAGCAAATCATAGGCTGTGGTATACCAGCACTATTTTTTCACCACTGAAGAAGAATTACATTTCCTTTGTGGTGCAATACTGTGTACACACAATTACCATGAACAATAACTAGAATTATGCACATTGCTCATCATGAAGTAGGGTAAATAATAATCTCTAAATGCCTTTCTCACTCCCTATATTCTAGATAATATAGATAATATATACATACAGACATAAAAGGCAAAAATCAAAGTTGGCAGTAGAAGTTTAGACAATGATAACTAAAGAATAACATCTTCAGAAAGACATAGTTGCTAGAGCATGCTCAGTAGCACTTCAAATTTCAGGATGTCCCACGAACTGGCATCTTGCCTCCACACCATTTCTTCTTGGTAGCTTGGACTCAGCCTGAGGCCCAGGCAGGTGTATTTCTCTCCTGTCCTGGATCGCAGAAGATGAAAACTCAGACACACAGCATGTTCCTGTAGTCTAGACATAGCCTCACTCTTCAGCTGGAACAGCTGTGCCAGTACAGCCTGGTCTTAGGTTAAGCTATTGGCTATCTTGTAGCAAGAAAGGACTAGTTTGGGAATCATGCCTCTCTGTGAAAACACTCTGTCCTTGAGTCCTTCCTACAGCTATGATGTCCTGGCCTTTTTGAAGGTCAAATATGCAAGTGCACAATTTCACCGCTCCTAATTACAAATCCATTGCTCTGATATGAAAGCACATGCACTAGCACATTGTGTTTTTCATAAATCTATGAAAAAAAAAGATTTGAAAAAATATCTTCTTGAATGGTAGCAATTTATATATTAATTCTATTTGTGTCAAGCTATTTAAGGTTTGGGCTTTTTTGTTTTCTGGTGCTAATCTTGGAACACGATGTCCAGGGAGACAGACAACGGAAGAATTTTGAGGTTGATTTCTAAAAGCCTCCCCATTTCCCTGTTGGTAGCGGTTGTGGGATTTTTTGGAAGCCGTATGGAATGCACTTTTTACAATTTTCCAGTGAAACGTCCAGTATGGGCATTCTCAGAGCCCTTACATTCTGTCTAGATTAGCAGCCAAACCTTCTCCCACTCTGGTATTTTAAGCTCACTAGAGCTTGAGCTGGTAGATGCAGATGACATATTGCATCATATCACTTTACGTGACTTTAGCAATCATTGTATGAAAAACACCATACCGCTTACATTTTCTTGAGAAGAAGGAAAGAAAAAAAATGTTTATTTGTGCATAGTAGCAAGTCAGTGGGAAGATGAGACCTTGGAGTTTTTCAGATGAACAGTGGAAACAGACTAATTATAAGCTGTCAGTGGAAAAATAGCTTATATGATTTAATGCTTTAGATATTTTGCAGAAAGCTGCAGATCAGAATCTGACTGGTGATCTAGCTGCTTTAAAGGCACCCTTGAGAGACCTATTCCCATCGTGCAGGCACTGTGGCAGTCTGCTGTAAAGATGTCTTTGAGGATCCTTTTGCAAGCCCTGTTGTGAGAGGCATGCTAAGGTGGATCTGAGACCCAGGAGTCTACTGTGGTATGACTGCACTTTGCAGCACTGGAGAGTCTGGGAGACACTGAGGCTGACAGGCAAATCCAGGTGTCTGTCTGATAGACTTGTCTTGGGGTGCGAGTAAAAGATAATGTCTCAGAGGTCTTGCATCCTCAGAGTAGGTCTGGAGGAACATGCTCATCTCACTTCCATCCTCACAAGCTTTGCTAGAGGTCTACCTGTGCAATGTGTATGCATATGACACATATCCATCTACATCCATTGAGAATTCATCTCAGTTTACCGGACTTAGAAAATGAACTAACAACCCTAAGCTAATATCCAAAGTCTACTAGAAGTCTAAATAAGCAGGAAAATGTGTGAATGGATGCTATAGAAAACAAAATGTCATAGAGCATTTTCAGAGACAATGAGAAGAAAAAAAACATGAGGCGTTGTTAGTCTCATTGGCTCCAAGAGACAAAGGGGGAAAAAAAGTTCATGGGTGGCTCAAGGTGTTTAAAATTCCAGTTTCATTGTACTAGAAAATTGGTAATGTATGCAAAAATCAGTGTGAGAAAATGAAATGTCGTATGGGTTTCCTTTTCAAAGTAGAGCCACACTTGAGCATTGCATTAAGCACTAAAGTCTTCAGGGGAAAAGTTTGGAAAATTCTTTTTTTCTCTAACACAGCATAGAAAATTCTGGAAAACAACTTCTGGATAATCATAGAATCATAGAATCGTTTAGGTTGGAAAAGACCTTTAAGATCATGCAGTCCAACCATCAACCTAACATTACCAAGTCCACACTAAACCAATTAAGGGTAGACTAGTCTAAACCATGTCCCAAAAGTGCCATGTCTACCCATTTTTTGTACGCTTCCAGGGATGGTGACTCCACCACCCCTCTGGGCAGCCTGTTCCAATGCTTGACTACCCTTTCCGTAAAGAAATTTTTCCTAATATCCAATCTAAACCTACCCTGGCACAGCTTGAGCTCATTTCCTCTTGTCCTATCGCTAACTACTTGGGAGAAGAGACCAGCACCCACTTCACTACAACCTCCTTTCAGGCAGTTGTAGAGAGCGATAAGGTCTCCCCTCAGCCTCCTCTTCTCCAGACTAAGCAACCCCAGTTCCCTCAGCTGCTCCTCATGAGAATAAAATCATTGTAAATGCTTTTTCCTGGAATATACTCCTAAAAATCTAATTAAAAGGTTTTGCTGTTTCCACCTTTAGAACTCTATTTGTGGATGAGATAATCGAAGCATCACATTCCTTATTTCTAATGCCTTTGACATATGTCTCTTCACTCCATAAATGTATCTGTAAGTTGAGCTTCAGCGTCCATGGTGTGGAGCCTGCTTTCTTGCCTTTAAGTTTCATCCAGAATTGTTTGTTTGTTTGCCTTTTCCATTCTTGCTATTGTTATTAACACACTTCGTGAGGTTAGTGGAGTCCAAGGTATAGGAGAAATCTCTGGCTGATTCCTAAATGCTGATGCTGACCACCTGTTTTGCCACAAATATAAAAGGAAATGCAGGGATTCTTCGTATTTCAGATAATAAGGACTCACTCATTGTATGCCATTTTCTAGATTGCTGAATATTTCCAGTCATTTCCCAGACAGTTATGGTCAGTCAATCAATGTAAAAGAACAGTAAAATAGTAAAGAGAAAAAAAGAATGAACAGTAAAAGGACCATAAAGAAAAGTGCAAATCTAAGTGCAGAACAGGACAGAACAACAGGAGAAAAATAAAAAACACTCCAAGGAAGAAGAAGAAGAAGAAAGAAAGAATCAGAAGCTGGTTGGGGCAGGGAAGTTTTCAGAACAAGCAATATGTGGAGGAGAGAGAACTATTACGTACAGAATTTGGAAATGCATGCTAGGCAGAAGTACAGCGTTGGCTCAACAGCAAGAGAGCCTGAGGCCTGACTGAGTGTTGGATTCATATACCTCCCATATTGCTCAAAACTCAGACCCTGAATTTACTAGCTCAATCTGCATTTAATATTTAAGTTATCGAGACTGCAACAATGAATCCTCTTATTCTAAAACCAGACACAGGGCTGTGGCACAGCTCTGTTCCCACTTAGCAAAGCAGTGCAGTCATGGACCTAGTTTCAGTCCACATTGGGATGAGATCAAGTCACTAAGTTTGGAAAGATATTTTAGCTCATCTGTTCCTCAGTTCTGTATCGTTTATATCCAGGGTTTTAGTTTGTGTTCTGTCTAAATTTTTTCTGTCCGTTGCCCCTCTGATTATTGCTATTAAGTCTGGGGACTGGACTGAGTTGGGTTAGGGTTGGGTTGTATCCATACTCACTTCCATTGCTGGCAAATCTTTAGTCATTTCTCTCCCAAAACAGATGGAAGTATTTGTTTACTACAGTCTTATGACAGGAATCTTACAAAAATGAAATTAATTTTACTTTAGAGTGAAAGCATCACAAAAGCCTATGCCAGTAGGAAGGAGAGTAGACATCAATAAATGAAAAACCTTCATGTTACTTCCAAATAATGGTGTTGTAGGAAAACTCCACAGGGGAGTGAACTTCTTGTAATAGTGGCATTTTTCCACCTTGAAAAAAATATACCTTTTTTCCATAGTTTCCAGTCATTACTTCATTTTTTCCATCTCTTATGGTTAATTTTCCCATTCCTGTGCACCAAAATGAGGATCTTGAATTGAAGGAGGTGTCAAAACTTACTTTAGAACCTGTTTTGCAATAGTGTCTTGGACTGATCATGAACCACAGAAAAAGTGCATCAGCAGCTAAGCTTTATTGCTTATTCTATGGTGCAGGAAGGGCTGTAATTAAAGCTATTCTTGTTATAAAACAGTGAGCTTACAATTGAAGGAAACAATTTTGCTCAGATTCAGTAGAGCTACTAACTTAGTTCTTCTCTGTAATGTACATTTTTTTATCTAAGCTGCTGTAGCAGTTCTGAATAGCAGACCTAAGGTAGTATCCCTGAAGATAGCAACTGAACAACTGAGAAATATGTAGCAAAGATTCCTCTGAGACATATATGTGGGTTGTTGTTAAACTGGATTTGTTATTTAGAAGGTAAGCTACCAGTTATTCTGTTTTCTGTTAACTCACAGGGCTGTTGTTTTCCAAATGAAGGAGTCTCTATTTGCATTTGCCATTAGTCTCTGAAATAAAGCAATTCCAGTTACTTACTACTGTTGTTGCTGCTGGCAAGAAAACTACTTTTACAAGCCATACAAGTATGATAGTAATATCTTCCTGAGGTTTGCTGTTCAACACACCTTTACATTATTTAACACTGGGGCAATGCCAATTGGGACCACCCATTCTTGGAAATATAAAGGACCAGCACAAATTGAAAAAATGTTGACTGTTGAATCATCGTGTGGAATATCCAGTTCTGGTTCCTCAGGGCAACACTTACAGCAACCCACACGGGATGCTGGGTCACAGAGAGAAGCTCTGAGCCTGTCTGCGGCCCTGATTCAGGAAAATATTTTTATTCAGAAATGGTGCTTAAGTATACTCTAATAGTTAGCACATGTTTTAAAGCCTTTTAACTACAGTGGCTTTTAGACACACTCACAAGGTCTTGTGGGCTAATGTCTAAGCCAGTAGACACCATCTTTCCCTGAAGAATTTTATGAAGCTTATGTGACCCTCTTCCAGCCTTTCCCAGCTGCTTATTTTAAGTTACTTTGTCTTACTGACACTTCTGTAGTGACCTAAAAGTTTGTACTGTGTGTTCAATATGAAAGTGTTACAATTGATTTATACCCTGTAGGAAGGCAAATAAGCTTACTGAAATAAAAGGATCCCTATTAGTGGGATATCAATACAGCTTTGCTTAAAATAATCCCATTTATCTGAAAAGCTATCTCAGGACAAAATGTGTAGTGTAGACCAATAAGGCCCTGGTTTCATGCAGAAATTATGAGGTCACTTAATTGGATTCATAGACTTTTCACTCCTGCTGGGAATTTAATAGAAAGCACCCTTCTCTGGTTTAGTTTTCTGGTATTTTTAATAGGTTCCAGCTCTAGATAATTGGCAACTCTCACATTACTTAATATGTTATCAGGATATGAAGCTACTGACAATTCTGTCAATGTATATTAGTGAATGGAGCATTCAGGTATTTAAATTGGTCTGTTAGATGTAATATATGGATAAAGCAAAATATTGGGCAGGAAGAAATCTATGGATTAATGTGCTGGTGCCACATTTAATAACTAAGGCAATTTGGAGGGAATTTATTGTTTACATAAAATAATACAAAGAAGATAACAGTGATGCTCATTCCTGTGCAGAAAAGCAACCACTGTCTCACAAAGTCACATAGGATCTCTCTTTGTCAGAAAAGTTACATTAACTTTTGCAAGAGGTTTCATAGTATGTTAAGCTCTTTTCATAGCACTGTTTATAAACAGACTTCAGTGGGGTTCTGATTTTTCTTGTGGAAATAAGTTTCTTCTGTGAGATCACTATGTCCATGCCGTCTGTAAGATTTGTGAAATTAAAAATCTGGCATTTCTGTAAATATTTCTTGGTCTAGCTAAATGAGGATTATATACAAAACAACACCACAATAGTATACTCTAGTAAGCCCTCTCAGACTTCAGCAGTAACAGGAATTCTACCCAACTGCCCATGCAGCACTTTTCCAGAGAAAGTAAATGAGATGAAGTACTCAGCAAGGTCTGGAAAAGTCCTGGACATGTACATGAGGTTTAAGAACTTCACACTTATACCTGCTAAAGCTAACACATTTTGAAAGGACTCAGTATCATGTTTTGATGCATAAACCATTTTCAAAGACTAGGATTCAATATGAAAGCTAACATGACAGATGATTATCCAACACCTGCCTGTGCTGAAGTTCTTACATCTTTCTTTGGTATTTGCATCTGTTATTTGCAACTATTACAGATACAATATTGACCTCTAAGTCTGAATGGCAGAACAACTGAATGGCAGATGTTGGGATTGCTTTGAGACAGTTTATAATGATTATGCTTTTAAAAAGTATTTCCCATGCTAGGAGGTGTGAATATATGTGAATGTACAGGTAGAGAAGAGAGTGTGTTGGCTATTCTGTTGATTTTTGCAATGGTTCCAACACCCTTCATTACAGGTATTTATTATGCGTATTAGGTCTTTGTATTTGGCTAATTGAGATAATGCCATAAAGAACAACATTTGGCATGGAATCATGCCACAAAGCTTGGTTTAGATTATGAGGGAAAAATATGTACTCTGCAAGTTAATGGGGTTTCCTTTTGCTTTTTCTTCTCAGTGTAACTGTACAATTTTATGAATCTAAGTGACTGAAGTATATGTATCCTTGGCTTCTTTATGAAAAACAATTAGAAGTAGTGAAAAGACTGTAAAACAAATATTGAAAAACACCCAGCCACCCTAGCCACTGAATCATATTGAATTCCAGACTATGACTTTTAAAAATTGAGTCATTTAAACATACAATCTTCTTCCTGAAGGGGAGGTGATCTTCATGCATGTGATAACACTGTTGGGATGACTCCAAGAGGAAAGGAACCCTACGTTCTTGTTGATATTCTATATGTTTCCCTGACTAAAGAAACCATAGTGTGGGGCAGAAATGCCATTTAGCTAGAGAGCTCCAGTTAATGGTGAAGAGGTACTAATGCTGTGGAAAACTTGAGGAATGGATTTGAGTTCATGTAATTTTGTAAAACAGTTTATGTTGGTGGCAAAAACTCAAGGACATGTATGTTCTGCGTATCACGTCTAAAGGACACATTGCAGATTTTGCTTATCTCTCTTTGTATCAGTTCTGTAAATCTTATTTTGTCCATGAATAAAAGGGCTTTTTGTCCAAGAATAAAAGGCAGCAGGAGACAATGAGGTATTTTATTATTCTCTCAGCACCTTAGTTCTCTCCCTGTATTTCCAAGGGAACAATTCATGTGGAACAAACATGTGCAAAGAACACAAGATCCACATAAAAGGGCACCAAGCATCCTGTTTGTGAATAGTTGTCATGTAGTTGCAGCCAGCTGCCAGCATGTAATGGTGATTTATGGTTTGGCTACCATTTGCTTGGCTTACTTGTGATTGGCTCTTAATCCTGCCTAGATGGAACGATTGGGCTGCTTTCAAAAGACATGGCACTTGAAATGGAGCAGTTGTTAATGCTTTTCCTAATCCATCCATCAGCTGAAGAGCTCTGATGAGTCTGGTTCTAACACCGATGAACAAAACTCCCAGATAGTATAGGGTGGCAGGAGGAGGCAGCTTCAAGGTGCATATTTGGGTTCAGGGAGCAGCAGCCATACCAGGTAGTCATGCTTGTTTCTCTGTTGTGTTTACAGCAGCTTTGATTAAGAGAGAATTTGAGAAAGATGCTTTATCTTGCCAAAGACTACAATAGAAAGTACGGAGAAGAAGGAAAATTCTGGTGAAGAGGATGTGTCCTTGGTAATCATCTAGGCTAAGGAACAATGAAATTCTGACTGTTTGCATGAGGCCTCTGCTTAAATGGCCAAAAATAGTTACATGTAATTACCAAGTTTTCAGCTGAATAATTTGGCAGGGTTATGAAACATGTGCAGAGGCTTTCTATCGCCTCATGTGGTCTTTGTGCTTGTGAAGGGTGAGAAATGCTTAAACTGAAACAGTCCTGATGTATGGGTTCTCTGCTGGACCAGCACTTTTAACTTAGTTTCCAAAGGTCAATTACTTTTGAGTTGGGAAGTTTTGCTAATTAATTCCTAGCCAACATGGCTTCTCAGCTTACAAAAGCAAGCAAACAGAACAGGGACAACAAAAACCTTCCTAAGGGGAGTGTTACAAATTAAACAAAACAAAACAAAACAAAACAAAACAAAACAAACCCAAAACAAACCAACAACCCTTTAAAATGTCTAATAAAGTTCAAGTGTTGTTTCTGTGAGTAAAAGGCCTTAGGAAAGACACATTCTACCCATGCAGCAGAGCAAAAGTGTATGTCTATTACTGAACTCTCTGTGACCCATACATAGAGTACCTAGAATACAGTACCACAATGTGACCTAAAAATAACATCTACAGTACGTATAATACATTTTAACTGTGATCTGGAAATGTATGGAGAAAAAGGACCTATGCCTTTTTTTTTTTTTTTTTTTGTTAGCATGGATAATATAATAATTCCTCAGAGTTGAAAATTGCGATTTTAAAGGCTTCAAGATGTCTCACTAGATTTGTCTCCCTGGATGTAAGCCAAACAACATGAGTGGTTCTGTTTTTTAAATGTATATGACGTCCACTCCTTAGGCTTTTTAATTCCCCCTTTTCCCATAATTTTTAAATAAAAAGAGCAAAATCTTCCTCTCCCTTCTGTCCCCAAAATAATTATAAAAACACAGTTCCAAATATCCCATCTGAGCCTCCTTTTAAATTTAAATTGAAAGTTATAAAAAATCAATATAACATCATTACTTTCAGACAAGATTCTAGGTTGAATGTAGCAGATTTGTAGAATTTCATGTGCATGTATGTGTCTTGGTGAACAATTTTAGTGGGTAGAAGTGTCTGCTGTATAGGTAACTAATATGTTCTTTCAATTCTCTTTCCATAAACCATTGACTGACCACATAATGGGGAACCTCTAAGTCACCATTTCTTGGGCTAGGATTTCAAGTCTCATTCTGTGTTAAGTAAAACATGGAAAGAGACAGTTCAGTTTGGAGTTTAGGAAGAAAATCCATGAAAAAATTCATGCACATAAAGTTTCATGAATAGGAATTACTGATAGACTGAGGAACTACTGAAAGAGTATTTTAAGTTTTCCATACGGGAAGACCCCAAGTATCGGATCTAATTAAGCCCCCCCAGAAAACCATTTATGATTTTCACAGTTGAGAATATGAAAGAATTTTAATGATTTGGGAAGGATTCTTTTTTTTTTTTTCAGTTGCAAGTGAAACTATTTCTTTGAGGAACGGAGAAAACTTGTGTCATTTGCAGTGATTTTGAAGTCAGTTACTTTCACCAGCATCTGTTTAACTACAAGGAATTTTTAAGAAACAAGTAGAACAAAATATGCAAACACTGCTGTACTTCTTTGGAAACAGTTTATATGAAGCAGCTTAGATCTGTTACTCAAGATTCTCTCCTGGGTGCTGCCTTGCAATGTGCAAGACATAGCGAAGCATTGTGAGGAGTCAAGGTAGATACCACATATAATATTTACTTACTAGACTAATTCAGTGCAGTCATAATTCTTTTATATTGCAACAATAAACTGGAGAAAGAGTAAGACATCTGTGTTAATAAGCTTACAATTAAATACATAAAAAATACTGCTCATAGGAAGGGTGAATTAAAAACAGCAAGCAACAACAGAGTAAAAACTCAGTATTAAAGACTAAGCAAAATTAATGTAAGTACAGGAATACCATGATAGAATCAGACAGAAATATGCCTGATTTACCTTTTTTTTTTAAAAAAAAATCATAAAAAATTGGTTGAAAATAGGTTTTGGTAATGTGCTTATTTGTTGCAATTCCAAAGACTGCTATGAAAAGCTTAAAATGCTGAGTTACAGCTCGCATCCCCTTTTCCAGCTGAAAAGAAGAACAATTATTTTTCCACTTTTTCTTTTCTTTTAAAAAAATTCTTTCTTTTCCCAAAAGAATTCTTAAAAAAATGTAAGAGGAAATATCCTGTCTCAGTTTTGTATAGGTTTAATTAGAAATTTATAGAATGGTTTGAATATGGTGTCATTGTTTTCTGATTAATTTCGAGACTGACTATCAGATAACTTATAATATGAAAATTTAAAACACAAGAGTCTTTTGTTGGAAATAACATGGAAAAAACCCTGGCTAAACCAAATATTTTATTTATACTTTATAAATGTTTAAAATGTTGAGCAACACTCTGCATAACCTCTTTAATCTTCAACTTTGTTAAGATTTGGAAGTAAAGACAGGAGGAATAGAAAGTAACAGTTGGAGAATAAAATGTTTTATTGAAGTAAGTGGCAGAATTCGTGATGATTTCAGTTGTACTGGAGCTAATGCATAAAGCATTGTTTGGTTTTTAGACAGCTGAAGAGAAAAAAATAATTTCAGATCATACAAATTACTCTTCTCAGCAAGCCAAAGATATATAGGTGTATTTTCTTTTTTTTTTTAATCTAATGTCAATTCATCATTAATTCAGATAATACAATAAATGCATAAGTTGAAATATGTCACCTATTTTAGATTAATTTTTTTTGATGGATGATGGAGACTAAATGAAGTACCCAAGAAAATCAGCATAGAGTTCATGGAAGTTTGATTTCTTCTTCCTTTTTATTTAATAACAGATATTTCAAGACTCTTCTTTCCTAGAACCTCATGTTGAAAAGCTTTTTTTTTTTTTTTTTTCTTTGCTTGTTGTTTCTTTGATTTCTGGACAAAGAGCTGTTTGAATTTTCTGATGGCTTGGTGGTAGGATGTTCCAGGGTTTCATAAAGCTGGTTTGTTTACTTGGGACATAACAAGCCCTTTCAGACTTGCAATCATGAACAGCTTGAATGGCCAAAAGGCAATTAATTACCTCAAGATGAGGAGGTCTTTTTCACTAGTATTTAAGAATTTAGCAAATAGGGCTAATTAACTTTCATCTTGCTGTCAACCCACTTGAACCTAGGCACTAATTTAGGCTCTTAAACTAAATAATTGTTCTTGTTCATTTCTTCTGACTAAACATACAGGAAGAGTAAATTTGTCCTGGGAGTAATTACTCTTATGATCACTAGATTCAGAGTCATTCACTTGCATTCAGTAGGTACTTACACTTGGTGTAGACCTGGGGAAATTATGGTGTATTAAAGGCTGGAACTGCTCAAAGGGAGCACATGTGATAGAATATGTGGCATGATCCTCTGGAGTTGTGGAGCTCATGTGAATTTATGTTAAGTTCCCCAAGTGCATCTCCCTTGCTTTGGGTGAAACACCTATAACATACTGCCACGGAGGATTAGTAGCAAATAGCAATATGGGAGATACTTAACAGCAGATCTAAAAATAAGAGAACATAAAGAACTGGCTTTTACAAAAGGGCATCTTTCATTTTAAGGATGGTTATGTTCTACCAATCCTTATCCACCTGAATTAGAGGGTGAAATTAGTGGAAGATAAATATATTTTAATGTGAAAAAATTGGTGTCAAAATTATCTAAGTTGAGAAATGAGACTGCTCAAAGCTGGTAATTTTTTAGACTAAAATAAATATTCATCTTTACATTGCTGAGATCAGTGAGGTTCTTCACCTCATTTCCATGTGTTACACTTGCTGTAATATGCCTAATATAAGGGCCTGATTTTGCAAGCTGGAGAAAATGCTAGTGTGAAGTAGGGATTGCCATCTAGTATGTGATGTTGTGTGGCGAACAAAGTGCCCTAGTTTTCCTACTGAGCTTTGCCTTTGATCTGTTAAACATCCTTGGGTAAAGTGCTTTAGCCCTGCAAACCATTATTCATCTTTCCACACTTTGCTAGTATGTTCAGTTCCTTCCTAAGTGTTTAAACTGCTAGTAGGCCAATGAGGTATATGAGGCATGGGGATTGATCCATGCCTTACACAGTTTAAGCACAAATGTATGGAGCCTTGCAACAGCAGCAACAATATTAGCGAATGTAATGAGCACTATTCATTACATTTGGTAGTATATATAACAAACTGGACAATCCAACCCTTCAAATAGTTCTGTTCAGTCTAGCAGGAATAATTACACATGTGAGTTTGCAGGATTATAGTTCAAGTCTGTAGAGCCAGTAAGTCTGATTGCAAAATATTAAACAAACATACAGCCAGAATCCCCTATCCACATTGCCTATGCAGTAAGTTACTTCAAAGGTTTTCAACAATTATTTGTGTTAGAGATGGTTTTTAAAGTGCATTTTTCTCCTTTTAGTGTTCAGATATCCCTTGGACAAGTGCAGAGAATTAATGAAAGCGAAGATTTCCCAGAGTCTCATGAAAGCACACTTGTCAGGCAATCTCTACTATTATTTTAATCTCCATTGTTTCACAGATTGTTTATGTTAATCTTCTCCTGCCCTTTTTACTGTTCCAGGCAATTTTGTGGCAGAATTGAAAGTGGAGGAAGGCTGAGACAGACAGCATGAGGCATGACAGCCGCTTGAGCTCTCCTAGCCTGTGTATGGTTTTATGTGCTTCTAATTATCGATGTGTGGGAGTTTTGTCAAAAAAGCTGGGCGTGTGGTTCTTTTTGTTCTTCTGTGTCTGTTGTGGTTTATATTTTAAATGGGACACAAATGTGATTTATAGTGCGTGGCATGATGCAGTTAGGGAAAATTGGTCTTTTCCAGGCAAGACAAACATGAGCAGGAGAGAGTGCACGTGAACAGCATGTTCTTCCCAGTAGAGAAGAAACACACCACTAAAGCTCACAGAGATGGGGGAGAGTAAACAACATGTGAGAAGACCTCTTCAAAAAAAGGAGAAAAATGTCAATGGCTCACTTCCACTGTGTCTAAAAATACATACCATTGAAAGGCAGAGCTGTGAGAGATCAAAGATAACAGTCTTTCAGCAGAATCACACTGGAGTGTGAAAAGCACCATGATGGCATGGAAAGTGCTGTGTACTCACCAGCAAAGCATCCACCATTAACACCAGGGGTTACCTTCTGGCAAGCCTAACGCTGGGTAGCATAGCTCAAAGCAATCCTGCAAGAAGATTCACGTGGGGTCCTGTCCTGCCCTCCAATAATGTGGAAAAATTGTTTCCAGGCTTGCAGTCACTTATCAGCCCATAAGACAGGAGGACACAGTGCTGTGGCAGGGCTGAAATGTCAAGGAAAAATTATATGACCTGGGAAAGGTAAAGCATAAGAGAAACACGCCTATTTGTTTTAAAAAAATCACTATATAAACTGACAAAGATTCTTATGATTTATTCCTCCTCATGGCTACTAATGAAGTACACTTCACATGTAATTTAATGAAATTAAAGTATGCAGAAATATATTTCAGGGCTTGTTCTTCATATAGCTGCCGTTGCCTCATAAATACTCTCAGAACAACTGAAAAAAATTACAAGGAAAACTAATGGAACACACTGCTTGCTTCTCTAATTAAACGGGAGATTATTTTGGACTAAGGCACAGCTTCTGAAGTGTAAACTTTTAATGCAGAAGCGATCAACCCAAGCAAGGTTTTGGAAAGGCCCAGCCTTCTCCTACTTCTAAGGATGCTATAATGCATAGTGACTTTTAACTCCCTCAAAAAGACATAACTCAAGCTGCTTATTTTACTACTGGTAATTAGAGTAATAGACAACGTATGAACCTGAAATGAAACACAGAGATGATTTGTGAAGAGAATGAATACATGGATATGTAATCCAAAAGACAAAGATAGGAAGTAAAGATTTAATTAAAAGCAGTTTTTCTGAAGATAGCACTTTGTAGCAAATGCCTGAACTCTGCAAAGTCAGTGGGTGGCAGGATGTTTACAGAGGCATTTTTTTTTTCTCTGTTTAAGGAAGTCTGATCTTCCACGGGTTAAAAAAATCTTCAGGGTGTTTGGATTCTCACTGGACTACCTGCTTGGGAAGGTCAAGACTGGACCTATGGATAACTCCCAGGCTTGGAACACTACAGCCCCCAGTTGCTAAATTCTTTAGCTCAGAGTTGGGGAAAAAGAGAATTTTAAAAAAAATGTAGTTCCAAAAGAAAATGGATTTTTGAGTGTCGCAGTAAAAAATAAACAAGCAATGCTAGAAGTATACATTGTCTGCAATCTGCATTATATTTGCATACAGGAAAAGGCAGGGGAATATTTTGGTGGTTGGAACAGAGAGGAAAGCGAAAACCTATGTGAGGGAAAGTAGAACTTTTTCAAGGTGCTTTGGCATATGGTTTGTGACCCTAAACAGAGACATGGTCTTTAGCACCAGAAATATCTGCAACGGCCTTCTAGAATTTTGCTCAGCTCCTTGTTTCGGGTGTCCTCTACCTCATTCCACAAACACACAACAAAATGCTGTGCTATGACAAGAAAACTAAAACCACTTCTGCCTCAGGCTATGCATGCTTTACTTTACTGGATTATATTGCTTCATTCCTGACGTTTCATTCACTTACTTAAACTGTTCACAAAACATTTGATTTGTGTACATTAATGCAAAACATACTCTACTGGAAGTTTCATGCATTCTTACTCTCCCCATTTCAGGTATTTACTGTTTACAGCTGTGGAAATTCCATATGTTGGCACCTTTCAGTTCTCAGGTCTAATGATATTTAGATTTTAAATTGACTGATTTAAATGAACAGGCCTATTATACATATGAATTTTTAGGGTAGCTTTGTCTTGAAAAATTACAGTCTCTTTCATTTAAGGTGGTAGCCAATGTACATGGAACATACATCTTCTAAGCTGAAACTTTTAAAAAATCTATAAGGGTAGAAGGAATACCATACTAATTTGCCTTTCCTTTTAAAAGTCCATAACTCTACTAAAATTATTTAATCTGAATGGAAGTAGGAAGATCCTCTGTGAAACATGCAGTGGCTTCTGCCAGCTGTGGCCTTGTCTTGATCTTCTATTCACTTGAAGAATTTGATTTTCAAATCAGCACAGGGATCTGCAGTTGTATATCTAATTCGGCGTATTTAAGTATGGTCAAGTCAGTTATTTTATGGGGTAATAAATTCCCCCAACTCCACAGATGCTCTACTTATTTTCTTGAACATTTAAAGTGGGAATGGAGATAATTTGCTTTTGCAGAGCTGTCACAGAATCCAGTAAATTTACCTGTAGTTGTGCTGGGAGTGAGCTTAGCGCATGTTTTTTATGCCTTTTCTGAATGATATAGGCAGAGTATTTTAGAGCAAATCTAAGGGTAATATTCCCAGAAATCTGGTTTAGCGCAATAGTGGTATTGTCTTGTCCCCACATAATTCCTCTTTTCTTCCCCAGTGAAATCCCGGTCAAACAGAGCTCTGAAGTAGCTCATGTCACGTTTCCCTGCAAATGAGCAAACACGAATGGAGCCTTTTAAACTCCCAAGCTCAGTTTTAAACTAAACCTATGTAATTTAAAAAATGCAGAACAGCAAAATTTAAAAAAAAAAAAAAGCACAGCTGGGCTGAGGGAGATGGGATAACGTTTCCCCACAGGCGCTGCAGCTGCATGGTGGGGAGAAGAAGGAAGGATGGCTTGCCACCATCTTATTCCCCGTTCAGACATCTGCAGTGGTTTCCCAGGTGACAGCAACTGCCACCCAGCCTCCCTGATGCCCTGGGAAAGGCCCTTCTCTGCTAAAGGTTGGCTTTGCGCCGGCTCCTGGCTCCTCCTCGGCCTCCCAACAGCACGGCCCTCCCTGCGTTCCTCGAGTGCCCCACGGGTGTTGCCTGGCTGGGCCGCCCAGTGGCTCTGTCATGGCTCCTCCTTCTGGAAGCTTCCAAGGCTCCTGGAGCCACTGCTGCCAGAGCAGGGCCACCAGGGCATGGCCACCAGGGCGTTTTCTGCTTCTCAGCTGTGCACTGGGCTACACACTGCTGCCGAAACCTGACCCTGTCCCCGCAGCCTGGCTCCAGAGGTCCTGCATCCTGCTGTCCTTTGCCTCCATTTCTGGCTTGTTCCATCTGCCAGGCAGCACCTTTGCCGTGCATTTCACTGCATTCCTGTGGAAATCATGACTGTCTGGCCCTTCTGTCTTTGGCTAAGCCTGTATCCATCCTTGCACCATTTGGAGAATCCAGACTAGGGAGAGCCTCACAGAGACAGTGGCTGAGGCAGAGGCTGCCTGTACAGACAGTGCTACGTTTTGCTGCCGCGAGGATGCTGAACTCAGGTTTGCAGCAGCAGTCCCGCTGTTCCCAGTTCCTTGGGAAGGCTGGTTTCAAGGAGCTCTGAGAAAGGGCCATCGATAGGATTTTGGTCTCTCCCTTCACCCTCGCTGCTCCTCTGACCTCCCGCATACTCTGATTCCCTCTGGGGTCTGTGGCTTCTTCCGGAAGGGAAGCCAGCTCCCTGGCACAACATGGAGGACGCACAGAAGCTGTGTCGTGCTGCTGTGAGGACTGCCCACCCTATCGTAACCTGGTGTAGGACTCCCATTCCCAGAGTAGCTGATGAAGCAAGGTTAATGCTGCATGCCCCCGGAGGGAAAAGAGACTTTCTGCCTTTCTGGGAGTCTGTGCAGCCTGGAAACAGAGCCTCAGTGCCTCTATCATTCTTGGAACTGCTCATTTTGATGTTCAAGGTACCTTGCCAATGAAAGAGTGGAAGATCCTTGGAGTTTGCATATGTAATGAAAGTTTATTTTATTGAGTTGTGATGACATTGCATGAAATTTTGATCATTAACTCTGTATTATGGGGCTGAAATATCTTCCTCAAGCAGATGAAACAGATGGCTGATCTGGGTGAGGTTCTCTGGGAAACTGCTTATTAGAGCTGAACCTGAGGGGTAGGTTGGGGCTTGCAAACTCCAGGGTTTCAGGCTGGGAAGGAATGGCCCATCAGCCTGCCTTCCTGCACTTTGCAAGCCTTTCAAATTCACCTACTTATGCCTCTGTGGTGCCCATCAATTTGTGCCGGTGCTAAAGCATAACTTGTGCTTCATATGCTTCACGGACGTCTATTAATAAGCTTGGCACAAAAGTTTTAATTGAATTCAGTGTGTGAAACTACTGTCTACTGTGTTGTGATAATTCAGATTGCAGACAGACTAGCTACTGCTAGTTTTACTATTTTTCTTTGATGCCAATCTTTTTCTCTTCTCTTTTTTTCTTCTCCCACCCCCACCCCCCCCTTTTCTTTTTTTTTGGCACACACTGGGAGCATTTGTTTTGACCTCGGTTGGCCATCTGGTGCCTATCCATTATCACCTTTTGGGAAAGTGCTTGATTTCCATTGGGGCAGAGTCTGTTTAGTTTGAGCTCTTTGTAGGCTGAATTTCTGGAGCTCGAACTAGCTCAGGAGTTTTGACTGCAGGGAACTGAGGAGTTATTCTGAGACCAGTACCACAACATGGAAGGCAATGTAATTAAATAGAAATAGGAGAGATTGTACACTTAAATCCATCTCTGAGACATTTAACCTCTGCTGGAGTAAATATGTGGTGTTTTTTAATGGATATATAAAATAGAGATGAAAACTAATATGCAAGGGAAAGAAAATCAGCGAGGCAACAAGCTCAGGATGACTGCATAACGAACATGAAGCTAACATGCCCCTTTTTGGAAACACTCATCATGCTTTGATCCACCATTATGTTTATCTTGAAAACATATTGTTTATGTAGCAGATTATGCTGTTGGCTTCTGAGGTCACTGTCATATGGTGAAAAGTCCGGTTTGCTGTGAGTAGAAATGTTAGGAAAAAACTCGTAGGTCAGCCAGTATAAAGTGGAGAGTCAAACTGTTGCACACTTTCCCTGGAATAAATGTCTAGTTACAGGTCAACATGTGCTTGAGGATTCCTGGCAGTTAGAGAAGGTCACCATATGTTAAAGAAAAAAAAAAGTCCAAAATTAAATAAATGAGGTTAATCTCCTTTTCTCATAGGAGCCCAGTTTTCCCTCTGAGCATTACTGATTCAGTCTAAGATTGCAGAAGACTGCACAGTAGGGAGAATCTTGCACTTAAATGAAGTAAGCAAGTAGCATGAAACACAGTTTAAATAAAATTGAGCATAAAACATATAAATATCTAACAAACTTTTAAGTATTGGTCAGATTTAGGCAACTGAGTGATGGATTAATTTGTCTAATTTGGATATCTAACAGATAGACATCTCAAGGCTTCCTTCAGAGTCAGTGAAGTACCATGGCTTTTTCCAGGGAAAATGATTTTTGGTCACCATCTCTCAGGGGGAAATGAATTGCACTCAAGTAATTGAGTGCAACTCAAGCTCACAACTCTGTTAATGCACATCATTATGGATACTTTATTACTCTTTACTGACGGAGGAAAGAGCCTAAATGTTGATCCTCTATGACTTTTGAAGCCAGTAATGAGACACCTAAATAGAGGTGAGATGAATCTGACCCCTGGTAAGAGCCTGGAGATGTACTTCTCTACATATTATGTGCCTAGAGACCCTAGAAAATAGATGAGTAACTTCCAATGAGTATTCTTCTTTGTAAGACTATAAAATTTTTTACAGAGCTGGATTTTCCTTTTCTAAACTTTTATTGATTTCACCTGGCTTTCACTTGCAGCTACTGGTTTCAGATAAAGTGATAGCCTTTAGTTCCTTTCCCGAGAAATTAGAATCAATGTATGTTTTACAGAGACTATTTCTATTTATGATTTGTATAATGAGTAACCATAATCGTAACATTACTGCAAATTACCCTCTTGGGTGCATCTGAGAAGGCAAAAATTATGAGCATGCTACTTCATCTGAGTAGTTCAGCTGCACCTTTGAATAGTGGTTTCTGCTTTGTTAAGAGATTTATCTGCAGGTATCTAAATTTCTCATGGAAATTGATTGAATGGTAGTTCCTCAAAGCCTCTGAGGATGTAGACAATATTGACTGTCCAAAGACAATTATATGATTTGAGGGTTGCTCTTATAAATATAGACCAGTTGAATAATGTTTTCAGAAAAATTAAGCAAAATTGAAAGAGGGTACCTGATGAGGACTCCACAATGCATCTGTCTCACACTGACATAACAAAAGCTCCAAACCAGAACTTTATGGTTGCCTCCTGGAAAAACAAACACCTATTTAGGATAGAAACCACAGCATACAATTAATTAATCTCTTCAGAATTCCCATACTGATTTGTGAATTCTGTCCAGAATTTTGGGTTCTTAGTTCAGTACCTTCCTGACCAAGCCATTTGTCCTGGTTACTAATGTTGGATTTTTCATAAATCATAGAATCATAGAATCATAGAATGCTTTGGGTTGGAAGGGACCTTTAGAGGTCATCTAGCCCAACCCCCCTGCAGTGAGCAGGGACAGCTTTAACCAGATCAGGGTGCTCAGAGCCCCATCCAACCTGGCCTGGAATGTTGCCAGGGATGGGGCCTCTGCCACCGCTCTGGGCAACCTGTTCCAGTGCTTCACCACCCTCATTGTAAAAAACTTCTTTCTAATGTCTAGTCTAAATCTATTCTTCTTTAGTTTAAATCCATTATTCCTTGTCCTGTCACAACAGGCCTTGCTGAAAAGATTGTCCCCATCCTTCCTATAGATCCCCTTTAAGTACTGAAAGGCCACAATAAGGTCTCCCCGCAGCCTTCTCTTCTCCAGGCTGGACAACCCCAACTCTCTCAGCCTGTCCTCGTAGGAGAGGTGCTTCAGCCCTCAGGTCATTTTTGTGGCCCTCCTCTGGACCCACTCCAGCAGGTCCATGTCCTTCTTGTGCTGAGGGCTCCAGAGCTGGACGCAGTGCTCCAGGTGAGGTCTCACCAGAGCGGAGCAGAGGGGCAGAATGACCTTCCTCAACCTGCTGGCCACTCTTCTTTTGATGCAGTCCAGGATACAGTTGGCTTTCTGGTCTGCAAGTGCACATTGTTGGCTCATGTCCAGCTGTTCATCCACCAGTACCCGCAAGTCCTTCTCCGCAGGACTGCTCTCAATCTCTTCATCTCCCAGCCTGTATTGACATTGGGAGTTGGCCCGTCCCAGGTGCAGGACCTTGCACTTGGCCTTGTTGAACCTCATGAGGTTCACACAGACCCACCTCTCCAGCTTGTCCAGGTCCCTTTGGATGTCTTCTTGTCTTTCTGTCGTGTCAACCGCACCACTCAGCTTGGTGTCATCTGCAAACTTGCTGAGGGTGCACTCGATCCCACTGTCTATGTCATTGATGAAGATGTTAAATAGCACCGGTCCCAGTACGGACCCCTGATGGAGGATGGATTAGTCTGTAACCAGCTTCCAGAGAACTACTCTGGCTCTGTCTGAAAGATACTCTGTCCATTAATATATTGTCTGAGGAAGGGCAGAAAAGGGTGAAAAGAGTAAGAATCATCACCAAGATAGCACATGGCAGAGTAGAATAAGTTACCGCTAACAAAGTCGTCTATTAAAGTCAGTGATCGTTGACCAGTGACCTGGCTGTTTATGAGTAATATCCATGTTCTCTGCAAATGAATGAAGTTTTGAGTGGAAACTGCCAGTGTTCCTGTTCGGTTCATTGCTCAATATTAGCAATGAAATTTTTTGTGACTTACATTTCTGGAGCAATAGAAGAAACTTCTATAGGAATTAGCATTTGTTCAGGTTCAGCCTGTCATGCCTCAGTTCTCTTTTAGTGCAAAAACTGGAGTAAAGGTCATGTCCACTTTAATTTGCCTTGCTTACTGTATGATTTTCTCAGCTAGCCTGCTGGACTACAAGCAATAAGGAATTTAGTTATGGGTATGAAACAGCAATCATCTACAAACCTACAAAATCCCTCAGAGGCCAGTTGTACTCTATTATCTCTAATTAGTTCTTTCCAACTAATTGGCTGTGTGAAAAGAAACCCTGAAGCTGCAGTAGTTCCAACAGCTATTTTCCTGCCCTGGTTTTAGTGATAAGTATTATACACAACCCTGTGACTCACTGTCCAGGCCACCACAAATTCTCATCCATGCAGTCCTAATTTCTGTGTCCTGACGTGTATCCTGGTCCCCATAACCCCCTGCTCCCACGAAATGAACTTATATCACTTCAAGTGTTCACAGTGTCAGAAGCAAGATTTGTTCCAGTAAAAGTATTATGAGTTTGTTGAAACTATTTTTTTCTTTTACCTTTGAATATAAAGGAAGATCTATTTTGAGGCATTGTAACTGCTGCTACCACTAGGAACACAATCAATATTCAAAGTAACAAGAAACAACTTGGGAATGCAGCTCCTTTTTGTTTTCTTTGCTATTTGAGTCACGACGTCTGCATTCCTGCAGCGGAATAGGTATGTGTTTTCAGCTGCATGTAGAGAGAAGCCTAAGAATGAATAGAAAATGTTACATCCTCATAAACTGTATCAATTACAAATTCTTAGTTGTGACACATGTTCCTGGAACAATTTTTTAGGAGTCAGTTGCTGTAATCCCAAGAAGCTGAACTGTGGAAATAGCACCCCCTGCCCCTGAATACCTTGTTCTTATTAATGAAGTCCATTGTTTGGTGGCTACAAGAACCATGCAACAGATTTGAGGCACACCCTGTTCTTTAGGAACTGACAGATCCTCTGCAAGCTTTGGCAGGATTTCACGTAATTTTGTGTCTCCCCATCACTTCCTGCACCACCAGATTGAAATGTGGTCAAATGTTTGGTTTTTTAATTTCCAGCCTCCAGTTCTTTCTCATAGTATTGGAGTGATTTTTATTAGAGTGAAGTTAGGCTCCACTCCAGGAAATGATAGCTATTTTGCCCACAAGAAACTTTCAGATGACATGCTTATTTAAAACAGTTTTGTCTATATTCCAGAATGCTTAATTCTCTTCGACAACTGAACTTCATAAATGGGAACGTAATTTTTCTCCCTCTTTTTATGTCTGTTTATTCAAATTCTTGAAGTTTGTAGGAGGTAACTTCTTGTCACAGGTACTCACTGAGTCAACTAGGAAAGATGCCCTCCTAGACTTGCTATTTGTGAATAGAGAAGGACTCGTGGGGGATGTGGTGGTAGGTGGTTGCCTTGGCCACAGTGATCATGAAATGGCTGAGTTTAAAATTTTTGTGTAATGAGAAAAAAGGACAGCAGAGGTGCTACTCTGGACTTCATGAGAGCAAACTTTATGCTATTCAGGGAGCTATTTAGCAGAGTACACTGGGAATATGCTTTTGAGGGCTTAGGAGTCCACGGGTGCTGGTCAGTCTTTAAAAGCCACCTTTTAGAAGCACAGGAACAGGCAATTCCACTGTGTCATAAGTCAAGCAAGTGGGGCAGAAGACCATCTTGGCTGAACAGGGAACTCCTCTTGGAGCTTAAGAGGAAAAAGAAATTGTATGATCTCTGGAAGCAAGATCAGGCTTCACAGGAAGATTGCAGAGCTGTGGTTTGTATATGCAGGGAGAAGACATGAAAGGCCAAACTCAGTTAGAGCTGAAACTGGCCAGTGGTGTGTCAGATAACAAGAAGGGCTTTTTAAAGTATGTTAATAGTAAGAGGAGATCTAAAGAAAACATTGGACTGATACTTGTTGAAGATGGTCATCTGACTAATAGAGATGAATAAAAAGCAGAGGCATTCAATGCATTTTTTGCCTCAGTCTTTAATAATACTGGCAGACCTTGGGCTGCTTGGTCCCCTGAGTCAGAGGACCACAAGTGTGGGAACAGTGACTTTCCATTTGTGGGCACTGCAATTGTAAGGGACCTGTTCTGTCACTTAAATGTTCACAAGTCCATGGAGCCTGATGGGATTTATCCCAGAGTTCTGAAGGAGCTAGCAGAAGGAGCTAGCAGATGTTATGGCAAGACTCGTCTGTATCATGTCAAAGGTCTTGGGCATCTGGGGAGGTCCCTTGTCCCTAGTATCCAGGGACAGGATGCGAGGGAGTGATTCAAAGCTGCAGTGGGGGAGGATTAGACTGGACATTAGGAAGCATTTCTTTACTGAGAGGGTGGTCAAACACTGGAACAGGCTTCCTAGAGAGGCAGTCGGTGCCCCAGGCCTGTCAGTGTTTAAGAGGCATTTGGACAATGCCCTTAATAACATGCTTTAACCTTTGGTCAGCCCTGAATTGCTCAGGCAGTTGGACTAGTTGGTCATTGTAGGTCCCTTCCAACTGAAAAAGTCCTATTCTATTCTATTCTATTCTATTCTATTCTATTCTATTCTATTCTAAATTACTTTGAGATTTTTCTCATAAGAATATGGAAGTTGCAGTATTTCAGACCCTTTTCCAGCAGTCATTAGGCTGGTTTTCATGAGTTGCGTTGAAGAGCAGTTGAGCTTTGTGAATCAGGAGTAATTCCACTGGAACCAGTGATTTTACCTTGATTCTATTCACTTTACCTTGATTTTATTCACTTCTAGAGAAGCAGAAATAGATCAGTCTTAAATGTTGACTAGAGAAGGCATTTTAACAAATGTGTAAGGCATTCTCACAAGCAGATTTAAGTTACACACAGCACCCGCTGTAAACAAGAAAAATGGCAATGCAGAATCCAGGTGCAGTTTCTGTATTGTAACTACTGGTTCTGCAATACCAATAGTCTGATCCTGTTTTATATCCCTCTATCAAGAAACAAATTATCCAGGAGAAGTCACAGGAAACCTCAGAAAAGATAACGGGAATTAGAGATGGACCCCTGGTACAGGTAGCATGCTACTATCCCTTCCCAACATAAAAGTTGTCCTGTGTCTTCAGTAATTCCCATCATCATAAGAGAAATTGTATGTTATTTGGACCATACCAAGCCTTTTTCCACAGAGAAATCTATGTTATCTGTTGCCAGAGGCTAGTTTTTGGCAGCCTAATGGATTCACACATAGTTACAGGTTTAGTGCAATGTTCAGAAATCACTCATTTAGTTAAAATACCTATTATGATTAATTGTCTACTGGAAATTTTGCACATTAGTCAAGAATGTCTAACTGTTAGAAAAGAGGCTAGAGCTGCAGATCAAGGTGATTTTATTTCCTTGGCCACAGGCTGTGCCAATGTCATAAACTCAAGCCACAAAAAAAAAAAAAATCTAGCAGATCCAGTTCCTGGTTCTGATTCAGCTTTTATTTGTAGTCAGAGTTACACATGCATGTGACAATGCAGTGCTCTGCAGAAATATCTAAGACTGCTTGATCACAGAGTGTCGTCTTAATGTTGGGAATTAAAATAAGCAGTAAACTTTACCAGTTTTCCTGACAAGCTATGTAAACGTAACTAGGATTATACAGGCATCAGGTTGCTGACTTAAATAGAAGACATCTACTTGATGCATCTCAGGTGAATTAAAGTTGGGTCTTCAGACCTTTAATGTGGAATTTATCTTGCAGATTGAGACACCTACATTTAGGTGGTCACATATAGGTGTCTGCATGTAAATTGTGTACTTACACTTGTATCACAGCCAGGGGAGCTCTAGCTAACCTACAGTATACCCTAGCTGACCCTCAGCAATTCAAGACAAAGAATAGCTCATACTCTTAAAATACCTTCTCAATATATTCCTCAGTTCCTTTGTAATTTCAGTTTATGTTCCAAATATTTTCCTAAGGCACTTCTCAGGCCATAAAACTGGACACAGTGTATATGCTATGGAAATGAAGGAACACATATAGAGGTTTTGATTTATTAATGATTAGTAGTTATCTTTCAAGCTTGCTTTCTCATTTCTTGCTCTTTCAAACAATTTTTTGACAGAATGCTAGTTTAAATTATGTAATTTTTAAACAACTAGATCAATAGCTAAACCCACAACCATTTTTGAGTACATAGTATTTTTCACGTATATTGTCTATAATATTTTATCAGAGGTTGATCTAACATAATGGAAAAGCTTTGCACTACCATTGAGAATGATTTGGAGCAGCAAGTTAGTAAGCAGCTAGAGCTTTCACAGAAACTGCTATAGTATCCCTTCTTACTTGATTAAATATAAAGTGAAATGTGCTTGACTGGAGCATACATGCTTTGACTATAGTGTTTGAACTACATTGCAAAGGCAGAATTGAAACCATACGTTAATGGAATGCGGATATTGATGACAGGAAGGATGTTCTCATAAACAAAGCATTGGAAGCCATATCTCTTTCCTCCTTCTGCTTGTTTCATTCTACTGGCCAAGTACATCCCATGACTCAGTTTGTTTTAGTTACTGGAAATAAGCCTAAGAGTACAGTGGACAGCAAGAAAGGTAACTGCTTAAGCGCAGCAGTAGCAGCAGCGTTTGTGAAATCATTAGCACAAATGTGAATTTGAACAGAATGGGTCTCCTGTGTAGGAGTGTAACCCTCTATTGTCAAGGTAAAAAACTTAGTGCCAATAGACGTATTTTTCTGCTGTGACATTTAGATACTGGCAGCAAGCACACAAGAAAGCATTCATTGTCAAGCGGTGAATCTGTCTTCATATAGGTGGAGGAATGGTTGTATAATGTATATTTGATTGGTTCAAGACAAGTCTCATCTGGAACTAAGAAAGTGGTTGCTGGGAGATGAACTCTGAGAAAAAAGCTGTAGTTCTGACAGTGCAAACAGATGCTTTTGCAAAATGTACTTACCTCCTCATAATATAGACAAATGGAACTGGCATCTATTTTGCTGCAACTCTGTCATTACAAGCAATGGAATTATTTTGCATCAAACCTCTTATCCATTAGAAAAGACTAAAGAGGCCTGGTAGTAAATACATCGAAAATGATATAAGACTCTTCACCATTTTAGAAAACTTCCATGAAAGATTTTTCGTCTCTGCAGCCCATAACTGTTGGTTGGCTCTCCTGTAAAACTGACAGTGCTTTAGATTCTTGTGGAAGATGCCTTTTGAGGAGGTTTAGCATAAACGAATAATATGAAATATTACTTTTCATGTTAAAGCAGAGGCAATCAATGAAATTTCCCCATGATAGTCAGAGGAGCCTTATATTCACTTTGTTGGTGGGTTGGTCCTGACCTTGGAGATACCTCATCTTTCACCAGTGATGTGAGTTAGTGTGCATCTCTTAGCTTGCTTATAGAACCTGTTAATAGTAAGTCTATTATCAGTGCATGATGGGACTGGGGGGACTGTAGGGAAAAAGGATTGTTGTACAGCTTAAGCACTGGGGTGTTGCCCTAGAGAACTGTCCAGGTTTCTACCACAGAATTTGTTTTTGTATAAGCAAGTGCTGTAAAATCTGAGCGTTAGCCAGATTTTCCACTCATGGATGATATGCTTGGATTCCTCAGTCTCTGGGTACCCAACTTAGCATGAATTAGTCTTGGCATTTCAATCTGCAGCTGAAGTCAAAGAGCAATATATGGCTAACTATTCTAAAAAAACAGGTGTCAGTCTTAGATTCAGTTGTTACAACTCAGTAGACATGTTTGACTTCACAGCTGGTATATTCTATTTATTAATCTCTTGGGAATGGGATGTCATAAAAAATAAAAGTAGAATACAAATATTTCTCCAAAAAGATGATGATTAGGTAGTAGTTATTTCTAAAGAATGACTTAAATATTTAAAGGATATAGTTATAAAAATGTTCTGACTAATGCATAAGCAGTGTGCCTTTCAGAATAGATTAACAAAATCTACCTGTGGGACATTTTTATTTGATTCTGCTTTTGTTTTAATGCAAGAGTATTCTGCTTTTCTCCAGGAAATTCTACATTCTTGCCAGGCAATTTTTAACAGAATCAAAATTTTTTTGAATGTACAAAAAAAAGCCAGGTCCAGTGAGAATATTCGAGGCAGGGGGTGGGGTGGGGTGGGGGTGGAAATTCATAGATGAAGTCTTCTATGTTTAATGAGCAAAGATTTTTGTGGAAAAGACTGACATACTAGTCAGACATGGCAGGATGGGGGCATGCTTTAGGTAACTCTTTAGAGGAAAGAGAAAGAGTAATTTTGCCAAGAAATACAGTACATCAAGAGAAATAACATTGACAATGAACTGGATTTGGCTAGAACTTTTCCAGATTCCTCCTTTGTATCATGTCCATTTTGCCTGATTTCATATGCTGCCTGTTCTGCATTCAATAAACTGCAGAAATTCCTAAAGTTAGAATTTTTAGTCTCTTCTGTGAAAGTAAGCAAAAGCAAGCAGTTTTGTTGAATCACAGCCTCAACAGTTGCCCAGATAGCTGGAAATATTGCCCAGAAATAGCTGTTGCATTCAGACAGAAAAAGTCATTATATGAACATCTTTCTTTCTATGAACAAACACAACTGCTCAGTGCTACCACGTCAAGCAAAAAGTACATGAAATAACTCAAGCATTTCCTTCACTGAAAATAACTGAGCTTCCTGCCTAGATACTTTACGTAGAAGGGTTCAGAGGATGTGTCATCTGTGTCCCGCCTGCCCCACCCCCACAAAAAAAAAAAAAAGAAAAAAAGAAAGGATCAGATACTGAAAAACCCATGTAACTCAGCAGCAGAAAGACTGCTAGCAAACAGCAAATTGGTGGAGTTTGCTTGCATGAGGGAATCTAAATCTACTTAGTTTGCAGGGCTGAACAGTAGATACTCCTCTAATGTCTTCAGTTCATCCCTGAAGTACAAACAAGATTTCAGCTGATTTGTAAACATGAATGCAGAAGATCCAGCTGTGGGAGGAAATGACTAATAAGGAATGCATGACAACTTGACTTACTGTTGACTTCTTGAGTGACCAGTTCAAATAGCCAGAGGATGTGTTAACTAAACCAACAACCAGATTCCAGTGGGTGGAGGTTATGACAACATTTGTCTTTCCAATCCCATGCCTGCTGACACAGATACAGGGCAGATTTCTACTGTTTCTGAACACTCTCTGACACATGGATCAGCCGCGAAGTTTGCATAGCTTGTTTTATCTTTAGATTGTAAGAAGACACAGGGTAGGAGCAAGGGAGAGGAAGTGACCTAAACTAGTGAATAGTAGATAGGTCTAAAACCATGTTGCTTTTACCTGTTTCATTAGGTTGTACATTTTGGCATTTTCGTAGCAGGTCAGAAAGACAAGGCTTTATTCATACTAAGTCATTAAGTCAAGATATTCCAGACAAGTTGATGCAAAGCATTAAAAGAAATTATTATGATCCTTCTCTGAGCTTTCCAACAATACCAGCTCTTTCTTACTGGAGTACTGCGAAGGGACCTAATTTGCAGGCTCAGAGAGGATTCTGACTCTAAGAGACTTGTGCTGTGCTCTAACAAGCACATCTATCATACTGGTTAAGAATTTTTTTTAATGGCAGAAGGCATAGGAATCACTTTAGAGACTCCTATTTTAGTCACTTCTGTCTTGTTTTAGAAGACTAATAAAAAAAAGGCCTCTCATCATGACATGCCAGTGTGTTATTGATACATAGCCACTGTTTCAGCCCCTTGCAAAAAAATGACCTTTGCATCCTTTCACTGTAATGGCAAACAAGGTACATAGCCCTCAGTTTTGTAGTGTCAGAATGTTTCCTGTGAATAAATTTTATCCTCAGAAAGCTTCTGTGAAATTTGGAGGTATTGCCTCATATTTTTTGTGAAAATTGAAGCAAAGAGTATTGTGAGATAATTGCCTTTCATTACATGGGAAGTCTAAATTAGAAATTGTGTTCAGATCACCCAAGTGCCAGAATGCAAGGAAATCATCCTTCCTATTGTGTTATCCTTTGTCAAGGACACAGAACAGGTAGCAATGCTCAAGTCCTTGTTTGTTCTTTATTTCATAGTTAATAATATGGACTAAAAAGTGCCGGTGAATTTTATGCCAAGTTATTGGTACTTTTAGAAATGAATATTATCTTAGCATTTTACAGCACAAATCATCACAGCAGCATTTGCTGGTCCTGTTATACATTGATGAAAGTTACGGGTTTTTCTTTTGGTAAACTTACACATTGCTCATAACATTTCTATCTTTTCCCTAAAAACTGTTTGTGTATCAGAGCTGCCCCTGTCTGCAAAGTTCATTGTTGTCAGTTGATTGGTGAGCTAATGACAGTCCATACTTTTTAGAACTAGAATCTAGACCATGTACACTTAAGTTTAATTCCTCCCTTTTTAATGCCTTTTCTCTTTAGTGCCATATCTTGCTTCTAAAAAGTAGAAGTACTGAAGTGGATGGACAAACCCTGGAAATGCGTTTGACAAATATTTCTTTTTGCTACTTCATTGTGTAGTTTAAAATTGTCATTTTTAAAAAGCTTTTACATATAAAGTTATGTGCGTTTCTCTTACCTTGCTACATGCCCAGCAGAGGATACCCAGGCGAAAGTGTTTTTAACTGTCTCAGCAGAAAGGACCTTTCCATACAAACTTGAATATAGTATAATTTCCTTAACAAAATGTCAAACATTGACATAGTTGTTGTCCACAATTGTTACAATTCCTTTCATCTTTTCTTTCTGTTATGTTGGCTTTTCTTAAGTGGATTAATACTGGTTCCTACTTGGGCCTCACAGGCAAACTCCCTTTTCAACTTCCCAGCTAAGTAAGAAAAGTATCCATCAATACAGAGAACACAAGAAAGAAGAAATTAAAGCTAGAATCTGACCTCCTACGTAAGTTACATGAGTCATGAATCTCTTAGACAATATAACGAGTAGTTTGCAAATAGAGCAAAGCATCTAAATGTAGGACTTTGCTGTATTTATTAAGAAACCACATAAGTCATGGTGGCTTTATTGATGACTGTAATTGTGCTTAGGAGAATAGAAATTATTGTACAGTTCATTGATGGAACATAGCACTGATATAAACCAGACTGGTTTGCATATAGAGTGCCTTTTACAGGCATTTAGAGTAGACTTTGGCCGGTGTAAATCAGTGTAATTCTGACTTAGAGATCGCAGAATCGTTTAGACTGGAAAAGGCCTTTAAGATCATCAAGTCCAACCATATGCTGATTTATCCTAGTTGAGGACTATGGTCATTAAAATGTAAATCCCGTAACTTTTTTTCTGAACCGTTACCTTTTTAGTACCTGATAAGTGAGCTACAAGTGTCATATCAATGGCTTTTGAGATGGATGTGTACGGTGCATATGGAAAGACATCACATATACAGATATATGTACATACTCTCTGAGAGTAACCTATTCCAAGCATTATAGCACTGGGTTGGGAGTCAGGACATCTCAGAGTATTGGCAACACTTATGACAGAGTGAGACCAAAATCTAGAATATTGCAGGTAGTTGTTGCAGGACTCTCTTGACAGAGAACAAAAGCACTATATTCACTGGTATTTTACCTTACTTTTAATGAAGTGTATCGACTTCTGTCTGCTTTTTTCCTGGTGAAGGGCAAAAGACAGAGAATCTTCTGTTTAGAATACCTGAGACATATTTTTAGTGTTAAAAGAATACCCGAGGGATATATTTAGTGTTAAAAGCACCTGGGATACCATAGTGATTAGCAGAGAATGAATAGTTAAAATAAAAAAAGGGCTTGTGCATTCTGAAATCTTTGTATTTTCTGATTTAAGCTAAAACCAAACTGGAAAAACATTAAAATCAGATGTGCTAATAGATGACAAGGAAAGAAGTTATTTTTGTCTGTCTGTCCAGAATCAAAGACATGCAAAACCTTTGGAGAATGCCTGTCTTCATGGGATTTTTAGAATGAGACCTAAGAAGGAAATGAATTTTAGAAATATAAAACAATAAAATACCAGATTAGCAAGACTGTCATCTGAACCTCTTAAGGTTTGAAAAAGTTCATATTTTAGGTAGCAATCTGTCGTTACTGCTGCTTTACAGAGGAGTGAGTGCATCTCTCTCTGTATATATATTTATACTTTTTCTGTTTCTTTAATATTTTGCAGAGCTATGCAACAAGAATTGGAAAAGAACAAAGTTTTTTAGATGTGTAAGCAGGACAAAAAAATACCCTCTGTTTGGTTTTTTGATGGAAGTCCCAAGTCACATATCACCTACAGCAATGAGTTTATATTCCTTTTCTTTCTATTTTATCTCTGCTCTCTATTTTTCATATTTGATGACTTTTGCTTTAGTTTGCCTTATGGCCATAAAAGTGAACTGTCGTCATTAATTCATATCTAATCCTGATGATGTGCTTATACCCAACTTGATGTATAAGATGTGAGAAAGTCTGTAAAAATCAGTAATGATTTTCTAATGTGTGGAATCGGGCACAGTGAAAAATAACTGTAGAAATTGATCCAGTTTTGGTGGCGGTATGGCAAAAAGGTGGAGCTCAAATGTGGCATTCGACCCTTTAGTATTGCCAAAGCCAGCTGCTGCACATGGCAAGGTAATCACATCTCTATTTTTCAGTAGTGGAACTTCCTTTGCTTCATTTACATTTGCAAAAAATGCTTTTAAGAGAAAAAAATGGTATTTTCTTCTCAGATGATGAGTGCACCGGTGAGTGCTGTATTTCTTGAACTTGATATACTAAATTCCATCAAGTACCATTTTTCCAGTGACTGATGAACTTATAGCAATGGTATTTTTCAGACTGGCATGACAGCCAAATGTTTGTGATACCATTTTATGATTGCCATGTCCCTGTACCTCTCCCCTCCCCTCCAGCCCCTGCTATTTAGTGGTATGTTTCCAGGCACTGAGACTGTTCCGAACCTGTCTGTACTAGTAAACTGTCTTAACCCTAAAAATAGGTCAGCGACCTGCAAGGTGCCTTTGGGAAGCGGTCTCTCTGCTTCTCTAGCTGTCAGATTATGCTTGTCTGGGCTAGGGTAGTTGATGACCTCCGAAAGCTCCAGGATGAAGGTCCTGATTGTCATATTTGAGTGTAATTATAAGAAATTCCTTTGTGCCACTTCTATTTTGTGCAGCAAATGTGTCTGTAACACACCAAAACTGTGGTGTGATCTAACAACAATCACAAAGCTCACTGACTTCTAAATTTCATTGACTTTTCTAGTGCTGACCAAGATGCATATGTATATGCAACATAGGATAATACACAAACAATTCCAAACCCAAACAATCCACTGTGTCTACAGCTCAGCTAGGAGAAGACAGGAGAACAGCCACGAGACAGTCAATCACGTTTCTTAAAACGTGGCCAAAAGGTGCTCACAGACAGCACTGATAGATACATATAGCAGACCAGCTTCTGCTATTTATCAGGTGTATTTTAGCTTAGGTTATGCCTGTTTTCTACCTCAGAGATATGCAGTGTAGGTTTTTGGCAACTCTTATTCCTTTAAGACCATGACAGTCAGACAGCTCATTTAAAATTGAGCAATTTGCTTTGGCAATTTTGTGTATTATCATATCATATAAACTGTACTAGCACAAGCAGTCTTGAACCATAATTTACAATGTATTTTGGAACTTGGTGTAGTTCTGCACTGTGACTCTGAAATCGCACTTTCTGTTTTTATGAAACTCCAAACAGTGGGAAGCAGGTGGCTTAGGCAGAGCCTTACATCAGTCTCTGTAGCTTCAGATTCTTGATCACTTGCCAAAACCAAAAAAAGACTGCAAGCTGCAAAGTGACTTCAGTTGTATGGACCCACTGTTCAAATGTATAAAGCTTTGGCAAATGAAAGAGCAAGCTACACTTGTATTGCTTGTATCTTAGAGCAGTTGAGAGGGTAAGCACTGAAAACTTAGGCACTTTAGAAAGTGCATAATAAACCTATTGCTAAAAATATGGGATTTTTTTTAGCTAAATTAAAAATAATCTTAGGCTTGTTATAAGGTGTGAGGGACATCCCAGGGATAGCAAAAGCAGACGTTTCCTCCTAGTTGTTTTTCTTCTACCTGTTTGTTTTCCATTTGAATTGTCTTTGTTCTTTCTATGCTCAGTGTCTTTTTATGCTTGTTTTCTTGTTCTGCTTGTTTTCTGTGAGTAATTTCTAATTCACTTTTATGTCGGGATTGTCTCCCTCTCTCATTCTCCTAGAAAGAAAATAAACATGATAACCACAATGTTTGAGTGGGCTCACAATTAAATAAAGAGTCCTTCCATCCTTTCACAAAACACAAAGTACTGGACTCACTGATCTTGGTTATGCTGTCTGTAACATCAAGACTTGCCAGCGAGTACTGAACGCTGCTTGTCTGCGGATGCAATAATGGTTACCAGCTTGAACTGTTTGTGTCTTAACCTCTTCCATTCCCATCCAGGCTCTGTTATTTTGGGGTTTAAATCTTCCGCAAGTTGGTTTGTTTCTATTCTCAGTCCTTCTACAGTGGGAAGTAGGATATAGAGTGATAGAAGCAAGTAATTAATTACAGATTAAAGCTAATGATGTTTTCAGTGCAAAAAAAGAGACTCGTGGAAATAATGGGTTCATACGTCCATGTATTATTAAGCTAGTAGTTTTTATCAGCTAAAACCTTAGCTGATAATGTGTGTTGATTCTTAGGAAACTGAAATAATCTTCTGATTTAATGTTAAATTTCTATGCAAGGGGAAGACCCATTAAAACCACTTCATGATGTGTAGCTTTTAATTTAGCCAAACCTGAGTGATTAAATTATTACACGTGATGTAAGCCCAGCAGTGAGTCAGCCAGCAATTAAACTTAGGCAAAAATCTGCCTTGTCATTCCAAAAGCAGTAATACCATCCTTTGCTTCAATAGCTTCAGTCTCAGGCAGACATTTTGCAGACCATCTGCTGTGCAGTTTTGGTGGACCTGCATCATACCAACCTGCAATTTTTTTCTCCTTGCAATTTGGTATATAATCCTCCCCTTTTTACAATAGTTTTGCAATAAAGGAAATAATTTTTATCAATATGTTTTGAAATTTTCATCATATCATTTTGGGGGACCTGTATGGTGTGTGTCTGTTGTACTCTAGCTGGAAAGTATAAGTTTGGCCAACATATTTTACTGTTTAACAATGATAACAGGCAACTGAATTTGCCAAAGCGATTTTAAGAGACAAAGGAATAGGTCAAGATGGAAATAAGTAATCAATTTTAATGTAATGGGGTACAGTCCATATCTATATATCTTTCTGTTAAACATGTTTTCACAGTCTCCTGTATTTTGTAAAACAAAAGGTATACTGATTTTATACTTTTATTCAAAATAATATACTTCAGTATTTAATTTTTCCTGTGTAGAGTACCTCAGGAGTGTTGTAAACTTCCATAGAACTGCAGAGCTCAGTATGAAATGGAATTCTATTTAACATCATTCAGTTGTTCCTGTGGTATGGCTGGTGAGCATTAGGTAATGGATCAAAGTATTTCTGCTCACCCAAGCCTGGGGATGCTCCACAATGAAAGACTGAGTAGTTGTGATTAATTAGACTTGCCTATAAAGGAAGGCATAAATACATTATTATGTTCTTTAAAAATGTGAAAGGTTATTAAAAGTAAGGAAATAAACTCTTAAGTTGATATGTTTGTGCAACAGCATGGGAAATTTAAGGAGAACAGGAAAAAGAAAGCCTGCAGTTTCTAAAGACAGATAAATCTTAAAGCAGATTTCTTTTGAGATAATTCTGGGATCTCCATTACTGAATGCTTTAAAAATTGGGTCCAAAAGACGTCATTCAGGAATAATAAAGGGAAGAGCTGATTCTGATTTAGGCAGGAGAATAGACCAGAATTCCTCACCAGGCCTTTCAGGCTGTACCTGTAGGTTTCTCTAACAATGGTGACAATTTTGACTCAAGGTGCGTATCTTGAATCATAAATACTATATGTAAATATATTTGCATGTACAGATGTAAACACTGTTCACACCTGTCCATTCTCTGAATATTTCTGGTTTTGAAGCTGCCTGGTTTCAGGAAATTAATTGGGATGTTCTGCAGTATATATGGAAATCTGATTTTGGGTTACATTGTTGCTTGCTTGAACAATGTCACAGAATGGTGCCTGCCTTTTAGCACTGACCCATTTTTTAAGACAACAGGCCAATTTTATAGTTCTAATAGATCAAAATAAAATGAAAGTATTATAGTGCTTTGTTTAAAACATTTAGCTATGACCAAGACCTATTCATTCTAGAAGAGCCTTTTCTATTCCTATACTTTGTTTATATTTTCAGGCAAATTAAGTGCAACTTTAAATAATTTCTTTAGAAATTTAATGTTGCACTGTTTTTTTATGGCACAGTATGTTGTGTGGAATTTCTTTTTCCATTCCTATGTGGACTGGCCAAAACCTGTGAATCATCCAACATACAATGAACTGAGTGGTGTTCTTTTCAGTTTTTATGGACTGAGGTATGTCCATAAATATATGAATTCCAATCTTCTTTCATCTATGTCTCTTGTGGGTCAGCTGTGAGTTCTACAGGGAGATTGTATGAAGACCATACATAGGTAAGTAGAAGGGAAAATGCGTTTTTTTAGTGGTAAACAGTTGTTATGATCTGGTGTGGTCTTGATCCACAACTGTTCAGCAATGTTCTCCTCAACTGATAATACTGCAGCTTCACTGGGATAGCCATGAGGCATTTGCATCTGCCAGCATAACTAATGCTTTGCAAGCAATTCCGTAAAGTGGAGTGGGTGAGGAAGTAAGCAGTCCAAATTTCATTTGGTTGCCGTAAGGACTAAAAGAAAGATCAAAAGGGAGAAAATGGGAGTCTTTGCATGTAAATAAAGAAATGTTGAAAACTGAGAATAAGAATTGGGTGTATTTAAACAGCCTGAAGTGAAGTGGCAGTAAGGGAGAAGAAGAATAAGGATAGAAGTGAAAAATAGATGCAGAGACATTTTATAGGGATTATTACTGGCTGTCAATCAGTTCTGCTTGATTTCTAATACAAAGAGAGCCTTTGAATAGGAATGCCCTAAATGGGTGAAAAAAAGCTGGAAAAGGTAAGAAAAGAAGAAGGAAAATATGAAGACAAACAAACAAATTGAATGTTCCATTCTCAAAGTGCTGAACAAAATTGCCTTAAAACATGATAGGAGTACAAAAGAAAACTACCCAAAAGTTAAAGGCTCTTTTCCATTCAGATCACAAGGGTTCCACAAGCTATGATTGGATCCTAATACATTTGCTCTTTTGCACATTGAAACAATGCTGAAGCTCTAGGCATGGATGCAACAATGCAAAGCAGAATAGAACTGCTTTAAAACCTGAGTTATTCCCCATTTAGTAATAAGACATTTGATATCTTTCAGGGAATTATAATGTGGTTGTAAAAATGTTTTCCCAGTCTGACACTTAGGTATTCAATCCAGCAGCACATTTGTTTTCATAGTATTTGAGAAACACATTTGGTTCTTTTTCAAATTACAGTAGAGCAAATGAAAAAACACAAATAAAACTAAAAAAAGAAAAAAAGGAAGTTACTGCTTTCAGATGTTCTTCCACACTTCTCTAATTCAAACATTGCTTTGTTTTTTTGAAATGTAATTTTGCACGCCCTCCCAGTCCACCCTGTAGTGGTTGTGGACTGGTACTTTTGGCTACTCAGGGAAATAAACATTTTAAAATAACTCAATGCATCATTTTGGCAAAACTGCTCCTGCACATGTTTAGCCACAACACACTCAACCAAAAAATGTCAGACAGTTTTAAAACTGGAACATGTGGAAGTGGCACTGAGACATATAATAAGCCACAACAAGAGTGCGCATTAGCAGATTGCTGGTATACTTCTTGGATGTGATGTGAGCCTGGAGACCAAAGGCTGAGAGACTTCAGTATCTTCAGAAGTGGGTTAATAGCACACTGCTGTACATCTTGACATGATTAATTGGTCTTAAATGCAGCTTGCTGCTAACATGTTTCATTCAACTCTTTAGAGTTTCATATACTGTATCTTTTCACTACGAACAATAAAGACCAGTAGAGGAATAAGAGAAAAAATAGTTGTGATTTTCAACATACTCTCTCATTTTTAAGAATTTTTCTCCTCAGCCTTCTTGGCTTACTCAGTCTCTTTCTGATGAATTCTTTTTGCTCCATGAAGCTGGCCTGTCCTCTCAGTAGTAGTTTAAAATGCAACAGCTATTATTAAAAAAAAAAAAAATCAGCAGCCAATTTGGAATATTGAAGAGACCTGCTTTGGCCTTTGCTTGTGTAAATTTAACTGCCTATTAATGCTCTTATTATCGGCTCACTGTTATATTTCAGTGTAATTCCCACATGATAGAGATTTAAAACTGCCTTACACTTGTGGCTCTGCAAATGCTTCAGGTATATTTAAGCTTATTAAAAATGCACAGTCTATTCAAATGCTATGTGCCTCTTCATGGGCAGAACAGAAGTCCTCTTGGCTCTCTGTTTCTTGAGACTGTACGTAAGAAGAAGTAGGAGCAGGATTTTAGTTTTCAGAATAGGTGTATGCTTAGAAATGACTTCCACAGGATTGTCTAAAGTGTAGCCATATCAGAGTTGTTTTGTAATCTCCCTTACTCATTCTATTTATGCTCAGTTAAAGAACTGTAAATTTTGTGGAGATGTTGTGTATATTGTTTCTGCAAAATGCTTCCCACAGAAACTGTAGAGTGATGAAATTATGCATCACTTGATTTTAATGTTTTTTTTGTTCATGGCCTCAGAAGTGGCTTGTGTCCAAAGAATGCCCGTCAGTATACCTGAAAGTACACATTCCATTTTGTTGGAAAACTAAGGGTGAGATTTTTCTCACTCAGACTCTTAGTCTGAGTGACTCCCTCTGATGGTCAATGGAAGGAGGTTGTCACCTCTGGAGAGTGACTCATATGATCCTAAAATGTAATTTTGTACACTGAATGAAAAGGAGTCCCAGTTGCCATTTAGATGGCTAAAGACAAATCAGATGAACGTCTATGTATACATCTATTTATATAATCTGAACTAGCATGTTTAAAAATGTAATTCAGGAAAGAGTTTCCTATCTAGCACACTTTTTATTTAATTAAAATGTAGGAAAACCAAAGATATGTCATCTCTGAAGAGGAAGTGGAAACGGCAAATGTATTTGCTTAATGAGATAGAACCATGTTAAAGGATCAAAGTAAAGTTTAACTATTTACATCTTTTCTGTTTGACAGACTGTCCATTGTAATTAAAGTAAGATAAAACCACAGCGTTCCAGTATCATTCCTACAAAGGAGGATACCATTCTTCCAGATGTCATAAGCAAATGCTAGACTGGCTAATATCAGTTCATATGTTAAGGATCAATATTTGCATCCTGCTCTTCCAGTAGTGTGAAATTATTCTAACTTGTTATATTGCAATGGTTCTCCTAAATGTCTGAAGAAAAATATATATGTATTCTCAAATACGGTAATTGTAAAATTGTAAAAAATGGTAATTAATTTTTAGCAGAGTATAAACAAAATAGAGAATTCATTTTAATGTGCCATAATCTACTAAACTAATGCCTGGAAAACAAGGATTCATCTTCTGGGCTGCCAGTCTAACCGCAAATTCTTTGTAAAATACCTGGCTCAGCATGTACTATTTACTTTATGAGGGCAGGGAATGCCCAGTGGCATAAATTTTTTTTTTTTTCTTTTAATATAAAGGAGACTGAGAATGTAAGAGGGTGAGTTTGCCTTGAGCCATATTCTTCTGTGAATACAAGTACACACCGGGAAGTTCCTAGCAGGCTGATACAGGGCAGAATTCCTTTCTTTTCCTCCAAGTTTTTAGTGCAAGCTTATCACAAACAACTTTTTGTAACTTTTTCTGGATGAAGAATCTAAATCTTTTAAAAGGTGTTTGGTTTATATAACTTTAAATCTGTGCTGTCTTCATTTTCTGTGAGTTGCATTTTGACCTTTGAAAGCACCTCATGTGCAAAGGCAACAGCGATTTTTCTTTGAGTGAGGCTAGAAGACAAAACACATACCAGTTTCTCACATGGCAATGTCTTTTTTGTTACACTCTGCAGCTTTCATTGTGCAGAGGAGCTCAACACAGATTTAGATTCTGCCTTGGAGTTAACAGACACACTGAAACAGATTCTAAGCAGGTATAAATCAGCATAGATGCCACTAAAGTGAGTGGAACAGTATCTCATGCCAGAGAAAGGTCTGGTCAAAGTTTCTTCTGTTGTTTCTTTTAGAACTGAAACCAAATGTAAATTTACTAAAAAAAATATCCAAACACAAAACAATTCCCAACACTTTTTATTCTGCTAGTCACGATGGATTCAGCAGGAAGGGCTAACAGAACTGTAGACCCATGAACATGGCCTTGTGTCATGCACACTCCACTTCTCCAGATGGCAGGAGAAGATGTGCTTCTGAATCACCAACAGCAGCTTTGTGGCTACATGGAGTCCTGGTAGCAATAAGAAAATTAAAAAGAGAATAGCAGGAATGGCTGTTTTTCTGAAGTTTTTGCAATGAGACAAATGTCAGTGTTTTTAAATCAAGCTGGCAAAACTAAAATGTTGTCAATAAAGTGGAACTATGGGGTTGGTAAGAAAAAATGTTGCTCTCTTCTTCCACGTGTGACTGAAAAGTTAACAGTATTGAGGCTAATAATAAATCAATAGCACACTTCTCCCAAACCAGCAACAAAAATGGTTGTTTACTAAACACAGGGTATGAACTGTAATGCTGTCTGTAGCACTCAGTGAAAGTAAAGGCAGTATTTGTTAAGATACATTCATACTATTGAAAGTACAGCATTATCAAGTTTCGTGGAATCCATGTGGGATTATCATATTATGAATTTACTGTCCTAATAAAACTCAATCATAAAACTAAGAAAATTGTCAGCCTACAATTTACAAAAAAGTAAGTCAATTCCTCTAGGTGATTTTTTGTAGGTGGCGAATGTTTTTAATAAATGAGAATAAGGTACTTCACAGTTATCCCTTTTTACTATTTTCACCTTTAGCTGAAAATTTCTGATCAAATGTTTTCCAGAATTTCCTTTACTACCTCCAGGGACCTTTGAATCAGACCCTGGACTAGTCTTTTCAGACAGTGAGGGAGTACACTGTACACTGGCATGCTACAGCGTAGGCAGTAGTTACAATTTTTAGAAGGTGTTTACTGTCCCAGATATTTTTCTTTATGTTGATACATAAAATGATTCTTGCACAAGCTACTAAAGCAGCAGATTACTGTCAGCTGGTAAGTTTTGCTCTCATTGCATTTAGTTAGAGATATGACTGTGCTAAGCTAGTTTCATTTCTTGTTAGAACATTTTATCAGGACGTGAAAGAAATGGGATATGGTTTCTGCATACAAGTTTGGTCAGTATTAGGTAGATGGGGATAAATCATTGGAATCTGAGTGTACTGCTAAGTAGAAAATAGGAAGGTTTGACCATCAGATCATATCTTCATTTCCTTTTCTGAAGAACTTTCAGCCTAGCATTTCCAGCAGTTTCATGTTAGGATGTAGTCTCAACGGGCCACAAACTTGAATGTCCTACTGTTGGTTTCTCTGTACCCTGCCTTTCATTTTATAGGGTTCTTTCCATCACTGATCCTATTTCCAGATCCAGGTATGGTGCATTGGAGCAGAAAATCCTCTAACTTTGGTGGTGTTTGAAACTTACAGGCCCAGAGCCAACATGGTAAAGTAATTAGAAATAGATCTGTCTGGATTTATTTCTCAGGTGTCTCAAATGAAACCACTTTTCATACAATTATTAATTGGAAATTATTTAAAAATAAGCAAAGAATGCAAACAAGAAAGAATAATTGTATTAGCAAAATTAGAACATCTTGAAATTGTATTCTGTGATGCAAAGCCTGTACCCTGAAAACTCATTCCTAAAAGTAACTATAATAAATAAGTGCTTTGTGTCTTTGTGTTCTTTGTGATATGTTTTAAGAATCCAGGGGTAACATAATTAAGTGCCACTTGCCAATATTTTCCAGCACTGTGTAAAGTTAACTGCACATATAAAACATATTGTCTCCTGCTGCTGACTTTTTATTGTCCTGTGTCTGAATTAAATGCTGGTCTGGTATGCTTAAGGATATAATTTCGTGCAGGAAACCACAATAAGGTCTGGGAATAATTGCAACACAAGATCAAGATTAAAAGATAGAATTTTGCAAAAGTCATTTGGCACTTTTTTCAAAAGGGTTTCTCTAAATACAGTAATTCTAACGATCAGTTCATGTCTAAAGATAAATGTTAGTAAGAGTAGCTGACATTTAATGTTGCCACACACCAAAACAGTTATATAAGGCTCGATCAAGCCATGACATTACCTTGTCATCTGGTTCAACACTCAGCTTGAAAACCATTTTGTTAAAATATTTTACAGTCTTAGCCATGAACAGTTTGGCTTTAAAGAGTGTGTGTTAGATACAGAGTTTGGCTCAGCCTTCCACTGATGCTGGTAAAGCTGTCCTTGAGGACAATTGCCAGCACTGGAGATCTATACAAGATATGGTTGAATATAGTCTGCCTTCCATTATAGTTTGTTCCATTGGAGATTTTCTTTCTGATGTATGAGGTCAGGAGAAAAAAGTTGTTTTATTCAGGTGGCTTCCTCTTCTTTGTTTTGCTCAGAAGTCTTCTTCTCCTTGATACAAAGTGGAAGGCTCCCTGAGCCTTGCCATTTTGCACAAAATTCCCTTTGAAATATTTTTTTTCTTTGAGAGGGAGAAGAATTGATTTATGGTTCCAATGTTTCACAGACAATTCAAACCAAGTCCACAGCAACAGTACAAGCAACACTGTAATCCATACAGCATGTGCCATCTGTAGAGGATGTAATTGCAATAGTGTTATAACCTCTTCTCTGTGGGCCAAACATATGGAACATTCTCTAGACGTTATGTTCGGCTGAAAATGTTTAATGTCGTGGTATTTTGAATTGGGACAAACATCCAGTAACAATGTACTGTTCCTAAGCATTGAACAACTGTATCAAATACAGCATTTGAAGAAGGGCTTGTAAAACACAAGAGCTTATAAACCCCATACAGACCTCCTTGGGGTCAGAATGGAGGAGCTGCACTTTAGAGCTTCGGTATGAGATTCATGCATTATGTTTAACTGTATTTAGTTAAACTAATCTCATCTTTATCTGAGGACTTAATTCATACCAATGGGTCCAGTTGGACCAAAGAAATAAGAAATGAGCAGCTATTTTCTTTCTGTAGTGGGAAAAGAGTAGAAAATGTCCATTAGTGCTTTTTGCTATTAAAATGCATTGCTTAAAATAATGGATAAACTTACAGAAGTCATAATTTTTAATAACAACACCTTAATTACTATTTGTTGCCACAGAAGCTCCTATCAAGATTATGGATATTTTGTTAAAGGAAGTGGCACATAATAAAGACAGTACTTTTCCTGAAGAGATAAAAGTCTTAAGATGGTCCAATCTGCCTTTACGCATATGAAAGTTAGTATCTAGTCCAAGCTGAATCCCTAGGCTTCTCTTGTAGCTAGTGGGCAGACAGCTGACTTCTCAGGACACACGGGCTCAGAGAATTTTCTGCAGAGTTTAGTGTTAACCTGTATAGAGGTAGCCTTCTGCAATTTTATTCTTGGGAGCCCTGAAAACATCTCTGCTGCACATGATTCTGTCTGTGGCAGGAAGAAAAGGCTGCAATATAAGAAGAATGAGTTAATAGGAAAGACTTAAACTTCTTAGACAGAGCTGTGCCCAAGTCTGCAGTTTCAAGAGAAATCTTCACAGCATTTGTTCTTCAGCATTTGATTCTATAAGAAATGTCAAATTTTTTGATGTGCAGGACAATAAAACAGAACAGACTTGAACATAGGTTTTCTACTTCCTTGGCAGATGATCTAACCTGTAGTTTAGTCTAAGCAGCAAGTTAATCACCAAATGGGCCATAGGTGGGTCAAGGGCATTATAGAAATTTTATACTAGCCAGGGGCAGCTAACTGCTACGAAACAACAGTTGTTACTCTTTTAATTTACCCAGTTAAATGAAAAGTATTTAGTTGTTTCCTTAGTAATTGCAACTGCAATGTGATGGACACAGAGAAGGTGTTTGTCCCACAAGGGTGGATGAATCCCTGAAAAGGTCATACTTACTAAAATTCTGAGAACACTGTTCTGAGGGGTAGATAAAGAAAACAGTTCTGCCAGTCACTGTGTTGTGGAAGACAGCAGCCACAGTTTTTTGTTGATTTGGTTTTGCTGATGTAAGATCAGCTGTCTGAATCCTCAGCTCCCATAAGTACCTCACACACAAGAAAAACATGCCTAGGAGGGAGATTGAAACTGTGATGGTGGATCACAATAAGAGGTACAACACATACAGTGTAGGGAACCTTGACCAAAAAGAGAAAAGTGCCTATGGAACTTAAGCAGCAACCAAACAAAAGTTGTCCGATTACAAATTTTTATGCAGGCACCTATCATCTGCCACAGATGTACTTTTGAATCTTTATTTTAGGCATTTTTATTTATATCTGGCTCTGTATGGCTTGCCAAGGTCATATATAGCCACTCTGGCAGCTGAGATTTGAGGTCAGAATTCCAGTCCAGTGCCTTACCCACAAGATTATCTTTATGCTCAGACACTAGAGACATCTTTTGAAAAGATTGGTCTGTGGTTAAGATTGCAAACAGATTTCCTGTCTTCTACAGTAAACATTTCAAAGAGGGATAGCTTTTGGTTTGAGGTGACTTGAGGATCTAGCACTCAACAGTTGTCCTTCAGAAGTGGAGCATGAGGGTGTAATAATACATTTAATTTGGGCTTTCTCCTGTTCTTCCCAGCTTAGGCAGGAGAGAGAATTTCATTCTGTCAAAGCCAAATAAAATAGAAGTTTCATATTATTTAACCTGCTTTCCTCATCTGAGGTTCCTTAATGCTTCAGTGCTCATATGACTCTAAGAACACACTGAAAAACAGTTGAAAAACATGCTTGTTTGAGGCCTTAAGTTTAGCATTAAATAATTGCAAAACTAGTTAGTCATTTTGTAATCAAAGACACACATTTAAATCATATCAGGGCACCAGCCTCAGCGTCTTAGTTTCAGCATCAAGCAGGTTTCAGTAAGGCACTGTTTGTATTCAGCAGCCTGCTCTTAGCATGCCCCATAATATCAGAGCCTCTGTAGATTTCTAGTCTCAAAGATTCATGCTGCTTGTTTATCACCCAAACACAATCCAGTATGTTTTAAAGATCTGTCTCACTTCCAGTCCCTCCTGACCCCCATGTCATGAGTATCTTAACCTTCTGTTTTACTGGAACAATGGCATAAAAACCATCCCAGGCAGTGTGTAGTGGAAATGTTAGCAGATATATTTACAATGTTTTCTAAAACGTGTCTTGCAAAATTGGATGCTGCCTTCTTTTTATCTATAAATTTTACAAAAGGTTAAAGACCTTGCAGCTGATGACTTACTGCATTTACTCAATAGGTTAACTGAATCTCCCAAGTATCTTTTTAGAGTAAAAAAGAGTAGTCTATCACTAAACAACAGAAAATTAAGAAAAAAACCCCATTTTTTGTCAGAAATAGTATTTCTTTTGTTTGTTTCTGTGAACAATGTGAACAGATAATGATGCTCTGACTCTGCATATGGTGGATTGACACTGCAGGGTGCAGGTGTAGAAGTGTATGGGGTCTGAGCTTAAAGAAAAGAAAGCTGAGTAGTACATTACTTATAAAACTTACCTAGTGACTACATTGTGACCAGTTCTGGAGAATGGGTAAACAAGGCACTTTCTTGCTATTTAGCCTTGCAAGTAGTGTTCAAAACCTGAATGAAGGATATGAGTTCCCTAAAAATTAAGGGGAAGAATTTGTGGTGCACTGGGATTCTTGATGGCCTGCACATCAGTGTGGTGGGACCCCAGCTGACTCAAGGAGGAGGTGACCTGGATCCCATTGGTCTCCTGGCCATACATAGATCTCCTCTGCTTTCAATGCATGTGTTAGTAGGGTTCACAGTGCAGAACATGTCCCTTACAGATAGAGTAAGAGTTTGGCTAAAGGTTTACACCTCAGATGCCATTGACTTTGTGTTTTTTCTTTTAAAACACACCTAGGGAAGAAAATAGCCCCACCAGTCACGTTTCATATAATAATCTGACAGCATTTACCATCCTCTGGCTGCTACGAAAGTGTCGTAACCATCAGTTTAGAGGTGTGCAGGAGGTGGCCATTGTCCCACTTCTCACCATGAACTTTGCTACTGTAGAGCCAAGGGACCAAATTAGTGTGGCTATAGAGGAAGGAAGCAACTGGAAACCTGTGTCCATTTCAAGGATGAGGATATGTTCAGGGACAGAAAGAGTCCTAGTTTCTGCTCCTTGATTCCAGAACATCCTTTACACTAAAAAGCAGCTTGATGTATGCATAGTAGCCACTATAAATGGGTTAAGTTGGACATGTCATCACAGGGAGAATGACAGAATGAAATTCAAACTTCTTGCCAACCTTCAAATCCCTTCTTCAACGCATAGCAGTACTTGAGTTGCTCAAAGTAAGCGGCTGTAATGCCTTTTAAAGACAGCATATTTTTAATGAGGATGTTTGAACTATGATCTTTTTCACTTCTGCCATTTGGGTTCTTGTTTACTAAGTCTAATGAAAGGTAGTTTGCATTTGGTTAAACAAACTAGCAGAAAAAGAATTTTTTGGGTGGCATGCAATGATGAAAACTCTTTGCTTTTGTCTCTGTCCTGGTTTCGACTGGGATAGAGTTAATTTTCTTCCTAGTAGCAGGCATAGTGCTGTGTTTTGGATTTAGTAGGAGAAGAATGTTGATAACACATTGATGTTTTTAGTTGTTGCCGAGTACTGCTTATGTTAGTCAAGGAATTTTCAGCTTCCCATGCTCTGCCAGGTACACAAGAAACTGGGAGGGGGCAAGAATAGTTGATTCAAACTGGCCAAAGAGCTATTCCATACCATGTGACGTCATGCTTAGTATATAAACTGGTGGGGGCTGGCCGGAGAGCAGCGATTGCTGCTCGGGAACTGTCTGGGTATCAGTCGGTGGGTGGTGAGCAATTGCATTGTGCATCACTTGCTTTGTATATTATTGTTGTTATTATCGTTATTATATTGTTATTATATCGTTATTATTATCATTACTATTTTACTTTATTTCAATTATTAAACTGTTCTTATCTCAACCCAGGAGTGTTTCTTGCTCTTATTCCTCCAATTCTCTCCCCCATCCCGTCGGGGTAGGGGGAGTGAGCGAGCGGCTGCATGGTGCTTAGTTGCTGGCTGGGGCTAAACCACAACAGTCTCCTCTGTTGAGTTCTAGATAAGTATCCTGAAATGTGACACTAATTTTCTATAAAAATCTTGCAGAATCATAGAATCATTTAGGTTGGAAAGGACCTTTAACATCATTGAGGCAAACCGTAAACCTGACACTGCCAAGTCCACCACTAAGCCATCTTCCTAAGCACTACATCTACACATCTTTCAAATACCTACAGGGATGGTGACTCCACCACCTCTCTGGGCAGCCTGTTCCAATGCTTGACAACCATTTCAGTGAAGAAATTTTTCCTAATATCCAGTCTAAACCCTGGTGCAACTTGAGGCTGTTTCCTCCTGTCCTGTCGCTTCTGACCTGGGAGAAGGGCTGACACCCACCTCCTACAACCTCCTTTCAAATAGTTTGAGAGAGTGATAGGTCTTCCCTCAACCTCCTTTTCTCCAGGCTAAACAACCCCAGTTCCCTCAGCTGCTCCTCATGATACTTGTGCTCCAGACCTTTCACCAGCTTCGTTGCCCTTCTCTGAACACGCTCTGGCACCTCAGTGTCTTTCTTGTATTGAGGGGCCCAAAACTGGACACAGTATTCAAGGTGCGGCCTCACCAGTCCCGAGTACAGGAGGACAATCACTTCCCTGCCTCTGCTGACTACACTGTTTCTGATACAAGCCAGGATGCCATTTGCCTTCTTGGCCACCTGGGCACACTGCTGGCTCATGTTCAGCTGGCTGTTGATCAACACCCCAGCGTCCTTTTCGGCCAGGCAGCTTTCCAACCACTCTTAGAATCATAGAATCATAGAATCATCTAGGTTGGAAAAGACCTTTAAGATCATCCAGTCCAACCATTAACCTACACTACCAAGCCCACTCTAGACTAATCAAGGGTAGACCAGACTAAACCATATCCTGAAGTGCCACATCTACCCGTTTTTTAAACGCCTCCAGGGATGGTGACTCCACCACCTCTCTGGGCAGCCTGTTCCAGTGCCTGACCACCCTTTCCGTAAAGAAATTTTTCCTAATTTCCAGTCTAAACCTCCCCTGGCGCAGCTTAAGCCCATTTCCTCTTGTCCTATCGCTAGCTACTTGGGAGAAGAGACCAACACCCACCTCACTACAACCTCCTTTCAGGTAGTTGTAGAGAGCGATAAGGTCTCCCCTCAGCCTCCTCTTTTCCAGGCTAAACAACCCCAGTTCCCTCAGCTTCCCCAAGCATGTGGCATTGCATGGGGTTGTTGTGACCGAAGTGCAGGACCTGGCACTTGGCCTTGTTGAACCTCTTACAACTGGCCTCCGCCCATCGATCCAGCCTGTCCGGAGCCCTCTGCAGCGCCTTCCTACCCTCAAGCAGATTGACACTCCCACCCAGCTTGGTGTCATCTGCAAACTTACGGAGGGTGCACTTGATCCCCTCATCCAGATCATTGATGAAGACATTAAACAGAACTGGCCCCAATACTGAGCCCTGGGGAACACCACTTGTGACTGGCCTCCAATTGGATTTAACTCCATTCATTACAGCTCTTTGGGTCTGGCCATCTAGCCAGTTTTTCACCCAGCAAAGAGTACACACATCCAGGCCATGAGCAGAGCCAGTTTCTCCAGGAGAATGCTGTGGGGAATGGTGTCAAAGGCTTTACTAAAGTCCAGTTAAACAACATCCACAGCCTTTCCCTCATCCACTAAGTGGGTCACCTTGTCATAGAAGGAGACCAGGTTAGTCAATCAGGACCTGCCTTTCATAAACCCATGCTGGCTGGGCCTCATCACCAGGTTGTCCTGTATGTGAGGTGTGAAAGAAGAACCATGCAAAGCAAATTGATACAACTATACTGGCAAGTAGGACTAGTAGATACAAAGAAAATACAGTAAGAGTGTAGGAAACCAACATGGAAACCATAGAGGGAAAGTTGTGCCTTTATGAAAAACCTGTGAATAATGTGATTTAATTGATGCACAGTAGTTGTGTGGTATGATGCCCCTGTGTTTCCAAAAAGAAAGACTTTTTTGGTCTGACCATGCACAACTATTTCTTTGCTCTTGTGTTATTTTATTTCATCTTGAAATTTCTGTTTCTTTCATGAGATCAATATGGAATTATTGCTGGAGTTTCGAGTTCTGTGATTTGTGATTTCGTATTAACCATAGGAACAACCATGGGCACACTCATGAACTGTATAGGATGCATTTCATGGATGTAGTGCATCCTGATCACTCCTGTCCTAAGGCAGAGAAACAAAAGCCTAAAAAGCTTTCTAGTGTGGACCCCAATTAATTAGCTGCTCATAACCATGACAGATGTTCCTGTTTTTTCTGCATTATATAATATTGGGGTTAATGTTCAGAAGATGGCCTGTTACTGCAGACAGGGTAACTAGTTATTTCCAGATATTTAAAACACAATACCTGGAATGTGTAGGATTGCTTTCGATTATTATAGATACAGTTAGCTGTCTGTTAGACACTCAGGCTTGGCCAGTTTTAGTGTAAAGTAAATGTATTACACATGTTACATGTTAGAGTACACTAAAGTAAACATTTACCTATATGAGGTTTATATGAAAACCCAGCCAATTTAGCTTGACTCTTACTTTCTGGATCTTACGAAGCAAACCTGTTAACTAAATTGTTAGAGCAGGAGTAGATAGGAGGTAGATAGGAGTCTGTAGAGGGTAAAGTTGGAGGGAAGAGAGAGGATATTCTTCATTTATATGAATTTTGGCTCTGGATGAGAATTATCAGAGTCTGGGTTAACATTTACCTGCACTGGCTGGATGCTTTCCACGTGGTTCTCTGTTCCATGATCAAACAAGCAAGGGGCATATGGTCTCAGTGAAGCTAATATAAAGTGAGGTGACAGATAGTCAAAAACCTTCTTACCTGTCATTCACTGACTACATGAATAGGAAATGAGCCAGGACTGGCTTGGCAAATGCAGGAAATAAGTTGGGGACACAGATGCAAGTGAATATTCATTTCTAAAGGAGGCAAATGTCTTCCATAAAGTTGTTAAAAGCATGTCACTTGTTAGATTTAGGATGTGTTTATTTCATGCCACCTGGTATTGGTAAGCACTTTTAGGGGAGGGGACACTTTTTCTGAAAGACACAGAAACTCGAGATAACTTATCATAAGTAATACAGATGATAAGCAATTTAGAAAACATGACCTCCAAAGCAAGTATGAAAGAATTTCATTTGTTTAGTCTGAAAAAGAGAAGAATGTAGAAGGGATGTGATAACAGACTTCAGATGCATAAAAGGTTATTGCAAAGAAGATGGTGATCAAGTGTTTTCATCCCTGAAAAAGATAGAACATGAAATAGATTAATTTGTATCAAGGACCATTTATATTACATATTAATGAAAACTTTCACATCAAAAGACCAGTTCAACACTGAGGCAGGCTACTTGAAGAAACAGCAGAATTTCCATAAATAGATATATTGAAACTGTTGGATGAATTTCTGTCAGGGATGGTCTGGGTAATGGATTATACCTTAGACAAAAGGTCTGGAATAGAAAATTATCAGTTTTATATCTTCATATCATGGATAAAAGTAATAAGTACTAGGCAAATAGAAAATTAACCATACATCTTCAGAGAGATTCAGTTATTGATTGCTTGGTTGTTTTAGTGGATAAGTTGCCAAATTTCATATGTGACCCATTATTAATGATTCATAAGGAACAAAACTAGCATGGATTTTCTTATTTGTTATGTTCCTACAGCAAGCCATTGTCTTAATGATACAGATGAATAATTTTCAGCCCATTTGCAGATTCAGTGGAAATGGAGATGTGAAGCTATGTTCAGCAAATTGGGAATATTGGTGATAGGTTTGTTTTTCTTAATCCTTTGGATTCATTTGGAACTATCTACACAGAGTACATTCAAAGTTATTGAATGAAATCGGATTCCTTATACATAACATAGAAAATGGTAATTACCATGAGAAAGGCACGTAGGATAACTCAGGGGTATATAAGCCAGACAGCATTATATAATTCCTACTACAGGATTTGTGAACCAGAGGATGAAAACATAGTAGTAGCTAATAGGTCTCAAAGGAAATTTAGACGTTATGAAGTAAATTAGATTTTCTTTAATAAGATAACAAGTTTGATGGATGAAAGTAGTTGTGTAGATACACTATGTTTTATAAACTTTCCATTTAGCATCATATCATATTGCAGTTACAAAAATCAACATTATGAAATAGCACAAAAATCAACATTATGAAATAGCAGTAAAACACATGTTAAATTATATACCAATTGGCAAAAAGTAGCAATCAGAGAAAACAACTGAATAGATGGTTTAGACAGGATTTCCAGAAGTGAGCATATTAGACCTGATGCTATACAGGATTTTAATCAATGACCTGGACGTAAACATAAACTTCTTACTGTACAAACTATCTGTACAAACTAAGTTCATAAAAAACCATTCTGTGGCAAAAGGTGAACTAGTCTCATCCTCAGACTTATAAGTAGTATATACAACTTACAAGTTTCTAGTAATAAAACTAGAAAGTTTTGTTTTGTTTCTTCATGATAGGATACTGTAGACACTACAGACGCTGCTACACAAAAAAATCTTAAACATTATCAGAGGTGGAGTGATGCACCTTATGATGAGGAACTGAAAGAATTCTGTCTATTCAGAAACACTGAGAGTGACTTGATTCTGGTCCTTCACAGAGAGTAAAACAGTGGCTATTACTGCCTTTTAGCTCCAGTGGAAAAAGGTAGAATTGAAACTAAGATTTGCATCAAAGACAGACAAACACAAATTGTAAATAAAGCACATAACTGGGACAAAACTGGACTCACTCTCTCTTCAGATACTCTTTTCAAGTTAAGATCATTTCAAGAGGATACGCTTCAGTCAAACACAAATTAGGCTTTAGTCAGTTACAAACTGATTGAGCTTAATATAGCTACGATAGAGAAATACATGAAGACGAAGTGATAGTCCTTTCTAGTTTCATACTTTTTGGGTACGTGAGAGAAAGATGAACAAGATAATTTTCTTGTTTGCAAGAACAATTACTGAAAAATTCTGTATCTGAATATGTGTAGAAAACTATTGGTCAACTAATGATTGAAGGCACAACAGTCATGGGAGTGTGGAAGCAGCGGTTCATTAAACAGCGTCAAGTGTTTGTAGTGAATGATTAGATTGTTTCTTGAACTGATGGAGTTCTCTTGGTCACTGCAGACAGTATATTAAAGTACAGATAATTGCACCAACCCAGGTCTGCCAGCCCACTGTGCAGCCAGCTTCCTACATTGTCTGCTTCAGCCTTTTTCCTCTTGTGTCATGACTTCATTGATTTTTTCTGATCTTTTCTCTCCTTTTGCTTATATTGGTCTTTGTAGGAAGCAATATTTAGAGCAGAGTGGAGTCCTTACCTGAACATGTCATGTAAAACACTGACTACATCGGCTCTATCTGCCCTTTTTCCACTGTGTAAACTACTTCCATTCTTGCTTTACATTGCCATTCTTCCAAAGAGTGGTCTAATGTTGTATGGCAACTGAGAGCAGCTGCCAAAGTGAAGAACTTCTTCCCTAAAGGATTTTTTAAAGCATGTTCAGTGATAGAGATCTGGTTTACCATGCACGCTAAACTGTCTTAGTGTCCCCTGTAGAAGCACTTGGGTTGTCATGGGCTCCATATCATGTGCCTAGGTAAAGACAGACTGCTGCATATTCCAACAGTTAATGCTATGTCTCTGCACAGTACCAGCTATATGCATTTGCAGGGAAGAATACGAACGAGAGTGTGTTTGTTCAATTCTACCTAGGTGGCAAGGAGTCTGTTGTGGATTTCACGCTCAATAAAAAAAGACAGGAAACAGCACAAGATTCCTATGTATTGCAATAGTACTGCCAGCTGTCCTCTGTTTAATTAGGGCTGTCCTTGTTACATGGTGGTGTTTTAAATGTGATCTGGCTCAAGTTAAGAAAACTCTCCATATTTACATAAAACGCAATAATGTTACCAGTAAAATGTTTACAACATGGACAGTCTGGGAGGGACTGAAACAAACAAAAATCACATTTAATTTAATAATTAGAACCAAATAGCAACTTGCTTCTAGGACTGGATTTGAAGAAAATTTGAACTTCTCCCTAAGGCTCAGGCACTGCCCAAAACTTAAATTGAACCTTTTCTGTGAGGTTCTGCAAAGTTAATTTAACTCATTCTTCCCAATACTCCTTATTTCCACTGCTGTGCTTCCTGGTCTAGCCACATTCAAATTATTTAGTTGCTTTTGTGATAAGATGCCTGTCCTTGCCCAGCAGTTTCTTGCAGTGATCCCCTATGCATAAAACTCCTAATATCACCTTGCTGCACTGCAGGCATTTTAAGTAAAGATTAGGGCTCTAATTTTGCTCTACAATGCTGATATGATCTTTTATTCTCATGTAATGTAGTTGTGAGTTAACTATTTGTTTAAAGAAGAAGTAACTAGAGGTAAAACATTTTCAATAAAAGTTTCATATGTGGTTCTAGATCTATCCACTCTCCCCTTCCTGCAGCTCTTGTTTGGCACAGTTGATCCTGCCACTTCTGAACAACACCGAGCATTTATGTTGGTTATTACAGTGCATTGGCAAGGTTCATCTTGTGCTCCTCTGAAATACATGTAGTCTTTTCTTCCAAAGCACAGCTGCATTTGCATGATTACTATGTTTTTCTCAGTAACTTTGTTTTCTAAATTAAAATAATGAAGTCCTCTTTAGAGACTACATTTCAAACAGGTAACAATTTACTTCTAATTCCTTCCTGAACCTATTAAGTAAGAAAGATGTGCCCTGTTCTGAGAAGACCAGCATGATCACACACTTTAAGGATTATGTCCTATTGCTGTTTGGCTCAGATGCCAGCTGTGCTGAGTCCTCTCATTATGAGAATTAAGGACACAGCTGCTAAAATCATTCTTCTATCACAGGGGTTGGCACTCTTTCATTGTGTTTCTATCTTTGACCACACTTAAAGAAGAGGGCTCTATTGAGACTCTCCATGATATGGCTTATATGATTTACTGGTCTCATGCTACTAGCTGTGATTGTTGCCTCTGCCTTCAGTATGTCTGCAGGGGTTTTGTTCATGGTCCTTCCACTGGACTGAGGAAAAAAAAAAATCATCCAAATGAAGATCTATATAGTTTTTACTTTATTTTATCATAGATCACTCCTTGAATTACACCTCTTCAGTAAGGACCATAACCCCATCCTCCTTGATATGAATTTGAGGTACGCATAATGATACTTCAATGATAACACTCTCATCTATTGTTCTGTGTCGTATTCCACCATATCAGACAAGAGAGTTGTTATCATACTGGAGCAGTAATGTGTCTTCTCTTACCTTTTATTGCTTGGCACCTAAACTGATAGAGTTTTGATAACAGCTGTAGCTGACAATTGTACTTTTGCTATGAATAGTAAACTGATAGCTGCTAAATATAGAGAGAAATGAGAACACCTGCCTTAATGACTTTGAAGTACAAGGCTTTGTTATACAGATTTGTAAGAGCTGTGAGCTTTAGCGATGGGCATTATCTTTGAAGGATGCTGATTAAGCTAACTTCCTACCTAAGTTATAGAAGCAACAGCAGGGGATAACTTTAGTGCTTCTATGGGGTGAAAAAAATGAAAACAACATAATGAGTTTGGCAGGAAACTGCCAGTGGTATAAGTCTGTTTGCATGTATGTGGTATTTATGACTACTGAGTATAAATATTGTTACATGTTATATAAATTAACATAGAATTAATTTAAGAAAATGGAGTTTAGGATGTGTAGCATACTACATATTTCATGATATATCCATATCTTGTTAGTGCTAAAATTAACTGGAATAATAATTTTACCTTCTTCTCCCTGTATTTTAGTTATGTTGAATCTTTGCCATGCTTGCAGAGTCTAAGTAGTAACAGAATAACCATGAACAACAAAGTTCCCTCTTGAACAACCTTTTCCCTCTTGCCTAGAACAGTCCTTCTTTTCATGGCTTGTATAAAATGGTGATACAGAGTGTGAGAAGAAACTGTGAGTGGTTAAGCTGTCACCAGTATAAATAGAGGGTCCTATATAATGCAGGGTCAGTCTGTCATTTGATCAACTACCACACTTACTTTAGAAATGAACAGAAGAAAATAAACATAAAATGAGCACTACAAATTATTAAGCTGCCATCAGACCAAAAACTTGCATTATATAGAACAAATTGTTTTACCGGTTAATTTATAGTGCTGTTAGTGATAGCTGAAATAAGCACAGGTTCTTGGATAGTATCCATGAGTCAACTGATATTAGGACATAGCATGTTTTGAGGAGTGGGTTAATGGAGAGGCTTATTCACTGTGGCATTAGTCTTGCAAGGACCACTGAAAAATGTAGCAATTAGCTATGAAAATTATCTGCTGGTTTTTGTGCAAGTTACTAAATGTCAAAAGGAGGTGGATACTGACCTTTGCATATTGTAACTGCCCAGGTCAGTTTCGTTTCCTGCAATCAGTGTGCAATGGAAGCTTTAGTCAGACCCAGACTGCATCTCTCTATAATGGTTAGTAAAAAGGGACCAAATACCATCTTGCTGACATTTCCTGGAAGAGTTTGTGCTCTGCTGAAGAAAGTTACGCTTGGGCTGCTTTTAGTCACTCTGATTCTTTTAGTTAGAAAGATTTTAGCTACTTATATTTCTTTCCTGTTCAGCACTGCAACACGCTTGTGTAAAGCAATTGGGGAAGGCAGATCTGGATGGCTCTGGGTATTATTTTATAGGATCTTTACATGTTACTAGCTTGAGTTTGAGCCTGTTGGTGATAATTGAAAGTTATGACTGCAGTTGACTCTGGGGGTGGTGGGGGCTGGGGGTTGGGGCCTGCCGGGGCCTGCTGCCGGGCGGCCTCTGCCCACATGGCTGTTACTGACCCTTCTGTCCAGGCCACGGAGGCTGTTTCCCAAATTGGAGAGCTCTAGGCAGGAAAGGAGGCAGCGAAATGATGGCCCCAGTGCTGGGGGAGGCAGCGGGCTGGGCTCGGCTTCTGTTGTGTGGAGCAGAGGGCATTGGGGCTCTGAGGGAAGGGGGCCATGAATGGAATTGTTAGCTGAGGCAGTGCTGAACAGCGAAGCGTGGTCCAGGGATCCACAAGTTATTACTGGCTTACGCTCATTTGGAGTTTCTATTATGACTCACATTTTTATATTTTTTTTTTACTCAAACAAAACATAAGGTAGGACATAAGGAAGAAATTTTTTTATGATGAGGGTGGTGAGGCACTGGAACAGGTTGCCCAGAGAAGTTGTAGATGCCCCATCCCTGGAAGTGTTCAAGGCCAGGTTGGATGGGGCTTTGAGCAACCTGGTCTAGTGGAAGATGTCCCTGCCCATGGCAGTGGGGTTGGAACTAGATGATCTTTAAAGGTCCCTTCCAACCCAAACCATTCTATGATTCTATAGATTTAGTTGATGGTTCAGAGAATCATAGAAAATACTGCTATAAGGGACCTTGGAAGAGAGCTAGTCCACCTGAGAGCCCTTAGTGTTAAGAAGGGTTTTCCAAATATTTAAACTTAAATTTCCTTTACTTCTGTTTGGTAATTTTGTTCTTAAACTATCTGTGGTGAAAATAGGGATATTTTATTTATCAACATAACAGAATAGCCCAACTGGACATGTACCAAAAATCAAAACCAGTTTTGGCTGGTCTCAACATATTTGAAGAACTAATCTAATCGAATGGTTCAGTAATTAGAACAGCTTCCTCAGTAGTAGTGATTCTACATCAAAGTCAGATGAGCCTAGATGTACGGCTGATATGGAAATGCTGTCATATGATGGTTACAAGCATTGCAGCTTTTGAGAAGACTTCAATCTCTAGGATTATCAATTCAGGATTATTCTGCAGAATTTTTTACTGGATACCTCTTTCATTGCAGTTTGATTTAGTAATCTACTATAAACATTTTGGGCAGAAATGTTTAAGTATTTCCTACGTAGTGCCATAGCATCTTAATTTTCTTGGATACAGATACTATGTGTAGAGTAGAAGCTGAGGGTCTGGCTTTCTGGGATATGTTGTATGTCCCGTGCCTATGTTTCACAAATGACTTAGGTACATGTAGTGAGTCTGAATGGAGCTGGGCAAGCCCAGCTACTGTTTTACTGCTTATGTGTTGACCTGTGTAACAGCAGTGGCTAGGTGGGCATTTTTGGAAGTCTAGAAGCCAAAAGGGAATTATATGCCAGATAACATATGAGAGCAGCCATATTGTTCCAGACTAAAAATTATGCTCTAAAATGTTCTGCCTCCAACAGTGAGCATAAAAGTGTGGCAAGAGGGATGAGCAGAAGAATGGAGCAGTTTTATAGTATTTCCTTAGTACTTCCTGGGCCAAAACCTGGTGTTTTTTATTGATAGTCCTCTGTGGCCAAGCTGAGACAACTGTCTGAAGCTCACTGAAGTCCTTTATGGCAAAATAAATGACAAGTTTGAGGAAAATCTAATGTATGTAAGGCTCAAACCCAAGCAGAAACCTGTCACATAAGTGCTGAGGAGTAGTCTGCTCTTACATGGATGGTCCTGTGTCACAGGCAGTTTTCAGCAATGGTGTTTGCAAGGTGCCACCTGACAGTTTTCACTTGATTTTTTTTCACAAGTGAATTTTCATCCTTAGTAGTTGGTATACATAGGGCATGGTGTTAGAAACCTCATGCTGTATTGCATTTAAAGTGCAATGAGGACAAACTGTATTTGTGTCAGGACTCAGACAAGAAGTCCAGACAAAATGTTACAAGAGTGAAGGGGAAGAAACACATGATTGCTGCAGGTGACTTAAACTTTGTTGCCGTTGCTTTCTGACTCTGGATAGAATTTGCCTCACATTCTACATCTGTACACGTAATCAGAGTCAAGTTTGTTCTGACTTTAATGTGGAGAATGGTTAAGACACTAGAGCAGTTAGGGGAGCAAAGGGTCTACTGTTGCTTCTGGGTAACTGACTTCCTCAATCTGGAGGCCAGGCATTCATTTACAATTTGATGGTGGCTTTTAGTATGAACATAGGCTGAACCTTGCTGCAGGATTTTGTATTGAAGTACTTTAACGGTCCTGACACTGCACCTCCCAATTACCATAGAAATGTAATAATTATGGCTATCAACAAGACTTTTCTCTCACACTACATTGTTCACCTTAGAGCATTTAAGAAGCAATCAGTTAAATCAATGAATTAAATCTTATCCATCTCTGTCAGGCAAAAGATACAGTACTCATTTAATAGGATAAGCAGAGCCATATCTCTTTTTCCAAAGCTGGAATCTTTTAGCTTAATCTGTGTTTATATCAGCATAAAGTGAATGCTCTATCAGTAGCACTCAGTAAGTTAAAATGGCTGACCATAAGGAAGAGAAAGAGGCAACCCTCCTTTTACAAGATTGCCAATATCTCTATTCTATTTCATCACTGAAATAAGATCCAGTCAAAGACCAGCATAGGTCATGTATTGGCTATCAATTAGGAAAAGCAATGAAGACTGTAAATAACAATAATAGTATCATATCCCTTCCCTTTCCCTTTCCTTGAGTGAACCATGGAAAAGGAAAGAGAAAAATATATTTTCATTTGTAATGTATCTTGTGCATGGTGGTTGTTATAATAGCCAAGCTAACCTCACAATGCGTATTGAACTTTTGAACCTAATTTTCATGTTTACTTACTACATAAGTATATGGGTAGTTTCAGGGGAACCAAGGATTATCAAAACATTGCAGTATCACTGGATCTCCGTGTCATGTTCTGCATGGAACCAGAAATGAGAGTCTTATGTTTGTGGCATTAATGACAGCATACTGCAGACATCAGTCGTGCAAACTCCCTCAGTGAACCATTTATGAATCTTGTTGTTTGAGGGCATCACTACATGTAAAAGAAGACAGAGATCATAGGAAATTACCATAACTGGACAAGAAATATACTGCACATAGATAGCAGTATAAGAATAAATGCAAAACTATGTTTTTCAAAAAGATTAAATGAAGAATGTGGGTTTTTTAGCTCAAATTTTTAGTGTAAATTTTAAAATACCTCATGTGAATACTTATGCTGTGATTTTTATTGGCACCCAATACCCTCATTTTTATTGTGATTTGTTAGAAATACTGCCTGCAAGGTCCCAGCCTCTTGAGCCTATTGACCCTAACATCTACAAGGTGTTTACTGAGTTTTTTTCCAAGATTCTGTTGTTCCTGGACTAGTCCTTCTACAATTGAGTATAAATAAAATAGTTTTTTCAAGTAGCTAATTGTATCTGAAGCCTACTGATATAGATACCAGAAGACCACGCTCAAAATATTTTGATTGTCCTGAATGGATTATTTTGGAAATTGTATGTAGAGAGTCCTGATAAGGCTGTTCCTTTTCTGAGTGCTGTCTCAACTTGTTTAAAAAAAAAAAAAGAGATAAAAAAGAAAGCTAAAGGACTCATATAATTTTGTGATATGCATATTGGAAACATGGGGAAGTGAGACTTCAGGAGTATTTCTAATGCAAGAGAGTATACAAATTAGCTGGGCATCATGAAAATAATGGATTGGAGAGATTAATTTTTCATCCCACTCAGACACACCTCACTGAATAAGGCAAGTTCCTGCATGTACAACATTGAATGTAATCTGTTTTTTCATCTATTTATAGCTAGGAAAAAAGTGCAGATTCAGGTGTAGACCAATGTTTGGCCTTTTCCCAGAGTTCTGTGAAGACTTAGCAAATGAAAGGTTTAAAAGTTCATTAAGCAATTAGTAAAACAGTTTCATAATCAAAAAAATCATACAACATAATTTAAACCAAGCCACAGAATAATTTGGATGGTGAATTAGTACATCTGGAGCTTGGATGAATGGCTACACCAAAGGTACACACACTTTGCATTTCAGTAGTAATAAAGAACCTGTAATATCTTGATTTTTCATTTACTATGTTATTGCAAGATAAATATAGTGTCTGAGCTTTGACGTAAATACAGACTCTAATAATAGTGTAAATACAGACTCTAATAATAGATAATGTGGTACATTATCTATAAATTATCAGTGCCCTAAACATTTTGCACGGAACTATACAGTGGGGTACTTTCCATGGTTTTTTCAGATACTGCGATTCTCATAGCCTCATATTTGGACAATGGTCTAACAGGACATGTATTTCTGATGTCACCACCAGCATATCCATTTATCCAATTGCATGAGTTAGTATTTTGCATTAATGAAATAGTATGCAGTGGCACCACTAAAGGTCCTCATGAGGAATTTCAGGAGTTCAAGTTCTTTTCATTTATATACTGCAGTAACTTAGAGATCAGTGCTCCCATATCAGTAACTTGAGGCTTAGTCATGGTTCCTTTATTTTGTCTTTCACAGGAGCATATTTTCTTTACATTGTTGGGGTGGGCAAAGGACATACTACAGGTTTTTTTTCTGGGATTAGTGTGTGAGAAAACATCAGTCAGGTATCTGAGATTCACCATGCTTCATTAGAAAATCCCAAAACTTATTCTGAGAAAGCTCCCATAGAGTTAAACATAAGGTTCAAATATTTTGAACAGGTAAGCATAACTATAAATCATAATCTGATAGTTCCAAAACCAATTAATTTTTCATATTCTATTTCTTGCTTAAAATGTGGTATTTTTGCATGTTTGTTATTTGCAGTTGCACTGAAATTGTTTCAGTCAATGAGCTTTTTCTGAAAAATACCATCAGTAATCACACATTGACTACCTGCAGCAGAAAATGTTTGTTATGTGTTGTACTTTTCTTTCTCCAATTTAATAGGAAATTAGGAGGATGAATTCTGCCCCACAATCTAACTCAATAGAGTAAATAATGATACTTGATACTTCAAAAGAGGGGCTGTCTTAATGCATTAGTCTCAAGATCACTCCTTGAAGCAGTTATAACTGATTGTGTGAATAAAGACAATCAGTTTCAGCAGGGACATGAATTACAAAGTTGTGCTCATACACTGGTATTCTTGTATTACTAAAGCTTACTAATCTTCAGTGAACTTTATAACCTGAAATGTCTTGAATGAAGTCTTTTATAAAATGTAACTATTTTTCCATATCTAAAATTCACTTTAAAAATGTAAGTACATGTTCTTCTTCCTAAACCCCTTCATTCTTTCATCAAATGTGCTTGCTTTAAATTCATTGCTTTTTCCACTGTATAAACTAGGTGGATTTGAATACTTACAGGAAGAATCTAAAGCATTTGGTTGTTATTAGTGTGGAGATAGCTGACTCACACATGCAAAAAATTAAAGAAACTTACAAATGTTCAAGTGATTTTTGTTTTGTTTTGGGGCTGTACAGCACCAAACCACATCCTGTAGTACAATGGATCTTTTCCCTTTTCATTTTTATTGTGCAGTATCATTTCAGGTTAATAAAACAAACAAGGACAATACTCTTATTCTCTATTCTCCACATTTTATTATTTTTATTTAAATATAACATACTATACATTGTTATTCAGTGATTTTTGTTTCCCTTTTCTTTTTTAAATCTATCCCCATTTTCCTTTTGCTCAGGAGTCTGTTATGCTGAGGGTGACAGAAAACAGAGCTTATGATTGACGATCTGTGATACTCTAGATAGAGTGTCTGCAGTTTGCTCCCACTACAGTGGGTATTACAGTATACCAAACACACAGGAATCATTGATTCCTTCGAGGTTTTTTTATTTTGGTTAATTTTCAGAAACCACTATTCATGTCACAAGTGGCTCCTCACTCACTTTGGAAAAGTGATATTTCCCAATTCTGGCCTCGGAGCAGCATTGTATTTTGAGTACTATTGTAGTATTTATGCATAATCCCTCCCCGACCAAGTCTTCTAGGTAATTCTGTCAAAAGAGAATTTAATTTGTACCCTAAATGTTCTTTAAGTGGTCATCCAATACTGCATTCACCCATGCTCACATTGAATGTTCACTGCGGGTGATCCATTATGTCTTGTCAGTTTTAATTATTGATTACAAATTTTAAACAGCATAAACTTGCTTTTATCATTGTAGTTAAGTTTTGCTGTGACCTGCAATTACCTTTAAAATCTGAAATTCTTATTTCCCTTTCTAGAAAAACCTCATTTGTGAAGAAGCAATCTGGAGCTAAAGCACCATGAAATACAATGTCAGCTACCAGTTAAAATGTTGTCTCTCAATGAATTCCTGGTTTTAAAACAGTTGGATTTAGTTAAGGACAGGAAATATAATCTGACCATTTTGTATCTTATGGGAAAGCTATTATTTTTTGCCTTTTTTAAAAAAAGCTAATATTTAAATAACAGATTAAGATTGAAGTGCTGGTTAAACATTGACTTAAATAAGTTACAGAAGATTCCAACAACACCAGCCTTTACAGAGGTTAAACTTTCTCAAAAAGACACATTAAGCAAGGCTCTCCTTTGTACCAAAATACAGTTTCCAAACAATAAAAATAAACCCAACATCTTCACAACAAGAAATATTGAAGATAAAACTGCAGCATCAATATAATCTCATAGTTATCACTTAAAGTATTTAGAAAAAAATAATATTATACTACTTTTGTTTCTTACTAAAGACACTGCAAAGGCTTATTTATTTAATTAGTGGAATACAATGTGAAGACAGTGGTACAAATTGTTTGACTTACTGTTTTCTATTTATCTGCTCTAACAAAATGAATCTCAATATGGTTACATTGGTGAGCTATCCAGAGCTCTCTAAAATTACAGAGTAAAGCAAAACATAAAACAATCCTTATGTACCTTTAATTGAACAGACTTCATATTACGCTTAACTTTGTTATACTGCAGTTGCTCAAGTTAAGCCATGGGACTAGTAACACTTCATAAAAATGTGCTGGATATTATGTATTTTGAGCCTTCAGTTACTATGATGGTTATGAAAGGCATGCTAAAGCTGGATACCAGCACAGCTTTTTGGTTGGCTCTCATATATAATACACATGTGAGTAATAATCTCTGATAAACGCACGAGCACGGTTTTGGATCTCCTGTCCCTCAGTCCTTACCTAGGTATTGCTACCACTATATGCCCGTGATTCTACAAGCTGGTAACATGGACAAATGTGCTGAATGGGCATATTAACTGAATAAGGAGTGCAGGACTGTATTGCCTTCTTACTTACCTTTCAGAGGCCAAATTTTACACTTGGGAATGACACACTGTTTAATTTTAACATTTGCAATCTTAGTGACTTTAACAGGGCTGTCCACATCTAGGTTCCAGCCCAATGCCTGCTGCAGAATATCACACTGATTGCAATGCATTAGATCTCAGTTCCAAATTGAAATCAAAGTCAGAACAATATACACACAGATGCCTTGACACCCAAGTACAGATGTGGCCCCTTCTCTCAATTTCAAAATAGCAGAAAGACCCTTTGAACAAAGTATTTCTTGAAGTTTGTTCTTGAGTGCTAAGTAAAAAAATTTCTCCAACATAAAGACACCCAATACCACAAATCCAAGCACTGCTTGTTTGGTCTTTTTGCTTAAGTGCAAGACAGTTCAGGAAAAAAATGGATTATACACATTAAATTCTGCCTTTAAAGCCTTGTCTAATACCTATTCTCAGAGTCCTTCTGAGGTTTTGACATTTTAACCTATAAACCTCTATGTGAAGTACTGAGAAAAGGGGAAAATAACAAAGAAGCAAATGAGGAAAACATTTCAAATCAAAAAGATATTTAACATCCTATTAAATAAATAAGTTAGAGAGAAATAAAAATGAATGAAGTTAGAACATACAAGCAAACCATACTATTCGTTTTGTTAGAACAGTTTTACACTACTTTGCTTATATTCCTTAATCCTATCCATTCTTCCACAAGGCTTCTCCAGAAATGTCATTATTTGTGCATATGACCCAAGTGCTTCCAGTAAATGCTTGTGTGTCTAACTGTTCATTGGATCATTAGGCTTGAATGAGCAATTAAGGTCTTTGATATGAGTTAGTATTCCATAAATAGCTTTCCCCATGAAGATCATTCAACAGATTGTCTCACGTTGCAGAGATAAAAAAAAAATTGTTCACACTGGCAATAACTTCAATCCCCTTTGATCCAGCTTGTGTCTTGATTATAAGATATGACACCAAACTAAATGAAAGTATTTCATGTGCCAGCAATGAGTACAAAACCTTCAGAGGCTTCCCCTGCTCTCTTTTCAAACAAGCAGATGTCTGCACTATTTCTTTGCATTTAGTCTTCAAGATTACCAAATATTCTTGACATAACAGCCTTTGGTTCAACTGCATCAATAAAATATTTCCTTCATCTATGACATCACTACCATTGGAAGAAAGTGAGCTGAAGTGTTTTTTCTTCTTGTTTTCTGTCCTCTCTTTGTGGCTCCCCTGCCATTCAGTGCCACAAACATTTGCCTTCCATTGTGCTTCCAATTTAAGGATGCGTATGTGTTATATCCATTTTCTTCTATTCTTTCCTTCAATTTGCAATCACTGTTAAACTCCTTCTGTTAAAAGAAGAAAACAAATACACAAATTCAGAATAAACATAAGCTTTCAGAGTTGCAGTATACTGAAGGTAAATAGTTTCTAAAAATGTTTTGGAAGATTTCAGTGTTCTGTATGTGACATCTTTTTAGGATTCTACAGTGTATTTAAATAAAAGTTTCACTGTGTCCACAGCATTTAAAACAACATTAGTTAGACTGCAAAAAGTGAAACCAACAAAAGACATAACAAATTATTCAGTGCATAATTATAGCATTGAAACGATATAATTTGCTCACAGCTGAAATTAAACTTCTCTGTGTTGGAATATAGCAGCAATATTAAATCAAATTCTCAGTCATGAACTCAAAGTATGAGGTAGCAATCTTAGAATCATAGAATCGTTTAGGTTGGAAAAGACCTTTAGGATCATCCAGTCCAACCATTAACCTACACTACCAAGTCTACTCTAAGCCAATCAAGGGTAGACTAGACTAAACCATGTCCCGAAAGTGCCACATCTACCCGTTTTTTTGAACACTTGCAGGGATGGTGACTCCACCACCTGTCTGGGCAGCCTGTTCCAATTCTTGACCACCCTTTCCGTAAAGAAATTTTTCCTAATTTCCAACCTAAACCTCCCCTGGCGCAGCTTAAGCCCATTTCCTCTCGTCCTATCACTAACTACTTGGGAGAAGAGCCCAACACCCACCTCACTACAACCTCCTTTCAGGGAGTTGTAGAGAGCAATAAGGTCTCCCCTCAGCCTCCTCTTCTCCAGGCTAAACAGTCCCAGTTCCCTCAGCCGCTCCTCATAAGACCTGTGCTCCAGACCCTTCACCAGCTTTGTTGCCCTTTTCTGGACATGCTCCAGCACCTCAATGTCTTTCTTGTAGTGAGGGGCCCAAAACTGGACACAGTATTCAAGGTGCGGCCTCACCAGCACCGAGTACAAAGGGACAATCACCTCCCTGCTCCTGCTGGCTACACTATTTCTGATACAAGCCAGGATGCTGTTGGCTTTCTTGGCCACCTGGGCACACTGCTGGCTCATGTTCAGCTGGCTGTTGATCAACACCCCCAGGTCCTTTTCGGACAGGCAGCTTTCCAGCCACTGTTCCCCAAGCCTGTAGCGCTGCATGGGGTTGTTGTGTCCGAAGTGCAGGACCCGGCACTTGGCCTTGTTAAACCTCATACAGTTGGCCTTGGGCCATCGGTCCAGCCTGTCCAGGTCCCTCTGCAGGGCCATCCTACCCTCCAGCAGATCGACACTCCCACCCAGTTTGGTGTCGTCTGCAAACTTACTGAGGGTGCACTCAATCCCCTCATCCAGATCGTTGATAAACATTTTCAAAAAGGCTGGCCCCAAAACAGAGCCCTGGGGAACACCACTCGTGACCGGCTGCCAACTGGACTTAACTCCATTTACAACTACTCTCTGGGCTTGGCCACCCAACCAGTTTTTTACCCAGCGAAGACTATGCCCGTCCAAGCCATGAGCTGCCAGCTTCCCAAGGAGAATATTGTGGGAGACGGTGTCAAAAGTTTTGCTAAAGTCCAGGTAGATGACATCCACAGCCTTTCCATCATCTACCAGGTGGGTCACCAGGTCATAGAAGGAGATCAGGTTGGTCAAGCAGGACCTGCCTTTCATGAACCCATGCAGGCTGGGCCTGATCCCCTGGTTGACCTGCACTTGCCTGTTGAGCTCACTCAAGATGAACCTCTCCATAATCTTCCCCGGCACTGAGGTCAGGCTGACAGGCCTGTAGTTCCCCGGGTCCTCCTTCCGGCTGTTCTTGTAGATGGGCGTCACATTGGCAAGCCTCCAGTCATCAGGGACCTCCCCTGTTAACCGGGACTGCTGATAGATGAGGGAAAGTGGCTTGGATAGCACCTCTGCCAGCTCCCTCAGTACTCTCGGGTGGATCCCATCCGGCCCCATAGACTTGTGAGTGTCCAGGTGGCATAGCAGGTCATTAACTGCTTCCTCCTGGACTATGAGGACTCCATTCTGCTCCCCATCCCTACCCTCTAACTCAGGGGGCTGAGTACCCTGGGGATGACTGGTCGGGCTGTTAAACACAGAGGCAAAGAAGGCGTTAAGTACCTCAGCCTTTTCCTTGTCCTCGGTGAAAATGTTCCCCCCCACCCACCCCCACCCCGCATCCAGCAAAGGATGGAGATCCTCCTTGGCTCTCCTTTTATTGCTAATGTACTTGTAAAAGCATTTTTTATTATCTTTTACAGCATTGGCCAGATGGAGTTCTAGCTGGGCTTTTGCCTTTCTAATTTCCTCCCTGGAGGACCTAACAAGATCCCTGTACTCCTCCTGAGTTGCCCACCCCTTCTTCCAATGGCGGTAGACTCTCCTTTTTTCCCTGAGTCCCCGCAAGAGCTCCCTATTCAGCCAGGCCGGTCGTTTTCCCCGCTGGTTGGTCTTACGGCACTCATTCGTCATATTTCAGTTCTAACAAATACAACCCTTGAAAATCTTGAACCAGGTTATTGATACCATATGTTAAACAAACATGCATGGCATAGGCCTACATCTTATTTAAAGTAAGATCCTTTACACTGGTCATGACAAAGGGCTTTTTTAGGTGGGTGTAAATCACTGTTACGCTGCTGTTGCAACGGATGTGATGCCTGTTTGCTGATATGAAGAGGGGCCTGGCCTAAAAAAGAATCATATATGATCCTGTATCTGATTGACTAAATAAACTTGAAAGCAATTTTGTGTATGATACCAGGGATTAAGGTCTTCTATTTTCCAAGGGGAACCTGTTGTCAGTTTGTTGGAAAGAATAAAAAATACAAGCATGTGGAAGCATGTAGGAGGAGAGTATTTTTTCTATAAAGTTAAATGCACTTCTATGCAGATCTCCTTCTCTATAATGAAGACAAGAATGCTTTGTTTTCACAAACAAGTAATTCCCACATATAAAACCCCCCAGTTTTATCAAGATACTTATATTCCATTTAGAAGGCTTTTGAAAGTGGGACACTTACAACATACTTAAATTACAACCAAAAATTAGCATTTTGTTGTTTCCACATTTCAGAAAATGTTGTTTCACAGCTCAGGCAGAAGCATGTCAAAATCTCAGAGTATGATATACTAACTACATGTGGTATTTTTAATGTGTCTGCAAACAAGACAAGAAATATGTCTGAATAATAAAACAATTTTCATAGTACAGATAAGAATTTCAGGGATGTTTTCTCTTTTATTATGATCAGAATCCTTAGATATTCAGCTAGTAAAGATATAGAAAGTATCCACATTAACAGAAAAGGACATAATAATATTTAAAAAATGTATTTTCCATTCCTACTACTTTAAAGTAGAATTTTTAAACTAGTTATTTTTCAGTACTTTGATACAGTAAGAATTATTGGGTCTATAATTAATGTTTTACTTAGCTGCTGCTGAGACCACAGAACACATGCTTATGTTTTTCTAACAGAATTCTGCATATTCAAACTCAATTTGGCTTCCAAAATGCTCTTTGTCTTTGGGATTAGTAGTTAGTTGAACAATGACTGTTGGGGAAGACCCTACCAAGAGAAGACTCTCTACAAAATGACTCTTAATACTGCCTGTATTCACAAAACTACATATAGATAATTTTATATTTATTTGCTGTAATAAGCCACCTCTGGTGTCAAGGCATTAGGAAGGCAGGTGACCATCAATCACAGTTCTAAACCACAGTAACTTAGCTATCTGCCAGCAGCTTATTTTGTTAAAGAAACCAAGTAGTGAGTCTTCTTTTGCTCCCTCATTCTAACCAAAGTCAGTCAAATGGAAACATACTTGATAAGCATACAAACAGTCTTACTTGACTTGTTTTCACAGATGAAGAATTGTGCTTGAATCCAAACTTTTATCTCTATTCTTAGATAACATAGAGAGAACAGATGATGTTGTGATGTGGTTAAGAAGTCTTATTGGCAGGGGTCTGAGTGTTAGCCCAGGACTGCTTTGCTCATTTCAAACAAATTTCAGTATAACCCTGCACCAATGTCTATTGTGCACATGCTTAAGAGTGTTTTTACAATTTTTATTGGTTCTGTTTTTCATATCCATCTGCAAGCTGCCACACTGCAGTAATATTAGTCTAACTGCAAGTCTTGGGAGGATGGGAAAAATAATAACAGAAGCATTCTTGAAATCTCTGAAGTATTATGGAATAGGTTTTGATAAGTCATTATGTTGTGATTTTATGATGTGAATATTGAAAAATTATCTCAGCTGGAATTAAAAAAAAGGCTTTCTACATTCGTATCCTCCTGTCAACACTATTTCTAATACACTATGAATTACTGAATCTTATGGCAGCAGTTTCCACCTATAGTACATGAAAGCTGCTTTGGCTTCTTTTGTGTGTATATAGGGCTGGGATGGACTCTTACCACACCAGCCACGACTAACAACTTGGGTAGGAAAACTTATCTCAGGCTTTGGGACGGACCATCAAAAATGCCTAAATTAAATGCTATAAACTGAGATATGTGAATTGAAGATGGCGATTTATGCTAACACCTTCACATACATACAGAATCATACCCATGAGTATAGCTTAACTGACAAATGGTAGCTTTGTCAGCAACTCAGTATACCCTTATACCTCTGAATGGTGCAGGGCCAAGCACTGTTTACCCTGTATTTCTGACCAGTGTAATTCTAGAAATTAAAATCCACATTTACAGGAGTCTAAGAAACATTTCTCTGTTCTGGTTGTTCCTTAATGTGATTCTTTGACACTGCACAGGATTTCAGAAAGTCAGAGTAACCTTTTGAACCAGGAGTGACTAGCCACAGTGCAGATGAGGGAGGACCGTTTATATAGCTTGTATGAACTAAACCCACTCCATAGAAATGCTTCCTTAAAAAAGAGGGCCAAATGATTTCAAGCCCCTTGAGTCTCAGTTGAGACTGGCATTACTTCATTATTTTCAGCAGAGGTAGGAGGCTTAGCTACATTGCCCAAGGTACCAGTACCTATCTGTGACCTGCTCTCTTTAAAGCCTATGGATATTCTGAATACTGAGCAATCTGAAGATTGGCTCATAACCTTTGCAGATTACTTGAATAAGTTTACATTTATGTGGGCTCAAACTCACAGGAACTGGCAAAAAGTTGCAAAATTGCAAACCAAACCAGATGTAATACCAGAACAATCTGGTGTTTGTGTAATCATGTGGATGTGTGAGGGTACACTTGAGTTCAGTAGTCAGGTTATAGATCATATTGCTTCCTATTACAAATATTTGGACAGTTACTGGGTTTTGTTGAGTTGGATTTGTTTTGTTTTGTTTTTTTTTTTTTTTTCCCCAAAAAGTATCAGTACCCCCAAACTTACACAAATACAAATAGAGTCTATATATGAACAATTTGCAAATGATACCCAAATTCTGCTCAGTCAAAGCTTATCTGCTGATATGTAAGTCTATACCTCTCCGTACTGCCCATAATCTTGTGTATTAATTAATACAGTCAATTTAAATCTGGCTACTCTAGAAATCTTCTTCTTGGAAGTTCATAGTTTGATAATTTGGTGTGTCTGCTCCATCAGTTGAAGTTTCCAAGATTTCAGGTACGCTTTATCCCCCCCCAGAATTACTGCTAAATGTGACTGTAGAGCAGAAAAAACAGGGAAAAACACCCTTGAAGATTACATTTTGTAGGACCCTCTCCATTGGCCACTACTTAGTAAGAAACCTGACCGAAGCAGTAAGCATGATAAATCCCAGCAGCTGCTTTGGTATGATATGAGCTTAACAAACAACAGGGAGCTTGTGGAGCCAGGGGCTGCTGGTGTACCAGAGGATGAAATTTTGATTTCAGCTCTAATTGGTAGTAATAGACAAATGGGGTTTTCAGCAGGTAAGAGAGGGAACTGTGCTGACTACTGCAATCCATTTGGAAGGCAAAAAAAAAAATACTTACAGAGCCGTAGACTTTTCCTTTCTTGTTCATGGCTAAGTAATAGTTGCTCTTAATGGACTTAACTGCCACAACTCCAATTTCTACAGATGTTATCTCCAGTATGCCTAAAAAAATAAGAATTGAGCTATTTAATCACTTCATTAGAGGATTTTCTCACTATAGAAAAGACAATAAACCTGAAAAATACTAAACTAATATTCGGAACCAGCAGATCAACAAACTTCAGCAGAGTTCTTCTCTAAACCATTGCAAGAACATACACAAACATTGTTTCAATCAACATGTTTCCTTTGTTAACCCTGCATTTTAAGCCCGTAATACTGAAACAAGTCCATTCTTCTCAGCATAGGTTTTGCTAAAATTTATCAGAAGAGACATCTGAACCACAGCATTAAATTAAATCTAAAGCATATGTCAATAGAATGTTAGATTTACCCCAATGTTCAAAACCACTGGTAAACTATTTATTCCTTGTAGGACATTTAGATAAACTAAATCTCTTGGCTGTACTGAGCTGACAAATTCACTTTTGGCAAGTGTGTTGACATTTTGGGATATAGTAAGACTAACCTTAATGGCCACATTATCTTTTTCTTTCAGATAGCAGAAACATTTTGCTCTGTTTGTAATAAATATGATTAATTTTATTTTCTTTAAAACAAACTCTTTCTGCAATACTGGATAGCTCAAGGGGCCAATAATGGGAGACAGAGCTTTTCATCTCTATGTTTTCTGCCCAAGAGCATACTGATATGGGAGTAGTAGAAGTTACTACAACTAACATAGTGACTTTAGAGATTCCTTTTCACCTATTACTAGAGTAACTGGATGGCTATGTTGTTTGGGTGTTTTGTCTTAATCCAGGATAAATATGGCTCCAGCCAAATAACTTCTAAATGGGTTATCCAGGTGGTATACCTGGCTCCAACATTTCTCCTGATATTAAAGTAGGTCTTAAAATGGTTGGAACAATAACTCTGTGGTCACTAAGGGTCTACCAGTGGGGAAATTACAGGAGGGGCAAAAATGTTGAGAAATTGTAAAGAACATCCTAGACCAAGCCAACAAATAATGTGACAAATAAATCAGCTGGAAAAACATTGATGAGTTGCTACCTGCTTAGAAGAAAAGAATCTGCAATAATTTCCTCCTAAATATGTTCTATGTTTTTGTCTGAGCAGGGTAGTACTGGAAAATCCTTATGTTTTTTCATTTACTTAAAAATTCCTTATGGTAACCACATATCAACTGAAGCCTACAGTGTAACTTGGTATTCAGTGCTTTTTCTGGAAGTGCTGACTTTCTGCCCCTGAATGCTGAATGCATTCTGTGCAGATTGTGGAACCATGTGGACTTTAGTGTGCAGAAGAGGTGCAGAGGAAGTTCTTTCACCGTACATTTTTGAAAATGGCTACTTTATATACAATGCAAAAGCCATTCTGTATGGCCATTGAACTGGTCTGTGCAACTCAGGACTGAGGATGTTACTTGTAGGAGTAGAGGCTTTGATGTTAGCTGGGTAGTGGCTGTGAATCAAGCATGAAAAAGTAATAGATGATTTTTGTTGGGAAGTAAACTGATTACATAGTTTATGCATGTGAAGAAGAGAGAGAATATCAAACTAGGCAATTTAACAGGAAAGACCTCCTTTTATTGCCAAGAAAGAAGAGGTGGCCTTTTCTGGATGCATTTTTAAATATATATGACATTCTATACTTATATAAACTACATAAATTTTGATATGAAGATATATAAATTCCAGTGCGATTACCAGAGGTTTTGTGTTTACTTAGCAAGAAGCATTAGGTTGGCCACAGCTACAAGGTCAATAGTCCCTGCATACGAGGAAGACTTCAGTGAGAGCCACAACATAAACAACAATAGGTCTAGGATCCAGTAAAGCCCTTCAGAAAATGGACCATATTAAATCAGAAATAAACATACTAAAAAAAAGTTTCTTGTCTAAACCTGTAAAGAGCTCAAAGTGTAGGATTATTTTGTTTAAATATTGATATCAAAATGCAAATACAAATGTTGATAGATAGAAACTATCACGTATTATTAAAAAAACCTGATAAAGCCTTCTTCTGTAAGATTTTTATGGTAAGAGTCTTAATTGCAGCATGAAAAATCAGCAGTGCTAAGGATAGAGTTGCACATATAAACTAAGAAAGCTTCACCTATGCTGTGAAAGATCTGAATATCCACTGAGCTCCTTACAGCTGTGTGAGAACAATACTGCAGTAATTGCCTCTCAGGCTTGAAACCCAGACTTGAACAAATAAAGAGTGAAGGCACAGTTGCATACGAGACTGCAAGTCTGCCACCTGTGTGGGGGTAGAAACAACAGTTCCCCAAATCAGCTCACTCTGTCATCAGCAGTATCCAACTCAGTAGCAGCAAAGGCCCCTCTGATATCTGGAGCTGCCTAACTACTGCCACGCAGAAAAGATAGGGCCAGTTATTTAAATTAAAACTCTAAACACAACTTCCATTAGTTACTTACATGTAATGTTAGCTTGAGAATTAGCACAAGGTGCTTAGGTGGAAATAAGAGGATCTATAACTTAGGGGAACTGTGTAATTCAGGAAGACCCAGAAAATGTGAGGGAAGTGTCAGTTAAGATCCATGACCTACTTTTAAGGCTAACTTGTCTACTGTTGCAAAGGAGCCATCTATCATTTTCCATATGTAAGATGAAGACAATTATTCTCTTTAATCTCAAGAAAAGTTGTGAGGGCTCCTTAATTAGATCCTGATAGTCAGCTCATATATACCAGTGTCATGCCATTGATAGAAGCAGATCAGTGAGTCCATACTATTAAAATGTTGCTCATATTCACAGCAAAGAAAAGCCAAATTTGCTTTCTTGATTTTCTGCGAGAGCATTAATACAGAGCAGTAGTCTTTAATCTTTTTCTCCCATGGGACATCTCCTAAAGTATCTGTGCTCAAAATCAAACAGTTGACTGCCTTAAGTTATGTGGATGACAAACTATTAGAGGGTCAGATTGTGGTGCAAACACTGCTACAACGCCCACTTCTTTTTACATGAGTGACATGGGTTTTTGTATTTTCCATGCCAAAAAGTGATGCCAAAAACTAGGCTGGGCCCATTTCTAAAAACAGCAGCAGTAACAAAAAAAAAAAAAAAAAAAGAAAAAAGAAAAAAAGATACTGGCATAACATGTCATTATTAATTTTTATGTTGAAAAGGATTAAACTGAGCTATATTTTGTGATATTATCCTTGTAACAATAACACAATATTAGACCATTTTGATTGATTGTTACATTTGCAGCTGAAGGAGAACAGTGCTTAAATAAGAAATTCGCACTGAATTAACCCATTTGAAGTCTTTTGCACTTGAATGATGGAGATACACTGCTCTTCAGTACAATACCTAAGTTAAAGTAACAGAAGTATTCATATAATTCATGAAAATATAGTAATTTTATCTGGTAAAGTTTGTTTGCAATCTCACGCTCTGTTATGTTCCTAGTGGGGCAGCTGAAATGACGTCATGAGGAGAAATGTTACTACATTTACAATAAGTGCACAGTAACTAGCTTGATTATACCTAGTTACGCTATTTAACTGGAGCCAAATGTAGCTGAATTCTTCAGAACTGTTACCAGTTTGATCTCATCACTAATGATCCTGTATTTATTCTCACTGAGTGTGTTTTGTGTATTTGGAAGTTGAAAAAATGTATAATATTCAGTAACAAGTTTGCATATTCTAACGTCTGCAGCATTTGGTGGGAGAAGGGGACTTAATTTTGTGCTTACTTCCCGTACACCCTGGAGACTTCACTGGAGTTACATGCTAGCTACAAGCACAGAACTAGCTTTTGTCTAGATTGCAAATTATTCAGTATCATTTACACATTTTCTCAGGGATTTTCATTTACTCAGAGATTCTCTCATGAGTTTGATAGAAATCTACTGAAGGAATCTTTTCATAGGTGTCAGTGATGTAGACACAAATTTCAAAGGTCAGCATGAGAGCACCAACTCATCTGACCTGGATCTGCAAGCAAAAGTCATAAGGACTTTTCAGAACTTTGAAATAGACTGGATTTAAACCAAATGCCTTTGATGTAAGGGTGAAAATATGTATTTGATTATTCTTGGGTCATTATTAAATTCATCAGGAATGTGTAAAAAATAGAAATTGAGACATACAACATGAATCTTAAAACAGTAGTGTTTTCACTGTCTGATGAAACTGATGTCTTTGAGGGCACAAAAAATTTTGTATTTTCCTCAAGGTTTATGTCGTAGAGTCACAGACTGTGATTGGACTTCTATACTACTGCAATAAAAAATATAATTTCCATGGGCTCTCAACATTAACTGTGTAAAATTCCATATTCTTCAAGTGCTGCAGGCTTGGAGGTAGAAGCCTATGTGTAGTCATAGGTAATACGGCTGAAAGGATGCCAGACCACTGTCGGTACTCCACTGGCTTTAGTTAGGAAAGCTATTCTTTACAGATCATTGTTCTCAGACACCTTAAAAAAATGAAATTCTATGACCTCCCCTATTCTACTATCTACATGAGAAAGTTTTTCTAGTATCCAATTCAAATGGCCTTGATGTAATTTGAGCCCAATACTTCTTGTTTAAACTGTAAACTAACACAAAAAAGAGATTATTTTTTTCCTTTGCAGAAACCTGTTACATATTCAAGAATTACTATCACACCTACCTATCTACCTACCAACTTTTGCTCTCTAAACAGGCTCAGTTTTTCAATGCTTTCCTTAAAGCTTTCAGGTGTTCTAGACCTTTGAACACTCCTGTTGCTTACGCCCACAGCATGACCATAATACTCTTACTGAAATCTTACCAGTGTTGATACATGAAGGAACATTTCATATTTCCTGTAAAGGATATATGCATACTCATACATTCATGCATCCTTTTTTTTTTTTTTTTTTTTACAGTAATATGATAATACTGATTCATGTTGACTTTGTGATCCACCACCCTTGAATACATGGAAAGCATGTAAGCAATCATTCTTCAATGTATAGTTGAGAATTTGATTACTCCTAATTAAATGTTGTACTTAACACCTGTCCCAGTTAAGTAGCCTCTTGTTTATTTTCTAATTTCTCTAATTTGTCAATGTTGGTTTGAGTTCTTATTGAGTCCTCCAAAATACTTGCAACTATTCCAAGCTTCATATTGCTTGCAACTTTTATAACCATATTTTCAATTCCTTCATTCAAGTTATATGAGTTTTTGATTAGGAGATACCTTGAAGACACTGTTGTGGAAGTTGATGTGTCTGTTCAGATTGGCAGTGAAAAACTGCTAATTCCTTAGTATGGCTTTCCATACTGCAAGACTCACTTGGATTTTGCTTGCTGATCTTGGTTAAGAAAATATCATTAGAGACAATAGTTTCAAAAATCTTTCCCAAATTTATGGTATCTACTGCTTCTCTCCTATACATGAAGATTTTTATCTCATCACAGTTGAAAATGAGGTTGGTTTGGTATTACTTCTCTTTGATTAATTCTTTGATTAATTCTTTTTGGTTGACAATTTCTTCAGTGTTTACAAACATATATTTAAAAATTACTTTTCCCATATTTTTTCTCAGGATATGCTGACTTGTCTAAGCTTTTTGTTTTCTCCCTTTTTAAAGAGAGGTATTATATTTACTACTTCCTCAGTTATCTGGGGAGTCATTTTTCTCCTCAAGTTTTCAGAATGAATCTCTAGCAGCTTGGCCAGCCTACTTAGTAGAGCAAGTACATTTTATCAAGTGAAAAACAGATAAATCATCCAACTCATTTTCATTTTTTCTTTTTCTGTTCCAACCAATGTTAGCTTCTCTTTGGAGCTCATGTTCCTTTATGTGAAGACTGAAACAAAAAAGGCATTTCAACATACTTCCTTGTATGTTTCCTGCATCTGATTTCATACCATTGCTCGGGCTCAGGTATTTCCATGCCTTAGGACTTTTCACTCCAAGAAAATGTGTAAAGTAAATAATTTCCATTATATAATGTGACTTGTAATTAGGCTTGATAATAAGCACTACAAAAAATTAATATTCTTGGAAGAAGATTCTCATTTAGTTACTCATTTCTGGTTCCATGGTTTTTAGGAACTTGGCAAGGAAAATAAAACAATTAAAAAAAATGCTGTGGCCTCCATTATGGTTTTAAAACAGATAGCACACTATTATTTTACAGCCATAACTCTGTAAACTTCAGCAATTACAACTAATCCCCTTTGACCACATCCACTGTAAAAGCATAGTTTTCAATACCCAAACCATTTCCAACTCATTATAATTGGAAACATTTTAAATATCAACTTGAGATGTGCCCTGTAGCTATGCATGTGCTCTCTTTACAGGTCCCAAAGGCTAGAAATGTATTCCCAATAGAAACCAAATATATTTAACTTAAATAAACTGTATTTTTACAGTTTATAAAAATGATCATTATATAAATGACAAGGCAACAGAAAGCTGACTGGCTGTCTAAGTCTGCACAGAGGGACTGTAAAAAATACAAGTGAAAAATTGCACTTACATAATTCTGTACACTAATTCCAAATGTCCTATGTTTTTATAAAAATGCTGGTAATATGAAGCAAAAAAATTACAAAATATCCGAGAACTTGAGTGAAATTACGTCAAGCAATTTGTTAAGAAAGACAACTTGGCAGAATATCAGATGTATTATCAAGGCAGAACTGCATTGGGTCCAAACAAACCCTGCAATGAGAATCACTTGATGCTGGGATGAAATTTAACTTCTTTGCAGTGTGAGGCAGTGACCATTTTCCTATGGCTGTATCATTTGTGGCATAACTTCTTAAAGCACACTCTAAATATCTGCAACCTTAGTTGCAGTCCTCGTAATATAGAGGAACAGGACCACCTTGCATCTTCTTGTCCCTTTCAGAGATTATCCCATATATGCGGCAATCCACAGGCAGTCCTTCCCTCCATTGCCTTTTCTTCTGTCTGCAGAAATATTGCAGATGAAGAGTGAGTTCAGCTGGATGGAATGTGATGATGACTGAGAACTTCTGAAACTTTCCAGTTTCCCCAATGGTGACAAGAAGCTGCTGGGCCTGTGAAGGCAGCTGCTGCTCTTGGTGGGTAACTGGAGAGGGCAGAACTTCATAACATTCCTCTAAACTGACTTTTGAGAACTTTGGTTTGTGCACCCTCAAGGGACCTTCTCTGAAAGGGTACCTTTGACTGGCATTGGCTTGGGTCAGACAAAGTTGGTCATAAGTCATAACATTAAAGATTTGATAGTTGAAAAAGCTGCTCTTAGTAGGTGGCTTGAAAAAGGGTGGTTTGAAGAAATGGGAAGACTGGTTGAATGCGATCATAAAAGAGTGAAGGAGTATAAGGCCACTGACTCTGTTTCCATTCCATTTCACCATTTACACCTGTTCAAGGCAAATTGAAAACATCCCCAAATGAGAAGTTATACTGCTATTCCTACCTTTTATTTTATTTTGCATAAGAATTACTCACAACAGAAAGAGGAAGATAGTGCAGCAGGAGATAAAGCAAATCTAGGAAACTGAAGATGGGCTAAGCAAGACTTGCCTTTGGAAGCTTTTTTAATGAAGCAAAGTATTTCCACTAAAATGTGACTTTTACAGACTTTGTGGTTGTCTTTTGAAGGCAGCTACAAATATCACAACCCACAATGCCAGAGTTATGGGCAGAAATCTCAAATAATAACCAACCTGAACCATAACCTGAGCTTTGACTTAAAACTAAAACTTTGTTTGAAGTTAAAATCACTTCAGTGCTTTTTATTATTATTTAACATTTTCTGAGACTTCCACCCTTCCTGGTCTAAATCAGAAGTGAAAGTACTGAAAGACCACATTAGCGAGCTGCTAATGTGTCAGATATAGATCAACTATAGCCAAAATGTGAATGTCCCATGAGTTTTCCAGTCCAATTCCCACATCTGATGCATTTGGATAAGGCTGAGATATGTATCCAAGCTTCTGGAAGGCTGTGGGAACAGGACCTCTGAGCCTTCCTGTACTAGCACAGTATCAGCATATGGTGTGAAATCTCCATGGTGCATAAAGACCATGTGAAAGACTAATTATTAGAGCCCTTTCTCAGACCCACAAGGGGATTAAATGAAAATAAACTGCTTCTCCTTTCCTTATCTATTGCTTTTATGGCTTTAATTTCAGAGCAGAGCAAGAGCTACTCAACCAACAGTCCTCTTCAGACCAAGTAAATGGAAGGGTGGCAGCAGTAGGGTACATGGGAAGAGAGAACCTCATCAGTAATGAAATAGTGAGAGCTGTTGGTTAGCAAAAGAGGAGTTTAAGTTTAGCTACAAGAATGGCAGGAATCAGTTTAGCTAGTATACATTCTGACATGTAACAGAAACAAGGAATTCAGGAGCACAGTTAGCCTACATTTTTCCCTCCTGACAGTGAAGGGAGGCAACTCCAAAGGGCAGTTCTAAACGCCACCAAAACTCCTTCTGTTAAATGTCCAAAGTTAGATGGGTTAAAGTTAAGCAAAGGAAGTGCAGGAAGTGACTTTGATGACACATCTATGCTGCCAGTCAAGATGCATTCAGATATGCCCTCAAGGACACCTTGTCCATCACTTTCATCACTAACATGCAAGCATGTCATCAGATTTAGCCGAAGTGCTGTAACTATCTTGCAGGAGGGAAGATAAACACGTTTGCTTCCCTCACATGGATTTAATTCAGGCTGTGGAGATGGGATGGCTACAGGTAGAGCCAACTGTACCTAGCTTTGTTCATCATAGCTCAGATTTCTTGAGCTCCATGCTTTGATCCAAGACAGGAAGGTGTGTAGCCAGCTACATGAATGCTGATGGAAAATATAAGGGTCTGAACATCTCAGCGTGCTTGACCCCACCCTTGCAAGACTTGGTGACTTGTAGATGAGACACAGACAGTGTCAGAATTCATTATCTGATCTGTTTCTGGGATGGAGGAGTTATAACTGATGACTAATACTGACCAAGGAATGGTAGCAATTCATATGCCAAGAGAAAAAAAGGAAAACAAACCACCCCCACCTAGTATATGCAGGGTTGTAGTTATCTGATTTGTTAGATCTCTTGACAAAGATGGCTTAAGGAGTTTCAGCCCTCCCTTCCCCCAGATGCTTTTTCCTGCCTCTGTGCTGAAGTTCACCAACCCTTCAAATATAACTGTTTGTGGAGCAGCACTATAAACAAAATCACTGGAATGATCTGGCTTGGAAATAACTCTCAATAGAAAACAAATCAACCTAAAACTCTAAGGACTACACAATCCAAGTTTTTGCAGTCATTTCTAGTAGTATATGTTTTCTAGACCTCTTATTGCTCTCTTTCTGGTCTCTTTCCAGTTGGCTAATTTTTTTGAAGTGAGGTGCCCAAGACTGGACTGATGTTCTAACTAAGGCCTGATGGGTACTGAATTGAACAGAAAGATTACTTCATGTGTTTATAAGGAAACTTGGATCCCAACCTAAATCCTAATTGAAACTTGGCTGTCCATATATGTTTCCATCTAGTAGACAGGACCAGGCTCTCAGGATTTCTGCCAAATCTTAAATTTCTAGGTCTCTACAGAAATACACAGGAGAATGGAAAGCTTATAAGAGACTAGTATAGCTCAGTGCATTTTTTCAGGGGTGTGTGGAGCTGTCTATTTCAACCTGGCTGGAATCCCGAGTTATCTTTCATATTCATGATCATTATGTTCACTTCCTGCATTTTACCATTTGTGTAAGTTTCAATGTGAATAACTGCAAATTGGAAGAAACTGGATGGAGTTGAGGCTGTTCCATTTATTGCCTATCCTAACACACAAGGAAGGGATAATACATAGGCAGTGGCACTGCAGAAGAAACAGTCAAAATGCATGGTGACTGCCAGGAGAAGTAGCTGTCCATCACCTGCAATCTAAGGAAAGGCTGGTCGTCACTGCTCAGGCAGTCAGCTGCTGCTCAGTCAGGAGCTTCTAGCAGATACAGTACATATATTCACAAATTATAATTAAATGGAGTCAATCACTACTTAGGCACTGGCAGGTATGAGCAGATGGAAGTGAGCCTGGGTGCTGAAGTGATCAGAGTATGTACAAACAGATGAAACAAGGTATCCCTATGAGAAGTTGTATGGAAGTTGTGAGACTTAAGAAACTCAGTGTGCTGCAGTGGGCCTCTGCTACTTCTCTGTCAACAATCTTTATCCAAATGACAGGTTTGTTGCCTCCTACTGAGACTGTCTGACACATGTTGTAGCTGTTGTTCTAAGGCTGCTCAGTTGCACATCAAAATGAGACAACAGTTTCTTTCTACAGTTACGTTTAATTTGGGGCCTCGTTTGTTCTTATGATGGATCTCAACTTGACTCCCCATTGTGCAAGACAACAGGACTGGGAAAATATGGTTTCTCATTTGCTGGCCTGAAATACTTACCTTCTTGCGGAAGGTAGGAGACAGAAGGAAACTCACTGCATAACTGTACCACAAAGCTTGGCAATGAGCATTGCACTGCCTGTGGCAGGTAGAATGCTCTCTCAAATCTGTATGGGCACAATGACCTGTTGATGGGGTAAAATAGAAAAATCACAAAGTTCTACAGGCTCCTCTTTAAGGGACCATGACTAGGTACAGTTCGTAGCAGTGTCCTGCTACTGCTATGTTTCTCTCAAGAAAACAAAAAGGATATTTTAGTGTTTTCCCTGCAAATCAGAAAGTTGCCAAACACACTAATCCACCACAACAATTAGTTGTTGGTTCTAATGGTTTATGTCTGTCTGTGCCTCACACAGGAAAAAGGAATCCATGGTATTTTAAAATATGGGATCCACATGTTTATAACACCAGACTACCCCTGGACAGCTATGATAATCATGCTTTTTCACATAATTATCTTTGGTGGCAGTTAATCATCAACACTTTCAGCAGTTCTCTTCTACAATGCCACAAATATTCCTAATATTGCTTGGTCATAATAATCACTTTTTTAACAGAAACTTCATAATGACTGTGGGAACAGAATGAACATCTGAGAAGTGTAGATTAGGGCAGCTGTATGTTATGGGTGATCAGTATTAAGAAAACAACTACAAACAATATTTCAGTATATCTTAAAATTCCAAACTGTTGTTTGTCCCTTGTAGCTTTTTTTCCTCCACAAATTCTTTTCTTAACTGACCTGGATGTGATCAAATAAAAGGCACGTCTCTGACCCTAATACTCATATTTACATAGTTTGGGTCAATGTTGTATATGATTTAAGATGACCAGTCATAGATTGTAAGTAGCTCATAACCTGGTGGGTACTGTGCAAATAAACTACTGTCTAAACTTTTTCAGACAAAATATTTATTCAAAGAACAATTATAACAATTGTTATTGGACAGTCTTGCAGTAAATAAAGAAAAATTAATTGCATGTTGTTACTATATGAGAAGATGTTAAGGCCAACAGTTTAGCAGCTGGAAAGGACTCAGTGACCTCTGATCACCAGTTCATTGCTTTGTCCATTCATTTTTTGTTTTCTCTGACATAAGTAATTCTGTGTACTTAATTCATCCCAAATTACAACCAGTCAAAAAGATACCATTCAATAACTGTATTATTCTTGTTATAATGGTATGTGATCAGCTTCTCATTTTTTAATGCTAGATTTGTACTTTGTCTTACATATTCTGTGCACTTCTTTCATCATCAAAGGTATGCTGAAACACTAAAGCAAATAACAAGGTCTGTGCTCTTGCACACAGATGTAAACTATTGCCCACTATAGTGCAAGCACCTGATATATATCTTTCACAGTGTTTTCATCTTTAGTACTTGACTGTCTCCTAACCTGGCTGGACCTGGTATCTTCAGTCTTCTAGTACAAACATTTTTTTTAAAACTTTGATGAGCAGTGATAAGTGCTGTCTTCTTAAACATTCATTCAACACCTCATCAAAAAGCAGGATGACAAAATCGTCAATCTTGCACAGAAACTTAAAAGGCTGATCTGCAGAGCACAATCACTTCACACCTTTCTGCTTTCATTATCTTCAAGTCTCCTTCTATATTGTTTCCCATCTTCCCTGCTGAGATCCTCAGATAGCAGCTAACAAGCATGTTTTGCACACAGGATTCTGTGATCTAACTGCATATGCTTGTGCCTCATGTCTTGTCCTTTTATATAAACTCCAATTCCCTAGCCTGGGTTTCTGAAATCTTTTTGGTTTTCCCTTTCCTTGAACTATGTAAGACTTTGCACAAATGCTCACAAAACTATGTTTTTGTTAATGGACAATATGATTCAGAAGATTTGATACCTTCTTTCCAGCTTTTCTACTCAACCTTCTGTATTTAAATTGGGGTTTCTGCTCACTGGAGCCTAACAGCACAAAACTCCACTCAGCCAACCAACCCCAATCAACCACTCAGCTTCCAGTGAGTGTGATTTTTGCTGTGATCGCAGCAGAACCCTTGTCAGGGGATGTGTAGAGGGCAGGCAAAGAACCTCCCATCTTCTCTATGTACTTTTATGTCAGGCTCAGAGATACCTTTGCTTACACTACTGTCTAACATTGCAAAGAGCACCTGGCCCCTAGGTCATTTGGTGAAAACTGGCTGACAATCATATTTGCACCTTCTAGGGTGGTCTGGTGCATCTCTGGGAGTGCTTGGTTCAATTTTCCTCAGACTATTACCTCTAGAGACTTTACCCATAGCCCTCAGACATGTCTGTGGTTTTTTTTTTTTTTTTTTTTTTTTGTTCTGAGTGTCTGCCATATTGTGAAGACTGTGTGGCAGCCCATCAGTTTGCTGTTTGTATAGTCTGACGCCAAGGTCATGTAGACATGCTCTTGCAGGGCCTGGCATGACAGTTATAAAACCAAAGGAACCAAACCTGGCTGGGTGTTGCCCATATCCCCTCTTAGGAGTGGTCCCTGCAGTGAACTGAGAATTTTGAGAGGTTCATCTCAGGAGGAAATAGTTCATGCCAAAAAAGGCTAAGTGTGAACTAACATGTGCAATGTGAAGAGTCAAGAGTGTTGGATCCAAAAGCTACCCGAGGAGTTAAGTTATTTGACAGCATAGACCTAGCCTTAGACAGCTACGGAGATCAGCAGCTGAAGAACAGCTGCTGATTTCTGCCTGGGATTTTGCATGTGGAGACAGACACTTCTGAGCAATGTCAGAGCAATGGTGCATGTGCTGCTTGTACAGCCTGGGCACAGACAATAAATATAAAACTGTCTATGTACAATGTCTTATTGCTTGTGCATGAACCAACTCCACAGTTATATTCCAGGAAGCATCAACTTTTCTATACCTATGTTGTGTAACTGATGTATAGATAACAATAAGTAATGCGTTAAAAATAGGGAACAAAAGTAATCAGTTTTCTCAGGAAAGTAATCAGCAAAGTCCAGCTGCTGTCTGTGCTCAACATATTCATTAGTGATCCATAGTAATGTCATGACAAACCCTGTTGATTATAGTAAACTCAGGGTAGTAAATCTGAAGGACTGGGAGTAACTGCAGAAGAATCTCAGGATCCAAACTGACAAGGCAATAAAATACCAGATAAAATCCAGTGTAGGTGAATGTTGTAGAAAGTGGTGCATACAGGGAAAGTAACGTTACATGGAATGTGTTACAGAACGGCTTATGGCCCAGCTATCACTTCTTAGTCTTATAATAGACAGCAAACAAAATATTAAGAATGTGCAGGACAAGAGTAGGGAATGTTTAGGAAATGGAAAGTACAATGAAGTTTAATTCCACCTGTGCTTGCATTTTGAACGTGCATGCTACCCTAGTCTCTCATCTCCTAAAAGATGGAGCAGAACTGGAAAAGCTACAGGAAAGGGCAACATGCATGATCAGAAATAAAGATCAACTATTGTTTGAAGAATAACTAAAACCTAGGGCTTCACAGGGTGGAACAGAAATGGCTTGAGGAGGGGGAATCTATAAAATTATAGGCAACATTGAGAAAGAGAAGCAGCAACAACTATGCCCTGAATCTCAAATTCAATTATTGGCCAGATATTTAAAACAAAAGAAGGTATTTTTTCACACTTGCTAGATTACAGCAGTCATTGGTGAGCTGTCAGTTTACATGAACTGGAAAACAATCAGAACAATTAATTCCAAAAATGTGTTCCTAAGATAAGTAAATAGACACCATCATTAGTCTCTGAATTACACACTGATGGACCCTAGGAAAGTATAATAGGCAGTTACTGCTATATGCTTGTTCTTCTCTTCAGGCTTCTGCTACTGCTACTGTCAGAGACAGGAGACCAGACTGACCTTTAGTCTGAAGCAGTGGAGTTGCCCTTTAATTCTTACATATACATCCCCTCATACAGAGAAATGGAAGAAAGCAGAGAAACAGCTAACAAAGATTTGTCAAGATCAAGTTCTGTTAAATCTAATTTCATTTTATGACAATGTAACAGGTCATATAATGAAAAGAGCTACGTAGTTAGGCTTTTGACACTATCATGTTACACTGCCATAAATACACTAGTTTCATACAAAACAGTATTTTGAGTAGGATGAAAAACAGGCTAGAAAACTGTATTTAGAGAATCATTCTCAATGATTCACTGCCAAAATGGAATGAAGTAATGAGGAAATGCAAATACAAGATGAAGAGGAATGAGATATCCATTTTGCAGAAAAGTATTTGGGTGGCTAGTGGTCCACAACCTGGGCTTGAGTGAACAACATGAAAAGCAAACATCCTCCTAATGTGTCTAAACACAAATATAGTGTGTGATATGCAAAAGAAAATCTTTCCACATCATCCAGCACTCAGAAGGCTTCATCTGGGCTCTATGCTCGTTTCAAGATATGTCTAAAGAGGGCAACCAGCATGGCCACAGGTCTAGAAAATACGATTTGTAATGGAAAATTAAATAAATTCATCCTGTTTATCTTAAGAAGAGGAGATTTGGAAAGAGAAAGCTTATCAGTAACTTCTGAATAGTTAAAAAACATCTGGAAAGAGGAGGGGAATATTTCATGCAAGAGACAATAGAAATAATGGGCTCAACAGCACAGATGAGTAAGAGAGGATATTAAGAATAATAAAATTTTAGTAAGGGTGGTAAAACTCTGTATTCATTAAAGATGCTTGGGAGTGTGTGCAGTCTTTAAAAGCAGATGATAAAAGTGTCCAGCAGAGTTGATAATAGGTATATCATCCATATGTTCATTATGGGACAAGGGGATGCACCACGTGATCTCTTAAGATTTCTTCCAAGCCTATAAAGCTGTGCTTCCAAACACAAAAATTCAATCAAACGTTGCTGAAAATGTTGGCCTTACTATGGCCTTACTGCACTCTACAGAGCAGTATTCTGTACAGTATTTGCATAGGAAGTCAAACACTTCTGGAAATGTAAGGACTTAGAGCATGCGTGGCGTGCAGCTGATGTCCTGAAATATTTAGGATTTTCGGTTACACAGAAACGAGTCAGAACTACTGTATGATATTTCTGATCAATGCATTGGAATTCCAGAAGAAATGCAAAGAATCATTAAAAGGCCCAAGCAGCAGAAGAGGTCAGTTCAGATATGTGGTAGCTCTTGGCAGCAGTAGGAGTGTGATCATTTAGATTTTGCTCACAAAAACTCCAGGACCATAAAATGTTTCACAGTGCATCGTCTTTGCAGATTATGTATTAACTTTGGAGATCTTGCTTCTAAATTGTGAACTTTGTGTCCCTCATCCTCATGTTCTTCATTTGCAAGTTTGTGCTTATTGATCCTAACTGATATCTGATCAAATGCAACACTAACCATAATTCCTTTTTATTTGAAACCATTCAAACACTGTAGTCAGTGGTATTTAGAAATGATAACGTATTTACTTCTGTAATGAAAAGCATAATTATGACAACAGTACTAGGCCTGTTATACTGAAATTGGAAGGGACTTCAACTTAAAAAAACACCCAAACAAACAATGAGCTTGCATGCTGGTACGTACTGCAGAACTGGGGATTCAGTATCTGAAAGCTGGACGCCCAACTGTAGTTCCTACAAGACTTGCAAATTTGTGGGACTCCTTTCACAGCCACTCCTTTCATAGACAGCAAGTATTCTACGAAGCAAAGTATGAAGATAACAGAACTACTTGTGGAAATTTGATTCTTAATGTCCATGTTCCTCTGCACACCTCTAGTGAATTATTTTCTTTCTCTTCAGCATTTTCCTGGTGCCTCTTTTTCCCCCCAAACCCACACTGTAATCTCCTCCTCTCTCCTTGTTGTAGACACTAACAAAAGAACTTGATAGAAAAAGAGTAAGTTGAAACATACGACTAACAATCACATTGGCTGCCTTTAAACTGTCAATCTATTTATTTACTTTATTTTATTTTGCTGTTTTGAAATCTGTGTGCGCCAAGACCATGCTCTGGGAGCTCCTTGCTGTGTATAAACTAACACAATAATCATCATTTACAAGACACTGCTAAATCTACTGTCATGCATCTGCACAATCATAATTCACTTCCATGCAACTACAAAGCAATTGGACTGCCTGACCCCACTCAGTCCCACCGGTTGCATTGTCAGCTGCCTACGAAAAAATGAAAGCCCTCAGAGAAAGCAAAAGATAATAAACCAGTCTCTGGTAGGAAAGATGGAAGAAATTTTTCTATCAGGATAGAAATTATACTGCAAGTATTTCTTTTGTTATGACAATAGAGTAACATCAATATATTACCAACACTATTTGCAGGTGATTTTTAATTTCCATGTCCCGTATGTTTCATATACATACTGAGCAACAGCTAGTGCTCTGTAAAATCTTTAATAAGACAGAGATGACAGAATCCCAGTTGGCAAAATACCTTCTCAATTCTCTAGTATCACAGTGGAACAGTTCTGGTGCAAGGAGTTGTAGCATGTTGCCTGAAGGATCTCAAAGCTGTCAGTGCCACTGCTGCAGATGTCAGCTGACAAGACCCAGTGCCCACTGACCTCAGCAATCCCTTCTAATTGATCTTAATCCTTTAAATATCGATCTCTGATTTCCAATGTAACAATTCCAGTGCTGTGGGGCACATAAAAGGGAGATCAGTGGCCACATTCCCAAACTGAGGCAGACTACCCACAGTCAGGAAGACTGGAAGTTTCCAAAGGCTGACCTAAGTTTATGCCAGATCTATCCCTCTTCCTTAAATCCCATTTCAACAGATGTCAGATGAATTGATAAGTGACCAGTCTGGCACAGCTGTCAGCTGGTTCACCATTATTTGCTCAAAAACATCTTGAGCCCAGTGCTCAGAAATAGAAAGATTTTAATGAGCAGTATGCTCTAATTTATGAAGCCTTATCTCTTCTTGTCAGTTAATGTATAACATGTAGAGCCAGTGATCAGTACTGTCCCGAAATATACTGTAATCATCAGCTGATACTTCAGCAATTCCTTATTTCTGTGCTGCTTCTGACAAAATATACGTAGCTCTGAAAATTAACAAAAAATGTTCTTGCAGATCTGTGGCCAGTGGTTAATTAAATCTACCATTTTTCTTAGCATAGTACTAATAATTTGTCGCTTCTCTTATTTCTTGCTTGCTATCTCATAAAAGCTATATCTTTGTTTACATGAAAACTCCAAGCTATTTCATTCATTAATGAATGAAAATTTCCAGTAGATGCAAAAGTTACTAGGAGAAGACAACTAGCATGAATACTTAAACCTTACTTCTTCAAGAAACCTGGCTTACCTCTTAGTAACAAGTGGGCTAAGGCAACTCACTGATGGATTTGTTACAGGACCACTCTATAATGTCTTACCACTCTGCCCCCACAAAATATTTATCATGTACATTGAAAACCTGTTTACTGTTAACAGACATGCCCCCGAATGCCATTTCCCCTTTAAGTACATATTAGTACACATATTACAATACTGGGAAAGACTGTGACCCTCATTCCAGGATCATTGGGTATCAGAACCAGGAAGATCAGTTTGAGAAGCCAGTAAACACTGTTGATTCAGGAGACCAATAGCTTTGCAGCAGTGACCTCAAAGAATAATAGCAAAGCTTGAAATAGGACTCTGCTATCTGCGTTCTATTTCAGTGTTTTATCCAGTGAGTCTACAATATTTAATAACAACAAACTTTCCTAATTATCTTAAATGATTTGAATATCAGTCTCTGATTCCCAGCTTAGCAATTCCAGCGTTGTGGCATATAGAAAAGATTCCTAGATGCCTTTTCAATTCATACAATAATTTAGGTTGGAAAAGGCCTTTGGAGGTCATCTGGTCCAAACCCCAGGGGCCAAATTCAAAGCTTTGTTAAGTTGTTCTATTTCTTCTTTATGGTATCTATATTATCTCTGATGTGGCAGTTCTGGTAAAGAGTTAGGTGACTTCCGTGACTGAGGATCTTTAGAATCTATCTCTATCAATGATCTCCTCCAAAACTGGTTCTGCCGTATGCAAACTGAAACCTCAGTGGAAGTCACTGGGGTAGAACTGGCACCATATTTAGAATCTGGTCCTGATTCCACTGTAAATGAATTAGAAGCATTAGGCTCAGAGAAGATCACTGACTTTTGACAAGAAGGTGGCTAATGGGGCACTATAGAACATATGCAAGAAGACAGTGACAGCTGATTCTGATTTCTCTTCCAACATGTGGATTATGTTACATCCACCCAAGCACTAAGCTTTCATCTCAAACAGTTGTGAAGGTGAAGGCTTCTGGGGGTCTCATTCTCTAATTATGCCTGACTTAGAATTCACTTAACTTAGACTAACACAGATAGGAAGTCAAGTTCTGTTAGCTGTTCCACCTTTCACCTTACCACACATCTGGGAAATATTCAGATCAAGATCATAACCTTGCATTTTGGCATTAGCTACCTAAGAAAACATTAAGATATCACCAACAATTTGCCTTTGACGGGGAAAATTAAAAGCATATTTCAGATGCAAACACTGTTGTGGCACTAATATTGCTGGTAATGATTAAAGGCTGCTACTTTAAGTATAATGGAATAAACCAAAGCTGACAGTCTTAGTCCATGCCCATTTTCAGTTTAAACAAGATAAGGAAATCCCAGTGGTATATCATATTCTGAATAGGGGGGAAAGCTGGGAATATTTAGAGATGAGTATTTTCAATGAGGTCTACAAATGAAAAGCAGTGTGTGTAAAGTACTGTAACAAATTTGTGGTTACAAAGCAGGAGTGGGGATAGGACTCAGCTCTTTCTTCTGTAACAGGCCTCTACCACTTGAACTTAGGAAGAATTGTCTTTAATTGTAAACAGGCTAGACCTATGCATACCCTAGAGTCAATGCAGTACGCGGCAGCATTCATTAGCCAATTTATTACATATTCATTAGCCAATTTATTAGATTATCATCACCATCATTATTGTTTTACTTCAAGAAAAAATATCAGAAATCAGAAACTGGTAATATAGGAGTTCAAGGGCAAGAGCAGCTGGATCTATCCACATGTGGGAATGCGAAGATCCAAACTCCCTTTCCCCTGCTGTTTCCAACTCAACCTTCAGAACTCAAGTCTAAAGTTGGGCCTATGTTAGGAAGGATTTGCTGTTACTATCATACTGGCAAACCTTCCTCACTTCTAGGATTATTTCTATGTGGAGGTTTCTGCTCATTTAAAGAGAAAGCAAACAATGACTGCCTAACGTAAAATACTCAGAGACTCAGCAGAGATCAAATCATAGAAGCTGAAGCCAGGAAAATTCATTAAGAATGAAAGCACAACATTTTAATGAAAAATTTTGATCAGTCTTTGGTATCAGCTGTCAAGCAAAAATGAAGATTCTCTTGCATATTGATGTGTCTAACCCAAGACTAATGCCTCTCCTGGATCTATGATTAGTCAAATATTTTTTATGCTCAAAGTGGAAGTTACCATTCTCTTTGCAGTGTTAACTGTAGGGAATGCAATAGGCCGGGATATATAAGCAGTCAGACTAGATGCTACGGATCTTTCCAGACAATTAAGAACTCTAAGAATTGCTGTATATTAGCAATTTATTATCTATTTATTTATTTTTTCTTTTCCTTCTAAGTTGTATTTTTAGGTTAGAATTGTTGTAAAAAAATGAGATTTCCCTCCAGAAACAAGTGCTTCCTACTGTATCAAATTTTCACATTAATAAGCAGCAAAACAGTAATTCTGTCAAATCATGAAGCTGTATATGCTGCTAAAGATGGTGAAATGAGATACAGCACATGTTAACAAAAGCATCTGTCTTGCATGTTTAGTTTCTTAAGCCTTTGATGTGTTTCAAATATCATCTTCCCCATAGCAGTGCAAGTTCAAAGAAAATATATTATAAAAAAGTTGAATTGTAACAAAAGCTTCCTAACAGCTTTGAACTGCCACATAGAGTTTTAGCAATTATAAGAAATGTTGTAATATCTGAGCTAGTATTTTTTGTTAGTTGGTGAGCATTTATCTACCACAGGAAAAATAAATGAAGGTGGTGGAAATTAACTATAGATGCCTGGGGACATCAGGAGTATATGGGCTGTATACTGGCTATAGGATGTATTGTGAAAAATTCAGTTCTGTAAATCAAACATAACAAGCAAGTTTAACCAGAAGAAAGCAGAAAACCCTAAGCACGCAAAAATTTGGTTCAAGACAAAAGTAATTATTTTACCTACAACCAGATTTGAATATCATTGCTCCTCACAAAAGGCATACACATAGCTCATCTATGAAGGATCTATGAAATGTAGGTAACGCTCTAGGAATGGTAAAAATAGATGCAAAAATCTGAAGCCACTGTTGAATATCACCCCACAAAAGGAAGTGGAGGGGTATAGAGAGAACTCAGCATGCAGTATGTGTTAGCTCTGCAGAGTGCAGCTTGACTGCTGCTTATACTCAGGCTAGCTAGTTTAAAGCTAGTTTGAACAGCTCTGTAATAGTATGGTGAAGAAATACATTTTCTCTTCTCCAGAATAAGCCTCACTCTTTCTGTTTGACTCATCCTGAGTCTCTGGGCCTAGCCATTCTCCTGCATTAGATGCTATCTTTTTGTGGGCCATTGGTCCAGTTGACCAGTAATGTTCCCACTTTTGTTCCTATCTTACCATGTCTTCAGATAGTATTTGTAAACTGGCATCTGGTTGTAAAGGCTGAGTTGCTGTGAACAGTTTTACGTGTCCCTTTACTTAAACGACATCAGAAAAACAAATTACTTCTAAGTTCAGCAACAAAACTGAACTGATAGAGGTCATACCTTTATCTATGCACCTGCAAGTATCTACATTCATCTTGGTCATAACATTAAACTGCATGTAGGAAAAGGCTTTTTTCACATGTATATTTTTACATTTGTACTAAACATATATATTGTTGTATATATATGTACCTTACTATGTCTCTGATGTAAAAATATAGATCCAACCATATGAATGTTAGCTACTGAAATATTGTTTATGAAAACTTCTTTTATATATTAAGCATTTCACATATAATTTAGAAATGTACTCATAAACTCTGAAGTACATCTAACTGGATGTGTAATCCCTGGTATATTTCCCATCAGAAGCCAAATTGCTGCATAGCTATCAAATTGTTCATACTCTCAAATTATACTGAACATGTATAAAGCACACTAGCTAGTAATGAATATTTCTGATACTGAAAACGATGTAGAAAAAGAGAAGTTACAGGATTCTACATGCAGGTAAAATGATAGTGTCCTCTTGTAAATACTTCATGTAATCCAAGGGCACAGGGTGAATTTACTTCTCTTAAAATTTGATATATTTCAGCACAGGCATGAGACACCATTCATCTTCCCTTCTCATATTTCTACCCACAAGACAGATGTCAATGTTGTCTAATGGATAATTCTCGTCTGAGCTATTTCCCATCTGGAGGCAGGCCAAACAAAAGAAATAACAGCTAGAACCAGAGAAGGATGTCTTTCAGAAAGTATTCCAAACTTTTCACTAATTCTGGGTATGTTTTCAGCTCAGCTGTGTTTAGCCAACTTTTAGAAAACATCTATGAAAAACACAATTTGTTTTTGGTGACGTCAGATAACACATATGTTCACACCAATATATCCCTAAAGATAATAGTATCTACTAATAATAATCTAGTTGATGAATATTAAGCTCATTAATACAGGTGTTTGCATCTCTCTCCACACCACAGAAATGATCTGCCAGATATCTCAACGCATGATTTTTCAGTACATTATAAGTAAGCAGAAACATTGTCAAGTGACATAAAAGAGAATAAATAACCAAAACTGAAATTGATGGACTACATTGCATTGTGCACTTCAGCACAGGGCTGAAGTGTATTCACACAGCGTGATCACAGGCTAACTGCAAATACATCACAAATGCATCATAAAAAAATTTGTCTATACAGGGACACTTCATTAATAAAGAAGAGATCGCAGTGAAACATTTGGCTGGCTTTGCTGAAAAGGAATTGTGAAATGTAATTATGAAATGCAAAGTCTGAAAATGGGTGCACAAAATGGCTGGAGTTTATAGTTTTTCTTCCTGTGAGCCATGAGCCAGGCTGGCAAATACAGTGGTGACAGCAGTTTTAGTAGAGATATGTCAGCTATAGTTAAATCTGAAGTTTGCTCTCTGACTTCTCCTCATAAAATACTCTCACTTTACAGCCTGGAAACCCTGCCAACACTGGAAAAAATCTACTGCTTGAAAAAAGGCTCAGGTCCCTGAAAACATCATGAAAAATAAAAATCAGAGTTTAGTGAGTATTGCAGAATTAGTAGGTACTATAGTACACACGAACATTTACAGTTCATCATACAACTTCCAAGGCAACGTTATTTTGTGTTGTTTATTGCAGTAATATTTTATTTGTGACAGTAGAGTGGGTAAATAAGATAAACACACAGTGACATTTAAGATTGGCCTAAAACTAAAAAGTTCATTCTCGTGCTAAATCTGCTTCCACTAAAATCAATGTTGAATTTCTTTCAACCCTGCATCCCCCTTTCCCTTTATAATATTATTCCTCCTCAGTATCTACTGATTGAGCATTTGGCTCTTAGATACATAAACAGATATCACTTTGATTGTAGTGGGGTGTACAAAAGTCAAATACAATATTGGGTTTTGTACTGGTTTTGGCTGGCATAGAGTTAAATTTCTTCACAGTAGCTTGCATGGTGCTGTGTTTTGGATATGTGATGAAAACAGCATTGATAACACAGGGATGTTTTGGTTACTGCTGAGCAGTGCTTTCACAGAGTCAAGGCCTTTTCTGCTCCTCACCCCACCCCACCAGCCAGCAGGCTGGGGGTGCACAAGAAGTTGGGAAGGGACACAGCCGGGACAGCTGATCCCAACTGACCAAAGGGACATTCCATGCCATATGGTGTCATGATCAGCAATAAAACTGGTTTGGGGAAGGTGTTTGGCTGAGGCTGCCATTGGTCAGGGACTGGCTGGGCATCAGTTTGTTGGTGGTGAGCAATTGGTTTTTGTTTTTTTTTCTCAGCGCTTGTTTTTCTTGGTTTTGTTTCTTTTCCTCTTTATTGTTTTCTTTTTTTTCTTTTCTTTTTTTAAAAATTATTAAACTGTCTTTATCTCAAACTATGAGTTTTGTAACTTTTAGCCTTCTGATTCTCTCCCCCATACCACTGGGTGGGGGAGTAAGTCAACCAGCTGTGTGGAGCCTACTGGGGTTAAACCATGACAGTTTTGAACCATAGAAGTTGCTTAAATAATTATTATAGGCAATGTTACAGCACTTCCCATTATTAAACTGTCCACCATGTCTGTCTTTTGTATAATTGGAAAAATATGAATCTGTAGCACTAGATTTGTTTTAATTAAAAAAGAATCAATGTTAACATGCTATTTACTTTCAACATGATATTTACTTATCCAGTTTATTTTTCATTTAATAAACATTATTTAATGAGAAAGTTCAGCTGTATGACAACATATTAAGATTGACACTAAAGTAATGATATTAAATGAAGCAGTACACTTGCTAACGAGGTTAGGTGTCAAACACTTGAGTAATAAAGGACATGGATGAAACACTTTGCATTAGAGTTTTAGCAGAGAAAATAACTTCTTCATTATGATTTATCCAACTTATTCGTGTCACTAAGTCATCCGTTCAAAGTTAAGAAGTGATTGGGATTTTGAGAGAGTGAAGTTTGCAACAGGAAAGAAATCATTGATTAAAAATAAGATGTCAGAAGATCAGTTCTACTACTTTTAAAAACCCAAAGGAAACAGTAACCAGAAACAGCCAGATTAGTACACTAACTGCATACACTTCTTTTGCTTAATAAATTAGTTCATACTAAATGCAAAGCATGTTTTGACAAATTACTCTTTATGTTTTCAACATAATGCCATTTGATGTAATTTAACTAACAAAACAATGTTAAATTGTTGGTTTTTTCAATTTTTTCAGTTACATACTGATTCCTTTCCAAATGTGGCTTGACAAAAGCCATATGTAAATGATTATCTTGTAAATAACTAACTTATTGTCCACCATTTTCTAGCAAAACCAAAAAGGAAAAATTACAAATCTGAATAACTGTTCATTAAGCCATATAACTATGCATATAGAAATCTGCAGATAGTTTGTCGTTAGCAAAGAGGAGTGTTAAGCTGTACCACCCAGCGAGAACCAACAGAAAGAGTAAAACCAACAAATGCAAAATCATTATTTTTAAATTAAATATTCCTGTTGGATGCTTTAAATCATGGTACTATAAAGTGGGCTAGTGAAGCTTAGTGAAGTTACTTGTTACATGAAACAACAATATAGTAATTTCATAAACTGATAAACCTTAATTCCTGCTTAGGTTTTTTTTGAAAGTGAATTTCAAAAATCTCCTGTATTGTACAGTTAAAAAATATAAATTCCACCAAAATTTGAAAGGGTCAGTTTTTACCCATTTTCTTCTGTATCACTAGTCGCTTTTAGTGTAAGCAGTCATCTTGTCTCTTTCCATATCTGTATGGTTACTCCTTTTTATCTTCCTGCTTAGATATATTAGCAGAGAAATTTTACATCCTCTTTCAGCCTTTCTTTTGCTTGATTAAACAAGTAAAGTTTTTTCAGACTCCCTGGTAAAACTGTGCCTCTCCATTGCAGAGCTATCCACACATTTGTGTCTGCCTCAACTCCCATTTCCATTTTTTTCTTGGCTGGACTCATGCATTTTATTTCAGATGAGCTCTTAACAGTGCCAGAATGGAACCACAATTACTCCACCTCTACAGGAACTCTCTAATGCAGAATACTAGAGGCTTGTGTTTATATTTTTCATGGCTGCATCACATTAGAAATTTTTATTCATTCTGTGATGAAGCTGTATGCTGAAATCCTGCTTTCCGATTAACCAGTAGTTGCCTATAATATATATTCTTGTTACTACCCCATAATGGTATGTCCTGCTCTTTAAACTCAAATTTCCTCCCACCTTTCCACTCACCAATCTCATCAAATACTTCCTATATACTACTACTGCTTTATATTTTCGAGATTTCCTAATCTCACACCACCAAATCTAATTTGCTTTGTTGTCCAAGTTACTACTGAAAACATTGAAAATGTATCAGCTCTCCTGAAGTCCAGCCAGACAGATGAGATCTCATTTATTTTTCTTGTCCAGAAAAAACAATCATCAAAGAAAGATATCAGATTACCCTGACATAATGCCCTTTTGGAAAATCCATGTTAAATTTTATCCCATTTTCTATTTATTTCCATGCATTTAAAGTGAATGTTGAAGAAAAGAATAATTATATCCTATGTTTTTTAGAGTATCTGATTTTTAGTTGTGTGGAAGAGTGAAAAAGGAAAAAATTGAATGGAATGAGCAGAAGACTCTAAGAGCAGTCAGAATCACTATGAGCAGCTTTCCTTCCCCTGAGTCAGCAACAGATCCTGACACTGCTCATTTTTTTTTCCCTGGTAACAGCCAGTGGCAAACCATTTTGGGCCCCTCAGTACAAGAAAGACACTGAGGTGCTGGAGCGTATCCAGAGAAGGGCAACGAAGCTGGTGAAGGGTCTGGAGCACAGGTCTTATGAGGAGCAGCTGAGGGAACTGGGGTTGTTTAGTCTGGAGAAGAGGAGGCTGAGGGGAGACCTTATCGCTCTCTACAACTGCGTGAAAGGAGGTTGTAGTGAGGTGGGTGTTGGTCTCTTCTCCCAAGTAGTTAGTGATAGGACGAGAGGAAATGGGCTTAAGCTGCGCCAGGGGAGGTTTAGGTTGGAAATTAGGAAAAATTTCTTTACAGAAAGGGTGGTCAAGAATTGGAACAGGCTGCCCAGAGAGGTGGTGGAGTCACCATCCCTGCAAGTGTTCAAAAAACGGGTAGATGTGGCACTTTCGGGACATGGTTTAGTCTAGTCTACCCTTGATTGGCTTAGAGTAGACTTGGTAGTGTAGGTTAATGGTTGGACTGGATGATCTTAAAGGTCTTTTCCAACCTAAACGATTCTATGATTCTATCCCATTTCTTTTTTTGATGCCACTCAGTAAAGAATATGTAATGGACTGGTGTGATCAGTTACCACAGGACAAAGTCTCAAGATAACACTTTTTTGCTAAAACTTGCCTTTAAGTCCCTATTTCCTTCGAAAAACAGCTCACCAAGCAGTGTTCTTCTGAAAAATGTTTGAATCCATCTTGTGGGGGAAAAAAAAAATCTTTAGGTCCTACATAAACAGGAGTGCACTGTAAAGAATCACAGATGGAAGTGAAATTACAACCTTGCTGTCTTCATGCAACTGAAAGGGTGAATACACATGCAAATAGGGGATGAATATACTAACAGAAAAATAAGACAAAATGATTCCTCTTATCTTGTAAATATGCTTAAGCTGAACTTAATATACATACTTATACAAGGCTTTGTGCATAGGACTGAAGTACACCAGATCTTTACCCATAACTGTATCTCTACATGGTCCTGCACAAACCCTCTAAAGCATGTACTTGTTTCTTTACAATGACAAGAAAGAGTTTTCCTAACATGTGAAGTTTGGGCTATGCATAACAAGTATTTCTATTTAACTGCAATGGTGCTTGGAGAGCTCATCTACTGCCCTATTTTGCAGGCTTCTGTATTCACGTTCATTCTTGAAATGACCCTGGTCTCAAGAGTTTCCACCCTAAAAAAATATTGACAAGATGCAACAAATAGGATAAGTGAGCACAAGTTAACATTGTGACAATGTGGCGAGGTCAATTAACAACAGTTTTCTCGATGTGTTGTGATGTATGAATTGGAAGCAGAGACTGGAAAAGATGATATAATGGTTTTTACAAACTTTTTGAAAGTGTGAGAAAGGTGAGAAGGAACAGACGAGAAATAGCAATGGCATTTGCAAAAGCTGGAGTAAATGGTCAATAAAGACTAACATGGCTAGCAGAAGCCAAACAAAGCTTTCTGAAGGTAACAGTTTTCAGATTTCACACTGACAGACTTTGTTCAATGAGTCATAGCTTTGTACTGTTACCATTTCTTTGTGCAGATAAAAATACTCCAAAGATGAATTCTGGGCATAATTATGCCTGCGTGAGAAAAATGAGTTGGAAATTGTTTGAGGGAAGATTGGTGGGAGATGAGAGACAGAGATCACAGTGAGATCATCTCCAGATGTCAGAGACCTGAATCTTTGAGGGCAGCCATGTGTCCAGTAGGGTCCTTTGAGACAGAACCGTGTTCAGAACAAGATGCTGTCAAGGATGAGTTCAAAGTCATGTTGAAATTGCTATCCAGGATCATTTTTCAGGAGGATGCATGCTTGTCTCTAAGGCAAAGCAAGATATTTGATACTTTGTCATCCATCCCAAGCATACAATAATTTTTATGGATCATTAAAGCCTGGAAACATAGAATGGGAATCTTCTGGGGTGCTCTGTAAAACAGTGATATAACAGTCTCTGGGCTTTTCAACCTTTTTATCTAAGCTAAACCACATTTTAATTCTTCGCTCTACTTAAAACAAATATTCTGCTAAGACAGCCATGTTAGAAGTTGATTTATCTGGAACTGCATTTAAACCCAATTTAAAAACTCCCATTTAAAAGTTAAGGTAAAGAGTAGTTCTTGAAGACAAGAGGCTTAAAAATGAAAAAAAAAAAAAAAAGAAAAGAAAAGTCAACGGTGTGTTTGAAAGATTTTTCTTCTCCTCATCTCACAAAGAAATACCTGCTTTTTAACACCACATTTTAACAATGTAGGGACCAACCTCTCTCATATAAAATAATGATTTACATGGGAGAACTGAAATTCTTGTGTTGAAACTAATTGTTGTTATTCTCCAGTTGTGAACTGAAAGTGCAGGACAGTATGTTCAAGTAATCTAAGAAAATAAGGCATCTTTAATTTGACATTAATTAGGGACCAGATTTAAAGTTCACTGGAGTTGGTGGCAACACTTCCATGAACTTCAGTCTGGACCCTTTAATGGCACATATCTCAGTGAAGTCCATTTCCTTGCAACTCAAACTCAACTCTCAATCAGAATAAATATTACTTTATCACAATCTGAAAATATACACACAACACAGAAAATGTCTGTAACATAAAACATACCAAAATTATGTATTAATGTATGTTGATGATCAGCTGTGTCTGTGCCAGATACAGTCAACAGTTGTTTTTTATCAATCTACAATGAAGAACATATTTTTCTTCAAAAAACAGTAATTATAATCACTCTATCAACAACTCTCAGCAAACATATGCAAAGGGGCATTTCCTATCTGACCTCTTAAAGAGAAATATTTGAATACCAAAAACAAAATAGCAAAAATACTATCAAGCCTTTCCCACTCACAAAGACAAACAAAAACTTGTGTAACTCAGTAAAATAAAAGGATCAAACCCTCATCTAATTGATATCAAAGCTGGATATCCAAAACCCGGAATCAATACAGTATCCTCTTTTACACCACAATGAGGTGCTACTCTGTTTATTAATATTATTTGGGTAGTATAAAGAAACTTTTAATTAGTTTCTTGGAGATGAGGTTGGTTGGACATTGTGAGTAGGATGACATGTAAAGGCACTGGTGGTACATAACTGTCTAATGGAGTTTTTGGTTTCTGGAATTTCAGTGACTTAGTGACTTTCAAATTGGGAAGCCCAGAGCTTTTGTCACCTGCTGAATATTGCTAGTAGTCCACAAAGAACTAATGCCCAGAAAATGTTTTTCTTCTTTATTTCTATCTGTGACACTAAATTAAGAGGCTACTTAAAACACAAAAAAGACCTCAGTAATTTCAACAGAAATAAATAAGCCTGGAGCTAAGGCACCCAAGAATCTGTCTCAAATTGTCAGTTTGCACACTGCTATGCTATTGCTATAACTGCATAAAATAAAATGCCACTGTAAAACAAAAAAATGAAGGTTTTTCTTGCTGTTAATGAAGTAGTTTCTCTGCTAAGATCTGCTATGCTCCAAGACCACCCTTGTGAATGCCTGTCAGTGAATTCTACCTAGGGCAGTATTTTTTCAATGGATTATTTCATATGAGATAAAATCTACATGACACTCTTAAAACTTGAAGATTGTGAAAGGTAGTTCAAGGGTTGCTTTAGAAGTGCCACTCTTCAGAAATCAGTAGTTTACACTCTAGTGAAACGTAAACTGGCCCTACTCTCAATGAAGTCAATGGCAAAATTACTACTGGTTTGAAGGAGAACAACATCAGGTCCTCCAATTCCAGCTGCTACTTTCTTACCACAGTGTAATACAACAAACAATGCATAAAAATCACTGAGGACGTGATACTGACTTTGTCTCTGTCAGAAAACTAACTTTTGCCAACTTAGAAAAGAAAATGAAAGCAGAATGTTTTGTTACTCTATATCTATCACTGATAAGAGATTGCACCACAGTGACATGGGAAGATAACTTTGATTTGCATTATAAAGAAAACATTTGCCTTGGATTTAAGCAAGAGTTCTTTAGTGCTTTCCACCAAAGAAACAAGAGGGTAAATCAGAACTATGCAAACTGCTAGAAGTAAAAAAAAAATAAATTATTTGGTTTATTTGGAGAGTTTTCCTTCTAAAGAAGAGACAGTAACATGCATTAACTGCTGAACTTTGTTTCCCTTGTAGTCAAAGTTGTGGTTTGTAATATACTGCCACTAAGTTACTGAAGCAAACAGAGGGGCAAGGGCCCTTTCTAGTGCCTTTCAGCGCTCAGTTCCCTCAGTTCAGTATAATTCTCTGAGTTTGCACCACGAACCAGTCTCTTCTTTATCCCTTTCACCCAATTCGGCAAATGTGCCTGGGGCACAGCTTACTCCAGAGCATGTTGCACTTGTTCTACTCAATCTTCTCTTACACTAAGCTTATAACTACAGAAGGAAAACTTTTGTTCTTAAACCAGGAGCAAATGCCTCATTTTGTAAGGTTAAGGTCCTACAATTATTAAAACAAATCCTGAAATCCCCAGTCTGACGACAGTTCCTGACATGTCCTCTTCCTGCTCCTCTTCTCCTTGTCACTTGCAAAGACACAAGTGAAAGTCTTCACTTGTGCTAAGACTATGCTTTCTTAAGTGCTCGCACAGCACCTCACAAAGCAGCCCTTGTGGTGCCAAAATCCAGCTTCTTCATATAAAGAAAATTCCCTACACACCACCAAACAACTAGAAACAATGAAAGAACAACCTGACATCTTTTAAGTGTACTTTCAAAAATATTCAGTAATTCTTTTTATGATAAGACTAAATCAGGATAACACAACTATAGAGGAGAACCTGTTTCATGTCTTTAGCTTGTGAACAACATATACAATTTAGGGCAATCTCTCTTTCAATTGCAGCAGCAGAAAATCAAGTTCTTTACTGGCTGTTTTATTAGGAAGAAGGAAGTTGCATTCACTAGGTGCTTACTTACATATACACTGCACTTAGTTTTAATTCACAACTTCAGTTTTCTAATGCTTGGAAATACAGGGAGAACTTACTGACATGAACCAAAATGAAATGAATTATGAATTGCAACTGACTGATTTGCTTTTGTGTACTTTATTAACTGGTCCTGTTTACTACCTTTTTTTTTTTGCTTAAACAGTATCCATTAAAGACAGCTGAATGGCAACATCTGAATGGCAGTGTTTAGCACTTCCATACAGAGTTTAGACTCAACCAATCTTTCCTTCTATTTTGTTTGTACTTTTATTATGCTAGGCAGTAGCACTTAGGAAATAACAGACATGGTGAGATGATGATGATCATGTAATTTGAAGCAGTTAAAGGAGAAGAATATGTTGAAAGCAATCTTAAAATTAAAAACAAAAATTCAGACTTGAGCCAGATGATATACACTGGCGTGCCCATTGTGAGGTTTCTACACAGACACCCACACCTCTAACAGCTTTTACATTTTATATGAGATCATCATATAAGATTGTTAAAAACTACTATTTTAAAAAGAGTTTTGGCCTGTGGGAATGAAACCTCCAATGAGCTCCATTAAATGAAGAAAAACTCTTAACACAGTGATGTCTACAGTCTACTTCGGCCCCATGAATATGATGGCAGTGGGATAGTGGTACTCCATGCACCTTAGAAAAGAATGAGAGGCAGTTGCCTGCTGTCTCTCATCATGTTTCCCTTTGGACCAGGCTGCAATGGAAGCCCACAGTGTGCATTAAATGCCTCTTGCATCCTTGGTCTCAAGTGAGGACACGATATATGAACCATGCCTTATTCTTTCCCTTTTCCCCCAGAATAGTATTTCCTCAAAGTAAGAGAATAAGTGATTTTTGCCAGAAAGGCATCTTCTGAGCTAAGATCTGTATCTACTGGACTGGAACCAAAAGACTTCTCAGCCCCTTGGAGCATATTAATAACAGAAGACAGGTACACATCTCAAATTCTTGGATTCAGCTCACAAGTTAAGAGGGCTAGATATGTGACACTCAGTCTGGTCCCAGCCAATCTTTATATAATGGAAGACATTTTCAAACTGCTATTTATCAATTTCAGGGTGACCCTGTTGCTCTCATACTTTTGTGCCATGAATTTCTGAGGAGTGCTGACTTCAGAGCCAACAAAGATGCCAGAAGTTGACTGCTGTCTGCCCCCTGCTATGTACACAGACCACTGCAGCACTCTCATCTACAGGAGTCAGCCAGAGGACTCTGCTTTTGTTGGTTCTTCTCTGCTTTCTGCATGGCTGAGGTTTTCAACCCTCAGAGAGTCACCAATTTGCCTCCAGGCTGGAGTTTGTAATGAAAGTCTTGGTGCCAGGATTTTGTACATTCTATTCTGCCTCTAGTCAGGATGAGGAAACTTTCAAAATAATTATCCAATTTTAAAGACAAAAAGTAACAAATGGGTATCCAAGGAGCTGTAAGGTTCAATATAGGCTATTTCCTCATACAGTTAATATTGGCCTACAAACACCAGGCCTAAGTTAAGCAGTGATTAAGATTGAAAACTCTGCAGAGTAAAAGAGAAATAAATCTGTATTGAGGAAAACTGCTGTGGTGGGAAAGCTGCCCTCTACACATTACCACCCACAAAGCCATATGGGGATTCCATGGATAAATATGTGACTGCTAGCAAGAGCTGGGTGGCAAACCATCTCTCTAGCCCAGGAAACATTTCAAGATTTCAAAACTGTTCCCATTCTGCACTAAGGAGGCTGACCAAGCCACTGCTACCAGTGGAATCAGATAGGTGGGTATTTGTGCCCAAAGTAAAATATGTTGCAAAGCAAAACAGACACTGACAAGATAGGTTTCAAAATCTACACAGTTGGAAAAAAAAAAAATCAGACTTTTTGACAACCAGAGTCTGAAAGCAAAATTAGAATCAGAAAAACCTGATCGGAGTCCTGGTAGCCTGGCAAAAATAATGTACAGGAGAATGAACAAAGCCCAGAAGAGCTACAGCACACTCCCTCTTTCTCTTGTCAAATGCAAATTCTTTAGTGTGATAGCATCGGGTCACTGGCTAGTTTAAGACCGGAGTGAGAAAATCCTGAATATCGTAGGGCAGATCCAGAGCACCATAATCAAGCTGGTGGCCTGTACCCTGCTGCCTTCTTTCTTGATGGCCCTATGACAAGGGCCACAACAAAATGTCACCGTTCCTGACGTATGCTCTTGATCAAATCATAAATGCAATTCCATTCCCAGATCAAAGGGATGGTGATGTGAGGTCCTTCAGTGCCTCTCTACTTTTCACTAACTCTAACCAAAAGTTTTTATCATGGATAGACATCAGCAGACTGCCTATGAAGTATTTGATACCACATTCTACAAATGCCCTTGATAGACAAAGTCCATTTTGTATTATTTATAAAAAATTAAAATATTTCCCTAACATGAAGACAACATTCAGACTGATATGAGAAATAAAAGTTTTCTGTAAGAGCTTCACAACGCTACCAGGTGTGAGAGGCAAATTCTCTTGATACCTGTCATAATAATCCTACGATTTTTCATTGATATCAGATAGCCCAAGGAAGTCTGGGAGCGGAACAGGACATAAACTGACAATGATGCAAACAGCAGTGATGATAACAGGTGAATTTTCTGCATTTTAAACATATACTGATAGCAAAAGCCTGAAATTTGAAAGCCTTCATAGACAAAAATGATGGCTTCACTTACCACACTATTACTCCAGCTAATATTCAAGACTATTCCTCATGCAGACATGTGAGCTGATTATGTTACCCTGCTACATCACATTCAAAGCACTACAGGACTTTTATTGCTTCCTGTGCTTCCAGAATATTAATTAGCTTATGTTGCTATAGCTTTGAAAATTTGAAGTACAAATGCTAAATATTATTCTGTTCAACAGGTTGATTAGTATTACATTTAATTTCACAGCTTTGATACTTCAAATAACACATAATAAACATGCAAAATTCAGGGTGAAGAGGGTTTTTTTTGGATGGTGAAGTGTGCTTGCTTTGTATTTCTTTGGCACACCTTGTACAGAAAAGAAAACAATACTTTCTCCAAAGCCTCCTGATCCATAAAAAGGAAGAACAGACTGAAGAACAGTCTTCTCTAAGAATAAAAGACACCTTGGAGTGCTGTGATTGAAGGCAATGCTGCAACATCATTTCAACTAAATGTCCCTCCTGTACATACAGGAAAGAAGCCATCAAAGCACGATGATGAACTTGAGTTGTCTGATGTATACAATGCAAATATTTTAGTAGCAGTGAAACATTGTCCAGCTGTCTCTTCTAAGCTTTCAATCCAGTTTAGCAGGAAGCCAAATGGTCCTAGGCTGTTACATAAATTTGGTGACATCTGAAAGAAGTGGTGTGCTGAGTTGGACACACAGGTTTTGCATGGGAATATGTTGTATTAGGAAAGTTATAAAGCAGCTGGAGATTTAATACAGAATCTGTGATGGATAAAATCCAGGGCTACTGCCAGTGCTACTGCCTGCCCTTAGTCACACCAACTCTACTCAACCAACACATGCAACATATTAACAATGCAATAATTAGTACACATTCCTGTTTGCTACTTAAAACTTCTCTCCCAGATGCTGCTTTGGTCTGATCTCAATTTTATTACCTTTGATGATTCCCTGCACTTTGTAATACCAGGCTCCATTGCTATTCATTAGACTCAACAGTGGTTAGACAGACACTAGCTAAAGCCAGGTTTCTAACAGGAATACCCTTGCTTTTATTTCAAGGGGCTAACTTCTGTAAATTACTGTAAATCCTTCCTCCAAATCCCCTGCAATACATGTTCATGCATGTGTGTATCTAGGCAAAACAACTGCAGCCATGAGAACAAAACCAGATAACTAGGTAACAAGCCAAATAATTAATTTAAAAAAAAAACACCCCAACAAAAAAGCTATTTTGCAGTAAACCACCTTGAGTAAGATAACATCTGTTATTTAATCTATTCTTTGTACATATCCCCCCACCCCCATCCCCCCTTTTCAATTCTTATAGTTTCTCTACACCCATGACACTACAAGACACCTAATACTTTCCTACAGCTGGATAGTCAGACCTGGTCATCTTATATAAATATTTCTGCTAAGAAAATGCTCAAGAGATGTGTGTCAATGATGACATTTTTGTTTTAATTTTAAATAACCAGCCCTCTCATCTTTTAACTTACTGTTCTGGGCCTTGTCTTGCCTTTCTTACCTACTGTTAACTAATTTGTTCCAATATATGTGAGCAGAGTGAAATTATTTGGCATATTTTTCTGGACAGCAGCTATAAATGCTTGAATGTGCAAAAAAGTATGCACATTTGGACACTGTCAGTGGATACCCAAAGGCTTATCTTCCAGCATCAAAGATTTGAAAGTTCTTTTAATTTAAAATAAATACGAAGGGAAAGATTTAATACAAATACAAGCTGTCAAAGTTTGGCTGGAGTTGATCCAGACAAAATAATACTTTAAAACATCTTTACCTGCCTCTTTGCTTATTGCTATAGCAAAATATGCTAAGTAAAAGGGAAAAAAACCCCTATTACCTAGTTTGCAACAACTGGAAATATTCACAGTAAAGCCAGAAGTTGTGAAGCTTAGTAGACATTGACTTTAATGAACATTTTGGGATTGAATTGTTGCAAGTGTTTATACAAATAATTAAAAAAGAAACAAGGTTGGTATTTTTGTCTACATGGAAATCTTTCCGGAACTTGAATTTTCTTTTAACATTTTTATTCAGTGAAACCCATACTAGAAAGCTAATGCTCTGAAGAAAGAATAGTACACATCTAGACTGACAGCACAAGCCCTTTACAACTGCCATTGTTGATCTTCAGATACCTTTATTTCAAACTGGCTTAAATACATTGTATTTTCAAATTTTGACTGACTTCATTTTCCTAGAAAAGTGTTCAATTTCACCTTCAAACTTCAGAGATATTCCTAGCTACAATTTCAATCCATCCCTCTCTTTTTCTGATACGTAATTTAGAAGAATGTCATCTCTCATTGCACAATCAACATGAATTTAAAATGGTGCAATGGTTTAACTTCTGTTACCCATAATGAGCAATTTCTCAACATCGACATTTCACATCATGTTCTGTTTCAAGATAGGTCTTACACTATGCTACTTACTGATGGGATGGAATAAACAAACAAAAACAACAAGCTACTCAAATTCCTCAGATCAGACAATGACTAATTAAGTGTTAGTGTCCAGGAAGGGTGTCAAACCAAACAAGGGACGAATGGAGCTTGTTTGCCACACTCTTACTCAAAAAACTACTTATGAAACATATAACTGGTCATCTTGATAATGGAAAAATAAACAACAAACATAACTCACAAAAGCTGGGGTGTGCAGATTTTGTCCAACTGAAAGTGCCTGGGCAACTTGTAAGCGGATGAAAGCTGATCCTGCAAACTCCTCCATCCAAGTGATATTTAACCTCAAGAAAATTATCCAAGTGACTACAATAGGGTTTTGACATAAAGAATGAGATCCTTTAAATTGTACATGTACTCTTAATTTACAAAAAATGGAAAAGGCTGTGCTCATTTTGAGAACCAAGATCTCATTTGACAGAAGATAATAAGGTGTGCTAATTCCCATGGGCCAGCTTCTGCCACTGAATATTTAGCTCTCATTTTTTGACTTGCACTATGAGTTGAAAGACCTTTTCCCCAGTACATGGTTCTTTCTCCTGGGACCAGCACATCTCACCTGTCCAAAAGGGAAGTTGGCTACACAAACTCTTGCTTACAGGAATAAAAACTGCACTTTAGACTATTCTGTTCTAAAGCAAACTCTTTCCAAGTTGTCTGCTTAGAAAAAACCTACCATCACATAGCAGTTAATTGCTTTTTACAAGCATTATTATAATAACAGCTTAGTCTGTTTCAATTAATGTGAAGTAGAGTTCAACTCTCCTTCCACCCATTCTCCCCAAAACCAATATTAAATATAAACTCAATTTAACACCGCTGTGCCAAAATGTAATAATTTCATTAACTGGACTACCTAACACTCTTTTATTACACAACATACTAAATGATATAAACATAATTTTTGGCATATGTGTGTTTTAATTCAAAACCAGAGTTGGACAGCACAATGCAAATTTGGCAAATCACAATCTTATCTTGGCTTTGTAGTAATAATGTCTAAACAAAAGTAGACATTTACTGGCAACAGCAAACAGCAGAACTTGTGCCTTTTCCTTTTCACAATTCACAGTATCATGCTGGCATTTGTTATACATTTCTAAGTACATTTTGACAGCTAAAAATGTCCCACATCATATCTCAATGTAATGGCTGTTTTACATTATATTTTTGTATCTAATCCACTTAAAAAAATGATGATCCAATTATTTTTGGTACAAAAGAATTCCTTAGAAATTCTGGTAATTAAATCTAGCAACCTGGAGAATTCCTTGAGTGTCCTATGATTTTTTTTTGCTGTGATCTCATATAGGCAAATTCAAGACAGCTCCTATGCAAGCAGTGTCCAAGTTGCTTCAAGCATATGAGCCATATCAAACAGATTTAAAAGATTATTGTGCTGCTGCTCTGAAGAAGCAGGAATGAGGTGAGACAGAAGTGAACTGCCACACTTTAAGCTCACTGGCTGACCTTCCAACCCTTCCTCAACTTGTTCCTGCACATGCCAAAGCATAAAGCTGCCTCTTCTCTTCAAAAAGAGTAAAGAAAATGGTGTTGGAATGTAAGAAAACATCGTAACAAGAGATAGATGGAAGCAGGTACTTGTACTTTCATTTCTTTGTTTTGCAAACTCCAATTTCACTGGAGTTTGGTTTGAAATAAAATAGTCTCAAATGAGACATGATTGTCCTGACGACTGCTTTTTGTTTGAAAACCTTATACTTTCTGGTTTTTAACCTAGCAGCTACAAGGATTCTATTAAAAAATAGAGAGCAATGATTTATCAGTATGCTTATGCTGCACTCTTGACAATGCTTCTGTTTAATCTGTTTTACTGTTTTCCCAATGAAAATTAGCTTCTGGCTCAATGTGGAATTTTCATGGGACAACAGAGAAAAAATGCTGTTTAAACTAGAAAAATGTGATCACAGAACCTCAAAAGTTCTTGACAAGTACAATAAGTGCAGGTGTTCTACCAAAATTATTTCAAGCTATTATAAAAAAAGAAAGATTAAGTACTCTAAACAAAAAGAAAGCTTTTAGGTGTTATTTAGGTGTTAAATTTTGGGAGGATAAGTAGGAATATTTTTCCTTGTATATATGAAAGAAATACCACACAGAGGATATACAGCAGACCAACAAACTTATTTGAATGCATAAATGACTCACGCAAAATGCACAACCATGTGTGAAGGTTTTGAAATGCAAACAGATAGTGCATGGACTGGGCAAGCGCAGCTCTCCTACTTTGCTAATGATAGCTTCTCCCAGATTGTTTATGTAGTGTGCTGAGAGTGTCAACTGATGTGGATAGTACTGGAAACTTTCAGGCATAATTAACCTCTGTAGCCTTTTAATGCAGTTTCACCTATAATCCACAGGTCCATATCAGAGAGGAGCAAAGAGTTTGTTCAGACCCAACTGCAACATTTCACAGAGAAGTCACTGATTAAAGCCAGACATACAGACAGTAAAAAAAAAAGGAAAACAGAAAAAAAAAAAATGTCATGTGGTGCCCATTATCTCCATATATCAGCTACAATGGTCCACACTTCTTCCATGACATCTTGATGCATCAGGGGAGCACTAAGAATAGCTTTGGTTGATATATCTATCTTAGAATGGCAGGAACAAGTGAAATGATACCTAAAGGCTTCAGGAAATACTATATTGAAAAGATCTGTCACAATACGAAAAAAAAAAATTGTCAACACACTCTTTTCACCCCTTCTCAACACACAAGTAAGAGACCTGTGTGGATTATATCAAATGCAAATACACAGCCACATAAAACAGTTTCCTAAAGTGCTTTTCTAAATATAAATGTGTGTTTAGCATAAAAAAGATACAACTTCATGAAAAAAAGTCCTGGTTGCTTAGCTTGCACTGTATCCAGAAAAAATAGCAGTTGTCTTGCTACTCCTGAAAAAAGTCAGGGGAAGCAATGCTTTGGTTGGGGAGCAGAAAACAAGCATATTTCCTAATGTTTACCCTAAACCCATTGATGACACTGGCGAATGAAGCCAAGAAGTTAAAGTAGAGCTCTGTCTATTCCCATCTACATGTGGGACAGAGAGATAATGACCCATGGGCAGGTTTCTGCATGGAAAGCAGTTCTGTGCACATTGTTAAGCCATTACAGGTATGCGCCCCAATTGTCTAGTATTTCTAATTAAATAATTAAATAACTCTTAGGGACTAAAGCTACCTAAGGACTAGCTGGAACTGTCTATTCCTTCAGTCATACAGACACCAGTGCCTTGAGCCTCAAGTATTAATTTAAACATTTTACAGACGGTCAAACTGCTTGCCTCTACCAAGAACTTGGACAGAGGCTGGTGCGAAATACAACATAGTCATTCTCTGTGTTTAGCATCATGTCAGTGAAGAGCCTGATTATTTTGGCAAAGCATACTACAACTCTCTTCTGAGCATTTACTTGCTCACGTTCCAATTCTTTTCCTATTTTGAAATTACTAAGCTATATATGGAACTTTTCTGACCAAACATTACTTCGTTTGAAAATATCACTAAATTAATTTAATTTTCTCATAGAAATAATGGGCTCCAAGCAAATTTTCAATTCAACTTTCTAAAAATTATGATACAATTAATTTTTTATACTTTTAAGAGAAATAGAGAAACATCGTGTTAAGCTTACTATAGTAAAAAAAAAAAAAAAATCAATTTGGACAGTTTTCATGACATATTTCTAACTAATTTCCACGAAATGTCATGCTTCATCTAAACTGACATTATTTTGGACTTCAATTTTGTAGGAAAGTCTGTTTCAATATTTCATATTCACTCTAATTGGTAAATGCTTTGACATTTCAACATCTTTAAGAAAGTGGGGAAAATAAGTTCCTTCCCCCAAACACCCGTAAACGAATATTCTCCTTTCAGATTTCAAGAGAAGTTTTATATGCAAATCAACGAGAGTAAAACCCTATGTGATAAATTGTTTCAATTCAACTTTGTCTACATCAGCTGTATTCTGACCATCACTCTTAACAGAGTACTTCAACCTTTCCAACACTTTGCCCTGTCAAACACACTTGTAAACCAGGCCCATTTCTATAGTCCACGTTTCTTTTACTAATTGGGCAGAGAGCAGCCTTTGCCAAGTGGCACGTGAGGTTTGTTTGGCGTATTTGTCAGTTTTGGCAATCTTGAAATTCTTTTAGGTCTGCGACATGGTGCACAGTTCTGGTTTAAGACCAGACACCTAGAAGCAGTTCTAGAAAGGTAGGAGAATGAAACCATTATCTTACAAGAAAAGGACATGTATACTTAGAACTAACCACAAGAACCACAAGAAATACTTCAAATTAAAATGCCCCAGAAAAGCTATTAAACTTGGATTTGGAAACCAAGACAGCTACGTTTCCACAGTGCCACACAGGAATTAATATGCTCCACCAAGACGCATAGCTTATTCGCCTATGTGGATGTAGTTATGTTGCTTCATGTCCAGAACCATCAGGAAGATGGTGGGCTATGTCTCGGCACACTGTTCTCTGTTTAGTAATGAATTTGGCATATTAAGTTTAGAAGAGGGGAAAAAAAAAAAAGAATAGAACTGCCTCCTACGTGTACATTATGGTGGTGAACTCAAAAGAAGAAAAGCTGTGGGGCAGTGAGGGATGCTACTGGGGCAGAGGAGTGAGAAGAGTAGCACTGATTATGTAGGTATTTTGACTGAAAATAAGAATCATTTGTAGCCTTTAGAGGATTGAGATTGTGGAACGGTCTTCAGCTAAGGACTATGGTGAGCAAACCTACTTGGTGTTAATTGAACTTGATAAAGTTCTGAACAAATTTATATGACAAGCACTGGTGATAACAGGGGCTATATTAGGGTTCTCAGGAGTTTGGGGTGGTTTTTTTGGTCCTGCTTTCCTGTGACTTGACACATTTTTAATTAACAGACACACAAGTGTAACAAATGTCCATGACGAGGCTGCACACACTGGAGAGCTCCCAAGTTGTCATAAGCCACACAGCAATGCTGGCTGCTTCCTGATCCTGGGACACAAGGCTTGCCTGACCACTTTGAAGTGATCCACCAAAAGTTGATGCTAAAAGAAGCAGTCAGAGAAAAATATGTAGAGGGTTTTTTTTTTTGGTACCATAAGTTCACTGGTTTGATATTACATGGCTTTGCAGAACTTCCCTGTTCTAGGTCAAGAGGCCACAAACCACTCCCCACCTACCTACAGCTCTCAAACTGCCACAGAGGTGTCTGTAGGTGGGAGAGGCCATGTGGAAGTGCCTGTCTTGTGGATGAGGGAGTGTTCTGGAAAAGTAATAAAGATGCCATTGATACCATGCATAGACCGCTGTTCCACAGAAACTGTCTGCTGAAGCTGTCCAGTAGGAATGGTTCCAATATTAGCATTTTACCTTTGAAATTTATGCAGATAAGGAGAAGCCAGAGTTTCTAAGGTAGTTGCAGGGCACAAGAGATGAGGACCTTATTGTGTGAATTCAGAGTGCTCCTGCTTCCCCACTGCAGCTTGCAGAACAAAGAATTCTTTTAAAATTTCCTTTTCCTCTTTATCCCACAGCTGACCTTTTCCTTTGGCTATTTCAGCCTTCTCTAAGGCTGACGTCTGCAACTTTTTCCAGGATTGGCACAACCTATAAAATCAACTGATATTTTCTCCTGGACTAGGTTCTAAGGTGGTATTATTACTTTTATAAGGTGCTGAAATGATACTCTTGATAGAAATTGAAATAACACTGTGAATAAATTGGCTACTTTACATTGCCAATTTCAGAGAAATACAGAGAATGCGTAACTGAGATCCTGGACTGCTACACTTAGATACAGGGTCAAAACTTCATCCACTCTGTTCAAAGTCTAAATGGTTTTGGTGATTTTATATCACATGTCACTCCTTTTCACACTCCCTTTACTTTTTTTCCTTCTGAAACATCCCCCATCCCGGTTATGATGACTAAAGGAAAAAAAAAAAATCTATACCAGCCAGTCTTTATGTGATTTCCCCAGATGGTGCTTAGCTGTTTTCACACTCCAGTGTACACTTGCTTTAGCTAATATCAGCCAGGATGGCTGAAATCCTGTATTTAAGCCAGTAAAACTAAGATGTGTGGTTTTGCATGGGGGAAATTATGGAATGCTACCAGGAGTTGGTGAGGTTTAGCAACCTCCGGCAGAGTTTGAACAGGTTGCTGGAGAGGTTGTCCTCTCCTCACTCACTTCTGGTAGTGACTCCCTGATTGCGACACTCTCTTCATTTTTTCAATATCAGACCTATTTCTCCTGCCTTTCTGTAGGAAATTCTCTTTTGTTCCTGCGTGAATACCTTTTCTTCAGTCAAATCTCTCCTAAACACTAACTTATCCATAAAAGCTTAACAATATGAGAAAGCAGCAACTAAAATTATGAACTGAAAATCCATATGCAAAATCTGCTGGTTTTCAGACTGTGTACTTCCAAAAGGACAGAATCCCTCCAGCTGGTATCTGTAGTGAATATATTAACACCACTTAGAACATTTATCTTTCATGATAAACCAAACTCAGTTCCCAAACTCTTCTAAACGATAGCTTATGGGTTACCAGCAGCTCCTAGCTTTGTTCATTAAACTCATTTTCAAACATTGCCAATTTTCTCGACTCCACTGGCTGACAGGCATTTTTACCGAGAGAATACACTTTCCAATAACTCTGTCTTTAGAAAGAATTTCCTATTGTCTCTTTTCAATCACTTCTGTAGACTTTTCTTCTACTTTCTGTATCTTTAACTAGTGTTGAAGTTGTCATTTACTCTGTCATACATGTCCATCTATGTTGGAGACATACTCTGCTATATGAAATGAACACTGAATAGCAAACCTAAGACCCGTAGCATGATATTTCTAGATTTTCTTTAACACATGAGAATTTTAACTACTTGTTACTTTCATTTTTGCTGCAACTCAACAAAATTTCTGCCACTGCTTATCAAAAGTAAACATGGAGTTATTGTTCTGAGTATAGATGTATCACTACAGTAAAACAGTCTGTTGACCTAACACAGCACTCTGTAATACTGTCTTTTTCTAAAGAGCTCTTATCCAGTTGAAAAGTTCACCTTACCATATCAGTTATTTTTGTTTAGAGATATTTTAACTTTTTGTTCCTAATGGAAGCCGATTAGAAAAATGAGGGCAAGAGGTTAAACATACAACTGGTCTCCCTATTTAACATGGAGGTTTATCTTTTGCATGTTGTTGATGATAATTTAGAAGGAGGAGCACAAAGGAAAGGAAAACTTCCCTGACCTAACACTTGTATATTTTTCTGCTATGAAAAGGCAGCCTCTATTTCTCATTTGACATATGAAATAACTCTTCCATAAAAACGTGTATTTTTCAGCTTTGTGTTTAATTGTTGGAGCCAAGAAAAGGAGGTGAAGAAATAAGACAGATCTTACTTGGGCTGACACTGTTTAAAAAGTAGGCTATAGCAAGCATGGCTCTCATTATATTTAAGTGAATTAGTCTGTTTCCTTTAAAAAAAGGAGGGGGAAAGAAAGGGGAGATTAATAAGCCACCAAGGGCCTGCTGTAAGATTTTGACACTTTTAGTGGCTTGTGACATATGACTTGTGAGTATCAGCTCTCCTTCAAAATCAGAAAACAAATCTACCATTTGGATAAGGAATTCAAGGGGGAAAAAATACCAACAGCAAAAAAGTCTGCTACAGGATCATGTTAACTAGGATTCATTAGCAAGGTATTTATTGGAACAGGAGAATAAGTTCTTTAACTGACTAAACTCTGAAATTATTATTAGATAACTAGAAGACTCTAATATTTGTCATCCTTTGCTAGGTAAGGCATACACTATGGTCCTCCTGAAGACATTAATCTAATGTGTCCAAATACTGCAATGACAACACAGATTTCTACTTCGTCTCAAGATGTTTCACATCATGAGAGCTTTTACATCATAAACTCGATAGAGGGAGCTCTCAGAGGTGCTCACAGCAATAGCTGCACAAGGATTACACCTGAAAATGTAAGTGTGCTTTTCACTTAGGGCCCTTAGAGATTCTTTGGAAACTTATGTGGTACATTAGTTGTATCATCATGCAATCTACTCTTGCATTATCAGTATGTCTGTGAGCGTGTAACAGTGTTGCACATAGAACTTTCATAGCTTGGCACACAAACACATCTATAAATGAAGAGCTTTTATATATATATTTATGACTAGCTACTGTGAAAAGCAGAAAGATTCTGAAACTACCATGAAAAAAATATTCAGTCAAAACCCCAACAATACAAATACTAGAAAATGCCAGAATGAAGTTTACTGGTACACCAAAATTATGTTCCCATCCCCATTATGGACTTAACGAGAAGTGTCTGGTAACCTCAGCTATAACTTTGTATATTAAGCACAAGGTAACAAAGTGGTTAGCTGTTTTTTAGTGGTTTTCCTGCTCATCATTACTCATACGTCCTGAATCTGCATTAGTGTGTGAGCACAGGTACTTGTACTCCTCACATCTGTAGCTCCCTTTTTAAGGATTTCAAACTGTGATTAAGGTTTGGAGGTCCCTGTATAAGAGAGGTGACTAACACTTCCTCCATCCACACACTGGCAATTTTTTTTGTAGCAGTATTGAATTTAATAGTTCAGACAGCACTAAAGATCTTCCTGAATATGAGCACTGTGGTTTGCTTTTTTTATTATTTCATTTTGGACACAGGAGTTACTATAATTCAGTCTGTACTGAAAAGCTACATCAGTCTTAGTTATGCCCTGGGTACAGTTGAAAACAAAAAGGTTACATCTTGCTGACCTTTATGGTCTACCATGTACATTTATAAAATCAGCAAAACTGAAAAGGGAAGAGTTCCACAGAAAAATTATTACAGATATTTTACAATAGTGTTTGTCCCCAAATCTTCATCTTTGCAAAATGTTTCCTGTTTCATAAGCAGAATCAGCTGCAAGCAGAGTCCACAAATGCATGTGTGGCAGAACTGAAGGAATAAAGCAAGCCTGGTGATTTTTGAGCAAATCTGGATAATGCTTTGAGGAATTATTTGGTGTGTGGTCTGAGGCAAGAAGCCACAGAGAGGCGGAAGTTAATCTTATGTACTCCCCAGCTGCAGATATGTCTTCTTGAGAGCAGACTGCAGCAGGAGACACAGAAGAAATGACCAAGAGACCAGATTAATACCACATGAGCCAAGTGTCAGCCTCATTATATGTGTTTTCACTAAAGTTGAAAAGAGTTTAACTTGGATGGCTGTCATTTCAAAAAGAAGTTGTGACATGTAGAAGTAACTGTAATAAATTAAACTGAAAGAATAATGTCTGTGACACTAAAGTGGAAGTATCAATAATAAAAAAATGGTAGGAAAAAGAAATAAAAACCAACCAAATAATCCCAGTAGCTTAACTCCAACACACATACAGTATTTCAGGGAAATAAGGCAGTCCCAAAAATATATAATAGGGCCAAATATAATAAATACTAGGTGGAGATCATGCTCAAATTTCTTTGACTGACAGGCCTGACAGTAAAGAGCGTAAAATCACAAATATATTTTAAATGTTTAATCATGGAATTTACATAGATCCTTGAGATGAAACATCCTAATGTTCATACCTTTAAAGCGAAATAATTTTGACATTGCTTGTGACTTTAATGTTCATGCAGCACAACCAGATTTAGAGCTCAGCTTGACAGAAAGACAGATCCAATTTGCGCCTACGCCCATGCTGTTTGGTTAGGAGCTATTTTGCCATTAACTTTTGTATTATGCTATGCAACAAATTTGTTGAGTAATCTTGACAGAGCGCTTGCAAGAGAGGCTACAGAATACGTATTTTCTTTTTCTGGGGAATCTTAATTTTTTTCTGGTCAAAATACAAACACCTAAGTCTGCTAGAGTTAAGAAGTAGCCTACTCTTTCCTGTTCTATAAGAGAACAAAACTGCCCTTGCTATTCCTTATATCCAAACCTTTCTGTAAAAAGAGAATGATTACCGTCTAGGTGTTTGTGTGGGTTTTTTTTTTCCCCCCTGGCACTCAGCACAGTGTTACTGTGTGTTTCATAAATAATTTGTTTTTGTGACACCCTTGCTCATGTATAAAGTATTACTATCCTCATTTTATAGGCAGCAAAGAACCAAGGAGAGATTAGAGTCAAATACATTTATCAGTTTTGGGGTACAGTGGGTAACAAACATATATATGACCTGATATTTCATAATACCTAACACTTTATGGAACTCTCTATACCCAAAGTTTAGTTCCTGCAGACTATCCTCGTCCCAAATTGTTTGCTTTTCTTCCCTCTCCCTTTAAGCAGATTCCTCCTCTATGTTGCTTGACCATCAGGAGGAGGAGCTCAGGGAACTCAGAAGAGTCCCCCGGCTCCCTTTATGCCCAGGGTATCTTCACAGCACATGGTGAAAAACATAAGCCTTTAGTTTTCCCACAATCCCACATCATTATTCCAGCCTTTATGAGTTTCAGTCTTGTTTTGGTAAAAAAAAAAAAAAAAATATCGTGGTCATTAAGAATCTTTCTAAAGTTCAAAAAACCCCACAAACTCTTCTACAAAGAAAGCTGGTGTTGGACCTTTTCTTTCCCATCCAGTTTAGTTGTGACCTTGACGGAATGTCTGTTCTGTGAGGTATACCATTCAGCTGATAAGCATTTTCTCATCCAAAGCCCTATAGCAAGGTATTTTAAACACTGCATTTACTAATAATAATCTTCTATGTCTTCCATACAGTGCTCTTCAAATGTTTTTAGCAACGTCAGTGGGTTCAGTCTTGTAGCTCCTTAGTACACAATTATCATCAGTTTTGAAGCAATTGGCAGTCGCTGTCCTTGACCAGTTTATGCCATATGAGAAAAGGAAGTACCAAGGAATAACTACGTAATATAGACCTGTTACATAGTCTAAATGCCATGGGATGTACAGACTGGGTTCCAAATACCACTCCTCAGGTTATTCAGGCATGTGAAACTGAGAGAGAAATGGTCCACTTCACTACGTAGACTTTGAACAGAGATTTTTGTTAGTATCATCCCCCTCCCCCTGTCCTGCATTATCTGCTACCATATGTTGGCAATAGGAAACATCATCATTGTCAGGATGGATAGACTTGCCAGTCTACATAACCTCAGCACCCACCTCCATCCTCTTTGGCCAAGGAGTAGGGCTGCCCACAAAGCAAAACCCAAGGGAAGCAGCAAAACTGTTTGAACTGAATCCACTTCTGAGACTCAGAAAGGGCATAATTTGCACCTCCCAGTGCTAACCTTAGTAATTTTGGTTTAGCTGCTTAAGTGGTTTAAACTATGCATTGCCATACAAAGTGAGTCATTGCTTGCGTGTGCTCATGGGTGTTTGGAAGCAGAGGTGATGCTAGTCTGTGAATAAAAGCTAACAGACATAAGAGTAAATGTTACTGTTCATAATAATCGGCGTACTTGCACAACATGTGCCTTCACCCAGCATTTTCACCTGTAAGAAGCTGAAACAATCATAATTTCCTTCTATTTCTTACATGCTACTCACTTTCCAAGCTACTTCTGTCAGGACCAGGTAAAGTGATAATTCAAAGAGCTTGCAATTGTTTGGATGTCTGGTTGTACCTCAGAACACCTGGTGAAACTCAGCTTGCACTAATTTTCTGCTCCAGTTTGCACACAGAGGTGTCTTAGCCCAGGCCTTTGGCCAAATTACCTACTGCTGACCCAGCTACCCAGTAAGGGTAACACCAAAACCACACACGTACCTTTTATGGGAGTAGGTTATCTTTTCAGCATCTGAAGAACCAGTTGAGAAACCAGGCCTAGACCCTGAAGCAGACTAACAAAAAGTGACCGCAGCTCAGCTCACAAGGTTAGCTCTAGACTCTTTCTGCTGCTTCTTTTCATGTTACCATTAGTTTTGCAGTTACAGATGTTCAGTGAGCATACAATTTCTGTATTGCAGTTATTAGCACTATTGTTTTGACAAAGGAAAGGTGTCCTGTCATGAGAACATGGGCCACATGCCCCATTCTGCTTCCCCTGAGACAGGGGAGAAGGACACAGTGAAGTCAGCTGAGGTTATAGTTCAGAGGAAGGTTTTCATTAGCTTCCTTGCCTCCAAGGGACAGGTGCCACAGGTACTAAGATACTTCATGTGGATGAAAGAGGTACTTCCAGATCAACATGCTTTACATTTTTAATATTTACCTCCAGGAAAACTATAGGGAAAAAAATAAGTATCTGGGACATACACAGAGAACAAACTTTGTTCTGTTGAAGTCAAAAGACTGTTTCAGTGAACATCAGGAACTTTAGCATCTCCCAAAATGTCATAAAACTGTATGAGAAGGTAGCACTAAAACTGCAGTCTTAAACGCACTTGATATTAAATACAGTCCATCCCATATCCCAGTGAGCATACATTCCCTTGCTCACTGCAGTTAACAGTTACTGAGTATATGAACTTGTAACTACTTCAAATCTTAAAGATAAGCTTACAAAACATGACATATTTGATAACACTAAATGTATCAGTCATAAAAATACCCTATTCCACCCTCAAAAGATTAAAACACTTAGAAGTTTAGGATATCTTGATGTCCTTCAGGTGTATGTTTCTCATAACAAACATAGTGGATAATACTAGCACAGTGACAAATTGAAGAAAAACCAACCAAACAAAACCTCAGCTTTTTTCTTTAACACAGATTTGCTTGTGGCTGCTTTAAATAGCTTATTACTTCCAAGGGCAAGTTTTCCCACCTTTCTGCTTGCAAGTAGTCTGTACTGTCTTTGATATTAGGAATAAAGCAGGTTATTAATCCTCTTGAAGAGGATAATATGAAGAAGAGAATCCCAGAGCATGTACCAAATAGTATCTAGTATCTCTAGAACAGGATCAGAGAAGACACAATGAAATTGGGAGTGGGAAGAGTTTGTATCCCAACATCGATTACACACTTTTAGACAAATTCAACAAGAACCTTAGTGGCTTCATAGGTTCAGTCTGTGAGCAAGCTGATGATGGAGTGAGATGGGACAGGACAATTCAACATCACTGACAGTTCACAGATGCCAAAATGGGTAAGCTACGCTCCCCCTCTCCCTACTTCTCTCCCACACATGACACATGCTGCCTCTATTTCTTTCTTGTCATCCATCCTTTCTAGTGTTGCTCTGGCACTCGTCACACTTCCCATCCTCTTCCTCTAATGCGGGCATGATATCATTGATTTATATCCAGCCTCCACTTAGCACCGTGCCTTAATTCCAATTAAACAACATCCTGAATGCTTCCAAAAATGCTTCAGCGTTTCCCCCCCAACTCCCACACACACTGACTACAGCTGCACAGATGTGCATCAGGAACCTGAAAGAAAACCTATATTTCCTTTATTTCTGTGCAATGTTTGAACCTCTAATATCAGTGGCAGCAGAAGGAAGAGCAACTAGACCCCTCAGCCCTCCCATTTTCACCTCTACTCCCCATGTAGGAAGAGGAGTCAGGAACTGCAAAAAGCAACTAAGTTTATTGTCCTTCACATATGTTTTCCACCACAAAAGGAGCAGGCATCATATTGCTTTACTAAATCAAGGTTTATGAAAGATCTGATCTTTGGTTTTATATAAAATTCATGACCATTCATGTTTCTAGTATCTGTAGCCTTTTCTTCTCTTGCACAACACCAGAAATTACGGAAGGGGAGAGGAAGAAAAGGAATGAAACTTTTTGGTGTAGTTTCAACATTTCCTTTTTCTGAAAGTCAGTTTCAATGCGTGTGAAAATTCCTCTTCAGCTGTAGAAGATATACACTACTGACAGATTATTTAGAAGTAAATGTGAAAGAGGACAGGCTAATAATTCTTTAGACTAACTATAAAATAGGGGAATGCTTTACAGTTGACACTGTGAGTATATCAACCCAGTAATTGGATGCACGTGTTAGTAGCAGTAAAAAGGCACTGTCCAGTTGTCCACCTTACATGGGAATCTACTTTGAGTGTATTCTTTGATTTACTGTTGCAATTAGAACTAAATGTTCAAAGAAAGAACACAAGTGACCTAATTTAAAAGCAAAGAGCGCCTTTAAAGCCATTATTTAATGTTTGACCTGGCTCACTTGTAACCATTTCTTTCCCCTGCAACTTCCATTTGTTGTGCTGTACTCATGAAGCAGCATAATCAGTTTTAATAATCCACTCAGCTAATTAATTCAGTTTTAATATCCATTCAGTGATTAAAGATTAAGCTACTTCCTCCTCAATCCTGCCCTTGAAGATTTTAATTTTCTTCATAAACACAGAGAGTTTTCCCAGGCTGACTTTTCAAAACTTAACATAACAGTGTTTCCTGTCTCCTTTTTACTATGTTGTAACTAACAGAGATGTTTTACAACAAATTGGCACTAGAAACAGAAGCAATTAATACAGCTAGGAAAAGATCTTTCTAGTTAACAGAACTAATGGTTGCAAGTACCATAGACTACTTTTTTTGTGCTCACAGCATCTGAGCAATGAAAGCCTGCAAGATATTAAAATATTGCATCAAAATGAGTTGTCAAAGCAAAAGAAGGAGAATTTGTTTCATAAGTATATGTAGTTAGACTAGCACTACTAGTATACCTACTGTCCAAGAAACATAGGCATGCCAATGTTAACTAAATGCATCCTCCATTTCTGATCTGATGATTTGGTTTTCATAGCCCAAAGCAAGCAAAGGTTACTTTTCCATGCAGTCTCATCAAGCTGGTGGTGGTTGCTAACACTGATAAACATTCAAACTTTTTGTGCTGTTCAAAGTGGCAAAGAGGTCATTAGATGATAAACCCCAGAATATTAGGATAAGATAGTTCAGTGTCTTTTGGTGACTGCAAGCAATGGTAGCAAGTGTTCAACTGAAATTTCAACTCAGTGTTATTTTGCAGAAGAACAAACTGTAAGAACTTGATTCAGAAAGCTCTTCAGAAAACTGAGAAAAACAAACAAGCAAAAACAGGCCATGAAGAGAGCATTATAACAAATCCTAAGCTGACCAAATAATTTCTCTGCTTTGCTAACACTATTTCTATCATCCCAAATATTAAGCTTAAGAATACAATATTGTTTACAAAGGTGGGGTTTTTTTGTTGTTTTGTTTTGGGTTTTTTTTTTTTTTTTTTTTTTTTTCCTATTTAGAACCTTCCTTGTGTGATTATATTACTTGCTCAGAGGAAAAGTCAGGAATCCACCATGACAGGAGATGTTGCCCTATATTCATACAGGTATCTGCTATTTTTAACTTAAGACATGCAGGTTAACAAGATTTGCTCATAGAAGGGTTTTTACTTTTCCAAAATGAAAGGCTCTATGGCGTAAATGAAAACTCCCCTATTGCAGGATCTGATCTGACTCCCATTTGAAGTGAAAAGGCCCCTATTCACATTTGCAGCTCAAAGACATCTGAAAGTCATCTTAAAATGCCTTATTTCAAAACAGAGGATCTTATCCTATGAGTGAATACATCCAAGATGTTTCAGAAGTGTAAGCACATTCTATAGTGCTCACTCAGCTGACGCCATCTTCAAGGGAAGCTTTGACCGAGCCACTACCTGACAACCCTCCCATTAAAACAGCAGCACAGCATCTATAAACCTGCATGCCCCTTGATTTCTTTCTTCTGAGGTTTTAAGAAAAATAAACTTCCAGTTGCCCCTAACTCTTTTTTTTTTTTTTTTCTTTTTTTGCAAGTGGCTATAAGTTAGATTTATGAAGACAAAAAGACTTCTTACAACTGTATATTTTGAACAGATTTATGTCAGGGCTACAGTATCAGCATGGAGGGTCCACAAAGCAGGAATGCAGTAAGGGTAACAGGAGAGTGTCATGTAGATGTTAAATAGTACAATTCTTTCCACATTCATAAATCCTAAGCACCTGAAGTTGTATATTGCTGGTTATAAATTACGTAACTGAGTTCTGCAGGGGGGGGAGAAAAAAAAAACCCAAACCTTAAAGTGAGAAACCATCTCCATAAGAACTTACAAATTTCATATTAAAGAACCTAAGATCCAAATTACTTCACTAAACCAATAATATTTCCTATATTAAATCTTTTTGATTGGTAAAAAAATAAACCAGATCTCTATGAAGAGTAAAACAACAAAACACACAGGCCTACTAATCAGTTTTCAGAAAAACAGGGAAAAATTCTCACATTAATTTACAAATGCCAGCTCATGAGGCGTCAATAAGCCCAAAAAAGCTAGCTTAAGAAATGTTCAGTAGCAAAAGAACACATTTTACCAAGTATTCTAATCTGATTTAAGCTTTACCACTGAGGTTAAGGTACCTAGCAAGCCTTATGATTTTATTACAGCCGAGGTATAATAAAAAACTGGGTATCAAATTGCATATACTTAATCAAAACACTTTTAATGCTATTTCTATGTATATAACCTGATATATAGTATAAATCTGTATTTATATGTCATGTATATATACACACACTTAAAACCTTTAGTAGTAATGTCCAGTATTTCTAGTAATTAGAGTGGTTGTTTACAATCTTTTGGGCTACAGAAATGAGGCTCAAAAACTTTTTGCTATTAGTCACCATGTTGCTAGTACGATCCCACACTAACTAAAGCGAAACCAAAGACTATCAGGGACTTCAGCAGATCCTAAAGCTATGTATAAAAGATAATTGCATACTGAAGGGAAAAGCCTGGAATAGGTTAGAAGTGAGAAGGAGCTAATTGTTACATGCTAGCTTCCCCAGTGAACGCTCTTGGTCTGCAATTGCAGTGCCTTTGCACTGTTTGGATTAATCCACTTTGGATGCTCAGAAGGCCAATTAATAGAATCTCAGCTGGTGTAAGCCCTTTTAGCTTTGCTTGAGCTAAGTTAGCTCATAGAGCTGAGGATCCAGTCCCTTCTTGTCCACCTACTTTGAGCAGAGGTGGCAGCAGGCAGTGGCTGTGCCGCCATCTACCGTAGGTTTTGCATAGCACTGCTTGGTCCAAAGCCCGCAGGAATCGCTCCAGCAAGTCTTCCCACTAACACCCAGGCTCAATGACACAGTCTCCACTCCCTAAACACGTACCTAACTAATGCCCTGATCCTGCAATCCTTGCTCAGGCAGAACTGCCTCCACAGACTGCAGGTTAGCCGCTGCTAATTAGGTGTCACATACTGTGTTACTGTTCTTCAGCTACTAAGACCTGTCCTGTAAATTTAAAGTCTGTGAGCTTCATAGCACTATTAACAGTTGACTTAAAAGTCAATTGAAAATAGTATAACACTTGAATATGTTCAAGTTTTTCTGAACCAGCTTATCATGTATCATATAGCCCAATGCATGCCATCCGTTAAACCCAAAGAGTTTCACTATCTTCAGGAAAGCTTTCTGGGTGCAAGGGAAGTCAGAATCTGCACACATGCAGTTCTCTCTCCATTTTAATATATGGCTTAAACTTCCCTTGGTCATCCCAGATCTCAAGTTACAGCAAAAGCTTTTGTAATTGCTCTTTGGAGGCTTGTTGGTTTTGTTTTTCCCTCAACAAGTACTTAAGTCACCAGAAAGCAGTATAGCTCTCCTTACTCATGCGTGCAAACGGCTCTTATCAAGAACAGGGGCAAGGGACTTCACAGCTGTGTGCTGTGGGATGAACTAGTAGTTGTATTTTGAGGACAAACTTCCAGTTGTAAGGAACAATAAAACAAAACATAAAAAGTGTCCTACTTCTATCTAGTGACAGACACCCTCCGGCTATGCCAAATGCTGTGCGTTCTCACAGCCTCCTGACAGAGCAGTCAGAAGCCACCTCTGTTCCCATTACCCTATAGGTAGAGAAAGGCTGATGGAATAGTTCCAAGCAATCAAGTTGGAAAACATCTGCCAGAGTAAACTTTAATTTAGCATACTCTACACAGTATTTATAGAGCAAATCTATGAATGCTGCTTGAGCCATTTAAAGGCTGGAGACTAGATTCTGTTTTCTGAATGTTTATTCTGACTTTCTCCAACTGTTCTTCTTACTTGACAGTGCTTAATTGGCAGCCAGCCATGAAAGCTGTTGTCTAATTACACAACATACCACGATCTTACAGCCCTACAGATAAGGTTTTACTGCAGCATAAATGGATTTTAAACATTAGCATATGAGAAAAAGAAAATTAGCCACCAAATTAGACTATTTCAAAGTCTTGTGTGCGAATAGTCACTATTGTTTGTTTAGGAATGTATGGTTTCAAAAGAGCAACTTATATTAGAGATTAAATAGCCTTTAATGTTAAACAGGCTACAATTCAGTGGGCTGACTGGCTAACCCTTTATGCATGGCAGAAATCTATTCACATGTAATTATATATTTTAGACTATCTTGAAGATACCATGTATTTGTATGGAATCAGTCCAGCTGTGGATTATGGCAGCATTATGATGGCACAGCTACACATGAGGTTATGAAAAGCACAGATTTTGTGAATCACTTGCAACATTTTGCTACTGACACTCTTGAAATACAGGCACAGTAAATATGTTCTTAAATGATCTCAGACTATGTACTTTTACAGAAAATAATTTCACACTGCAAATCATAATGACTAGTAAAGAAGAACACACAACTGTTTGACTTCTCTTCTGCTAACAAGATCCTAATTGTTTTTTTTTCAAAGACGCTGTACGCTAGGTCTGACTGTGTGATGTAAGTGCAGTTAGCAAGTTGCAAGTTTTAAGATGACGGAAGTCCTTTCTTCACTGCCCATAAACTTGAGGGACAGGATACAACTCTGTAGAATAAAGGCATTAGTTTGCTTTTATATGAACCAAATTACATTCTCCTCTCTTTCAGTAGATACTCTGCAGATGTGACAATAACCATGACATCACCAAGAATGCCAATTCTCTTTCTGATGCAACTGACTGGAGAACTAGGAAAGAAGAATCACACCCTATAGGTGCAGGGGGTTGTTCTTGCATGTAGACTGAAAGAGCGGAAAGATGCTATGTGTATTTCAGTGTATTCTACCTCTTCTTGGCATAATCTTGCAGAAGCTCATGCATGTGTGCAACTTTACTCACTGAACAGTTCTGCTGGCTATGTGGACTGTTCAGATGGGTAGTTACTTCCCTGAGTATGATGTTGTCAGACTGGACCCCTTGCAGCCCTTCCGACAGCAATGTTCTACAGAGAATGGCTGGTGTTCTGAGAGATGCACACAAAGCTTTCAGAATCCCATTTTGGGGGAATGATACTGTCTTCCTCCACAAGCAAAAGTAATCTAAGAAATACAGTGCTAGGAGCTCATTCCACACAAATTCATCAAAGTGAAGCCTTCATCATAGCTCTGTTTTTCAAGAATCTGGCTTTCTATGAAATGTAGAAGGGGAGGTGGCAAGATTCAACTGCTTTGACATCTAAAGCTTTTCCAAGCATTAAGCGCATGACAAAGTATGAAGTTGCAAGGTGGAGCAAGTGAAGTAGTGACATACGATACAGCAGCCCTCTCCCCCCCGTTTGTAAGCCTATATTATGGGTATTTAATAGAAATACAACTGAATTAACAGTAATGTCTCTCATACAGCACGGCAACCTGCTGAACTACTCCATACTTTACACATTAGCTAAGGAGGGATCTACTTAAGACACTTTAAGTTGTTTTAATTTAACAGAAGATTTATCCCCAGATTTATTTGGATTTATGTAAAACAACCCAAGAACCAAAACGTGGTTCTCCACCACAGAAGCAAGTCAAAGAGTTTCCCACAACACTTGTATAAGAGAACTTAGTTTCTCAGCACGCTACTATAGTGGGACGCAGTCACTTAAGAGTTACAATGCAATACATTGTGATTTACTACAGTTACTTCAATTTGAGATTGCACAGGCAGGAAAACCGAATAAAGGTTACATTTCCAGCACTGAGAGCCGAAAATACGTTACCAGAGGCATGCTATTATTAAAAGCCTAATTAGTACTACAGGAAAGCTCGAAACTTCAGCCATGGAAACAGCCACATGACTTTTACTTTGAAATAATATCTTTTTAAAAAAAAAAAAAATGACAATGAAATGCGTGTGAGGTCTGTGCGAACCCAGCCCCAGATGTTTACAATGGAGCGAGTAGCGGTGCAGCGGCGGGGCGCAGCCGGCACCAGCATCGCCTCGCCGGCTTCCAGCCCCGCCGGGCACCCCGGCGGCAGAGAGCAAAGCCAGGCAAAGTCCCAGCCCCGAGGCTGGGAAAAAGCCCCCGCTCCGTGCTCGGGGAGGCGGGAGCGCGGAGCAGACAGCTCCCGTGCGGCTCGGGGAGGAGAGCGCGTCTGTGCGCGGGGGACTTGGACGCATTGTTTCAATACAGCGTTCCCGTCAAGGCACTTTAATGACAGGGCATAATGATTTTCAGATTCGGCAGACAATGCTCCCCCCCTGCTCCGCGCCACATCCTTACAAGTCTTTCTAATTTGCTCCTCTGCCAGGCAAAGAAACAAGCTGTGCTCGGCGAAGCCATTTGCAAAGCAAATGTAACCGGAGAGGTTGGCAGACGCGGGCTGGCGGGGAGCGGCGTCCCGGAGGAGCCCACCCCACCCCACCCCACCCCACCCCAGCCCCGCGCCCCCTCCCCGCCGAGGCGCCACCTTCCCCGTCCCTCCCCGGCGAGGGGGCTCGGGCGCTGCGGAGCCGGGGCCGGGGCCGGGGCCGGGGCCGGCGGGCGCTGGGGGGGCCGGCGGGTGCTGGCCGGCGGCGCGGCGGCCGAGCGGTACTTACTGAAGGGGCAATTCTCCTTCTTGGTGCCGCTGACCTTGCCGTTCTTCTCGATCTTGAGAAAGTATTTGTTGTAAGAGTAGAGCTTCCTCTTGCGCACGTCTCCTTGGAGGTGATTGTAGCTCCGCACGTGTCTCCCCGCACTGGAAGGAGAGGAGAAGGACGAGGGGAAGGAGGAGGATGATGAAGAAGAAGAGTTGGTGGCCTCCGGGGACAGCATGTCCTGGCCGAGGTCATGGCAGGTGACAGGCGCAGAAGACACCAAGAAGAGCAGCAGCAAGCAGCAGCAAGGCAGGTGGGAAAAGGCTGAGGCACCATTTGTCAGTATCCATTTGCACATTGTACTGAAACTCTGGGCGCTGGAAAATGTCTTATCAAATGAAACATACTGGAAGGGTAAAACCTGGTAAAAGGCAAGTGGAGAGCCGGTGGTTGCTGCTTCTGGTTAGATCCCTCTGAGCTCTGATCTGGCCTGAAGTAAGTGCACCAACATCCATAACTCAGGGGACAAATCGCCTCAGAAGTTGCTGCCTTTTAATCCTTCGAGTCCTCCCTCAGAAAAAAGAGCTGTTGGTGTTTTGGGGGGGTTGCTGTGGTTAATCCTCTTTCCTTTTTCTCTTCCCCACCCCACCTCCCCCCCCCCAAACACACACACTCCCCAACCTGGTTTGAGACTTCCCAGTAGTTATTTTGTTCTCTTCCTCACTCCTTTCTTCACCATCTTAGATGCAGAAAGGTCTGAAAAATAGATGACAGCAAAGTGAACAACAACAACAACAAAAATAAATAATAACCAGCGGAAAGGGTGCTGGAAGGGATTTTTCACACATACCCCTTCACACACACACACGCGCGCACTCACGCTTTGTGGCTTTGCACCTTCTTCTGATCCCCACCCCCTCGCCTTTTTGCAAATCCCAAACCAGTTGCACAACTCGTCCTTTCTCACTGACAACCCCAGAGGAGGCAGTTTCTTTGTTTTGCTTTGAATTCTCCAGAACAGTATTAAAAAAAAAAAAAAAATCGAGAGAGAGAGAGAGAGGAAAAAATCCCAACTTGTCTCCCCCCCCTTTCCTTCCTTTCCCTCCCTCTTTGGTTGTAAACAGGTTGGAAGCTGTAGCCTAAATGTCAGCGATTACAAGTCAGAGGTGGGATGTGCCTCTGGTGGTCAACCCTTATTTGCAGGGGGTCAAGCAGCGGTGGGACATCTGAAACCCTTTCGCAGTCGCAGCGAGCGGTGCCTGCTGCGGAGGGAGCCCCGGGAGCTGCCCCCGCTTCCTCCCGGGCGGCAGCGGCAGCAGCAGCAGCAGCAGCCGCCGCCTTCGGCTCGCTGCTAATTGCTCCTAAAGCGTTCCTCTCCTCGGAGCGCCGGCCACCAGCATGGCTTGGAGACTTATGCTTTACTAATTTCCCTGTCTTCCAGGCTAAACCAAGTCCCTCTAGGGAGGCTTCCTCCCACCCTGCTTAAAAAAAAAAAAAAAAAAAAAAAAAAAAGAAACTTGTTTTCTAGCGGAGGATTTAATTTTATTT